>NC_053157.1:151847806-152542306 GCF_016835505.1 Polypterus senegalus
AAACCGACAGCCCATTGCAGTCCCCATTTGTTACAAGTAGCAATCTTCTCCAAAAGAGAATAGATTATGTGTCAGAGTGAATTGTATCATTTCTGTTACTGACTTTGTGGGTAAATCATGTGGCCTGAGGTACGTTTCACGTGCCGATATACCATCGTCATGGGGGATGTTTGTGTACAAGGCCTCAACATCCATTGTGGCCAGTAAGATTGCCTCAGGTAAGGGGCCTAAAGCAGACAGTTTTTTTAAGAAGTCAGTGGTGTCCTGGATGTAGCTGGTTGTGTTGCGGGCGAGGGGTTTAAGAATGTGTTCCACCCAAAAAAACTGTCTGCTTTAGGCCCCTTACCTGAGGAAACCTTATTGGCCACAATGGATGTTGAGGCCCTGTACACAAACATCCCCCATGATGATGGCATATTGGCATGTGAAACATACCTCAGACAACATGATTTACCCACAAAGTCAATAATAGAAATGATAAAATTCACTCTGACACATAATCTATTCTCTTTTGGACAAGATTGCTACTTGCAACAAATGGGGACTGCAATGGGCTGTCGGTTTGCACCTCACTATCCAAACCTATTGTCGCAGTTGGGGGCAGTAGTGCTCCCTTGAACCCTCAGGTACCACGCCAAACACCTGGTAAAAGTGCCACAATAATTATTTTTATTATAATAATTACGTGAACTAAGCACCCTCCACTCCACACTACTCATAAATAACCAATAATACACAATAAACAATCAATAATCCAATCCTCCAGCTCCCAGACGCGTTGCCCTCCTACCACCCAGCTCAGCTCATTGTCTGGGAGTTCCCATGGTCCTTTTATACTCCCTGACTCGGAGGTGTTTCTGCCCAACAGTCCACAAGTCCTTATTCCTTCCAGGTCAGGGTAAACAGTCCTTTTCTTCAACCCGGGAGCACGTTGTTTCTTCCTGTCACGTGACCGTGACGTACCAATGTTATATCTTCATTACATAGATGACATCTTCATAATCTGGACAGCCAGTGAGAAGGACCTCCTCCATTTTCATCTATACTAATAAAAGGCAAAGCCCTCACTGACTGACTGACTCATCACTAATTCTCCAACTTCCCATGTAGGTAGAAGGCTGAAATTTGGAAGGCTTATTCCTTACAGATTACTTACAAAAGTTAAGGTTTCATTTTGAAATTCTACACGTAACGGTCAAAACGGTCGACAACGTCCACCATGTTGAACTTTCTTATTTATGGCCCCATCTTCATGAAATTTGGTAGGCGGCTTCCCTGCGCTAACTGAAACCGATTTATGTACTTATTTCGGTGGTGTGATGCCACTGTCGGCCGCCATATTGAACTTTCCAACGTCACTAATTCTCCTACTTCCCGTGTAGGTAGAAGGCTGACCCCATTTTCACGAAATTTGGTAGGCGGCTTCCCTGCGCTAACCAAAACCGATGTACATACTTATTTCGGCGGTATGATGTCACTGTCGGCCACCATATTGAATTTTCCAACTTTACTAATTCTCCAACTTCCCGTGTAGGTTGAATGCTGAAATTTGGCAGGCTCATTCCTTACAGCTTACTTACAAAAGTTAAGCTTGTTTCATTTCGAAATTCTACGCGTAACAGTCATAACGGTCGACAACGTTCGCCATTTTGAACTTTCTTATTTATGGCCCCATCTTCACAAAACTTGGTAGGCGACTTCCCTGCGCTAACCGGAACCAATGTATGTACTTATTTCGGTGATATGATGCCACTGTCAGCCGCCATATTGAACTTTCCAACGGTCTTTGTTACTTATGGGCCCATCTTCAACAAATTTGGTACGCAGGTTCCCAACGCTAACTGAATCCTACTTACGTAAATATATACGTCCATAGCCTGCAGCTTGGTCACCATGTGAGGCAGCGTTGGGTCCCCCATCCCAACGCCTCCCACGTTGCTGGCTGCCTGCCTATATAAGGCCGGCCGTCGCTCCCGTCTTTACATTCCCTTCTTTGCTTAGCCATGGGATTCATGTCTCCCTGTTGATAACTACAGCCTTTTTATTTAATCCACGGCTTCTCTGCTGTTTTATTGTTCGTTTATTACGATTATATACTCAGCAAAAAAAAGAAACGTCCTCTGACTTTCAACTGTTTTTACTTTCAGTAAACTTAATGTGTAAATATTTGTATGAACACTAAAAGAGTCAACACCATAAGACATAAACTAAAAATGTTTCACAATATGTCCCTGAATGAAGGGAGGCTCAAAATCAAAAGTACCAGTCAGTATCTGGTGTGGCCACCAGCTGCTTTAAGTACTGCAGTGCATCTCCTCCTCATGGACTGGACCAGATTTGTCAGTTCTTGCTGTGAGATGTTACCCCACTCTTCCACCAAGGCACCTGCAAGTTCCTGGACATTTCTGGGGGGAATGGCCCTAGCCCTCACCCTGCGATCCAATAAGTCCCAGACGTGCTCAATTCCTTCGACGATAAACACGAATCCGTCCATCACCCCTGGTGAGACAAAACCATGACTCATCAGTGAAGAGCACTTTTTGCCACTCCTGTCTGGTCCAGCGAAGGTGGGTTTGTGCCCATAGGCGGCGTTGTTGCTGGTGATGTCTGGTAAGGCTCTGCCTTACAACAGGCCTACAAGCCCTCAGTCCAGCCTCTCTGAGCACTGATGGAGGGATTGTGTGTTCCTGGTGTGACTCGGGCAGTTGTTGTAGCCACCCTGTACCTGTCACGCAGGTGTGATATTCGGATGTACCGATCCTGTGCAGGTGTTGTTACACATGGTCTTCCACTGCGAGGATGATCAGCTGTCCTTCCTGTCTCCCTGTAGCACTGTCTTAGGCGTCTCACGGTGCTGACATGGCAATTTATTGCCCTAGCCACATCAGCAGTCCTCATGCCTCCCTGCAGCATGCCTAATGCACGTTCACGCAGATGAGCAGGGACCCTGGGCATCTTTCTTTGGGTGTTTTTCACAGTCAGTAGACAAGTCTCTTTAGTGTCCTGCGTTTTTAGAACTGTGACCTTAAATGCCTACTTTCTGTAAGCTGTTAAGGTCTTAACGACCATTCCACAGGTGCATGTTAATTAATTGATTATGGTTAATTGAACATGCATGGAAAACATTGTTTAAACCCTTTACAATGAAGATCTGTAAAGTTATTTGGATTTTTAATACATTATTGTTGAAATACACAGTCCTGAAGAAAGGGACGTTTCTTTTTTTGCTGAGTATAGTTATTGTGTAGGTATTTTAGACTTCCTTTACATTGTTCAGGTACCCATTTCCTTTATCATTCCAACCGTACCCCCATTAACATGTCTATCGAGGTAATCACCATCGATCAAAGAACTGTCACTTACCGAGTGGTTTCCATGCCCAGAGATGGCACCTACCTTTTCCATTCTCTTTGTTACATATTGCACGGCCACGTCAGGCTCACTCTTGATATCCGGAGGAACATTGTGTCTTATGTATTGAATGACTGGGACAGTTTCAAGGTGTGGACTGATCACGGTACAGGAGATAATTATACCACACAGGAGCATTATAAGAGTTAAATGCTTAAGCCTTTCACCTATGGTTCTGCATGTGAGTTGATGGCTGCCGCTAAATTGTTCGGTTGTCGCTTTCAAGTGTACCGAAATGGGCAAATATTTTACACCTTTCGACAACCGCCAATGCCTCTTAAGCATCATAGATTCACAGGTGACGATTTCAGTAGTGGACACTTTGATGTTTATGAATGTTTAAAGCTGAATGTAACGTTATCGATGAAACCGGTTGTATGCTTACAATGCTTGACAGATGCCGAATGTCACTTCAATACAAGTCCTGCAAATACTGTCGTGATTGAAACAAACCATGAAACTCAAACCGATTATGATAGCAGCAATCCAAGCTGTGAGATTTGAGACAAGATTACTTTTCACATGGCTAACTGTACATTGCATGCTCAAGAGTAAGCTCAACGCACAGCTTGGTCATATTACAACTGGAGGGCCGAACTGACAATGTGGAATACAAAGAGATCCTTAACAAATAATTATTGGTAATTTCCCTCAGTTTAAAAAGTTTTAATTTACTTCTTAATAAAATTTTTAAGGCAGTACTTCATCGCTGCGAAGCGTGGGTATTTTGCTAGTAATGAATATAATTCTTTCCACCCCAACATAAAGCTGAAGCTGAATTACTCAAAAACAGAAGTCAGCATCCTTGACACCACCGTTCAACTGAAAAACAACACCCTTGTAACATCTGTTTTTCACAAACCAACAGACAGACGGACCTACCTAAGAAGTGACAGCTTCCACCCCAAGCATATAAGGTGCTTCATTATTTTTAGCCAAGCAATACGGTACAATCGTATTTGCTCAGACCTGACAGACTGGGATCAACAACTGCAGGAGCTCAGACAAGATTTCATCAGACAAGGTTATACCCCCAAAACAACAGACACTCAAATAAGAAGAGCTACTGCCATACCCAGAGATAACCTTCTGGAATATAAAAACACAGACAACAAGAACCGCATCCCCCTTATTGTCACCTACAACCCACATCTTGAAATACTTCGAAAAATTATAAAAGAACTTCAGCCAATGCTAAACAACGACCAAACAATGAAAAATGTATTTCCTGAACCTCCCCTCCTGGCATACAGACAACCACCAAACCTTCAGCAGCTAATTGTCCGAAGCTCCCTAAATGAACCGACAGAAAATGGCACATCTCCCTGCCTACAGAAAAGATGTAAACTGTGTGCCCACATCTACAATACAGACCATATAGTTATACCAAACTGCCGACTTGAACATCACATAAAGGGATCATTTTCCTGCAGATCATCTAATGTTGTCTACCTAATTCTCTGCATGAAATGTCCTGACACTGCACTCTGTGTGGGACAAACTGGACAAACACTCCTCCAGAGAATGAATTTACACAGATTTCACATTAAACATGGCAACACAGATGTTCCTATAGCGGCCCACTTCAACAGCCATGGACACTGTGAGAGGGACTTTAAAGTCACAGTGCTTATGGGCAACTTCAACAAACAGCAAGAGAGAAAAGAATGGGAAGTTAAACTCATGTTAAAATTTAATACATTACAACATGGCTTGAATAGAGATAAGAGTTTTATGGCCAGGTATGAGGACTGTTTGCATGTCTCAGACTGACACAAATAACCTGTCTACAGACCCACATTGTATTAAAAAACTCATCACAAACTTCAAAGGACTTTGATGGACAGTTATCTTATCTAAAGATCTTGACCATACATTGTTCTTCTCTCTCCTGTTAAATTAATCTTAGCCTGAATGAACCTATTAATTTTTTACATTTAAGATTTTTCATTTAAAGATTTACCATTGTTGTTTCTTGTCCTAGTGTGTGGATATAAACACAGGAAACTTCACTTTCTGTATTACACCTTGCCTGAAGAAGGGGCCCGAGTTTCCTCGAAAGCTTGCATATTGTAATGTTTTTAGTCAGCCAATAAAAGGTGTCATTTTGCTTTGCTTTTCTTTAGTTACTTTCGAAATTGAAATAAAGACAAGAGTATACCAAGCTAATAAACTTTAGTCTGCAGTGCTCAATGCATCACAAAACTTGATTATAATTTGATCATAATACATACAGTGTAAACAAATACAACACATTATTTTCTTGTAAGCCATCTTAAAGAAAAGCATCCATTACATATACATGATATTGTTAAAAAGTGTAACACATGAGGGAGGGATAACTACATGGAAAAGGTGAAATATTTATGGCAAAACCAAAACAAAATCTTGCCTCCATGAAGATCTCTAAACAGATCTTACATACTCCTCCATTTCCGACTCACCTTCTCTCTCTCTCCAATTCTTTGTTTTTTCACACGGCCCTGTCTCACTGCCATGGAGCTCTACTCACTTTGTAACTCCACATTCAGAATTCTCCTGGCTATTAAACTTCATCATAATGTCAAATTCAGAACAAGCTGCAAACTGGCATCTGTAATCTACATAGTCCTTTAAGACTGTAAGACATAAGTTACTTTTTGCAGATCCCTGTGTCTCTGAACCCATGGACTTTACTCACTCTTAAAATGGTAAATGTTTACAAGGCAAATTCTAAATCACCTGTCTTCTGAAAATGTCATAGGCCCCTCTGTTTCAAACCGTAAACACAAGAAGGCCCCTCTCTCTCTTTATCTGCTTCTTTTGTTGTCTTTCTTTGTCACCTTCCGATTCTTCCAGAAAATTATCCCTAGTGTACCTGGTCTTCAGACACTGGACAGCAGAAGTGTCAGTGGTTTCTTTGTGTTTGTCAGGTTTCTGGGACTGAAACCTCAACTGTGCCAACTTCATGCCACCTTTGACCCTAACAATCTCTTTATAACAACTGGTTACAAAACAAATCTATCATTTCCACAGAAAGCCATTATTGCAAGGATTGTACTGCACTACTCTTTATAAAAAATTAGAAATAGTACATAACATGGTTTTTTACATCATCTAAAAATGAAACAGAAAAATGTGAAAAAAAATAACAACATAAGGAAAGACACAGAAAAATTCAGTAAGCCTTTTATATATATTTAATTTACATCTACGGTATATTCTGTATTTAGGTTGTCAGTGTTTATCTCTGAAAATATATTTGCAGGAAACAGTGTAGAAACTGAAACATTTCACAAGTTTAAGAGATAAACAGCATTTATGTCTTATTTTAACTTAAGATTAAGGAATGATAGTTTGATTTTAACATGTCAAGATATTTCATCTTCTTTCCTGTTTTTACTTTTAGCTGATCATGAATTTGATTTGATCATACTGTGACTGCACCTGTGAAATGGACTTAAAGTATATAATTTCTAAATGAACTGACTAAATGTATCTTTCTTATTATTTATACATGCACTCTATTATAATCAAACTACCTAATTAAGGCACAAAATAGATATGAACACCACACTGTATGGCTTTCCTCTGCCAAATGTGCATATTGTATTTCTGACCACAGGCTTTACTTCACTTTACTTTTTATTTTTTTCTCCAGCTGTCTGGAGTTTTTTTTTTTTGTTTTTTCTGTCCCTCCTGGCCATTGTTAATTAATGTTGACTTATTTTATTTTCTTATTGTGTCTTTTATTTTTCTATTCTTTATTATGTAAAGCACTTTGAGCTACTGTTTGTATGAAAATGTGCTATATAAATAAATGTTGTTGTTGTTGTTGAAAGGGCCCAGCATGACTATTAGATCCTAACTTCCATTCTGAGTTTCACATTATGCACATTAGAGACCACTGCTACCTTGTCATCACCCACATCATTCCTCTTTTGTTTTACTTACTAAAAACAAACAAACAAACAAACAAGCAGACAAATATTTTCCATCAAGAACTCAAAATATGTTTATGGAAATGTACGAGACTGATTCTTCTTTCCATAGCCAAATCCCCCTCTGATATGGACAAGTACTCCAACTTCTAATGAAGCATGGCTTTAGTTAGTTCAGTGAGTTTGTCTATTTCTATCCTGCATCACTATATCTTTCTGATGGTAAGAAGCCATGCTTTGACATTGAAAATACTTCCTGTGATAAAGGGATTGATCATCTCTTATGAAAGATAAGACAAGGGACTGTAGTGTTTGCATCCCTACTGTAGAATTGCTACTTTCAAAACATGGTTAGCGCAGTGCTGGAGGATGCCAAATGTGAGTAAAATCTGGGCATTTATTTTGAAAGAATCCTCATTAGAATAGCTGTCAGAAATGTGTGATACTGAGTGAAAAAAGTTACACAGTACAATAGTAGACTAAACTGTCCTTGAAATGCACTGTGAAATTAGAGGTCTGTATATTTTTATTAGTTGGAGTGCACAGGGCATTTAGTTTTGCTGTGGTCCTCAATTTTCAGATATTCTTGTTTATTTCTGAGTGCACATTTGTTTTTCTTTAGTATTTTTGAAAGATAAACTCAAAGACTGTGCTACCATTTTTACCTCTCTTGACATTTAAATACCATTTGATTTAAGATCATACTTAAAGCTTGAGAATGCGGTATCAAATTTTCAAACCAGACTCAATTTCAGCTTTGAGCAGAAGTGCAATACTGTTCGAACATTTTGCACATTTTAATTTTGGCAATTAGCACTGTTTTCATCATATTTAGTTATTTTTGGTTTTGGGGAAAGAAAAATGGGTTTGGACATTCTCAATAGCAGGTCATGTTTTTTCTCCTATGCTTGTGTTGGTTTAAATATTCTAAAATGGTAAAACATATTAAAATGTCTCTAGTCTTAAATATGATACTTAAGGATGTTGTTCTTACCAAAATATGAAGCAATTCAATTTGAAGACTAAGCATACATGCAGTAGATGATCTTTCAGGTTTTATCAACACTCCCATTTGGCAGTATATTTCATTGATCTGTTTTTTTTAGGAAGTGTTTGAGCTAACTCCTTAGATCATGCTTTGTTCAACAATCTGATGTAAAGGCAGAGAATAACAAGGGAAATAATGTGATTAAATTTACCATTCTATTAATTAAAACTCTTTCCCAGGTATGCCCAATTGACAGTATAAATTATTATTATACTGAAAAGGAAATTAGCTTAGGATACCTAATGAAGAAAAACTTCATGAACATCCTGGATATTGCATTTATTTACTAGCATTTATTTACCAGTTAACTGTGAGTTATTGGTGTTGATTGTGATTGATATATCTTAAGTCTCTTTGATATGCTGCATTATTTGTACATATAATGATATTTTTTCACCCCATATCAGTATTTGTTTGATTGTTCTGTTACAATACAATAAAATTACCTAAAAAGCTATGTGTAACTCTTATATGTAAGTTTATGTTGCGCTCTGCCTAGCTACCGTATCTCCTTTTTGTGTCACCAGGTTCTGACACTAAATGGTAATCTCGTAAAACACAGTGGATAAGACTAATACAGAAGGACTGGTAAATGTGTTGGTATCCAAAAGGGTTTAATTTTTCCTAAAGATAAAAAAAATGTTTAGAAAATCAAAAAATGTAATGGTAAGTAGCAGACAGTGAACTGAGAAGAACAGAGAAGAGTAAAGGTATATTATAATCTGTTTATTTGCAATCCCTGGTCTATCCCATTAGTGTAAATTGCTACAAACAGTATGCCTTACTGAGGAGCAGTTATGAGGTGGGGGCTCTGATGGTGGTATCCCTTAAGCATTCTGGCAGTAGCACTACAACCAGACAACCCTGGATAGAAAGGCATGTGCACACCAAAACATTTTAGTGCTGGCTTTTGAAATGCAGGACTTTAACATGACATCAGGCAAATGGTCATAGACAAGACACTGGAACGATACGGTATCCAAATTCAAACGGGCAAATACATAACTGAATCCATGAAACAGGTATAATGGGCTAGAAATTGGTGTTTTAAAGAAAAGTAAATTACTGTGTCTTGCTTTTAGGAAAAACATCTTTCTATATTATATGCTACCATGGCTGTCCGTTTGTCTGTCTAGGATTTTAAATCACCTGTAGCTTGCAAACCGTTTGAACTATTGTCCTGAAATTTGATACACATGTACTATGTGACATGTACTATCTGCTTTCGGGGTGATGGTTGACCTCTAACGTTATTCCTCTTTTTATTTTTATTTTATTTTATTGTAGAAACAACTCTCGGTATCAGGCAGTGGGGCGGCCGTGCGTGATGCGTACGGGTGCCGTTCTCATTCCCTACCACATCTGCCGCCACCCCCTACCTCTTCATATCTCAAATCACTGTTGAGGCAGATTGAAGACTTACGTGCCAGGTTAAGTGAAAAAGTCAAGGAAATGTACTAAGTAATTGCAACACAAACACTGACTTAATCAGTTTTAACGTGAAAAGATGCCAAAGAGAGAAGAGAAGAAGCAGGCAGCTACAGTAGAGAAAAGAAGAGCTGCTCAAGAAGCAGCAAGCACATCAGCCTCTGAGCAAACGAATGATAAATGTACAGAGAAACAGTAGGAAAACTAGAAGTCAAGTGTATTCACTGCACATTATCGCGCAGTGCTCCGTTACTGGTGTGCAAATAATAAATAAAAAACCCAAGAGATGAAGAGGCTATAAACACCCTTTGTTTGAGACTGGAATAAATAAAAAGGCAAATTTCCTGAATAATTCTGTTATAGGTTATTTTTGACAGCTGTCTACAAGACATAGATATTTACCTGTCTGGCAAAAGAGTCACCTGCTTTGAAGATCAAACTGCTTTGATTGGCATCTCATCAACGTGCTATACAATATTGTGATACCAGAACTGCCTGCTTCCATAGAAAATTTTTAAATTGACTTGGTTTGAAAATTAACAAGTTCTGGGCACATTTGTCTCTAATCAGCATACAGTAGTATATGTACTTCAAGATAATTGGCAACAATACTATTGTTCTGCCTAGCAGAATAGGTGTTACTCAAAAAAAGTTAACATAATTTTATGAATATTCATGTACAGTTGTGCTTGAAAGTTTGTGAACCCTTTAGAATTTTCTATATTTCTGCATAAATATGACCTAAAACATCATCAGATTTTCACTCAAATCCTAAAAGTAGATAAAGAGAAACCAGTTAAATAAATGAGACAAAAATATTATACTTGGTCATTTACTTATTAAGGAAAATGATTGAATATTACATATTTGTGATTGGCAAAAGTATGTGAACCTTTGCTTTCAGTATCTGGTGTGACCCCCCTTTGCAGCAATAACTGCAACTAAACGTTTCCAGTAACTTTTGAACATTCCTGCACACCGGTTTGGAGGAATTTTAGCCCATTCCTCTGTACAGAACAGCTTCAACTCTGGGATGTTGGTGGGTTTCCTCATATTAACTGATCGCTTCAGGTCCTTCCACAACATTTCGATTGGATTAAGGTCAAGACTTTGACTTGGCCATTCCAAAACATTAACTATATTTTTCTGTAACCATTTTTTGGTAGAACGACTTGTGTGCTTAGGGTTGTTGTCTTGCTGCATGACCCACCTTCTCTTGAGATTCAGTTCATGGACAGATGTCCTGACACTTTCCTTTAGAATTCTCTGATATAATTCAGAATTCATTGTTCCATCAATGAAGGCAAACCGTACTGGGCCAGATGCAGCAAAACAGGCCCAAACCATGATACTACCACCACCTTGTTTCACAGATGGGATAAGGTTCTTATGCTGGAATGCAGTGTTTTCCTTTCTCCAAACATAACGCTTTTCATTTAAACCAAAAAGTTCTATTTTGGTCTCATCTGTTCACAAAACATTCTTCCAATAGCCTTCTGGTTTGTCCACATGATCTTTAGCAAACTGCAAATGAGCAGCAATGGTATTTTTGGAAAGCAGTGGCTTTCTCCTTGCAACCCTGCCATGCACACCATTGTTGTTCAGTGTTCTCCTGATGGTGGACTCATGAACATGAACATTAGCCAATGTGAGAGAGGCCTTCAGTTGCTTAGAAGTTACCCTGGGGTCCTTTGTGACCTTTCCGACTGTTACACGCCTTGCTCTTGGAGTGATCTTTGTTGGTTGACCTCTCCTGGGGAGGGTAACAATGGTCTTGAATTTCCTCCATTTGTACACAGTCTGTCTGACTGTGGATTGGTGGAGTCCAAACTCTTTAGAGATGGTTTTGTAACCTTTTCTAGCCTGATGAGCATCAACAACTCTTTTTCTCTTTTTTGTTCGTGCCATGATACACTTCCACAAACATGGGTTGTGAAGAGCAGACTTTGATAGATCCCTGTTTTTTAAATAACACAGGGTGCCCACTCACACCTGATTGTCATCCCATTGATTGAAAACACCTGACTCTAATTTCACCTTCAAACTAACTGCTAATCCTAGAGTTTCACCTTTTGCCATTTACAAATATGTAATATTCGATAATTTTCCTCAATAAATAGATGACCAAGTATAATATTTTTGTCTCATTTGTTTAGCTGGTTTCTTTGATGATGTTTTAGGTTATATTTATGCAGAAATATAGAAAATTCTAAAGGGTTCATAAACTTTGAAGCACAACTGTAAATAGTTGTAAGGAAGCAGAAATAGAATTCCAGGAAGTCAATGGTTAGACAGAAAACATCATGAATAGTCAGTGTTTATTAGTCCCTTCGAAGCAAAGCTTTTTCACTCTAACTTCATAAAATCAAAATAAAATTGGAGCAATCGCTTAACTCTTTGAATCTTTTGTGAAGTACAGTTTGGCTGCTGATTAGTTTGTGGTTCAAACATCAAAGACGAGAACAGTACAACTATTGTTTAGCCAATGAAAATGTGCTTACACTACTGTTTAGCCAAGGAAACTGGTATGTACCATTATTTAACTAATCATCATGTTGACTTAGAGACTGAGGCAGGTAAGCCCTGTCCACACGAGCGTTCTAATCTTTGTTAAATGACTGTGCTCCGAAAGACCTACGTGTTTAAGTTGCATTTTGTAGTGGTGTTTCATTGACTTCAATATGACGTTACATTTGTGTTTGTTCGCCTCTGGTAAATGCCAACCTGCAGCCCAGACTGTTGCTTTGCATGTTTACCTTTGGGCACCAGTTATCAGGCAATCCAGTGTGTTTGAGCCTGTGGGGTTTGAGATTCATCTTTTATTGGATTCACAAAATATGGATCAGTTGGCTTTATTAAACTAGAACATTAACTTTTTGTGTTAAAAATCCTACTGATACAGTGTCATAGGCAGAGAAAACATTACCGCTGCTACTGCGTTCACCCTCTGACTGCAGAGCATGTAAATGCTGTGTATTACCTTGCCTTTCAGGCAATTCCTTTGTGTTCTTTGTAGCTTTGGGACTTGTAAAGCCTTGGATAAAATAAACCATTTATCTCTATAAAGATTTGCCTTGAGGTATCTTTTCAGGGTATTTGACAGTGTTTTCAACCTTCTAGTGGGCAACTTTTTAAAGTACATTGGCACCTGTGCTTTTGGGACTACCCAGATCACAACAACAATCTAAATAAATATGCTTGAGCATGGCTGGCCATACTAATTTTCATTAAATGAGACTTGCAATGCTATTAAATTATGCCAGATGTTAGAGAATGACACAATTAAATTGCGAACTTTGTTACAGTGAGTGGCAATTATGGATATCAGGTAAAGGTGGCAAATTTTAGGGTGACTAGATTTTCAAAGTCCCAAACAGGGACACCTGTGTAGCATGTATGACTACCTCATATATTCACCATATTATTCCAGTCTTGCAGCAGCTTCATTGGCTCCCGATTAAGTTTTGAATTGATTTCAAAACTTTGCTATTAACATTTAAGGGCATTCATAACCTCGCCCCTCCATAACTGTCCAACCTTCTTCATGTTGCCATTCCCTCCCGTAACCTTAGATCCTCTTCTTCCATCCATCTGACCGTCCCTCTAGCCGGTCTAACCTCCAGGGGGAGCAGAGCATTCAACCGTTCCATTCCCAAACTCTGGAACTCATTACCTACTGAGCTTAGAAATATCAAATAATTTTCAACTGTCAAATGTAAATTTAAAATGCATCTGTTTAAAATGGCTTTTCCTTTATGATTACAGTGGCTTTGTTTGGTTTTAATTTTAATATTTTCTGTATTTTCTGATGTTGTAAGTTGTTTAGAATGTGTCTTTTTATTTATTTATTTGTTGTTTGTTCGGTGTCCTTGAGTTCTCAGAAAGGCGTCTTGTATAAATAAAATGTATTATTATTATTATTATAAAGGACATCCTCCTTTGTTTAATACCTGCTTTATCTCATCATCATCTGAGAGGGATCAAGTCATGGGAAAAAAAACAATTTCTAAAATAAACATCACTGATTCCAATCAGTGCTTAAAGTGTAAACAAGTAAATGCTAGTACTGTATTTTTTTTTTTTGCTGCTTCTTGTGCCTCCTCGCAATGCTGTTCAAATTTAACTCAAGTTGTTAATCGAGCAGGATTCCCTCTTGGAGTTTCACGTGTGCTGTTATAAACATTGTGATGGTGTTTGTTTTAGCTAAGCAATATTTACGTTTTAAACAGGACATTTGATATTTTCACTTATGTATTGGGACACACAGCCATAAATACGGATTTTCTCTGTCACCAAGATGTCTAGTCACCCTAATAAATTATAGTGTCAGTGTAATAGTCACACCCTAGGGTACTTCAGTCACATCTAGATAACCTTTTGTTTTTCTTTGTTGCATTGCATAACATTTAGGAAAGTCAATTAATTTACCTGTTAGGACTTAAAGCTTCTGGACGATTAAGATGCTGATGCAGTGGTTCTCTTTTGCTAAAATCAAGCCACTGGGAACACTTCATAATGCAGAAATAACTTGCTAAAGCAGAGGTTTCCAAATGTGTCCAATTTGACTTGCAGATGCAAGATTGCCAACCCGGCTGCACAAGCAACTCTTGGCAGTGATTGTTTTTTGCAAAAAAAGTCTGCTGGCATTTTACAAACTTGTATTGGGGATCTGTTTGCTATCAGTAGTTCCTATCAAAGGTGAAAAATGAGGAAAATATGCAAAATATACAAGGTGGTTGAGGTTGCACAGAACATTTCTCTGCTTTACAATAGACATGTTTATAAATTTACCAATGTTTTTCAATGGGAGATTTTAAAATTTTAAAACTGTGCACAGCACAATCTGTTCGATATATCTCAATGAAATTTCAACTGTCCCAGTAAATTTGTTTAAAGAATACATGTATCACTGGGGTTTCAGTTGTTCATGCGGACAGACGGACATGAGCTATCACAATAGGTGCTTTGCTGAAAATTGCTGAAATCACTTGCTTAATTACAGAAAAAGCACCAGAAATGTACACTTGGCACAATGCCACTTGGCAGACTAATTAACCACATTTGTAGGCACACAATCTAGCAGCAAACTTGATAACTACACCCTACCTTTGTGTTATTAACCAATTCCAGTAAATGTTCGGTCCACCATTCATATTTGTAAAGGATTTCTGCTCAAAGTAAATTATACTTAATCTGGTTATTTTCATTCTTTCAGCTTTTTTCATTACATGGTTTTAAGGAGCAGAAATCTATTGAGCCAGCATTGGACATAAGGAACGAATCAATGCACAACAGGACAGCCTTTTATTTTAGGGTGCAGATGCACAACTACATTGATATTTCACCAGTTAAACAACCATCTTTGGGAGGTTGGAGAAAATGGAAATATTCAGCAAAAAAACAATGTGACCTCTTTTTTAATCGTGTGTTTGTTTGGTTAAAATACTGTATATTTAAAAGTTGTGTAATTGGCTTGAATATACATTTTCACAGTAGTGATAATGACTTTAATGTTGACATTGAAATTAACATTTAATAATAAGGAGGCAGACAGAGGTAAATTGTTTGCTACTTGGGAGAAGAAGAAGAAAAGTACCCTAATATTTCAAGCATTAAACAAAATGAATATATAGAAGAACTGGAAATTTTAGCAACTTTAGTTGTTCAAAGTACTGATCACACTTTTTGAAATATGGAGATAACTGTCTATTAAAGATTTATTAAATCCTGATACTAATCGTGTATCCTCTTTTGGCATGAAAATAATGTTTTTGCTTGAATAAGTCATTTAATTCGTATATGTTCTAAAGGAAATTATAATCAAAGAGACATAGGGTTTTGATAATTATAGCTATTGAATTAGTGTAGTTATAGTTTCATGAAAAAAATATATACTGTATTAGGTTAACTGGCAACATTAAAATTGCTTGATGTAGGTGTGTGTATGTGTGTCTTAAAATGGAATGAGATCCCCTCCAAGACTGTTTCCTGCCTTGAACCTGATGCTATAATATAGGCTCCACTTCACTATGTCATAATTTTTGTAATTTTACATTACTAATATATCCATCCATCCATTATCCAACCCGCTATATCCTAACTACAGGGTCACAGGGATCTGCTGGAGCCAATCCCAGCTAACACAGGGCGCAAGGCAGGAAACAAACCCTGGGCTGGACGCCAGCCCACCAGAGATTACTAATATATTCTAAGCATATTTATCATTACACTGGTGACACTATTCTGTTTTCTGTTTTTTGTGTGGCAATATCCATTTTATGACTTGCATGACCATGTTGTATATTGTTGCTGGAGTGGTTACCTGGT
This sequence comes from Polypterus senegalus, assembly GCF_016835505.1. Taxonomy (NCBI): domain Eukaryota; kingdom Metazoa; phylum Chordata; class Cladistia; order Polypteriformes; family Polypteridae; genus Polypterus; species Polypterus senegalus. The sequence continues at coordinate 151,863,941 of NC_053157.1, forward strand.
TACCAGTCACATGACATACAATGTCATCACTCACCGACTATTTGAGATGGTTGCACAAAGCTTCAGACTTTAAAGTTTTTTCATATTCTCAAAAAGACAACTTTTGACTGTTTATTATGGTCCTTTCTTTCTAATTTGGTTTCGACCTTTGGAAAACTTTTTCTGGATTACTGATTTTTGGACTTAATTAGAACTAGTTAGAAAGATAATTTCCTGGCTTTTTGCCAGTCCTCTTTCTTCTTTATTCATTTCCTTGTCATTGTTTTTTTTTATTTCCACTTTTGACTGAAAAGATAATAATTCTTTTGATTGTCAATTTTTATTTTTCTTTTGATTGATTTTGAAGTATATTGTTGTATCTGTTATGTTACTACAATTTGTTTAATTGAGCTGTGTACTGTGGTAATGTTTCTTTTTTTATTTCTTTGGTCTCCTGGAGAAGCACTGTGGCTGCAGGATTTTGTCACAACCAGTTTCACAATCAATAAGTCATTATACTTCTAATTAATCAAATTTTTTTTTTATCTGTTCTTTTCTCTTCTCTTATTCTGCATTCAGAAAAGCACATCAGTGCCAGGGTCATTTTTACATTTATAAGACATTCACAAATATATGTATTTTTGCAATTACTTTAAGTATTTAACTCTCTTTTGTTGTTTCCCTAATAATTTCCCATTTTATTGTGTAGTTTCACCCTTTAATTGTATCCTAATAAAAACAACAACAAGCAGAGCAGACACCAGTACAAACAATACTGAATGCTGAAAGGCTGCAGCTACTTTAGCATAAAACTCACCAATGTGTTCATTAGTAAATAATGAATTAAATTAAAAGAAGACCTGGAAAAGCAGAATAAACATCATGATTATGATAAAAAATCACACAAACCAAATTAAAAAAAAAACTAGACATTATTCCCATGTAACATATATAAATGTTTTGTACATTCTAATAAAAACTTACCAAACTTAGTGTTGAAATTTCTACATCGAACACAAAACAAAGAAATTGACAAATAAAAATGTTCTTAATTAGGCTAGAAGTCCGATAAAAAACAGACGATAGTTATAGCAAAAACCTGCACCTTCAGTGGGTCCCTAAGACTAGGATGTTTGGGAACCACTGCCTTAAAGAAATACTCCATTTAAAAAGTATATATATTTTATTTGCTTGGTTTTCCCGTATTGTTTGTAGTAACTGCTGAGAAAAAAATTTAATCACATGTTTTCATGGAGAATGGACATAACACAAACTCACCGATGTGTTCATTAGTAAATAATGTCTCCTATTTTAATAGCTTCTTACTAGCTTAGTAGCTTTACTAGGTCTTTACTAGCTTTACTTTCTTAATTTTCTGGGCTTGCTGGCAAGGCCAATGCTGAACAGGAAACAATATCAAACTGTCCATAAAATAATTACTCAAAATATCAAAGTTCACAAGTCATTAATGCAATCAGATGCACACAAAGTACAAAATATATGCAGAGTAGTGCATGAAAGTGAAGCACATTCAAACAGGATCAAGCTTTTGAATTAAAGATAGGGCTCCTAACCAATGAATGAGTGGGGAGGTGGGGCTTAAATTTGTCTTTGACGTACTGCAGGAATACCTTGCTTTCTGAGAAATTTGTCAAAACTTACTGAAAATATTTTGAGTTTGAGGCAGTTTAGAATAAGACTACAGAGCTGGAAAGTTGACCACTGAATGACACCTCACTTTCACAATATCAATTAATTTACAAACACAACAATAATGTACTTTTCAAAATTACCCATGTCTCCACAGTTTCTCAATTTAGAGAGGTTTAGAATTTGCTGACATTTATTACACCCCCAGAGAAGTGGAAAAGGTATACAGTAATCCCTCGCTAAATCGCGCTTTGACTTTTGCGGTTTCGCTCTATCACGGATTTTATATGAAAGCATAACTAAATATATAACGCGGATTTTTCGCTGCTTCGCGGGTTCTGCGGACAATGTGTCTTTTTACTTCCTGTACATGCTTCCTCAGTTGGTTTGCCCAGTTCATTTCATACAAGGGACACTATTGGCGGATGACTGAGAAGCTAACCAATCAGAGCACGCAGTTAAGTTCTCCTGACTGAGAAGCTAACCAATCAGAGCACGCAGTTAAGTTCCTGCTTGCTGAATGCAGTGTTAACCAGGAAGTCTCGTCTCCCTTATTCAGCATCAACGTGTTTCGCTGTGTAAAGAGTTGTGCTCTTTTGTGTTTATCTTTGTGCATAGTCAAGCCCTTCATTATGGCTCCAAAACGATCTGCTACTGCTTCAGGGGCCGTGCCCAAGCGCAAATGGAAGATGTTAACGATTGCCGAAAAGGTAAACGTTTTGGATTTGTTGAAGGCTACGATTCTTTTTATTTAAAAGTAGGAAAGGAATATAAGATCTACGGCCGCAGTGTCCTTTTAACCAGGGTGCAAAACAAGTTGTAAGTGGATGTAATAAGGCAGTAGTCTGGATGGAAGCTGCTTTAGGGATTTGGATTGAAGACTGCCAGAAGAAGAACAACGACAGTGCTACACAATCGCCTGAAGTGGCTGCTTTAAGGGCTGTAACGCTCTCCTTTGTTGTGCAGTAAAATAAAACTCATTGTTATCGGACAAGTCATCGTGTCATTGTTGGTGAGTAACCATAATTCATTTTCTACTTACAGTACTTAGTACATGTACGTACGTTTAGTGTCACTGTACACACACATTTACTGTATACTATTTTTGTTGCATTGTAAGTATTTATTGCTGGTGGCATGTCTATCGTAATGGCTGTAACATGTGATATCGGAGACACTCAATATCTTTAAAATAATATTTAGGTTTTACTGTATATAAACAGTGTGTTTATATACATAATTTCAATGAATCGTACCTAATATCTAAGAGAATACAAAGGGATTATGCTGTATAACTCTGCGGGGAATATTTATAAACAGTGTGGGAGAGTTTATAAGGGCTTAAAATATATAAAAATAACCATAGAAACATATGGTTTCTACTTCGCGGATTTTCACCTATCGCAGGGGGGTCTGGAACGCAACCCCCGCGATCGAGGAGGGATTACTGTACTTCAAACACAATGTACTTCTGAAGCCAACTCCACAAATCAGGTTCACACTAAATTGTACAACTAACATTACTCAAGATGGCAGGCAGTAACATCGTAACGTTCATGCCACATTAAGAATAAATTGTCTTTATGTTATTGTTTGAACATAAAAACAAACTCTCCCATGTTCAAACAACATGGAGCCAATGTTAAACTATTTTTTTAAAGGTAAACCCCAAAATTATAGTCTTAAAACTGCAACTGATTTATGGTAAAATCAGTATTAGATGTGCTTAATTATTGACCTATTGACCTGATCTAACGCTGGAATTTTAGCCTTATTTTATTGTGATGTGTGGGTCACAGACTTGTACAAGAGAGAAGGAGGTAAGTCCAGGTTTCCGAGAAAATCAACTTTATTGTTGTGAAGACAGGAACAGTCTCAAGGCTTTATTCACAGGGGAGCTGTCAAATAAATACACACAAACACAGTAAGCAAGCAGTGATATTTTTAGTTGTCCTGCATTCGGTCCCTTTGTCAGATTAAAGGAACAGATAGCCTCCTTCATCAAGCAGGTTCATTCTGGAGGAGAGATGACAGAAAGTGAGCACACAGTCAGGTCAGGTGGTTTTAAATGTTCCCCGCATCAACCATTGGGAGACAGACACATTATGTGGTGAGCCTGTGAACTGGCAGTGGACTACCAAATCCTGCCTGTTTCAGCACACAGTTCAGTTGGGGGGTTGGCGAGCACCCGCATTTTGCCAGGGTCTCATAAATCTCATGTATAGTAACAAGGTGTCCAATTTAATGTGAAATAACTATATACAGCAAGAGTCGGAAAAGTAGAAACTATCGAACAGCACAGTGTACTCTAGGATATTCTAAAGTGTTCATTGTTGCAGTGTTTTCAGGGGCTTGCAGAAAGAACTTTTGTTTACAGTCCTACCGTTTTTATGCAAATTGCCTAACTCCAAAAAGAATTTCAGAGGCGTTGGGAAAAAGACAAATCAGGCAGATAATAGTGTGTTTAGACAGAAAGAAGTCAAGATCAATGGGAAAACCAGGGAGGTCCTAGGAGTATCATGTTTTGTGCTGAGCACATATGCAAGCCACTTCATTTGGGAACTGTAAAAGCCAGAGCAAGTAGAGCAGCGAAGCTAGTGTTTTCTTTGTCATTTCTTTTAGGTGCAATTGCATAAAATGTAGATGCTATTGTAGCTGTTATGTCTGTGTTAAGTTGTCAGAGGATAAAATGAAGAGACTCAGTGCCAAAAGTTAAAGATTTAATTCAAGAACTGGAAGCAACAACAGGAAAACAATTAGTCCTCCAAACTTTCTCGTTTTTGTAACACTTTCTTTATCCCTCTTCACTATCTCCACCTAGAGGACAAAGTCAGAACATAACAGTCTGTCCGTCTGTCTCTGCTGATGAAATAACTTAGTTTCACTTTGAATTTATTTTGCGCTTGGGCCGTTTATTTTTCAAGAAAATTAGGAAGGAATGTTTTTTGTTGAGATATCTACTGTATAATAGAGGATGCATTTTTTTAGTCTTCAAACACTTCCATTTAAAAAGCATTAATGAATTTTTAAATAAACTATCTTAAAAAAGGGAAACAGTCTGTGTGATATAAGTTGCTAATTAATTTACCTTACCAGTGAGTATTTTCCTTTTTTACATGACTGTTAATGACAAAACAAATTCTCAGTCCAAGATGTTGCTTGTAACTCTCTAAGGGTACTATTTAAAAAAATGCTTTTCTTTAGAAATATGAACAAAAATTAGCTATAAACCACCATAAAAGAACCTAAATCAATGTACTTTTTACATAACTTGAGTTGGAATCTGGTTTCTATGACAACTATTTAAATCACCACAATCCTATTTGTGCCTAGTTTTAAGTATATGATAACTGTAAAATGCTATTTAAACATACATTTTATGAACCATTATGTGTAATTGCTGTCTATTATTATTGTTATTTTTTAATAAGTTGTTACAAAATATTGACAAATAAAAATTTGATATTTATCTTCCTCACAGGTGGTGCAGTGGTTGTGCTGCTGCTTTGCAGTAAGGAGACTGTGGAAGATTGGGGGTTCGCTTCCTGGTTCCTCCCTGTGTGGATACTGCTTTAAAACTGAGAAAGGTGCTATATAAATGTAATGAATTATTATTATTATTGATGAAATAAACACAAATGTAAATTTCTGCAACTTTTAAAAGAGTTAAGTAAGTCCCTGAATGCATCTCAGTGATACTCCATGAGTAACCAGCTCAAAATTTATTCTAACTATATTTAACTCCCTATCCTGGTTTTAACAAATTACCTAATATTCTAATACTGTATCTGTGGTGCTGTCTTTGTTTCTGGTCATTTAAAACTTTACAATAATATCTCTTTTTATGTTGTATTGCCCTGTAAATATTGGGGATATTGACAATCAGGTGTTTCCTTTTGCCAAGAAAAGCTGCAAATATGTTTTGTTAAAATTTTACTCTTCATTTCAACACTTGTCTTTTTAGTCTTTAGGTCCAAAGCAGCATGAAGACTAGAGAACTGTCAGTGAAAGAGCAGAAAGCCATCTACTCAATCAGAACTACAGCAGACGTAATGAGAAAAGAAACATCACCAATTTGTAAAATCTTGGAATAGAAAGAAAACAGAGGTGTACTTAGCAATCAGGCAAAACAATTCCATCAGAAGAAAATAAGAAGTCATGAGCTAAAAAACATGAGCTAAGAAGACAGACTGATTAACAAATTTAGCTGAAATTGCAAATAACCTGTACAGTACAAGCAAGATTATAATTGCAAAAAAGAAAGATGCAAATCTCCCATCAGAACCAAAACCATACAGCTCAGTTTACAGTATGCTAAAAAGTATAGCACTGCAGCGATAAAGTTTAAGAACAATCTATTACAGATGAGACAAAAATACAATTTTACCACATTGATATCTAGGCAAAAATGAAGAAAAATGATGCATAATCTAGTTCTTCTGTACATTACAGCGAAGGAATTGTCATGGAGTGGACAATATTACTTATAACTAATCAAAACAATACAATTACAAGTATACCACATTATCTTTCCTGCCTTTGTACAAAAAATCAACTGCATAGGCGTTAGCCAGAAATGCATTATGTGACATAACCCAAAACACATTGCCAACATAACCAAGAACCTCAAATGGGTGAGAAAGTTTAAATTCTTAGTAAGTCTACAGGGAATCTAATGATTTGAATTACAGCCAAGAGTGCAATTCCCTTTCTGAAAAGGAGACTGATGGAGAAATTGCCCATGAAACAGCAACTGAACACACCTGAAACAAAGGCTGAACAGAATTTGCAATGAGTCTGGTGACACCATTGAGCAGGTAAGAAGGAACGTTCATGATGCTTTAATTTTATTTCATTTAATGCAGTACTCATGATCACTTGAAAGGCTGGGATGGGAGAGAAAAAGTATTATTCTAAAACATTAAGGCGGACAAATGCACAGAAATACTAAAAATAAAATGTAAAATTGTTCACTCTTGGCCTTAAATGTTTTTAACCTTAAATCTAGAGTGTTTATGCATACATCAACAATTAAATAGCTTTTGCAAAGACACAGCATATTTGAAAGTTTTGAAACAAGGATGCTGGCCCATGTTACATGCTAAACTATATGCCATATGATAAGAATTATTTTTAAACGCCAAGTAAATGATATTAGAAATAATATAGTACAACCCCTGTGACCCTGTAGTTAGGATATAGCGGGTTGGATAATGGATGGATAGTACAACCCCCTAAAATTAATCTGTTTTGATACCATCATTCCCTTAAATTATGTCATTTGAAGAGATCTACCTGAACTACGTAGAATAATTTCTCAGCTGGAACCCTCCACCTGCGCCACTGAACCAATATCAACAGGCTTTTTTTCTCCAATGTCATTATTGATAGTGTACATGACATATGAAACTTATCATTAGATATGGGGGTCTTCCCTGACTGTCTTGAGACTGCAGCTGTTAAACCCCTGCTCAAGAAAAGTAATCTCAACTCCTGTGTCTTTGATAACTTTAGAGCAATTTCTAACCTGCCTTTCTTAAGTCAAATTTCTTTAAAAGGCAGTAATTAAGCAGCCAAATGATTACTTCAGTCAGGTTGTAGAACAAATTACAGTACAGAAATTGACTGGTTAAAACAGTAACTGATTTGTGGAGTAATGCAGATAGAAGCCGTATATATCTGTTCTTGTCCTCTTAGACTTGAGTGCAGCATTTGACACCATAGATCACGGTATTCTTATAAATTGCTTTAGACAGCGAGTGGGCCTCTCCGGTAGAGTCTTAAATTGTTTTTTACAAGAAAATTCTTTCTTAGTTCTGCTGATTGTACTTCGTAAACCCATCATATTTTTTATGGTGTACCACAAGGATTTATTTTGGGTCTGCTGCTTATTTCAGTCTTCATGCTTCCATTAGGCCAGATTATTTCAAAGCACAAAGTGAGCTACCGCAGCTATGCAGCTTTATTTATTAATAGCACCTGATGACTCTGATCTTCTTGGCTCTCTGACCCAATGTCTGATCTAAACTTTAAATCGCATATTAATGAGATTACTAGGTCTGCATTTTTCAACTTAAAGAACATAGCTAAAGTTAGACCTCTTATGACTTTACAAGACGCTGACAAATTAATTCGGGCTTTTGTTTTTAGTCGACTAAATTACTATAATGCACTCCTAGCAGGACTACCTAAGAAAGAAATCAATTGGTTGCAAATAGTGCAGAATGCAGCAGCAAGAATAATAACCAGGAGAAGAAAATCTGAGCACATATCACCAGTTTTAGTACTGTTACATTGCTTACCTGTGCCATTCAGAATTGACTTTAAAATACTACTAATGGCATATAAAACCTTAAATAATCTTTCTCTATATTTTGGAATGGCTATCCCCCTAAACTCCAAGTCGTAAACTTAGATCGGGGTCCTCAATCACGGTCCTGGAGGGCCACAGTGGCTACGGGTTTTCATTCCAGCCAATGTCCTAATTAGAATTCAGTCCTTGCTGATAATGAAAGCTGGTGTTTAATTCTATGTCTTGTTAGTGCCTTTATTTATCGAAGACAAATTATAGTTACTTTGTAGAATCTACAAAGGCTTAGATCTTCAAATGGAGGTTTGCTTATAATTCCAAGAGCAAAACTTTAAAAAAGTGGTAAGGTGGCCTTTTGCTGTTATGCACCCAAAATCTGGAATACTTTACTGATAGAAATTTGCCAAGATAGTACTTTGGATCATTTTTAAAAACCAAAAACAGTTATATATAGTCATATTCTTCAGGGATCTGCAATCTTTACTAATCTCCACTATTCCCTGCTGTTTTTTCCGGTTCTTCTGTAGTGGCAATCTGTGCCACCACCACCTGATCAAGGCATCATGCCTGCATCATTGTCCCCTGATTTGATGGAATGACATGGCGGGTGTCCCAGCTGGTCCACAAGACCAACAGCATCAAATACTATTATGTGAAGCCTCAAAACCAAGAGGACTGATTTAGGAACATTAATGTTAGGTAGAATGCCCACTAGGGGCTGGACAGTCTTTCTGGCCTTGGAACCCCTGCTGATTTTATTTTTTTAATGTTTACATATTATTTACAATATTTAAATACTTTAATATTATTGCCTAATCTTATTTGTTTTTCATTTAATATAACTTTCTTTTTGTCATCTTGTAAAGCACTTTGAGCTACATTGTTTGTATGAAAATGTGCTATATAAATAAATGTTCTTGTTGCTGACATGGCTATTGCAGATTAGCAGGCGATAGATCTCTTTTCTAAATAGTTCATTCTAGCTCATTCACCATATGCTTGATTTAGTTGAAATATTAAGATCAGGGAAGCCACTGTATTAAACTGAGTTCCCTAACCTGCTCCTGGAGCCATACCAAGACTTCCTTAAGGCATGGAGGATTCTTGGGCACTTTACTACCATGAAGGAATTCCTGTCACTGGCAATATTATTCAGATGTATAGCAGTACTGATATTTCTCTGTTCATATTGTAAAGTTGTCCAGACTGGCAAGAGTTTGTTCGAGGAAAGAAGGTTATCTGGAGATAAACCTACAGAAAAGATAGTGACTCACACTGGCACAGACACAGTGAGCAATAGACCCAGTGATACATACACAGTAGAAAGTAACAAGCGTAGTCTCTAAGGGAGAGACTGAGGAGATTTCTCCAAGACATTATTAACCAAGCAAACCTACAGCTACTAGTTGTGACTAACCATTTGCTCAGACTGAGGGAGAGGCAAAGAGGTCTGGCAAGAGTTCAGCAGAGTTTAAGATGGCAGGAGATGAAAAATGGTGGGACTTCGCTCCTAAGGAGAAAGGGCAGGCAGCATGCAAGCTGTCCAAGAGACTGGGGCTCAGAATCGTAGGGACAGTATATCCCACTACAAGGAGCACTTGCATTGTGTCCTATTTGTTGGTAAAATAGGGATATCTCTAACTGTGGAAGTTATTTTGGAGCTTGATTAGAAGTTAAAAAGCCATGAACTTAAAAATCACCTCAGCAGCATTGCCTTTATAATACAGTGTTTTAGTGGTTAGCACTGCTGCCTCACATAGGTCTAGGCTCATATCCCAGTCCCGTCAATGTTTGTCAGGATTCCGCATCCTTAAATTATTAAATTAGTTGTTGACTTGGTCCTGAATGAGTGATTGCATGTGTTTATGTGCCACTCTGTCCAGTGTTGGTTCAAGCATAGTACATGCTCTGAATCTGATTATGTGTGCTCAAAATACATGAATATACAGACAGTATTGTTTTAATTCCTGAAAGGCCCCATCTGCAAAATTCTTCTCAAAGAACATTCAAAGAACATTCTTTCTAGTGGCATTCATACTGCAAATAATAAAAGTACATCTTGTAAAAAACAATTTAGCCTACAACTTTACTTATCCCCGTAAGAGGTGAATCTCTACATTTCAGCTGTCCATAAGAATTGAAGAAAAGACATTCTATCTCCTTTCAGTAGACCTTTGTTGACAAACACATGAGATACCTTTACAGATAACTTAATCTATTACAGGGTCACAGATAAAAAAGCATCAAACACTATCTATTTAAACTGAAAGAAGAAAAGGAAACCAAAGCCAACAATGAGACAAGAGAAGAGCCTTAAGTGTTTTACTTAGCTAAACAGACTAATATTAAAAAGGAGACATTTGTCATTTATTACCTTTATATAGATACAGTAAATAAGCAAGCAAAATGTCCTTTTAGTCATAATTTCAAGTGAGAAGCCAATCGAAGTCTCTCTGTGGAATAATTAACTAATAAAATAAAATTTAAGCGGCTTTCTAAAAATGAACTAATTTTGATCTGCACTGAAGACATCGGCCTCTTTTTCTAAAAGGGAATGTGGCAACAGCAGTATTTCTGAAAAAGCAAGACCACTACAAAGGCACATTTGCAAAAATGTTTAATAATTTAGGAGCTTTATACTGATTATTAATTAATAACTTTGAAAAAAGTCAACTACAGAAGTTTCATGAATTTGTCTAGGGTGCAGATTTCATTTATTTATTCTATGTGTCTAGAGATCAGATGATCCTTGGATACAAATGTACAACTTAGTCAATAATCCTGGAAAGATTACCTGTGACACTCCATTCCTCCAAAGTTATTCAAGCAAACATATACATTTTACAACCCCCTTATTGTAATTCTAGGTCTTGGGGGACTGTTAGGGATGAAATAACCCCAAACTGTGAACTTGTCCATCACAAAGCCTATTCATACATGCAAACTCACAAAGAGCCAATTTGGAGTCACAGATAACCCATGTGTTTGGGGATGTGGAAGACTGAAGTACTAGAGTACTTAGAGAGATACCCACACAGATACAGAGTGAACATGCAAACTCCACCTAGAGAACAATCCACTGACCTTTATGGCAGGAGCATGAAACACTACACCAATATGTTGCTCTAAAACTATTTGATTCATTGCAAAACAAAGATGCTCCCAATTAGAAATAAGCAAGATTAACATGTTGATGTATAGTACAGCAAGGTGTAGTGTTCAAAACCTGGCTCAATTTGTGTGGAGTTTAGATGTTCACCTTATGTTCCTGTGACTTTTACCCCGGTATTCTGGGTTTCCTGGCACATTCCAAAGATGTGAGTTTCGGTTTGCTGAGGATTCTAAATGTGCCCTGCATGCGTGAGTGCATTCTACACCTAGTTGCATTAAATACCTTTGGCAAATGCTCCCTTGGGTACTCTGATATGCCTAAACCATTGCTGGATTAAACAGGGTCAGAGAATGTATGGCTTTCGATATAGCATATAAAACTTGATATTGAACTTGAAAAGGGTGGTACTTGCCTGTCAAGAAAGTGAGTCATTCATGTTCACATTAAACTGTAGTTGAAGAGGTGAACCTCCCATTTGCTGCTCTGTTGGGCTTGTGCAGCTCTGTGACTTATCACCTAATTTGTATTGTTTAGACACCATGTTATCATCATAAACATCCTTGATGTTTCACAGTTCAGATTGGTGACAGCTGTTAGGTGTCATTTCTAAAGCAACTAAAAATGATTATGAAGCATTTGTTAATGAAAAATACAACTCATTTGGAAAAAGCCATCGGTTCATGACCATTAGAACCACAAATTGGAAGGATGTGATCGTCCACCACTGTTTCACAGTTCAGATTGGTGTCAGCTGTGTCATTTTTAAAGAAACTAAGAATGATTATAAAGTAAGTGTACAGTATTAATTAAAAAAAAGGCTTATTGCAAAAAACATCAGTTCATACCAACATATCCAACATTTCATAATGATGTGTTCTTTTCCAGTTAGCATTTCCACGTACAATTTCATGGAAAGACCATCTATGTTGAAAGTTGATGGAGTTAATATGGAACCTCAGTTCCATGTTACTTCCAAATATGTTAAGGGTTTTCTTGTAGGATTTGTATTTGATTTTGGTTTATTGTCTCTTATTCTGTTTCAAAGCTTTGTGTATCCTGTGTTTATCTCTATTTATTAACCGGATTACAAGAATTTCAAATATCGGGAGCAGAAAATGAAAATAGAAAACTCACAGCAGAAACTGAAAACTGCAAACATGGTTGGCAAATAGTGGTAGAGCCAGTGGAAGTTCTCTAGATTGTTGTGCTTCCCGACTCTTGTTTTAAAAGTAGAAGGTGGGATAGTCAGTATAAATTATAAATAAAAGTGCTTAAATGCAGATATTGACCTTTGTGCTTCTTTCCTTTATTGCCCAAATTGTAATTTGTTGCATTTTGTTTCTAAATGTTCATGCCTCAGATTCCTCCTTGCATGTCTAGTCTTGGGAAACGTAGGCACCCAGATAATTTATACTTTTTAATTGCTTTGTGCCCTTCCCCATCATAACCTATTGTCTATGTGGGAGAAGAGAAAGCTTTAGATTCATCAAAAATTTCACTCTCCGGTTTTCGATAGATTTCGATGTTTTAGGATCCCCTGATACCGAAAACATTGATAGCTTGGTAATGGGTGTTTGTCTGTCTGCGTGTGTGTGTATCTGTGTGTCACAGATTTGCAAGTAGTGGAGACAACAGACTGTCTTTTGTACTTCAATATGTCGATACTGCAGGTTGAATTCAGGAGAGATTAGTTGGATCTTTTGATGTTTAACAGGGGTGAAATTCTCAGTCTTGCCTTGTATGTTTTAAATGAAAACATACAAGGCTACAATTACAATGATAAACTTGTGGCTCAAGCTTGTGATGGGGTTGCTGTAATGGCTTCCTCTCTTAATGGACTGATGTTAAAGCAATAGCCCCCAATGCAAAGTTTGTACACTGCTACGCACACAGACTGAACCTGTGTTGTTTTGTGTCAAGGGGCAAAATGCTTGTCTGAATCCAGAATGTTTTTGCATCTCTCTCTGGGTTTGCTACATTTTTTTTTTTGATGTACCAAATGGATATCTTTTCTTGAGTCTGCAGGGGGTTCAAGGTTGCCCAGAAACGCCTCAATTCGGTGGAACTTTACATCACGAATAGGGAGCACTGTGGCGAACAACTATGATGGGCTCCTGCAGACTTTTGAAAAGATTATCCCGGATAAGACCGTTATAGATGAGGACATGTCCAATGCTGTCAAAGTCTTTTTAAGGACACTGAAGGGTTCTGAGTTGTTTTCATGTTGAATGCATATGAACAAATCTTCTCAGAAACTGATGTAGTCTTTGACATTGTGCAGCAGAGGGCTATGGATGTTCTTGACTACAAACAAAGAATTGAGAGTTTGTTTGCTTTTTCAAAGGAGAAGAGGTCAGATGAGGCTTTCAGAGCTGTTTATGTGAAGGCTACAAGTCTCAGACCCTCAAAATGTGCCTAGGCAAAAGCATTGTTGTCTGTCACAACTGCAGGATCTCCAGGAGCGTTATAGAAATCTGAACATGACCATTCTAGATTTCACCAATGTTTTATGAGACTTGGAAAATATGTGCTTCCTAGAACTAAGCAGTCCAGGGAAATTTGATGAAATGAGATAGGTGTTTCCTGAGGAGGTAGTCCAAAGGGTCCTAAAAAGTTATGGTCATTTTTTTGATTCAGGGAGACTGAGATCTGAACTCCAAGTCCTATATTCAAATTGTGACTTGCAGAGCAAGAGGGGTAAGGCGTATGACTTCTTAGTGCTTTTTAAATACATAGATTTGGATAGGACAATGCCTCAGCTAAGCTACAGTGACCAGATTTTTCTGGGGGCAACCTGGGACACCAGGCGGGGGGCCAGGGGGGCAGAGCCCCCCAGAAGCCAGATAGACTTTAATAATGGAAATGCCTATTTTCGTGTTTCCTGCATCTTATTCTGTATGAGTTTCTTCCATTTGAAACACTTATATTATTAAACCACAAACATATACCCATTTTCAAAGTAGGGTTCTATATCATTGTATGCTATTTTTTGTGAAATTACAGGCTAGATCTTGCCAAAAACAGTTCGTGAAAATTGACCGAAAGACACGCTTTCCTGAAGAGCAAATAAACTCATTAGTGTACATTATTAGGTCAGTTACACTTGCAGGATAAATGTACTTCATTCACAATACTGCATCCCACATACATGTGCTACTGCTTAGTGCTGTCCCGACTTCAAAAGAAGTAACAGCAAACCAAATTCCAAAGAGGCAAGGGAAGAAGCAATGTCACTCTGCACTCTAAACTAAAGGAAAACAAAGTAAAATACAGCTGTAAGTGTAAGGAACAGGCAAGCATCCGCAAATGTTGTTGTAACTTGTGTCAAATATTCATTCACTATTAATATCTAAATTAATATTATCAGATTCACAACTATGACGAAGTTTACAGAGTACAGTCTGCAGACTGGAGACTATACAGTAAAGTGTGTACAGCAGTACTTACTTAAAGAATAAAGAGCTAAAATTAAAGTTAAAAAAAAATAAACTTTGTCAGCACTTTCAATTTTGTCCTACAAAATAAACTGGCAAGTTTAACTCTTTTAAGTTTAAGCTTTAACTTCAGTGAAAACGGCTCACCTCGAATGCCGTATTGACGAGTGAATGACTGAATCAGGCATCAGCTCTTATATCAGGCTCAGAGCAGGAATAATAAGAAAATTCCTGGCTCAGAGCGTAGCATAGCCAAAACGTGTCGTATCACAAAGCACGGCCGATACCATCCAACGATGCGTCCACTTCCGCCTTCTCACCTTCTATGCGTTTCCATACTGCAAACAATGGCCACCAGCAGGTAGGCGTTAGACTCAGAAGAAGGTCGACTAACCGTCTGACGTCATGATGGGTAGAAAGTATGATTTGGAATCAGAAAGACTGAATGGGGTCTAGGCCTCTAGGGAAAAGTACACATTTTGTCGGAAAATGCCATAGGCCGGGACATTTCCTAATCTTTCGTGGACTCTGGGACGGGTGATCCAAAAATAGGGACTGTCCCGGGTAAACCAGGACGTCTGGTCACTGTAGCTAAACAAGCTATTGTCTTTAGAGGCAACAATTGGAGCTACATTAATTAGCAGGTGCAGAGAAGAGCTTCACCTGCTTAAAACAAGTCAAGTCATGCAGCTGCAATGCAATGGGCCCAAACTGTTTAAGCAACCTTGCTCTGCTGGCCATTAAGAGGAAACTGGTCATGTCTCTGGAAAATACTCACACTTTGTATGACAGGGTCACGGACCATTTTCTAAAAAATGAAAGAGGGGGCCAAACTTACATATAAATAGCATGATACAATAATTGACTCATTTTATGATGTAGACTTAAAATGTGCTTCCCCTGACTTCCAGCTGCCATTAGTCTAGTGTCATTGTGATACATTGACACCACTCATTATTTGTAACTAGCAATTTAAGTTTTGAATGTTTGCATTCTTAAGAAAATTCCTTTGTACCATTTAAAAAGTAAGGATTACACCTAAAAATTTATTTTACTGGCAGTTCAATATAAATCAGGTTGCAACCACTAAAAATGTTAGTAGAACTACAGTATATATTTTATAATTTTACAACCAAATGGCTTTGATCTTATTAGAGAGGGCAATTTAAGCAAAGAACTAGGTCGTCAACACTTGTTTATTCAAGACAATCAAGCAAAAGAAAACATTTATTCTGATAAAACTCTAATTGGGTCAGATAAGGTTATGGAAGTGATGTGCACAAAGAAAACATTTTAAAAACAACCAAGAAAACTTTGCATTTAGTCAATACCCACAGCAATATCTGATTTTGTTATTGAAAGGTATGAAACACGTTTTCAATTATTATTATTTTCTAAGCCCCGTTAATCCTGAGCAGGGTCGCAGGTTGGCTGGAATTATTATTCTAAATTAAATTTGTGCAAAGCTCAACTGCTTAACCGATTTAATTAACAAGCTCTAATACTTTAAAATAACTTTCTACAAAATATAAAAGAGAAAAACATAGGCATTTTTAAATTACGAATATCCAAATTAACAAAAACAAAATAGTTTCATATTTTCTTTGCTACTAAGGAGATGAACATAAACAATTAAGAAGATTTTTATAACCTTGAATTTTTAGAAACTGAAACAATTCATTTTAAACCATTTGTTGTAATATCTTTTAATTGTTTCTCCATATGGGATTTCAACAAATGGAAATGATATATGGCTCGATATAATAACAGGTAAGAAAGGTTTAATCTTAAAATGTTTGTAATAAGGCAGTATAAAATGTAAAATTCAGTTAACTCAGTCAGATCTGATAGTGTTAAAACAGTGCATAGGTTAAAAATGATGCTTATTCTATCTCATTGAAATAGGAGTAGAGACATGAACCACAATAATGAAAGGTATTTGCAATTCCATCCATTAAAGAAGGTAGGCTTGCACTGTAGAATGGGACAAATGAGATTTAATGTGTTTACATTTTTTCCAAATTTGACTATAATCCATATTACACACCATATATACAACAACCAAAGTAGGGGACAGAATATTTCATTTGTGTAAGTGCTGCCTCTTTATGCTGATCTATTGGTTTTAGCAAACTGTAGAAAAATAAAATAAATCTTTAAGTAATACTTCATATGAAACATGAAAGAATAAGTATAGTGAAAATGAAAATTATAGAAAAAATGTTAAATAGTGAAAACGTTTGACACTATTTAATTGAAGTTATAGATGAGTGCAATTGTTTCTCAAACACATAATACAGTAATCTATTTTATTGTAGCCATTGATGTACAAGCCAGTATTATGAAACCTGGACATAAAACATGACTATAAAACAACACAGCAGCTAAACCACTCAATCAAAGATCATTCATACATACAGAACCTGCATCTATTGAAAAAAAAACTGCAGACAGCCAGCATTTGCCACATGAACAGTAGGTTGTTACTGCATGATAACATTAAAGCACATAATATACAAATGCAAACCATTTTGCCTGCTCACTTTGGCAGAATGTTTAATAGTTTCTCATCTACTATACATTTAGCAGCCTTATTGGTAAATAAAGAAGAGAATGTTTAATCCATATATGTAATACATACCAAGAAAGATGTTGTTCAGTAGTTGTTCAGTGCAACAAAACTTTATTTATTTTTACCTCTGCCTAAACAGTGTGGTTACCTACTTCCTGCAGCATTTCTATTTTGAAATGGTCAGTCAGGAAGTGGGTCTAAAAGCTGCTCTCTTAGAAATGTGTGTTTTGCATTTATACAAAATATTTTCTTCTCCGCATTTACTGAGGGTTGCACAAGCATGTCCAAGTGTAGAATATTTTCCTAAAGGTGCTTGACATAATAAGGGTCCATTTAGCACTATACGTACAGTATATAAATGTCATGCTAGATGTGGGATGGAATCACCTCTACTACCTTTTTTAGTATGTTGAGGTGCCAGTAGTGGAAACAGAAGTGACCTTTGAGTTATGGTAACATGGTGTAATAGGGATTACAAATTGAAGTTTGTGTTAGTCTGTTAAATACGAATCATAATATTTAATTTGAGTTTGTTATTTAGATAAGGCATTGCTTTTAAGTATATAAACTATGTGACCAAGATGATAGTTATATAGAAAGAACTAATAAGGGAGAATTACCATTGCTTTTGATTGTGTGTATTTAATCAGAAGTTTAGAAGGTTCTGAGAAAGTAAAGACAGGAACAGAAGTCCTGACAAATAAATGATTTAGCTCAATCGCTACATCATACTGCCAAGGACAGCTGGAGGATGAGGGAACATCTGCAAAGCAAGAACCTGAATGATGACAGATGTTTAAAGACCTAGCAAGGAAGGTAAAAGACATTGTGGGCCAAGTATTAGACCTCTTTAGAAAAGAGGTCAGTTAAATCTGTTCTTCTTTTGAACAGTCAGTTAAATAAATTGAAGGATTTAAACAATGTATATAAACACAGTGTTGAATTCTGGGGTACAAATAAACATAATGATACAGAAAATTATGTGAAATATGCAAATGTAAACAAAAGTTAAGAAGTAGTATATTTAAGCTCAGGTAAACTAACCAGTGTGTATAGGCTTGTAAGACGATGTTAAATTGGGGTTTCTGGGAACCTTTTTTATTTAACTTGCAACTTACATTATAATTAGCTTAAGCCAACTTCAGAGTAATACCAAGAGAGTTGTCTGATACTTACTAATGGCACTTACTGAAAATAACCAACAAGCCATTACATAAAAGAAAATACAGCTCTTGTTAGTTTGACCCCATGGTTTTTGAGTGGGACAAACGTGAGACAGATAAAAAAAAAGGATTGATGACAATGCAGTGTTAGTATGAGAGAATGGGTGTATGCAGTCCTGAACTATACTGAGCCATTGTGCTTTCCAAAAATTTAAGTGCAGAGCTGCCTAAAATGCGACACAATGAAGCAGTGGACAAAGGTTGAAGGTATTGGAAACTTTTAAAGAATGCTTCAGTTGGATTAACAAGAATTGACTCTTTAAAATCACTCAGGCACCTTTCTGTCATGGTTAATCTAATGCAAAATTCACTTTCACGGACACTGATTTGAATCATTCAGGATGTAGGTTTTCATCCTCTTAAACAATTTGGCCTAAGTAAAAGACTAGTCAAGTTGATGAATATATTGCTAAATTACAATTGCTATGAAACAACCATTTCAATTTTGTTTTGAGGAGAAAAGTGAACCAAGCAGAGGTCAGAAATTAGAGGACAAAGAGATTGTGACAAAAAAACAAAGGGCAAAGTAAAGTTCAATGTCAAGGAAAAAAAGGATTTCAGAAACCAAACACTGGCGCCTACTTAAATTGAAAAGTTCTTCACAAGATGTGTAATGAGTGATATGAATGCCGCCATATTTAAAGCATCATACTCATGTCAATCAGACAGCTACATAAACAATGAATATAAGATGTGAATTAAAGTGAACTTCCATAATTTAAATAAAACTTAAAGCATAAAAACAAAATCATTAACATAAAAACTATTGTCGCAGATGACGCCCTTGTCCACCTCTTGACCCTCAGGTACCACTCCAGACACCGGATAAAAGTCCAAGATTTCTTTATTAAATAACACTAATGTGCACAAAGCACCCTCCACACTACTCATAAATCAACTACTCACACCAATAAATCAACAATCCTCCACTCCTAGATGCGTTGCCCTCCTACCACCCAGCTCAGCTCGCCGTCTGGGAGCTCCCTTAGTCCTTTTATACACCCTGACCCGGAGGTGTTCCTGCCCAATCAGTCTACAGTTCCTTATTCCTTCCGGGTCAGGGTTAAACAGTCCTTTTCTTCAACCCGGGAGCATGTCGTTCCTTCCTGTCACGTGATCGTGACGTACTCCCGGGTTATAGGGCACATAAGAGCCCACGAGCCCCCCTACAGTGACTCCCTGTGGCCCCCAAGGTATCCAGCAGGGCTGTGTATAAACACTGCATATTCCATGAGGCCCTGCTGGAACTCGGGGCACAATCATGCTGTCGGGAGAGCTCCTCCTCGCAGCCTGGGGGTGAGGGCCGGAGTAAGAAGCCGGCAGTCCTCCACACTATGAACAAAATTAAGGTACATGTATAGAATGTCCTTAAACACTACACAACAATAAACAAAAGGATCTCTCACAAAATGACAAGCAGCTACACTCTGTTGTGATCTAGGCCTCAAGGCTCATATGGGGCCAGAGATCTAAACACTCAAAAGGCCTAAGCACACAGAACTTGACATTGTTAAAGAAAGAACATCTTTCTATAGTCTTTAATCATAAGAACTAATGATTTAATTATAAGAACATGACTTTTGTATTTTGAATTAAAGCAAATAGCCATTTATTTTCAGTCACTTCTCTGTTTAAATTAATTATATGATAATGTATTGACACTTCAAACATTGAACATGAACATCATTATGAACATTTTAAACATCAAACATGTTCTTAAGCACAGATTCAGATTCATCATTGATCAATAACGCATCATCCACAGTTTTGATTTAGGTCAGTGTTGTGGAAAATACTCAGCAGATAAAGAACTAGTCTTGAGCCACGCTTACAAAAGAACATCAGCTTGGACATGCCTTACACTGGCTAATGGAGCCCCCAAGTGAAACAGGGCAGACTGAAGAAATCTAACAGAATAGCTTATTTTAATCAGTTAAGGTCTTTTACATATAATGACTAAAAGCATTTCAAACACACCAGTCAATAGGTTAATTTTACATTCTAGTAAAATTCACTATGTCTTTAAGTATTGTGTAAAGTCCCATATTAGCTAAAACATATTAAAAGCCCTAAATAAATATCTGGTTAAAAGAGACTTTGTATATATAAACTGTTATTAGACAAAAATTAGTGAGAAGTCAAGCAAAAGTACATCTTGACTGAAGAAGGGGCCTGAGTTGCCTTGAAAGCGTGCATATTGTAATCTTTTTAGTTAGCCAATAAAAGGTGTAGTTTTGCTTGACTTCTTACTGCATTCATAATGGTTAACACGGTACAACACTTTAGTACTATAGGCAAAAATGATCTATATGATCTCATTTTCTAATTTAAATGTATAAATGAAGTCAGGATGACCTAGTTAAAGAAACAGGTAGTTTCCAGCACTTTTTTCTTTTCCCTTACATTTAGATTCAACCTTTAGTGTTACTATCATTTATCATTTCTAATTTTTGTCCGTTAAATTGTTTGGCCTATTTATGCACATAATGAGTTTGATTTCTTCTGGTCTATGGCAATCATGCTGTCGGGAGAGCTCCTGATATGATTTAGGCCTCAAGTCTCAAACAGAACAAAAGACCAAAACTCCCAAAAGGGGCCTAAGGCTTTAAAAAGGGTCCAAGTAGCTAATGCCCAAAAAGAACAGGAAAACCACCAAAATCCCAGGAACAAATAAGCAATATTTTTATATTTACATTAATTACACAAAAGCATGAAAACAAAAGAATATAAAAATCTCCAAAAAATACAGGATAAAAAACTATACACTCCAGCAACAAAAGCAGATTAAATTACATATTTTATCTAGGAAAGAAGCAAACTCATTTTGAAAAACACAGCTGAATACTTGGCAGCCATCACTAAGTGTGAAGAATACTACTTCAGAGTGTACAGACTTTGTCCCCATTTTCAGTTGTTTTGTGTTTTTATGTGCACATGTTGGTGAATGTACAGCCATGCATTAAGCGCAGTCACAGGTAAGTAGCTACCTCAGCTGCTCCTTGTGTCTACAGCAGTAGCATCTACGACTTATAATTTCTTGTGCCCTCAGCTGCACAATAAGCTCAGTCACAGGTAAGCAACTGCCTTAACTCTTTGGGGGCTGAATATTTTTTCCAAAAAAGATAGTTTCTGATAAGCAATGGACAGAATCTGATAAGCAATCACACAGAAATCAACATAAAACGTCTGTTGCTGCATGCTGTGGCTGCCAGTTTGCCAAGAATGTGCAGCAAGCTTGCTGCCAGGCTGTTTTCGCATGGCTGGGGCGGCAGCAGCAGTGGTCCCGATCACAGTGCATTGCAATCTGGTTTTAACCTCTTAACACTGTTAAGTGGCAGTCCTCCTAGGGAACAGTGCTGTAGGCGTGTCAGCTACATGAACCTGTTTAGCACCACGATTAGCTGGGGACCAGTCAGCTGAAGCTGGAACCTCACATTCGTTTTCGATCGCTTGTATCAAAATCGGAGTCCGTCAAGTCATAGTCCAGTTCAGAGATAATAGGCAAAACTTCATCCATGGAGTATTTTGCTTTATGCATTCACTTTGATCTCTCGCCATTATGCCAGTGCCATTTTTGTGACTTACTACTCACGGAAGTGCAGGAAATCTTGGTCGAGCCAATGAAGCTAACTTTCCTTCTTGCAACAATAGTCCAACTACAGCATAATGGTTGGTTTTGTCACAGTTTACAGCTGATTTCCATCGTCAAAACCTTTGACAAAAGTCTACATCAGCCCTGAAAGAGTTAAGCACATGCTTCAGTCATGATGTCTTAGGGAGTACAAGAGCAGGGATGGGTAAGTGACACTCTTTGCAGTCACAGAACATCTCTGTTGAAAAATCAATACTCAGTTAGCAGTGGATTTTCACAGAATTAATGTGGTCTCTTTTGAGGTCTAACTACAAAAACAGTCAAGTCAGCACAAAGGTTGGTACACTAAATGAAGGGATCGAAAGGATTGATCAGCAAAGTAGAAGAGCCTATTGTAAACTCGGAATCAAAGATTTAAACAAAATCAACTCCAAAATTTTAACCTAAATCAGTTTGTTACCTAAACACAAGGGGTCCATGAAAAGAAACACATAAACTCATGGCACCCATGACAAAAACAAACAACATGACAATGGAATAACATTATAAAAATAACATCCTGAATATTAAAATGCCAGTAAAAACTATTATGTATTATAATGGTGATAGAGAATGATTCTTCTTGCTGCAAAAAAAAAAAAAAATGTTCCTGGTTTACATTTTGGTATGTTTGAACAATTTCACAACTCAAATTATATCCATTTCTTCCTTCATTCTAGATTTTTTTTGCTATGTTTCCTCTGTTTAGTTAATTTCAACCCTCTGTGCTATGTTTTTACAATGTACACCTTCAAAATAAATGACTCTGATTTATACAGTTTCTTCGAAAATGGATATCTTTATATATAATACACTACAATTGGCTGTCCGTTTGTCTGTCCAGCATTTTAAATCACCTGTAGCTCGCAAACTGTTTGACCTATTGACCTGAAATTTGGTACACATGTCTACTATTTGCTTTCAGGGTGATGATAGACCTCCAAGATTATTCCTCTTTGTATTTTTATTTTATTTTATTGCAGAATCAACACTCAGCAGGGCAGTCTAATCCCTACCACCTTCACCATTACTTCCCCTATCTCTTCATATCTTAAATAATTTTTGAGGCAGATTGAAGACTTAAATGCCAGCTTTAGTGACTAATTAAAGAAAAAGTATTAAGTAATTGCAACATAAACACTAAAATAATCAGTTTTAATGTGGAAAAATGCCGACAAAAGAAGACAAGTGGTCTGCTAAGGTGGAGAAGAGATGAGCTGCTCAGGAAGCAGCAAGCACATCAACCTCTGAGCAAACAAATGTTAAACGTTCAGAGAAAGAGTATGATAACTATAAATGCTCAAGTCAAGTGTATACGCTGTTACTGGTGCTATATATTTCATCTCTTTTACTTTTTCCAGACCATACTTCCTGATGCAGACTATTATTTACGATGTTCCTACACCAATGGCATTAACCCTGATTTGGAATCTTAATAGCTATTATTTCTAGAACTTCCTGAATAGTAGCAACCACTTCATAACTACTGTTTTGGCAAATGTCCCCAATTTTGTGTCAACAATGATTCATGTCACTGGAGGTATCAACTGTATCACTTAGTGTGTTAAATCAACATGCAGCAATTCCTATGTGAAAATGTAAACAAAACTAAATTATTTATAATAAGTTAGACAAGATCATTATGTTTGCGGTGGGCTGACGCACTGCCCAAGGTTTGTTAGATTCAGCTTGGCTGGGATTGGCTCCAGCACACCCCAGTGATCCTGTGTTAGGATATAGCAGGTTGGATAATGGATGGATGGATGATCATTATGTTTAATGCTGAGAGTACATTTTTTAAATAAATGTATTTGACATCCAGCAGTAGTAGGGTGTTGTAGTGTGGTAGCTATTATGGATGCAATGAGATGTCAAGCAAGATGACACCTTTTATTGGCTAACTGAACCGATTACAATATGTAAGCTTTTGAGGCAACTGAGTCCCTGAAAGCTTGCATTTTGGTTTCACCGACAAAAGCGCGATAGACAAATGAGCCCCGACAAAACCGCGACGGACAAATGAGCGCCGACAAACCCGCTAACTGGTTTTCGACAAATGCGCGCCGACAAAATCGCCACGACAAAATTGCGTGAGAGGCCAAGAGAGTGGGACACGTACGTGCGCATTATGTACACATTATGTGCTAGGTTATAACTGTTATAACTGCTGAATTCATGCCGCAAACAAATAACTCAGTCGAGGGTTGGCATAACGCGTTGTATACAAAGCGGAATTACCAGCAGTCAGGCAGCCAGCAAGTCTAAATACGCTCAACTATCAAGACGTCTTGCTGCAATTCTTCCTACATATGCAGGGCGTGATCTTAAGGACTATCTGCGTGCCGTGCTGATGGCATGCCGCGTCTCATAATATTGACTTCTAAAATAAACATCTATACTAATAAAAAGCAAAGCCCTCACTGACTCACTCACTCACTCACTGACTCATCACTAATTCTCCAACTTTCCGTGTAGGTAGAAGGCTGAAATTTGGCAGGCTTATTCCTTACAGCTTACTTGCAAAAGTTAAGCAGGTTTCATTTCGAAATTCTTCACGTAACGGTCAGAACGGTCGACAACGTCCACCATGTTGAACTTTCTTATTTATGGCCCCATCTTCACGTAATTTGGTAGGCGGCTTCCTTGTGCTAACCGAAACCGATGCACATACTTATTTCGATGGTATGACGCCACAGTCGGCCGCCATATTGAACTTTCCAACGTCACTAATTCTCCAACTTCCCGTGTAGGTAGAAGGCTGAAATTCGGCATGCTCATTCCTTACAGCTTACTTACAAAAGGTAAGCAGGTTTCATTTTGAAATTCTACGCGTAACGGTCATAATGGTTGAGAACGTCTGCCATGTTGAACTTTCTTATTTATGGCCCCATCTTCACGAAATTTGGTACGCGGGTTCCCAACGCTAACTGGATCCTACTTATGTACATATATACGTCCATAGCCTGCAGCTCGGTCACCGTATGAGGCGGCGTTGGGTCCCCCATCCCCACACCTCCCATGTTGTTGGCTGCCTGCCTATATAAGGCCGTCCATCGCTCCGGTCTCTTCATTCCCTTCCTTGCTTCGCCACGGGATTCACGTCTCTCCCTGCTGATAACTGCACCCTTTTTATTTAATCCACGGCTTCTCCGCTGTTTTATTGTTCGTTTATTACGATTATAGTTATTGTGTAGGTATTTTAGACTCTTTACATTGTTCAGGTACACATTTCCTTTATCATTCCAACCGTACCCCCATTAACATGTCTATCGAGGTGATCACCATCGATCAAAGAACTGTCACTTACCGAGTGGTTTCCATGCCCAGAGATGGCACCTACCTTTTCCATTCTCTTTGTTACATATTGCACGGCCATATCAGGCTCATATCCGGAGGAACATTGTGTCTTATGTATTGAATGACTGGGACAGGTTCAAGGTGTGGACTGATGACAGTACAGGAGATAATTATACTACACAGGAGAACTAGAAGAGTGAAATGCTTAAGCCCTTCACCTATGGTTCTGCATGTGAGTTGATGGCTGCCGCTGAATTGTTCAGTTTTTGCTTTCAAGTGTACCGAAATGGCCAAATATTTTACACCTTTCGACAACCGCCAATGCCTCTTAAACATCTTAGATTCACAGGTGACGATTTCTCAAAAGCTGGATGCGAAGTTATCGATGAAACCAGTTGTATGCTTACAACGCTTGACAGATGCCGAATGTCACTTCAACACAACAAGTCCTGCAAATACTGTTGTAATTGAAACAAACCATGAAACTCAAACCGATTATGACAGCAGCAATCCAAGCTGTGAGATTTGAGACAAGATTACTGTTCACATGGCCAACTGTACGTTGCATGCTCAAGAGTAAGCTCAGCGCATAGCTTGGTCATATTACAACCGGAGGGCCGAACTCACAATGTGGTATACAAAGAGGTCCTTAACAAATAATTATTGGTATATTTTCCCTCAGTTTAAAAAGGTTTAATTTTCTTCTTAATAAAAATTTTAAGGTAGTACTTCTCCGCTGCGAAATGCGGGTATTTTGCTAGTATATATATATATTTATATATATATATATACACACACTCACCTATCTACATTATATATACACACGTATGCATACATACATACATACATTCACACACACACACACACACACATATATATAATTTGTGTGTGTGTATGTATGTATGTATGTATGTGTATATATGATGTAGATAGATATGTATATATATATGTATATGTAGATATGTTTATACGCATATATATGTAGATATGTATGTGTGTATATATATATATATATGTATATATATATATATATATGTAGACTCAAACCGATTATAACAGCAGCAATCCAAGCTGTGAGAAAACACTAAAAAGGAGGCGTGTCAGACATTGTGGTACATTTTCTGATGCAGCTAGACGAAAACAACTTCGTGACGCTGCGGCCAAATACACAAAACAATTACTTTGACAATCATTTTACGTTATTTTCAAAATGTTTCCTTTTCTTTTTCTTTACTCCTTTAACACGCTACTTTTTTGCTAGTTATTATATATGCTTTAAACTAGTAATTCATATTTAATGAAACTTTCGCGATCTTGTTGGAGCGATTTTGACACCGTTTTTTAATCAACGCTATTTTGTCGGCGCTCATATGTCTATCGCGCAAATGTCGGATCACAACATTTTATAATCGTTTCAGTAAGCGAATTAAAGGTGTCATCCTGCTCGACGTCTTATTTGATATCTGGCGAAATAGCTGCATTTATATTATATTGTCTAAAAAGTGTCATCTGACTATAATATCACCAGTCCACTAGGGTGAAGCCTTTACCACTATAATCAAAGCAGCAGGAAAATAAACACTTAAGAATGTTGTGTGTTATTGATGAATTAAACAGCAAAGCTGAGCAGTAGAGAGTAGTAGCTCTCTTCTTTGAAAGTATTAGTTATTGGAGATTCCATACATAGCAGATACCTTGAGTCAATAACAGTGTTTTGCTCAGAGTAAGACTTTTTTCATCACCCAAAGAGTTGCCTGGAGGCTGAAGATGGCTGTTGAAGAAGATCTTGTTGGAGTTAATGATATTGTAAACATATCTGCATTTGCTTTGAAGACAAATTAAAGGCCAGAACCGTATCACTTATTTTTTTCTTGAGAGTCTTTCAGCTCTAAAAAAGCTAAATGATCAGAACGTAATATTCAAGTATAATGCATGGATGAAGACATAGTGTGAAAAAGAGGGTTTTTGTTTTCTCAGCAATTGAAAAGCCTTTTAATGGAAACATTCTCTTTACTGACAAAAGCTTGCAAGGGAAGAAAATGGACCAAAGAATCTTTAAGGAATTGTAAACACACTTAAACTAGGTTGTGTTAGAAGAAACAATGGTGGAGACACACAGAAAGTAGCATTCCACATTTAAAAGTTCTACTGTTTAAAGTGTTAACTAGAGGTAATTTTACTGGGACTTTAATATAGTATTTTAGGAATGAGAGTGAAGGAGAGGAATGTTGTAATATTAGTGGCTACACATCCTTCAGGAATGACATTGCAAGGAAGAAAGGAAGGGTCTATGGCACTGGATATGATAAATAAAATTCAGACTTGTAAGGTCAGAACAGAGGAATGGAATTTATCAGAATCACTGCGGGTTAAATCTGGAACAAAATTTGGTGGTTGGGGCCACCAGAGCATATTTAATTACATAGGACACCTGCAATAAAGAAGAAATAGTGAGCATGGTGTTTTAACTTATTAGAAAATTGCAAGTAATTGTTGTCTCTTCCAGTTTGCTTCAAAACCAACATGTAGTAATACCTGTGTAAATCTTGTCTTTTTGAACAATAAAGGTAGAATAATAAAAACAGAAGGTATTGATACTTTAAAACAGTAATCAAAACAATTTTAAACATGAAACTATCTTGAAAATAAGCAGATGTACATAGGAATAAAAACATGATAAATATATATAAACTGATAAAAAAGCAGGCTTTATGGGGATGAGGAAATATCTAGAAAACATAAATGATAAACAGTGCTACTTCAGAGACGTTCTGATCCAGGTACAAAATAAGTATATTGCAAAAATCAATATACCAAAAAGATGAAAGAAATGGACACAATGCATAAATAAGAACACCATTCAAAATGTAAGACTGAAGGCATCAAAGTAAAAAAAATAATTCTGACTTAGAGGAATACTATACCTTACAGCAAGGAATCAAAATAAACAACACTAAAAACAAAAACATTTCTATGGTCAAAAGAGAAACTGAAAAAAGAAATATTAGTAAAGTCAAAATGAAACAGCATACCATTTTGATCACTACTCCTCTAAAAAAAACCAAAAACATTAAATGCAAATTTAACAAACCTCAGAAATAAACAATGAGAAATCATAAAAAATGAGAAGCAGATTACAAATGGACTAAGTCAATATTTCATCTGAGTATTTGTAAAAGAAGGAATTAATGATGTACCTCAGGCAGAGGTAAAAACAACCGTCGAGTTCACTGATTTAAAAATAAAGGAGTCAAATGTGCTTCAAGGCTTTAATGCACTGAATAGTAATAATCCACCCAGGCCTGATGAGATTATACTGTTTGTACTGTAAAAAATTAAAGTTGTTATTTATACACCTTTTCCACAGTTACTTGACATAGGAAAAGTATTAGGATGCTGAAAAGTTGCAAATATGACTGCAATGTGCAAAAAAAAAAGACGACTAAATGAATCCTAGCAACTAAAGACCAATAAGTCTTATTTCTATAATTCGGAGTATGAAACATAACAGCCAGCATTGGTTTATCTTAGGGAGATCCTGCCAATCTAATCAGGCATTTCTAAGCAGTCAAAAAGCCTTTAATACCGGTCCATGTTAAAGATTAGTTTTGCAGCTAGAAGTCATTGGCATCAAAAGTAACTTAAAACAATATAGACAATGCACGCGTAGTGTAACATTCAGCGACTAGGTTAACTGATATGAAAGTTGGAGCATTTCACATGTTTATTTACTTCATCCAAGAGTTAATTATTGCATTTTTGTTTATTAAATAGTGTCACACACGTGTGAGTAGCAGTCAAGTAAAGGGCCTGAATAATGGCAATTCCTCATCTGACCAGGGTGCAGCCGGGTGCACTAACTGTCTTTCTCAATCCCTTACAGACCATTATGGGGAAATCCCACAGTTTGAATGAGCAGTGCAAGCATATGGAAAGTAAATAATACATAAGGAATTTGGTCAATCACAGTAAATAAAAACTTGTTTCACTTGCTTATCATTTTAATGCTAGAATGCTTTTGAACATTACTATAGTACAGACACTGAAAGTCCTCTCTGTGGGCACATGCGCCATTGCCCCAGCACAGAATTTGTTACTAGAAAGCCAGAAGGACGCGGGGCCGGGCTGCTCCCCTCCCCTTCTCCACTTGCGCCTGAGGACATTTCTCACATCACCCACCCCTCTGCCCAGCAGTTCAATGGGAGCGCTTCCTCATTCCCCTCTCTGGGGTAAGGTGGGTGGCTCACATGCGGCGTGAGGGTGCGGCACAGATGGCAGCCTGTTGAGTCTGTGGCGAAGGCGATTCCCATGGTGGGGTTGGAGAGGAGCTAGGTTGGAGCATAGCTAACAGCGTGGCATAGCAGAGGGGATCTGATTTGTTGATTCAGGGAATATCCATTTTTTTAGTGTTAACTAATAGTGTTAGCTATTTTTGGTATAGGGATAGATTTGTATTTGGTGCTTCATTTTTTTTTTAAATTTTGTGTTTTGTAGTCTCCAAGTCTTGAACACCAAAAGCAAGAACAGATAGTGAAAGATCATTTCAAGAGGCCTGGACAGAGTCATTTGAAGTGATTGAACGCAATGGGAAAGCGTTATGTATTCTGTGTAATGAAAGTGTTGTGTGTCGCACATCAACTGTCAGACGGCACTTTGACACCAACCACAAAAGTGTTGCCAAACTTGGTGAAACTGAAAGAAAAGAGTTTCTTGAAGGGGAATTGATTTAGTTTTTGCAACTATCTTTCTAGGACAAATCATCTGACAGTTCCAGTTTTCAAATTTCACTGTGTGTAACAAAACATGGTAATCTCCTCTCTCATGGGGATATTATCAATACGGCCATGTTGTCAGGGAGTAATTCCCTTTATCATGATTTCCCAAACAAGGATAAAATTATTCAACGCATCTCTGAGATGCCACTTAGCAGAAATACTGTTAAAGGTCGAGTCCAGCGCATGGCAAGTGATGTTAGTCAGCAGCTCACCGCTGACTTACAAAAGGCAGCCTGTTACTCCATGTACTTGGATGAAAGCACAGATATAAATAATCATGCAAGGCTAGCAGTATTTTTGCGTTATGCTTTTGGTGACATCATGATAGAAGAGCTGGTGAAACTGGTGTCTTTGCCTAAAAGAACACAACGGATAGATATCTACAATGCTGAGATGGAGGCTTTTTTGTCACAAGACGTAACACCAGACAAAGTGGTTTCAATTACTAGTGATGGGGCACCTTCTATGGTGGGGGCAACATCTGGTTTCATACAGTTCTTTGTTAAAGAAACAAAACATCAAGTCATTCAGTTCCATTGTATTATACATCAAGAAGCTCTTTGCGCCAGGGAAAGAAGCAAAAAAATTGACAATGTTCTCAAAGATGTCACAAAAATGGCGAATTACATCATAGCTCATGCTCTGAATTCTTGACAGTTTCAAGCACCTCTTGAGGAGGTTCAGGCACAGTATAATTGCTTACTTATGTACAATAATGTCCAGTGGCTGAGCAGAGGATGAGTCTCGGAGAGATTTGTAGCCTGCTTGGATGAAATTAGGCTGTTTATGAATGAAAAAAGGCAGGAATATCCATAGCTCACTGATATGGCCTGGCTTACCAACCTTGTGTTTTTTTACTGATTTTACACTACACTTCAATGTACTGAACAAACAACTACACGGTGTAGGGAAAACAGCAGAAAGGATGTTTTGTGAAATCAAAGCATTTGAGAGAAAACTGCAGGTTTTTGAAAAAGACCTTGAGAGTGGGCAGCTGAAATATTTTCCAAATCTAAAAATACATTTAGAAAATTCTACAACATTTTCAGACAATCCTACAAGCCATCAGGAAATCTACAAGGAATTTTCTAGCATTGTAGCAGTTGCAAAGTTGAATTTTTGTAACAGATTTTTACAGTTCCGTAAGATGGAGACAACCCTGTGTTTTCTTACTTCCCTAGATAAAGCCAAATCTGAAGAACTTGATCTTTCCTGCTTACACTGGTTAGATTTAGGGAATCTGAAAATGGAGCTACTGTATTGGAATTTCAAGAAAGCTCTTCAATGACCTGCGTGAAACACTTGAGAAGACAGAAGGGATGACAAAGGACAGCACAGTTAGTTCTGAAAATGAAATCCTTAAAGTGTGGAATTCTCTGCTAAATAATTTAAGTTAATGAAAAAGCACTTGGGATTGCTTTTCTTACTTTGTTTGGATCATCTTATGCTTGTGAGCAGCTGTTTTCAGCTTTGAATTATATCAAATCTGACACCAGAAACAGACTAACAGATGACTTGAGTGCTGCATGTGTTGCTCTCAAACTTACAAAATATGAGCCAAAGTTAGACAAATTGTCAGCATTCATATAACAGCAAAAATCACATTAATTGTTCAAAAGTATGTAAAATGCAAACTTTTACCTTTCAATAAAAAGTTGCTTGTATCATTGAACGCTCTGTTATTGTGTTTTTCTTTTAAGACAAAAGATGTTAATGTATGAGTTGTTTTTTCTAAACTAAAACCTCAGTATTCAGGTTAAATTGCAGTATTGGTACTTTGCGATAAATAAGTGAGTTTTGGTGGCACTTTGGGCACTCGGTCTCTTAAAGGTTCGCCATCACTGATATAGTACTTTCCTGGTAGACATTCTGACTCATTTTACAAAATTTAAGTTATAAAGTTTAGTAGTATGGGTGGCACGGTGGCGCAGTGGTAGCGCTGCTGCCTCGCAGTTAGGAGACCTGGGTTCGCTTCCTGGGTCCTCCCTGCGTGGAGTTTGCATGTTCTGCGTGGGTTTCCTCCGGGCGCTCCGGTTTCCTCCCACAATTCAAAGACATGCAGGTTAGGTGGATTGGCGATTCTAAATTGGCCCTAGTGTGTGCTTGGTGTGTGTTTGTGTGTGTGTCCTGCGGTGGGTTGGCACCCTGCCCAGGATTGGTTCCTGCCTTGTGCCCTGTGTTGGCTGGGATTGGCTCCAGCAGACCCCCGTGACCCTGTATTTGGATTCAGCGGGTTGGAAAATGGATGGATGGAAGTTTAGTAGTTTAGTGAGTACATTTCAAATTAAGTGGATCAAGAAGATTTTGATGCATTATGTATCAATTTGGATCCATATTCCAAGATTAATCTTTTAAGAGAAAGAGTATGACATCTTTAATTTTTTTGGTTTGATTTTGAATGTAAGAAACGCCCCAGAAACTCCTTTTTACGATGAAGTACTAAGAGCAGCAAAACTGTGTTTTTCACATAATTTTGCACCAAATAAGTTACCTATTTGAAATAATAGATGTATTTAGCATAAATATGTGTTTATTTTTAGTTTCTTCGGTAAGTTTATATAAAAGAGATCGTATTTTGACCTCAAGTAGCCAAAAGCCACCAAGCTGGAGGAAAGATAAAATAATGACTGCATTGAACTTGTTTAAACAATCTGCTCATTGCCACTACAACAATGACAAGATTTTGAACTTTTTGCTGGACATTATATAACCTATAAAGGTATTTTTAGAACACAGTGCCACATTCTAAGCTATTCTCAGTATTTCTCATGTTAATGTGCCATTTTCAGTTTTTTTTCAAATAGTTGTATTCAAATAGTTCAGTTTTATAAAGATACTATTAAAGTATTAGTGCAGAAGTGCAGTATTAATGGAATACATTTCCATGTACTATTAGACATTCTAAAACAATATTTAACTGAAAACATTTCAAAAGGTCATTATAAATATAAATATGTTAATATGTAGTTCACGCAAGGAATATGGTTATGTATAGTTATTATTTAAAACTGTACAATTTTCATTTAGTAAAATTTTTTGTACAATATAGCCTGTAACTGAATCTATGAACATAATATAAATAAGACACTACTCAGCCAGTGGATTGAATCTAATATGGAGGAATTAGACACAGAAAAATAATACAGAT
Source organism: Polypterus senegalus (assembly GCF_016835505.1). Lineage (NCBI taxonomy): Eukaryota > Metazoa > Chordata > Cladistia > Polypteriformes > Polypteridae > Polypterus > Polypterus senegalus. Next base: position 151,897,072 of record NC_053157.1, read on the forward strand.
TTAAAACGGCAAAGTGGCAAGAGAAAAATAATCGATTTAATACACCAAGGTGACAACAGAGAGTGTTAAAGTTCATTAATCGGAAAGCAGGCTTTGGTTTAAACTGCCACTGCTCCAAGACAGACTACTACAATTATGTTCTAAGCTGTGTATTAAATGGAATAAATGAATGGACTGTTTCATTTTTAAGAGTTTAAAAATGGATTCAAATATTTCTGTTTGTTTGGGGCAGAATATTCAATGGATAGCACTGCATGTAGTTCTATATACTGTATAAAGGAATTTAAATGGCATTTGCTGTAAAAGAATTTGAATAAAATAAAAAAAATGTATTAATGTTTAAAGAATTAAAAAATAAAATAATCAAAACATAATAACCCATTGAAAGCTTAAGATAAACATTGGTTGTAACCAGTGATGGTCATAACTGATTGAATATTATACTCTCAAATTGAGAGATAGATCAAAAATCTTTATATAATGATCACTAATTTCCATGTAACCTTCTGAACATTTATGATGTATTCTGCTTGTGTTATTATCAATCCTCTTATTTTCTAGCCTGTTTATTCAATCTGAAGTTGAGAGCAGCTAATGTTTACCTCTACAGCAGTACTTGAAGTAATAATTCTTTACATTTATATAGCGTTTTTCTCACTACTCAAAGTGCTCTCTACGCAGGGAGGACCCAGGACATGAACTTGAAAGACTTAACCAAACCTTGATAGGGTAGGCCTTTGCAGAGTACAGTACATACATTAATATTTGATTATTTCAGAATCACCAGTTAGTCTAACCTGCATGTCCCTGGGATGTGCAGTAAGAACAATATTAAAAGAGCAAAACTCACATAAACATAGGAAAAATGTGGAAATGTCATACAAACAGTGCCCTGGCCAGGATTGAAAAGAACTCAATCACTGTTGCAATTTTAAGTAAAATCAATAGCATCATTCATTTTCTAGTATGATTACCTATTACATACTTTTAATATACTGTATAATATGGATGCTTTATACATCTTATGCAAAACAATTAACAGTATGATTACCACAAACATACAATGTACAGTACAATGGATACGTTATACATCACATGCAAAACAATTACTAGTATGATTATTAGTGATGAGCAAATATTACCATGTTCGCTTCATAGTGAGTTCCCCGAATTAGAGCTAGGGAAACATCTGTCAATTATTCTGGACCGATTATTGCGACCAAAAAGGTGACCTGAGCTGTGTGGCAGCAGTGCCGACCACTGCACCACCGTGCTCTCTGATATCAAAGAAGAAAGAATGCTGTCAGAGTCGCACAATCATAGATTTTGTCAAAACAAAGAGGAAATACCGAAATTGTAGTAAAAAGTCTTTTAAAGGCAGAATATTAAAGTGGTGTGTCATGAATGAAAATGTTGGCCTGTTCTATTTTTTAAAGTCTTGCTGAAGGTTCTCCAAACTGTCTGTACTGTTGCTTTTCACTTTTTATTCAATGAAAATGATAAAAACGTGTTGCAAATAGTAATAAACCTTTTCTTATTATTATTTTTTCAAAGTGTCTCATATTTTTCGTGGGGGTGTCAGGCTCCTTCAAGGTTTGTTTTTTATCTGCATGTGGCTGATTACCATGCATGCACATGACACGCGCCTCCTTCTGATATGTTTATATGGAACTCGAATCGACCTACACATTGGCAAAAAACATTGAATAAACTTTCTGGTTTGTGACTCGTACTGTAGCATTACATTTATCAGAGTTATGGGTTTAGCATCTCAGTTCTCAACAATGATGGACGGATTAAAAGGCAGAAGTCTACGTGACCATCATCATCATCAAGCCCTTCCGTGAGAATCCTAAATCCAAAGAGGACTGTTTCATTTATGTTAGGTAGAATGCCCAGAGGGGACTGGGCGGTCTCATGGTCTGGAATCCCTACAGATTTTATTTTTCTCCAGCCGTCTGGAGTTTTTTTTTGTTTTTTCTGTCCCCCCTGGCCATTGAACCTTACTCTTATTCGACGTTAATGTTGATTTATTTTGTTTTATAATTGTGTCTTTCATTTTTCTATTCTTTAATATGTAAAGCACTTTGAGCTACTGTTTGTATGAAAATGTGCTATATAAATAAATGTTGTTGTTGTTGTTGTTGTTCTGGTAACAACTTGTATTTGCTTTATGGTTTTTAACACTTCTCAGTCAGATGGTTATACTGTCTAGTATTTGATAATGTCAGTTCCGTTTAAAGCCATCTTCACAGTTGCTTACAAACTCTGTTGATGAGTGTCAATTCAAAGACATCAGCTGCATCTAAAAAAGTAGGTGGACCTACTCTATGCAGCGGTCTAGCCTAGCACTTTCGATACTTGCAATTGACACAACATTTTAAAATCATAACTGTTTATTATAATACATTACAACTTCACAAGCATGAGATAACTCATTATTTATGCTCTATATGTTTCATTATTGTGGCCAAAAAGTGACTTTGGCTGTGCAGCAACCACTGAACCACCATGCGCCTGTGAGATTCAAAGAAGAAAGAATACAATCAGAGACGTGCAATCAAATACAGTCCCGATTAAAAGTTTAAGACCACTTGAAAAATGGCAAAAAATCATATTTTGCATGGTTGGATCTTAACAAGGTTCCAAGTAGAGCTTCAAAATGCAACAAGAAGAAATGGGAGTGAGACAAAACATTTTTTGAGCATGCAATTTCATGAAAGCAACGATTAAACTGAAACAAGCTGTTTTACAGCCGATCAAAAGTTTAGGACCACATGCCTTTAAAAGGCCAAATCTGTGCAAAGATGTGGATTCATTGTCATTTTCTGTCAGGTAGTCACACGTTCTGATGGCAAAGGCAAAAAAACTCTCCCTTTTTGAACGTGGTCGGGTTGTTGAACTGCATAAGCATGGTCTCTCACAGCGCGCCATCGCTGCTGAGGTGGGAAGCAGTAAGACAGTCATTTGGAATTTCTTAAATGATCCTGAGGGTTATGGAACAAAAAAGTCAAGTGGAAGACCCAAAAAAATTTCACCAGCACTGAGCCGGAGGATCCAATTGGCTGTCCGTCAAGACACTGGTGCTGACTGCAGCCCCATAACCATCAGACGGCATCTGAGACTGAAGGGCTTCAAAAACAAAAAACGTCTTCAAAGACCTCGTCTCCTTGAATGCCACAGAACTGCTCGTTTGGACTTTGCAAGAGAGCACCAAACATGGGACATTCAAAGGTGGAAGAAAGTTTTATTCTCTGATGAGAAAAAATTTAACCTTGATGGTCCTGATGGTTTCCAACGTTACTGGCATGACAAGCAGATCCCACCTGAGATGTTTTCTACGCGCCACAGTGGAGGGGGCGCCATAATGGTCTGGGGTGCTTTTTCCTTCAGTGGAACAATGGAGCTTCAGGAAGTGCAGGGGCGTCAAACGGCCGCTGGCTATGTCCAGATGTTGCAGAGAGCATTCCTCATGACTGAGGGCCCTCGTCTGAGTTTTTCAACTGGACAACGCTACAGTACACAATGCCCGCAGGGCAAGGGACTTCTTCCAGGAGAATGACATCACTCTTTTGGCCCAGCCTGCTTGTTCCCCTGATCTAAATCCAATTGAGAACCTTTGGGGATGGATGGCAAGGGAAGTTTACAAAAATGGACAACAGTTCCAGACAGTAGATGCCCTTCGTGCGGCCATCTTCACCACTTGGAGAAATGTTCCCACTCACCTCATGGAAACGCTTGCATCAAGCATGCCGCAACGAATTTTTGAAGTGATCAACAATAACGGTGGAGCTACTCAGTACTGAGTTCATGTTTGGAAGTTTGATTTCTGTTTTGGGGGGGTTTACGGGTGTTTTTGGCGGTGTCCTAAACTTTTGATCGGCTGTAAAACAGCCTGTTTCAGTTTAATTGTTGTTTTCATTAAATTGCATGCTCAAAAAGTGTTTTGTCTCACTCCCATTTCTTCTGGTTGCATTTTGAAGCTCTACTTGGAACCTTGTTAAGATCCAACCATGCAAAATATGATTTTTTGCCATTTTTCAAGTGGTCTTAAACTTTTGATCGGGACTTGTATTTCATCAAAACAAAGCGGAAATCATAGTCAAAAGTAAAAAAAACATATGTTTGTCTTTTAAAGGCAGAAAATGCTTTTTGAGGTCACACTTTGCAATTTTTATTCTATCAAAAAGATAGAAACATCTTGTAAATAGTAATAAACTTTCATTATCATTATTTCATAGAGTCTCCTCTGTTTTGTGGTATCAGGCTCCTTCAAAGTTTGTATTTACTCCGACCCTACCATGTGGCTAAGTATTATGCAAAGGGCACAAGCCTCCTTCTCTTATATTGAAGTGGAACCTGAAGGTGGACCTGCACATTTGGCTATAAAGCAAAAGCAACAGGGGCGCAGAGGTTCTCAAATATAAAGAATGCTGGCAGTCACCTCCAGTTTGCCCTTTGGTGGCAACTGGTATGACAACATGCATACATGACCAAGATCACCCCCCACCCTACCCAGAAAGGGGTGGGTTAGGGTTGATTTCACCCTACAGTATTTTAAGTAGACCTATGAGAAACATGTGTACCAACTGTCATGCCATTCGGAAGTGATGCTAGAACATACATACATATACACACACACATACATTGACTTAATGAAACATGACAACTTTAAAAATCATAGACGCTGACACTGTATCTGGTCATTTTCAGCTCTGATGGGAAAGCGTTCCCCGGGTGGGGAGAAAAGCACATGCCCATGATGTCTCTGGCAATCAGCAGCTACCCTGTAAAACACACATAGCACTAATCTCTCTCTCAAAAACGTCAATACTGTCTATTAAACAAACAGGTATTGCTAGCCAAGTCAAGGTGAGAGATAGACTAACTCGACTAACTCGAACAGAGGTTGGGGAGGGAATGAGGAAGGTCCTGCCCCCCTGCTCTCAGCCCCCAGCCACTCTGTTGGATTTGCATAAATACATCGGTACTGCAAGTGAACTATGGTACTTAGCGTGATGAGAGAAGTCACAAAATCAACCGAAAAGCAAATTATAGAAAACAACTAGATCTAAATCCGTTAAGTAATTCTCTTGTAATTCTCTTGTATAAAGCGTACAGACATACAGACAGAATTTTGCTTGGACCATGAAATTTTTAAAACCATTCTTAGCGAGCACCTATGGGCCAAGGGTAACCTACATTCCAAATTTCAAGTCCCAAGTCCTCATGGTTCGAGAGATTTCGTAATGAGTGAGTCGGTGGTATTTGGATTATATATATATATATATATATATATATATATATATATATATATATATATATATATATACATATACTAACTGTGTAACAGCACGGGATCCTAGAAAGTATTGAAATCGTCAGAACTACTGTGGGCATCTCTCTCCTAGGAGAATTCATGTTGCAGACGTGCTCGCATCATTAGTAGCTAAGCGACTGTCTTTCTTCTGAGGTTCCCTTTTGTCGTTATGCTGGCCTCCCTTGCATTTCCTCGGAGCTGGAGCCCTTACCCCGACTTTACCTCTCACTTCCTGGCCAGACAGAGACACACACTTCCACGCATAGACGTTTATATATAAGATATATACAGGTATATGGCTGTTTTAGTCACAAAGACAGAATGAGTCCCAAAAATAGTTGGGATGCCAACCTGGCCAACTCTATTTAATTTCAAAAGCAACATGGGCATGGTGGTGCTCAAACATCAAGAATGCTGGCAATCACCTCCAGTTCACCCTCTGGTGGTCGTTCCAAGTGTCAACTGAATGATAATTTGCATGCAAGACCACAAGATCACCCCCCACCCTACCTAGAAAGGGGTGGGTTAGGGCTGATTTCACCCTATAGTATTTGTAGTCGACCAATGAGGAACATGTGTACCAAGTTTCATGAAAATCGCTCCAGCTGTTCGGAAGTGATGCTGAAACATACATACATAAACACATTGACTTTTATATATATAGATAATACGGATGCTTTATACATCTTATGGAAGACATTTTGTTTTTCCAGTGGCAGAGGGACCCTTTTCACATCTCAAGAGGAGAAAGATATTTGCACCATGGTCATAGAAAAAGATTTGATTAAGGGAGATACAGAGTGCCATTATTAAAGACAACAATATCTTTGAAAACATCTAATCTGTTAGCATCTCAGCTATCGAGAGGGTGCTGAAAAGACACCAGATGAGCATGAACCAGCTGTTCCTCATACCATTTTAAAGGAAAGATGACACAGTGAAGGAGCTACCGTACCAATATATATAAACAGGTTAACCATCTGTGTGCATACAGTAACTGTGCTTTACAGTAAACAGTAAAACATTGTATAGTGATATACAGTAAACTTAAGTGTGACCTGCACACATTTTCTATGGCTGTAGAAAAGAACATGCAATATGTATACATTTGATGTAACTGTGTATTGTCCGATTAAATGATTTCCTGGCAGAAAAAGGAATGAACTAACTGTGAACAGGTTGCCAGTACCTTACATAATATTTATAATGTCAATTATAATATTGTGTAATATTAGGTTCTGCCATGAAAGTGAAGCTGAAAAAAACCTATCTTGTTGAAAAAGGAGCTCATTTTAAAGAAGCAAGCTGATGACCAACTGCAGATTTATTATCACTCTCCCCTTGTTATTATTTACCCTTATCTTTAATTTAATAATCATATTTGATCATTTGCATAAATTCTGTATACAACCATTCATTCATCCATCCACTTACTTAAGCTGTTCATTCTGATTTTAGTGTTGTAGTAAGCTGTAGCCTGTATTAGCAACTTCAGACACAAGGCAGTAACCAAGGCCAGACTACTGTACATAATAAAATGAACCAAAATAATATAGCAGCATAACAGTTTTCACATTGTTTAAACCAATTTGGGATGGGGGGACAAAGCCTATCTGGGCAATATCTGGAGCAAGGCAGAAAACAGTCTGTGACATGGTGTACTCAGGCAGACTCCCAAGGGGCCAGTTTGGAATTACAAATTAAGTGTACCTGCACACTTTTAGGGATGTTGAAGAAAAACCATAGTACCTAGAGAGAGAGACACCCATACCGAAATGGAGACAAGTGCCAGATAAGATTAAAACATAGGATACTGGACCCAAGAGGCAGCAAACCACTGTACCATAGTTTAGTACCAACCTACTGAAAGAATAATCAGAAAATAATACATCAAGCACTTACAGTTTGTGGTTACCTGACACTGACTTCAACTCATACAGATTCTTCATAAACTGTCTTTAGGTCTTAACCTCATATAAAAAAAAAACAAAAAAAAAACAATGTAAAGAACAAAGGAAAACAGAGAAGCTGCCTATTTTATCAATTTAAAAATGAACATGAGAACAAATAGGTAAATGCATTGGTCATAAAATCATTTAGTTAGATTAGAAGAAACAATAAGTTCCATTCACTTAACAATACCCATATGCCAATCAAGAGGAGTCAGGCTAATAGGCTTAATATGCTAAGTGTGGTCAGCTCCAGATTATTCAATACCAAATGGGGTAGTCATGCTCATTAAGTCCTGTACAACAAGCAGTGGATTTCAGGGTAAAAGACAATAAAAAATATACAGTACATTGCGCAAATAATCATTTAATGCGTCGTAACCTGAGAGAATCATCTGAAAGAACTTTGAGAAGTAATCTACCATTGTCACATAGTTACTATTGCTAACACTAAGCTAGTCTATACCTGTGTTTTGTCAAAGTTTCTCTGGGACACCATGTGGTGGCTGCATTTAACTTTACTTCCCTTTTATTGTTCTTATTTCTGTTTTGTGTGGAACGGGCCCAGGACACAGACAGGCAGACATGGTATTAGTCACCACCACACGTTTATTTACAGTTCCTGCTATTTACAAGTCAATAAGTGCAACACAAACCCCCAAGGTACTCCCCCAGAGTCCAGGCCTCTCAAACTCAGCCTTGTCTCTTCAGGCCGCCTCCACTCTCTCTCCACCTAGCTCAGTCCTTCTCCTCACCTGACTCCAGCCTTGAATGAAGGGAGGCGGTCCCTTTTATAGCCACCCGGATGTGCTCCAGGTGTCTTTCGGTAACCTTCTGCCGACACATCCCTGTATGGTAGAAGCACCGGCTGTGTACCCGGAAGCACTCCGGGTGTCCCCGATCCTCTTCCCCCCAGCACTTCTGGGTGTGGCGGAAGTGTTGAGGTTCAGGGCTCTCTAGGCATTGGGGCAACCCCTGGCAGCGACCACGGGCCCCTACAGGTTTGAGCTTTCAAGCTCTCTATCCGTGGTCCCCAAAGCAACCAGGGTGGTCGCCCCCTCGTGGTCTGGAGGAGGTGCAAGCCCTCCTCCTGTCCTCCTGGGCGTCCCGGCTGGGTAGTAGCCCCAGGCACTTGCCACAACTGGAAGAACAAATCATTAAGTTAAAAATAGAATTGTTGTGCGCAAAATTAATACACACACACAGTTGAGTACACTCTCCATCTCCAGACATTTCAATAATAAACCCCCACCCCAGTTACACTATTGTGTGATTGAAATTGTGAAACCACTACCCTAAGGGCGTAGTTTTGCTAATATATTACTCAGGTGAGGGGCTTCTTGCGTGAAGTTTGCCTGTGTGCCCCTGTGGGTTTGCTTCAGTTTCCTCACCCAGCCCAAAGACGTGCAGGCTAGATAAATTGGTGATGCTAAATTGCCTTCTGATGTGTGTGTGCCCGCAATGGGCTGGCACCCTGTCCAGACATTATTCCTGACTGCACTCATTGCCTGCTAGGATACGCTTCAGCTCCCCCCTGCCCTAGGTAAGCGAGTTTAGAGGATAACCTGCCCTGCCCAAAGCAGCTCTCACTTGCAGGTCGCTAATCTATAAAATAGACAAACTAAAATTCTGTACAATTTCACTTACCTAGTTAGTTCATTGTTTCAAATTAAATTTGAAAGAGGTTATATAAATATCCATCCATCCATCCATTATCTAACCCACTGTATCCTAACTACAGGGTCACAGGGGTCTGCTGGAGCCAATCCCAGCCAACACAGGGCACAAGGCAGGAAACAAACCCCGGGCAGGGAGCCAGCCTGTATGTTGTATACTATATTTTCTTTCTTTACATGCAAACAGATCTTTGGTAGGCAGTACAAGTGATTGAAACAGTAATGCTCATAGTTGCGGCTTATGTCCGCTGTATGATGGAGATTTGAGCAAATCTTCACCACAAGTCATACACATGTTGCCAAATATTTAAAAAACAAAAAAATGGTATTTGTCCCTTTGGTGAAGCAAATGGATAACTGAAAACTCTCCATCCATATTTGTGGCTTTTATCTTGATGTCTGCCAGTAGATGTACTTGACCTGTCCTGTGGAGTTGTATGCTGAGTTGGAGAGTTACAGACACCATCACGCAGAAATCATACATTTCTTGTTCCATTACAGGTTAAGAACAACCAAGTGTGGACAACTGATGGATGGATGGATGGACGGATATCAGAACATGACTGCTGAGTCATTGAAATATACAAGGAAGCAAGATTTTCTGTTCACTTCATTGTGCTGCTCTCTGTATTCGTTAAAATGCCAACACCAAAAAAGTCTACGTAGGTCTTACAGGTGGTTGGAACTTTCAGTAACTTTAAGTTAATTTCCATACTAAGATTGGGTTTTATAAATTCTGACTTTTGCATAAGAAATGGCTTCTGCACATTACTGAGCATAAGCAAGTTTTATACATGAGGCCTCTGGTCTGTAAGTACATTTGAACATTTTCTCTTTGTAGTTAGAACTCATTTATTGGATGATTTATTGGATTTATAGTATGTATACCACTTTTTCTATTTTTTAAATACAAGAATTTGGACTAGGCCTGATACAGGGAGATTTTTACTTCAAACCACATTTTAGTAATAAAGGTTTTCTTTGTAGTACAGAGTAAATTAGCTAGACTCAGTGCTAACAACCTTGCTAGAAGTGTGAATCTGCATATTTCTTGCATGGTTTCTATGTTAAATTAACAAGAAATGTTAAACAAAAGTTAAGTGAATGGATAAATATGTCAGTAATTCAAAGTGCATTCAGATTTCAGATGTTATAAATATTCTTATACTTCTGCAGTCTGAAAGGAGAGTACACTTACTATATAAACTGCTTTGAAAGTCCAGGTATGACAATTCAAAATGGTAATGGAATAAAATCTGTAGCTTGTTTGAGCGAATGCCAAGAGATTAAACAAATGAGCCAATAAGACACTATCAAGCAACCCATAAGGAAAAACAGTTGATTAATGAAGAAGATTCCATCTATCTGTGGGTTTACTTAACAGAGCATTAAACAATTCACCATCTCAACACATACAACAAGAAATAAAACAAAAGAAGAAATAGTACTGAATGTCAGGGAAAAGGTCTGGTCGCAAATGAGAATTGATCAAGCAATGAAACTGTTGCAGCAAGAGGACATCACTTTTCCAAGTAAAAAAAAGAAGAAAAAAAACAAAACATAATTGATAAACCTAACCAAAAACTGAACATTATGTGAAGCAGTAGTACTAGTAGTAAAAAGTCAGTTTTTTTAGGATACTGAGACCAAACTTCTATTTATAGCTATTCATCATTGTAAAGAAAAAAAAAGCATTGATTGCAACTTCCTTGGTAGTCAGTGAAATTGCTGCTTGTTATACTGTTATTAGTATTTAGTGTCACTTCCCAGTGTCGTTTTTAGCATTTTAGTATCTGTTAATTACTTTGCAAGGCACCACATTCAAATTAGTTGATGAGGCTAACTGGAGCTGGCTGGTGGAGCTTTGTTGTGAAGAATTTTTTATTGAAGAGAATAAAAGAAATACAAAAAGAAATACAATGTGTGAAATTAAAAAAAAACAAAAAAAAAACGGTACCCACCAGTCTGTAACTAAAATAAACATAAGTGGAGAAATTAGCTACTTAGAGCCTTCATGACTAATTCTACAAAGGCAGTGGTCCACAGCCAGACTGTATAAGAAAGGCAACAAGGAGGATGAGCTGTCAGTCACTAGCCTCCAGATAGCCATTCACCTACAATGGCCAAAAGCCATTGCCTGAAGTATGGAGCAGATTCTGCATTAATCCTTTAAGCTGAAATTTCCAGAAGAGTTAGGTTTTAAAAAGAAACTTTCCAAGAGTCAACAGAAACAGAAGATATCCAAGAACAGGCTATTGCCAGTTTGGCAGCAAGGCTACCCAGAGAGAATAATCTGCTGGATTGAACTGTGAGAAAGCGAGGAAAGGTCCAGGAGAAAGAAAATGTGAGGTAAAGTTCGAAATTTGGACAAAGACAATTGAAGAGATTTTATGGTTCTTGATTACTTTCTGCTCTTGTTTTTAGATTTTGCTTTTGGAATAAGTTTATCAAAATTTATTAATTTTTCTGTTTGGTTAACCAAATCTTTTATCTAAAGTTTCTTTGTTGCCTTTTTGTGATATAAGCTGCAGGTTTATGGTTTAAACTTCAACCTATTTGTTTGTTTTGAGGCCTAACTTGGTCTATAGGCTCACAAATTCCTACACTTTAAAAAAAACTGGTTCTTTAATGGCATTTTGTGGTCCTTTGCTGTGTTATGCGGTTTCTCCTACAACTATTTCTTGACAAGGCAACATTTCATTCTGGGATGGGTTCTTTGCATATGAAGTTGGTACTTTGTGCTTTGAAAAACTTCCTAATATGAAGAAAAAAAAGAAATATTTATAATGTATAGTATAATACATATTAAGAAAACATTGACTTGCCCTGGGGCAGCATGGTGGTGCAGTGATAGTGCTGCTGCCTTGCAGTAAGGAGACCTGGGTTTGCTTCCCGGGTCCTCCCTGCGTAGAGTTTGCATGTTCTCCCTGTGTCTGCGTGGGTTTCCTCTGGGTGCTCCAGTTTCCTCCCACAGTCCAAAGACATGCAGGTTAGGTGCATTGGTGATCCTAAATTGTCCCTAGCGTGTGCTGGGTGTGGGTGTGTATGCCCTGCGGTGGGCTGGCACCCTGCCCGGGGTTTTTCCTGCCTTGTGCCCTGTGCTGGCTGGGAATGGCTCCAGCAGAGCACCGTGACTCTGTAGTTAGGATATGACTGACTGACTGACTTGCTCTGTTTTATTGTATGCAGGAAGAGTCCTTTGAAAATCAGGAACCCTTCATGTGGATGGTTCTTTAGGAACCAATAATGGTCTTCTTATGGCATTGCCCACTCTGGCACCACTAGGCTTCCCAGTGGTGAGATCTATTTTTGGGTAGGCCAGTTAGGGTTCTGTTTTTTATGAATATTTTTGAAAGTAGTGAGAACAAAATAATTCAGATGCTAGTTTTGTCTGTTTAGTACTGAACCAATGTATGGCAGTTCTATGAGATGAAAGAAGGGAAAGGTGTGTGTAGACAAAAATGGCTTAAAGGTAGATAAGGAGATCTGGACCGACAATTCTGTACCCTGAAACAGCTTCATAAGAACTGAAGAAACTGATTATGTGAGGTATGTTTGAGGAGGAATCATCCAGGAAAAGCAGGATACCATTGGCAAATAAAGAACCTTTTTATGGAATGTACTGCATAATTAAATTGGTGATTAATTTTGTCTTGCATAAATAAATAGCTAATGGTTCAAGGATGAGTTTGAAAGGAAGTGGGGATAAAGGACACCTTTGTCTAGCACTTCTCTGTATTTGGAACAGTTGAGATATGTCAGAATTTGTTTAAATTACCATGGAAAGTGATGACTATAGGGTTTAATCATAGTAATAAACTTTGCACCTAACGTCATCTTTACTATAGTCTGCCAAAGAAAAGCCCAGTTCATGCAAACACTCTGCATCTAAAGAGAGAGGGGTGGCTGGTGAGGTAAGGACTACATCTGATAAAAAGAGAAGATGAGAATGATGAGTAATTGTCATCTGCTTTACTTGCACAAGTAAAGCCAGTTTCATCTGAATGTATTAATTTATGTATGACAGATTGTAAATGAAGAGCAGGAAGCTTAGCCAGCAACTTGGCATCAGAATTTATCAAGGGAAATGACATAGTACCTTGAACAGTCTAAGGGGTCTTTTGCCCTATTTTAACAGGAGAGTGATCAGTGTCATATTAATTGATTTATTCATCTGAGTTGAAGAGACTACAAACTTTTACATATTAAGAAGTGTGCCAGATAATTTATCCCATAAAGTAGAAAGAACTGCAGTACTAATTCCATGTTGGCCTGGGGATTTCAATTGGTTTATGGTATCTAAGGCTTTCTCAGGTTCCGACTCCAAAAACAACACTGTCTCCATAGTGGGGAAAGCAAAAGATCTTTTAAGAAGATGTTAATGTAAGAAGTTGAATCATTTTAATTTTCGGCAAAGTAAAATATATACTGTATATGCAGTATATATATATATATATATATATATATATATATATATATATATATATATATATATATATATATATATATATATATATTATTAATCTCATGGAGTTTATTAGCAGTAAGCCCCAATTTATCTTCAATAGCAGAGATGGATGCAAACGACTCACACCTCCAAAGCCTGAGCACTAATAGTGAACTACTGGGCTGAGCTCCAGATACCTAATAACAAGCCCTTTTGCTCCAAATTTAAAATTCAGACTTTTTCCAAAATAGATAATTTAATTCTAGTCTAGCATGATTGTTTTAGCTTAACAACAAAAAAAAAAAACTCCAGACGGCTGGAGAAAAAAAAAACAAAATCTGCAGGCGTTCCAGGCCACGGGACCGCCCAGTCCCCTCTGGGCATTCTACCTAACATAAGTGAAATAGTCCTCTTTATAGTTATGGTTCTCACGGAGTCACTTGATGTTGATGGTCATACAGACTTCTGGCTTTTAATCCAACCATCATGGTTGGAAAATCATGGTGCTTTGAGTAGATGCACCACCACACGGATACCGGAAAAGGAAACAGAAGAGAGAGTAGGAGTTAGTACAGATTTTAGAGCCACCATGAATAGTTATTATAATGAGTTGCATATACAGAGTATCAGGATTTTAATTACAGTGAAATTATGAGAAGGCCATGTTAAAGTAATGTGTTTTCAGCAGTTTTTTAAAGTGCTCCACTGTATTAGCCTGGCGAATTCCTATTGGCAGGCTATTCCAGATTTTGGGTGCATAACAGCAGAAGGCTGCCTCACCACTTTTAAGTTTTGTTCTTGGAATTCTAAGGAGACACTCATTTGAGCATCTGAGGTTACGATTTGGAATATAAGGTGTCAGACATTCCGATATATAAGATGGGGCAAGATTATTTAAGGCTTTATAAACCACCATAAGCAGAATTTTAAAGTCAATCCTGAATGACACAGGTAACCAGTGTAGTGACATCAAAACTGGAGAGATGTGCTCAGATTTTCTTTTTCTAGTTAGGATTCTAGCAGCTGCATTCTGCACTAGTTGCAAACGATTTATGTCTTCTTTGGGTAGTCCTGAGAGGAGTGCGTTACAGTAATCTAGTCGACTGAAAACAAACGCGTGAACTAATTTCTCAGCAACTTTCAATGATATAAGAGGTCTAACTTTAGCTATGTTTCTTAAGTGAAAAAATGCTGTCCTAGTTATCTGATTAATATGCGATTTAAAATTTAGATTACAGTCAACAGTTACCCCTAAGCTTTTTACCTCCGTCTTGACTTAATCCTAATGTATCCAGTTTATTTCTAATAGCCTCATTGTATCCATTATTGCCAATCACTAAGATTTCAGTTTTCTCTTTATTTAACTTGAGAAAGTTACTATTCATCCATTCTGAGATACAAGTCAGACATTGTGTTAGTGAATCAAAAGAATCGGGGGTCATCAGATGCTATTGATAAATACAGCTGTGTGTCATCAGCATAGCTGTGGTAGCTCACGTTGTGCCCTGAGATAATCTGACCTAACGGAAGCATGTAGATTGAGAAGAGCAGCGGGCCCAGGATAGAGCCTTGTGGAACACCATATTGAATATCATGTGTCTTCGAGTTGTAATTACCACAACTAACAAAGAATTTTCTACCTGCCAGGTAGGATTCAAACCAATTTAAGACACTGCCAGAGAGGCCCACCCATTGACTAAGGCAATTTCTAAGAATATTATGATTAATGGTGTCAAATGCAGCACTCAGATCTAAGAGGATGAGAACAGATAAATGGCCTCTGTCTGCATTTACCCGCAAGTCATTTACTACTTTAATGAGTGCCGTTTCTGTGCTGTGATTTGTTCTAAAACCCGACTGAAATTTATCAAGAACAGCATGATTATTTAGGTGATCATTTAACTGCATAATGGCTGCCTTCTCCAGAACTTTACTTAAGAAGGGCAGGTTAGAGATGGGTCTAAAATTTTCAAGAGCCGAGGGGTCGAGATTATGTTTCTTAAGTAGGGGTTTAACTACAGCAGTCTTAAGACAGTCTGGGAAGACCCCCGTATCTAATGACGAATTTAGTATGTCAAGAACATTATCATTTAAAACGCCGATACTTCTTTGAAAAAATGTATTGGTATTGGGTCAAGGACGCAGGTGGAGAGTTTCAGTTGAGAAATTATTTTATGTAAATCAGGTAAATCTATCCTAGTGAAAGAGTTTAATTTGTTTATAATGGAATGCTGGGGTTTAGGAGGATCCTTAGTGTTGGGGAGATATACTATGTTATTTCTAATATCCTTAATTTTACAGTACATGATAAACACTTACCTGACAATAGCATAGCAAATATCAGCAACAAGGTCCCAAAATAGTGGTGCCCATAAAAAATGAGATGGTGTTGTAAAATACAAAAAATGGAAAACATAGATCAAAACGCATTGAAACTAAAACAAATGAAACCAGTGAATTCCTGGGTCTCAAAACACTGCCAAATGAATGTAAAAATACTTTTTAGAGTAAGGGAAGGGAGAATTTGTCATTGGAGGGGCTGATAAAAGCATATACATCAATACCTAGCTTTATTTAAAATTTTTCAATATTAATAATTTTATTAATCAACAATACCCATAATAGTAGTTGAAAGGAATTAAGTCCATACCCACAACAGAGAGCTATTAATTTTACCAGCAGCTTCAGCAAAAAAATAACAAAATCAGTCCAAGTAATCTGAATCCAAAACAATGGTTTTAAAATGCAAGTTTTGTCACATCACAGTGATCCCACCACATTTGCAAGAGATTGCTGTTGAGGAAGTCACAAAAGAATAGAACTAAGTATTAAATTGGGACACACTTTAACTAAGAAGTTTAGATTATTGTAGAAAGGCAGTGTCTACTTTCTTATGCCAAGGAAAATAAAGGATGCTGTGTCTTTTAATATTATAAGATAGATAGATAGATAGATAGATAGATAGATAGATAGATAGATAGATAGATAGATAGATAGATAGATTTTTTGTAGGTGAAATTTCTTCTGAATTTTAACTTTGTCCTAGGCAAACATAACTTAAATAGAATCTTCATATTCACACAAAATAGCAATTTCTTTCAAACATATAAAGTCCATCCATCAATTATTTGAGCCTTTATGTATTTTCTATAATTTTCTTATTGCTGCAGTGGTTAGTGTTGTTGCCTACCTCTCCAAGTCTTATCTTGGGCTCTTTGGATACGTTTTCAAAAAAACATGCAATATCTGTACTTCCTTCTTTCCAGAAGTATTTATGAATTCCTTTTTATGGTTCTTATTTATCCACTATTTCTTTTATTTTTAATTATTTTTTTACATGAAGCAACTTGACCACCTGTGGATCCAATTTTATTGAAATGTGGCACACTTATTCTTCAATAAAAATTTGTTGAGACAGTTCAGTTTTCATTGCGATACCTTAGACAGACTGCGCTGTATAAAGTTTTGCAATTTGAAAATCTTCCATTCAAAAGAATTGGCGAATTTGTGAACTCGTCAGTCTTAAAAAAGAGATACATTCTGTGCGACTTCAACTACAGATTACTTTACTGTTTCAGTTTTAACTTTGACATATTTTCTATATTTTTGTCTTTTCCACCACTGATAACCTCTACTAAACAGATACCAATTTCAAGTTAATGAAAACCCAGTAGACTGATGTGCTGGTAGGAAGCTATTCACTATCACAAGCTGCTTGTGCAGGCAGGCAGTTGGGCAATTCTGCATTTGCAAGTCCAACTGCGTGTGCAGAAACATTTACACAAATTCTTCATGTTTTCCAGCTGCTTGAGTGCAAACAGAAGAGATTTAGTGTATCGGCATTTCACTCCTCCTGATGTAAGTAAATTAAATGATGTCCAAACCATAAAACTGTAACCTGTAAGCAAGGAAAATAAATGGTTATCTAGATACACAGTATGAATGAAGGACCTTGTAGCACTTAAGACCGTTATGCACAGAGTAAATAAACATTTACTCTGTCCAATTACTTTACACTAAACCAACCTCACAGCTCCATTATCTGCAGATTATAATGATTCAGTATTTCACAGAGACTATAATTTACTAGGGTGACTAGACATTTTGGTGACAGTTGAAGTACCAATTTCAGGCTATGTATTCCCCCATAAATAACTGAGGGATATCAAAATCTCCAGGTTTTAAAAAGGTACCTGACTAATGAAGTTTTTAGTGCCACAAACAATGCTTTACTGTGATGTATTAACGAGACAAGCACACATATACCTTGCTCAGTCAACTCCTTATTAAATCCAACCAGGATAGACACTCCTCCCCTTCCTCCAGTTTATACTTATGCACCTGTGGAACATTCTACCTATGGCAAGCATTTTGGTACAATATTCATATGACCAAAAGCCATAATAAAATGCCAATAGACAATACACTACATTACTTCACCGTTTAAGATGGTTAACTGTAACTAATGCATTTTTTTAACATGAATATCAAATGCTCCATAATAAATGTTCAGTTCCATGAAAGCAACAGTTTAACATCCTCACAGCTCATAACAATTTGGTGGTGTCACAACCCTCTTGGAAATCTCAGGCCTATTGGCTCAGATGCAAGGGGCTCTGGAGTACTAAACAGGCTCTTTAAACTCTCAGGGCGCTTCATGCTGATTACTAATATTGCCATCAGAATGAGAACTTGTCTGTTTGGATAATGTGTCAGGACTAACATGAGCCCTCAGTTGATCACTCTGGCATCTGTAAATGGTGTCAGAGTCCCTACTTTGAACTTTGTAAGAGACTGGACCTGCCTGTTGAGTAATCATTCCTGTAATCCACTGTTGACCTGTGCTTGAGGTATTTATTTCAAATGATCTATCTGGAGGAACGTGATCAAGATAGCTCTTCTGTTGATATTGTTTCTTCACACCATTTCAAGAGTGCTGGGTTTAAGGAAATCAAGCCTGGCACTAATTTGTCTCTGTGAAAAAGATCTGCAGGTAACTGTCAAGTGATGCAATTAGGTGCAGTATGATATTGCAACAGGAAAAAATAAATTTTATCCTCTCTTCCCAGATTTGTGTTAGCCAACTTCCTCTTTCTGAACCATTGCTTCCCTGATGGATGTCCAGGAGAACTGGTTGAGTGTATAATGCAATTTTGTTTTACAGTAATTGTAAAGTCAGCGGATATAAATACACTTTCATTGTCTGTTACTATTTGCTCAGGGAACCTATATGCTGAAAACAGTCTTGTAATAGTGGCTTGAGAGGTTATTTGAGACATAAGAAAATCCTCTAACCATTTAGAATATGTATTAACTACTGTTATAGACGTTACCTTGAAAATGACCTGAATAATCTATGTGTATTCTTTTCCAGTACTCACCAGGAAATACCCAAGGATGTAAGGTACTTGTTGAGGAGATTTCTGTTCCACTTGGCATGCTTCACACTCCTTGCAAATTTGTTCTAATTCAGAGTCAAACTATGGTCACCAAACATATTTTCAAGTGAGCGCTTTCATTATCACTATGTCTTGATGCCCTGTGTGGGCTTCTTTTATTACTGAACTCCTTAGTTTGGCTGGAGCTATCACTCTAGTGTCTCATAAGACACATTCCTGTGCAACTGATAGCTCAAATCTCCTCTTGTGGAGCACCTTCAGATTCTGTTCAATTTGTTCCGGCCAACCTTCCATGATATACTTTAGATAGCTCACTGTCAGTATCTGTCACTCGCACTACCTGCACTGCATTTATTGGTACTGCCTCAAGATGCTCAGACAACAGAGCATAAACATGTGCTGATACTGCAGCTGCTTCTTCATCACTAGTTTCAGGTAATGGGACTCATGATAATCCCCTTCCTCTAGTTTACACACCTGTGGAACCTTCTACCTATGGCAAGCATTTTAGCACAATATTGACATGACCAAATGCCATAGTAAAATGCCATTAAAAAATACACTACAATTATGTTGAGCACTAAGCTCAGATGGCTCAGTAGTTATGATCTGTGTTACCTTGAACCTTTCCAATCGTTTGTGAATGTGTTTTTTTCATGGTCGTCCAAAGATTATAATTGAGGTAATCCCTTCTTCTAGGTCTGAAGCAGTGATACAACACAGTTTGTAAGTTCTTTAATGTAGATGTTGCAGGACTGGGACTAAATTGGCCCGGTTCTGAGGGGGCAATTCTACCATTGTACTATTTGGTTGCTCATACCTTACAGTAATTTGACTTAAGGTCTTGCAAACTGGATCCGTGTATTTTTTAGAATTTTTTCATGAAGTTTTTCAAAAATAATTTAAATGAATAAATATCTGGCCAATCCTGAGGGTACCTTCAGGATCTTTTCTTGTGGGGCCAGCTGCAGAGTGTGTGGATTGGTCGTTGGGTGTATGAGATGCTGCTCTGGTGTCTCCGTGCTCCTCATGATGTATCCATGCTCTTTGTAGCCTTTTAGGATCACGCAGGTGTTTTCCAGGCTGGTGGTTTGCTGGCATGGCTGCTGTGTGGGGCGTTATGCTATTCTGGCCCTTCCAATTATATTGGGTGGGCGGGGGAGCAACTTGGTTTGCTGGTGGTTGGGAGTAAATGTGGTGGGACAGTTGTCTGATATTGAGGCAGTGACTCTATCAGTATGCTATTTGGTTGCCCCCACCTTCCACTATATAAAAGTGCCCTTTGAATGTTCAGATAAATGCTACATGGATAAATGTCTCACACACAGACTAAATGTAAATGCATTTGGGTGTGATATTTAACCTTTTAAATGTGATATTTGACCTTTAAAGCTGAACATTTAGTATTTAATTGTGATATTTGGACCGGAAGTGACATACTCGGGCCCGGAACCAGAAGTGACGCCATTGAATCCAGCCGAAATTGCCCGTGGTCAGTCTTCCGATTAAAAGAGAAAAAGTTAGTGCACCCTGCCATCCCCTGGTCTGGCGTGGAATTACCTTCAATTGAGCCCTTTAGTTGCCTCCCATGTGCACGTGTGTGACAAGTTAAAATCAGTTTCAACTGCCAAATCAACTGCCTTAATTAGGAGAGAAATCTTTAACAAACATGAAAATAATCTAATCGCAAGGTAAATTAAGTGAAAAAAAACAGTGAAAGGAAAAAAAAAAGTCCAAACAAATCACTCCTCCTGTTATACGGACTTCTTTAGACCTGTTTATCCTTCTCCTTCATATATAATGGGTCAATCTGAGTGTGTGCTAATATACACACAAACTGTTTTGGAAAGCAGCATCAACAGTCACACTGTCTTTCTCTGCCAATTAAGTTTGAACTTTCTCCAAAAAGGTAATACTACCTAGTATATACTGAATATTTGTTAATTACATCAGCAACTATCCAAACTTGATTTCAGACTTAAGGTAAATTAGACTTTCACTGCATGAAAAAGCATCAACATTTCAACAACTGCTCATCAACAAGTGTATCTGCCCTTACTTATGGTGCAGAATACAGTTCAGCACGACATTTACCAAGTATCAGTTTTATCTGGGAAAAGGAGAACACGTGAATTGACACAACATTGAATGATCAATACACGAGTAAATGTAGCTCACTTGCAATGTGTTCATAGATGCAGCAGACATGACGAGCATAAAATACAAGAGTAAACTGTCGGTTTTCTTTGTCTGTGCACACATCTGCCATCAAATACATATATGTGATTCAAAGTGAAATTGTGTATGTATGTAATTTAAAACATTAGGACAGTGCTTCTCATTTTTTAGCAGTTGCACACTAGCAGTGTTTGGTATGTATTAACAATGTTATCGAGTGTACCAGCTCGCATCACTCATATCCAAGCTCCATGCAACCCCTTGGCTCTTCAATTGAATGCTAGTGTATTGCAGTACTCCTTACTTCATGGCGGACCCCCACTCACTCTTGGAATGGGTTAAATAAATCAGTCTCACACAGATATTATCAGCACTTCAGGCGCAAAACTCTAGCTGAGCTATATTTTTTACTTTTCATTTTGCGCCTCATTTCCTGCCAAGTAACATGTTGTCTTGATCCCTTTATTTTCAAAACCATTTATTCTTGCATTTACATTCAGGTCTGCTGTGTCTGTAAAAACTCAGCCTAGTGAGGCACAGTCCGCACTCTGCACTCTTCACTCTCGATCACACCATCCATTATGTGCCACTTCTCATGTTCTCCTATCCCCATGTAAAAATCATGCTGATTTTGTACTTCATATTCCATGGTGTGCTAAAAAAATCGCAATGTCAATTGAAGCATTGTTTTTTTTTTTGTTCATCACATGGAGTGAAACAAGGTACCGTAAGTGACATGTTCTCATTGATTATTTTATAGTTGTCTGCTCCAGACAGGCTGCAATTCACACCTGGGAAACAACATCCATTAATGTTGATAACAGTGGCAGAAGAGGATTTATTGAGATAAAAAGAATACTGTATGCAAGAGCTGCCATGTAAGAGCTGGAGGAGAGAGACAGTTTACCAACATTCAATGCATGTTCATTTTGGTGGTAATAGGGCATCTTTTTTGTAACAAAAAAAAAATATCTATCATCAATCACATTTTTGAATAGAATTTCAGAGTTGAAACAACATAGCCATTTGAAGTGCATCAAATTAAGAAAACGTTATCGTGTCTGTTCAACCCTCAAATGCACCTGAATGTTACACTAATTGTGTACATTTTCTAACTTGTTCCGTTTTTTATTTGGCTCATGGACCATTCAAAAATGTTTTTTCCTTTATATTTTTTTGCTTCATTTCCTCTTTATTTAAAGTAACAGGATTAACATATACAGTAAGGCCGAAGGCAATCTATGGAAGTATGATTTGGGCTGGTAAAGTGATTGCATTGCCCTTTTTTTTAACATGCATTACCAGGAGGAAAGCTTTCACCTAAACAGAAAGAAGATGCAGACACTATATAAACAAAGACCAAGTCAAGATTCAAACAGTACTGAAGGACTGCACCTGTGGTGACACCACAAACATTTGAGAAATAAGTTCAGAGATGAGCTAATATCTTTAGATTACATTTAGTTTCAGGAACGGAGAATTTCTTGTAATTTGTTCTATTGTTTAGAGAAGAGAAGTGAAAAACACAATTGTCTGATGGGGGTTACAATGTGTTCAGAATGGAAATGTCAAAGGTAGCAGATTGAGGCTGTGGATAGCTGGAGAAAACACAGATGGAGAAGAATTTGTGAACTCCACACACATAGGATGTGGAGATATTTTGATTCTAAAGTGAGATTCTGATATATCTATCTTCTGACTTCAATGGCTAGATGATTATGTATTAAATAACGTAAAACACAACAAAGGAAAGGTCCAAGCTGTTCTATTTACAGTTTTTTCTGTGCATGTTCACGAGTGTGTGTAATAAAAAAAACAATCTTGAATATAGTATTGGTAGACAAGCTCCTTGGTGTTGCCAACAGGTGGCACTGGAGCACCTTTTTTTAATAAGTAATTGCATTATGTTTACTTTTAGTTCCTTGTCATATGTATCTTGTACAATGAGATTCTTACTTGCCTGTCTCTCAAAGACTACTGACAGCAATACAATCCACACAGCAAAAATGCAAAGAAGGTAAAACTATATATGTACGAGGTATTTATTTCAGACAATATATACTGTACTCGTATGTGTAAGAAAAAATATAAATTACATTCATGTAGTTGTTAGTACAAGTAGCTATTCAGTAGCCTTATCACCTGAGGATGGAAACTTTTCCAGAATCTAGAAATAATACATTTAATTTTTGCAGCATCTCCTAGCAGTCCTGCAATGCATACAGGCAAATAGAAGAAAGAGAGTGGGTTAAGGGAGTTGGGGCTTGACTGTGCAGGATGGCTGAGGTCTTTGCCAATGCTATTTGTCTTTATAAGGTACGATTATTCAAATAATTAAAATGGTGACTATTAAGAAATCTCCCTATCATTTTTTAAGCCCCATTCATCCTTTAAAGATGGAACGGCATGTAACCTCTAGGTCCATTACAGGGAGTGAGAGCAAATCTCAACATAAGATACAAAATAATAATAGAAGGGATATAAATTCTAAATGGATCACACTAACACATCCACACTGTTTGCATCCTCCATCCATTTTCTGAGGCAGTAACCTAAAGCTTATACTGGCATCTAAGACTGAAGCAACCCTGGATTGGGTTCTAGTCACTTATGGGCCACACTCACACAGGATTGATAATCAATATTTCTTGTGTGGAATTAAAGGTGAACTATGCAGGGAAAAATTTAAGTTACCACACAGAGAACATATAGGGAGCCAGTGGGATAGAATTCAAACTGAAGAAATGAAGCAGCAGTATTGGCTCTGAGGCTAGGGATCTGCACTGGTAATTGGAAGGTTGCCGGTTCGAATCCCGTAAATGCCAAAAGGGACTCTGCTTTGTTAGGCCATTGAGCAAGGCCCTTCACCTGCAATTGCTGAGCGCTTTGAGTAGTGAGAAAGCGCTACATAAATGCAAAGAATTATTATTATTAACTGTTGCACCACTATACCACCATGTTTAATTGTAATTGTTAAAAACTAACTGAACATGCATTTATTTAGGACGAAACTGGAGTACTAGTGAAAACACTAGTGGAGAAAGAAGAACCTCTGAACTCCACGGACAGTAACTAGACTATAAATCTAATCTGTGCAGATCATAGACAGTAATTTCATTAAATACCCCCATCAATTAAAAATATTTAATTTTAAATTCACTTTAACTGTTTATGGCATTTTCTTATGATAAAAGATTGCTCATCAGGATTAGTCTATGTTTTATACACTTTGATATCCTGGTTTCCATTTAATAAATAATGATGATAACTTAATAAATAGAAGGAGAAGCCATTTAGAAATATTTTTGGCATCATTTAGTAATGAGAAGTGTAACAAATGTGAATCATTCTTGATTGATTAAAACTGACAACTGATCCCAATTAGAACATTTCAAGCAACTTGCACTAATAGGTTGTTTTGGATTGCACTGCTCAAAAGCCAGACTTAAAAAAGATCTAATCGAAACTTTGCATTCTACTCAGTTCAGAATAAGTGAAGTTTTTAAACTTTTAATTCTGTCTAGGCTTAAGGCTGAAGCATCCCACACATAGATTCTTTAACATGTCATTTTGCTCTAATTATAAATTTCAGCGATAAGATATTGGCTTAAGTGTCCACTTTGTCCACCCTAAAGACTGTTAAACCAAACCAGCACTTCTTGACCTAAATAAGTAAAACAACATGTTTTTAGTGTTTAAGGGAGCCAAATAATTTTTATATACGTCAAGAAAGCATTGTGGCTTTCACATTTTGTTAAATTTGTCATATGCGCTGTACCAGTACATGTTCCCTAACCTGGCCTGATGATTATCTAAGTCCAGTAAATATAATACATATGATTCACATAAAGAGGCTGATTGGTTTATTTTTTAATGTATATTTTTCCACTTAAATCAATGGGTTTCTGAACCCAACCATAACACAAACTTATTAAGAATTGTTTTTAGCTCAGGCATTTGCGATGCTTTTAATAAGACCTTCTCCAGTCAGATAAAAACAAAATTACAACCAAAAAAATGACTGTCCTGATATTTCAGTTTACAGCCTTTGAGATACATTTCCAACTTGCTGTCAAGAATTTGAACAAGGCTTGTACAATAGCTTGTGTCCTAGTTATCACAGTAGAGATTCCTGCATGGTACTTTGGTACTACGCTTTGGTTAAGATAGATAGATAGATAGATAGATAGATAGATAGATAGATAGATAGATAGATAGATAGATAGATAGATAGATAGATAGATAGATAGATAGATACTTTATTAAACCCAAGGGGAAATTCACATAATCCAGCAGCGGTATACTGATACAAAGAAACAATATTAAATTAAATAGTAATAAAAAGGAAAAAAATAAAAATTAATATTAATTAATTAATGTGAAGGCAGAGTTGTTTGTCTAATTATATTTAGAACAGAACTGGCCTTATTCTTTCCGCCCTCTCTTTCAAGTGGAACCATGGTCAAGTGATATGGTCTTCCACTGTGAAGAGAGAAGAACATGCAATAAAGTATTTGGAGTTTCTTTTCCCTTCTCCTCTCATTCTTCACAGTGTGAAAAGTGTGGCAGGCAAACATTAGATCTTCATGCAAACAGCTCTAACAAATAAAGGTGATATACTTATATAAAAATACAAGGAAAATTTGCATTTTCAATCATTTCAATTTTAATAGATATAATGGTTTACTTGGGAAAAAGTAAGTCCACCCTTGGCCTCAGAAGCTGGTATTGCCACCTTTAACAGAAATTACTTCTTGTAGGCGTTTTGCATAACTCTGCACTAGTGATGATATTGACTCAATTACAATTTTGATCAATTCTCCATGAAAAATTATTTCAGTTAATAATAATAATTTATTTATATAGCACCTTTCCTGTGCTCAAGGCATTAAAAGATGTTTGTGGGTTTCTTGCATGAACTATCTGTTTCAAATCCCTCCAAAACATTTCTGTGGAATTCAAAAAAGGACTTTTGAATTGGAGCTATTCCTTGGTGAGCTTGAGGTCATTATTGTGTTGAAAGGTAAAGTTCTGGTTTAACTTCAGCTTTCAGACAGATGGCCTCACATTCTTCTTAACCTTACTTTGATATGATGCAGAACTCATAGTTGACTCAATGACTGCAAGTTGCCCAGGTCCTCAGGCAGCAAGGCAATGCCAAAATATAACATTTCCACCTCCATGCTTCATTGTTATGAGGAACTTCTCCTGAATTGCAGTCTTCAGTTTGTGCCAAACATGTCTACTGCTACTATGGCTAAATACCTCTTTTTTTATTTATCTGTTCCACAAGGCCTGGTCTTTGTCTGTGTTGGGTGTATGTGCTGATAGCATGTTGCCGTCCCCATCACATAATGAATCACCTTGATTGGACCTCAAGTGCAGTGGGTGACACCTCAGCAACATACTGGAACAGTGTGAGTTTTTTTTGGTGGCTGGAGTGCCAATCCTGCTACCAAACACCAAGTTTTCATTGTAAGTTGGAGGACCTGCTTGCAGGGCTGGATGCAGGTTAACGTCATACCTAGGACAGAGGAATTGCAGGTTAAGGGCCTTGCTCAAGGGCCCAGCGGAGTTTATCTGTGTGTGCAATTTGCAAACTACATTCTTGCATTAATGTTCTTTTTGGACAGCAAAAGATTTTTTCTGGCAAATCACGATTACAGGTCAAACTTGTGCAATTTCTTTCAGATTCTAGATGTATGCACATTAACCCAACTACTGCAACAATTACCTGTAGATCCCACAATTACATTTGTGGATTTTAAGAGGCTTCTTTAACTGTCAAACATTTAGCATTACATAGATCACACAAACAACTTGCTGAGCAAGACAGTCTTGGAGCAATTAGTAGTCATTTGAAATCTATGTCACTTGTAGATGATTGTTCTTACACTGGAATGACTGATTCTAAATAATTTGGTGGTCTTTTAAAACCCCTTGCCAGACTCTTAGGAAATAACAACCTTATTTCTAAGGATCTTAGAACACTCTTTTGATCTTGGCATGATGACACCACACACATCAATAGCAAAGAGAACACAAAACCATAAATATGTTTGGTTTAAATTGGACAGGTACCACATGCATACTTCCTAAGGAGGTTCTAGTCATTGGCATCTAATCTGGAACATCTGATTCTGATTTTATGGATTTGAAGTGGTGATTAATGTAGGGGTATGCTTACTTTTTGCATGTGACAAATCTGCATTTTTATTAATTTAGATTGTGAGAGTTAATACACCATGCCAGTTTTAGGTGTAATTTTGTTCAAGTATATCACCTTTAGGAACTGTTGCATGAAGGTCTAATGTTTCCCTGTTCAAATATGTTGAAGCAGTCAAACATTTCCATGGGGTGTACTTAAATTCTCACATGAATGTATATAATTGAATTTTTATATTATATTCTTTAAAGTGAAATTTTGGATGTCCAGTCTTTAGTTTTATTTCCTTGCAGTATTGTTTATTTCATCAAATGACTATGGATTACTTCATTATAATTATAGAGAATAATGAGGTGCTTATCATATTGAATAATAAAGATAAACAGTTACGACTCTTGCACTCTGATATGTCTTTCTATTTGTTTTCAAAGTTTAGCAAGCTTGTTCCTGAAGAGCTATCAAGGACAATGTGTTGCTTCAATGGAGGTCCAACACACATAAATAATAGTTATAGTAGTAATAGAAGAGTTTCATTTGTTTTTAAATGGGACATTTTAATTATTTAAATTATGATCTCTCCTAAAACAAGATGTAAGAATGACCAGAGTGTCTTTGCTTGTTAATACATAATGTAAAATATGAGATTCCTTTAGAAGATAACAACAAAGAGTGTGTATTTAGCAAGTCAGGAGACAGCACATTTGAGAGCAACCAGATGGCTTAATAGAGCATGTCATTATCTGAACTGGCAGTGGCGATTTCATTTACACGGTTACAACTTTATGCAGTTTTGCAGTAAGGTACATTCTGTTTGATTCTCTCTTGTAAAACAAATAAAAGAAGATGTATGATATAAGACTGTATAAAGGGTATTATGATGGAAAGAAAAAAAAAACTGTACTTGTCCTAAATGAGGAAAGTTGGTGTCAAGAAAGGCATGTGGATGTAAAAATCATGCAGAAACCAATAAAACATTGATCCCACATAGAACTGGGAAAATATGAAGAAGAAGATAAAGGGCTGCCATGACTAATTAATACAGAGATACTGACTTTCATTTTCTTGTCCATTTCACCACTACCTGATCAAGGCACCATGCAGTCTCTACGTTGATGGATTAAAGGCCAGATGTCCACATGACCATCATCATCTAATTCTCCCATGTGAAGCCTGAAAACCATGAGGACTGATTGAGATCATTTACGTTAGGTAGAATGCCCAGTAGGGGCTGGGTTGTCTCAACAACAACAACATTTATTAATATAGCACATTTTCATACAAATGATGTAGCTCAAAGTACTTTACAAGATGAAAAAAGAAAAAAAATACTTTATTCTTTGTTACTTAATATTGCCTAATTTTATGTTTAATGCTGATAAGGAGCAATGATGTGTTTATCACATAAGAAAAGAATAAAAATAAAGAAACCATGTATTACTGCAAAAATGGGATAGAAAGAACCAGAAAAAGATTATATAATTTTTTGTAGAAAAACAAACATATAAAAAATATATATTATTAACTGATTAGCAAGCCTATGTGTTCTTAGTGTCTAAGGTACTGGAGTTTTAGCACTAAGACTGTTGGTTCAGTCTTCACCTCTGAATCATGGTTTTACCATGAGCAATTTTTTTTAGCTTGCCTGAGGTTTATCCTTACCAAAATGTGCTTCACTAGAGTGGCATTGTAATGTTAAGTTGCATTGGAATAGTAATAGATGGAAGGATGTTATGAATTTGGAGTTTTTTTTATAAACATTATTGGAGAGTTGTTGGGAGCCAAAATGCAGTAACTGTAAAACATGAATAATGTTCACTTTTACAAAGGAATAAACCTCAAGATGCGCGGGAAGAATTAAGGATAAGGAAATACTTGGAAGAGAGTTAACAGAGAAAGAAGGCAGCCAAATGAGAAATACAGGGGGTCCTCGGGTTACGACACAGTTCTGCTCCTGCAACAGTGATGTAACCTGAATTCTGGTGTAAATCGAAACACACCCTAGCCTAAGTCACTTACCTGTCCTAACACATTTGCAAAATCATAATCTAGAATACTGTGGTGGGCTGGCACTTCTCCTGGGGTTTGTTTCCTGCCTTGCGCCCTGTGTTGGCTGGGATTGGCTCCAGCAGACCCCCGTGACCCTGTAGTTAGGATATAGCGGTTGGATAATGGATGGATGGATAATCTAGAACATAAAAACACAACTAAGCCACAGAAAAAGGAAAATGACATAAACATACTGTACTTTACACTATACTGTAGTAACAGAAAAAATGACAAAAAATGAGGGTAAAAAAAATTCCTTACCTTTATTCCTTCTGATCTCTTTACAATGTCTAATTTCACTTCCATTGTGATGGCTTTACTTTTCTTCAAAGCACTACCATCTGAAGGCTCTGACTTTCATTTAGGAGCCATGATAAGGGCCACAAAGTTGCAAAACAAAGCCACACAAATGGAACACTTCCTCCGAGCGCAACGAAACTAATTTGTCAACTCCCTCACTCATATGCTGCGTTACTGTGTATTCTTCCTCTGTGTGCAACCAAACTAGTTCGCCCACATAGCCTGTAAGTACGAAGCTAATGGCATAAGTCGAAACACTCATGTCTCAATTTTTTTTAAGTTTTTATAGGAGTGAGCATTGTAAACTCGAAACGTTGTATGTCGAGCCGCGGACTTCCTGTACAGAGATAAAATGAGGACATATCCAACAAGAAACATGTCTAAATTTGTAAGAAAAGGCAACATCAAAGAAAGAGGTAAAGTTGCACCCAGGAAGAACTATACTATACTAAACTATACAGAGAAATAATCAGGAAATCAAGTTGCCAGAACATTTTGTGAAGATTACTATATCAAGACTGAAAAAGAAAGAAATGTTACAGAATTTGTTAATTGCAAAGAGATTAGATTGATTTCACATGTATCAAAAGCACTCCTCAAGGTCTTTTTCAAGATGTTAGAGTTTAGGAAGAGCTGCTTTATGGGTACAATTCAGGATTACAAAATGACAATTTTTTGCTAGGTTTAATGAAAAGGTTTAAAAGAACTGTTCATATGTATGTGTATTTGTTAAATCTTTTTAAGAGATTGAAAAAAAAGAAGAAATATAATATAGATTTGCTGTGAAAGTATAACAAAAGATGTGACAGTTGTGATGTTCTGAGTTGGAAAACGCCCATGTATTGCCATCAGATAAGATATGTCTATAATAAAACCCAAATGAGCTGGGTTGAAAGCATGGCTGTTGAAGTGCTCCTTCAGTTTGGAGATCCCATGTAACATTGTGGCTCTTTTGTGACCTGGTGAATGGAAGAAGCAAAATTTGCAGGCACAGGGATGTAGGAGTTTTTGTTCTTCTTCTTGGTTACAGACTTCTTAGGAGTAGAGGGGAATAGAGAGGCATGTGATGTGGGATGCAAACTCCACACCTTTTCCACGTGTTGCATTGAAACTGGGTCCTCAGAAGTTTAACATATAACATAAGATAACACCTTTAAACCTTCTTAATCCAATTCAGGGTCACAAGTTTATCCTGGCAGAATTAGGAACTACCATGATGGTATAGTGTTTTTCATATTATTTTCTTAGTTTACAAATTTTTAACATAATTTATTATTATTTTTATATTATTCCACTATTATGTTGCTTGTGCGGATGTAGCCTTGTTACTTACAGTTGCCATTGCACTTCTTGTGGTGTCACAACTACCTAACACAATTTACGATGGCGACATGTGGTTCATGTTTTCCTTTCTTTGGGGTTAAAAAAAAAAAATACCTGAAGATTCTTTATGATTTGGAAAATTGTCCTCATTATTAGCTGTAGACTCTTTACAAAACTGTTTGAGTACAGTTTTGGTTTATTGTTTTGGTGTTTTGATTGCTGGTTTTTGCCATCCCGGTAACTAACTTTTGCCTGTTCACTCCGATTGTAATTTTTTAGACTTCTGTCTTCCAACCTCTTTCTCTTTCTCTGTCTCTCTCTCTCTGTCTTCCAATTTTCATTTTGGGCAAAATAAAATTTAGGATTAATAAAAAAAAAGCAATGCTGAAATGAAGAGAGTTATAGCTAAGAGTTGTCAATTCTAAACTGGAGTACATGAGGAAAAACGCATAAAGAGAACTTACAGTAGTGTAATTCAAACCAAGGTCTCTGTATCTGTGAGGCAGCACTGGTAACCACTGTGCTAAAATGTCACCCTCAAAGGGAGTAAGAAGTGAAATGAGATGATACCTGGTATAAAACAGATTTTTTAGTCAATGTATAAGTAGTCTAATTTTATGGTTGAATATTATGGGTCAAGAGAAAGGCAACTTCCCTTTATTTTACTAAGTTTAATTTATTTTGTGAGTTTTGCTACACCGCCACTAATGCAATAACCAGGTAGTATTTATAAGAGACTTTCAGTGTCTTCAGAAGTAAGACAGGTATAAATGTCATTTCACTATACAAATGACCATTTTTGTCTTTTTATAGGTTATTAGTTTTACATTAATTAGCATTAATTAACTTATCAACTACACGTGTTAGCATTTAAGAAGCAAGAGCTGCAGCGTTGTTTTTCCTGAAATTAACAAATACTAATCAATACAATGAATCAAAGACAGCAGCAATTACAAAGGCATTATCCAATAGCTGTAGGATTACAACAAGATCTCAAGTGGGGCAGGGAGATTAGTAAAAAGTCAATTATCTACATTATCCATTAACCATATGTCCTCATTTATCAGCAGCAATCAGGAGCTTCAAGCAAGAAAGTCCCATTTCCTTTATATGCTTGAAACAATAAGAATAACATTATAGGTAAAAACTATTTAAATCAATGCCCTGGGAAGTTAACTATAAGAAATGATTCCTCTTGAGAAAAACTACATTTAAAGTAGAACACATATTGTGCTTCATTTGATATTGTTAGATAAACTGGGGGATAGAACAATTGCCCTGTCTGAATTATTAAGTGTCTTAGCATAGCATACTGGTGTATTATTAATCTTTAGGCAAATAATGGGTTAAACATCCTTAATTTAAAAAATATATATATATTTACTGCATCATCTTTAGGCATAGCTCTTTTTAAAACATTGTACTTACTATTTTTTTCCTCTTTATTCTTGGCTTTGTTTCAAAACAGAATAGACACAGCCATTGCCAATTGAAAGGGGCTTAACTACCATCTGAAAGTACTAAAGTAATTTAAATTCTATTTTCAGTGTATCTCTTTTGTTTAATTACTACCCATGAGTGCTGATCAAAATGGCCTACGTGTATTCTTCCTATCTAACCATCTACTTTCTTGCTAATGCTCACAGAATATATGTCAAGTGATACACATGGTAACAGAACGGACTTACAGTCTCCTGAGCAGCAGGCAGCCAAGCCTGTAATCTGTATGGGGAAGTAAAGTGGAGCAAAGATATTTTGACTTAAGTTGTGCCAAATTAGCAAGATAAACATGAAC
This sequence comes from Polypterus senegalus, assembly GCF_016835505.1. Taxonomy (NCBI): domain Eukaryota; kingdom Metazoa; phylum Chordata; class Cladistia; order Polypteriformes; family Polypteridae; genus Polypterus; species Polypterus senegalus. The sequence goes on from NC_053157.1 coordinate 151,929,671, forward strand.
AAGGCTGAAAAGAAAACATCCAATCCAGAATCATTTTGAGGACTTTAAGGGGAAAAATGCATGTTTTAATATTGCACAATAGAGTTTCTGCAAACTGTTTACACATCACTGAATACTAAAGCAATCAAACAAATGTCTGTAATAATAACCTAAGCAGACACCATTGTGGACATATCTATATATCGGTTATTTAACCATGTCAGCCTTGAAAGGATGGGAAACAATTTGAACACTTGAGATAATTTGTCATATGTAACATTATGTTCTGTTTTCTTAGTTTATCCTACAATAAAATATGTAAATGGAAAGCACAGTGGCACAGTACCTCACAAATCTAATGTACTGAGTTCAGTTCCATCGTCAGCCAGTGACTGTGCATAGCGGCCTGTTCCTCAGGCACTCAATATCTCCACCCTCATCTCCAAATGTTAGGGTAATGAGTGAGTTTAAATTGACCCCATGTGAGAATACATTTGTATATAAGTTTTCACTGTGATAGACTTCTGTCCTATGTTTCTATGATAGGCTTCAATCCCTCCACTCAATATTAACTAAATTAATTAGGTTTGACTATATACCAACCATCCATTTTTTGCTGCCTGTCTGGTTGTCAGAGTAGCAGTCTAATCAAAGTTGCCCAGAAACCTCCTATTCCCAACCTCCTCCAACTTCTCCAAGGGGATACTGAGGTATTTCCAGGTCATCTGACATATATAATCTATCCTGCATGTCCTGGGTCTGCCACAAAGCCTCCTCCTGGGCCTAATGGAAGTGCCCAGGAGTCATCCTAATCAGATGCCCGAGCCACCTCAACTGGCTTCTTTCAATGGGGAGGGACTCATTGTACTTTGACCTCCTCCAAAACATCTCACTCCATCACTGAGGCTGAGACCGGACACCCTGTTATTTGACCCTGCTTGCTCTTGATCCTCTTCTATCCTAATTAAGTGCTGGAAACTTTAGGTTGGACTTGAAAAAGTTTGCTATTAGATTTCAGATAACATTTTTTTTTTTCGTTTAATTATTCTAGGAGATTTGGCATATATTGCCTGTCCAGGAATTTTCCTAACACATCTACTTCATTACATTCTGTCACACACTAACACCGGGTCAATTATCAGTTAACCTAACCCGTATGTCTTTACAATGGCCGGAATACCCAAATGGTGCTGACACAGTCAAAGGGAGAATGTACAATCACTATGTAATGAATTTGCTAATATATAAACTCAGGACTCTAAGGCTGTCTCATTAGCAGTACAATCCACCCTCTCCCTGGGTAATTTATTTTTTAACAAAATATTAAGTACAAATTTTATCATAGTATGTGCACATGACAATAAATCAAAACTTTGATCTTCAATCTACTTTTGAATTAGAAATGTCACAAAAAAATACTAAAAAAAGACAAATTGCGACTAAAACTTAATAAAATGAGCTCCTTCCCAGTCCATCTTGGCGGTGATCTCATCAGACCTGCCTCTACTGCAAAGAATCTTGGTGTCATTTTTGATTCCTCCCTCTCTTATTCCACCCACATAAATCACATTAAGAAACTTTCTTACTTTCATCTCCGTAACATGTCCCATGTTCGCTCCTTCCTCTCCTTTTCTAATGCTGAGAAACTTGTCCATGCTTTTATCACATCCCGCATTGATTACTGTAACTCGCTGCTGGTAGGTGCCCCTTCTAATCTTATATCACAGCTCCAGTTTATTCAAAACTCAGCTGTAAGAGTCCTTACTCGAACCAGCAGCAACGATCACACTGATCCTGCTCCGTCTTCACTGGCTCCCTGTGTCTTACAGAATCGAATATAAAATCCTACTAATAACCTACAAAGCCTTAAATAACTTTGCGCCAAATTACATCAGTGACCTTCTCCATCACTATGTGCCTGCCCGCCCACTAAGGTCCTCTGATTCTGGCAATCTTGTTGTGCCCCACACTAATCTACACTCCATGGGTGACAGGGCCTTCAGCTGTTTAGCGCCCAGACTCTGGAATGACCTACCGAAATTAATCAGGTCAGCTGACTCCATGAATTCTTTTAAAAAACAACTCAAAACTCATCTGTTCAGGAAGGCTTTTAGCTCTACCTGACTTTATTACCCTTCTTTCAGTTTCCCTCTATGTCAAGATGATCATGTAACGTGTGTGTGTGTGTGCGCTAGACCATCAATTCTGTTGTCTGTTAGGCTTTCTCTGAATTTACTGTCTTAATCTTCTTTATTTATTTATTTGGTTTGTACAATGCTATATACTGTATACCCTGCCATTTTTTCGTATATTCTGTAAGTGCCTTGAGCATGGGAAAGGCGCTATATAAATAAAATGTATTATTATTATTATTAAAAGATTGGGAAAGGAATGCGGACAGTGCCTCCAATGTTTCTAATATTTCCCAAAATGGATTCAACAGGGAATAAAATATCCTTGAAAGAATACCTAAGAGAGGCATATGAATTGTTGGCAATGCTTGCATTTTTCTGGTCCTGCAAAACATCTTTTATATGATGTCAAATGATTCAGTCTTGAAGCCAGAAATAATAAGTATCAGTGAAAGATGCAAAACTTTATTTCAAGCTTGTCATTGACTTATAAAAAAAAATATCGGCAAGATGAAATTGGTCAGGTATGGATGTTAGGGTCAGAGAAGTCCCTGATATAAAGGATATAACAAGACAGAACATGTGACCAAATTTATTTCAGTACTCAAAACTTTGGCTTCAGGAGCTTAATCTTTCTAGCCTAAGAAAATGCATTGCATAGCAATACTGTATAATCTAGCTGTTTTACCCGGCTTTGCTGAGTGATAACATATACAGTATGTTACATGTGTAAAATAAATGAAAAAAAAAAGATCTGACCTCCTCATTGTGACAGAAAGACATCTATTTTTTAGTATTATTTAGCATATAGTGTTTTTGAGCTTATTATCTCATGTGAAATTTTACTGTAAAATTAAGTACAGGTATAAGATTTACAACAGTAATAATAATTATCCTAATAGTTCAGTAATAATATTGAAATGTTATGGAGAGTGTAGAATGCACCACAGTTATGTAGAACTTGATGGCTGAGAGACAAATGAGGGTCGAGCGGCACACACACACTCTCCTTCTCCCTGAGCAGCGCTCCTGGCAGATCCCCCAAAGTGTCCGCTCTCACTCACTCCTGTGGTCTCAAAGACTTTTGCCACTCCAACTCAAACATGAACTGCTTATTATTTAGAAAGTGTAATCTGACCTTTTTGTTCTTCATAGAATGAGCATTCAGAAAATGAGAGAACACTTCCCAAACCCCGACACAGACAGGCTGAGACACAAGTTCAACACAGCACACGTTTTATTCTACAGTGGGTAAGTATTTCTGTTGCTCCGCACTTCACAGCACAGGACATAAACACCAAATAATATGGTACATAGTCCTTTCTTCTTTCTCTTCTTCTTTGCCTAAACTTGCTGTGAGGCTGGCAAGTCCTTTTATAGTGGCCAACCTGGAAGTCCTTCTGTTCTTCCATCTACATGGTGTGTAAGCACTTCCGGGTTAGGTGGAAACCCCATGCCATATGGCTCCTCCATTTTTACAGCACCCCCTGGCAGAGAGCATAAGTCCCATAGTACCCTGTGTGAATCCCGGGCACTGCTGTAATCCAGGGGAGCTAAAATCTAGTGTTCTGGGGGAAGCAGTGTCCTATAGAGGCTGCCTACCCCCATCCTTCCACTTCTTGGGCGTCCCAGATGGGTTGGGCTGCTGGCCATCTCTTACAACAGATAAAACAAAAATCTAACACAAAGCACTCAAAATTTTGTTTTTAACAGAATTTCAATTAATTTTCATTTAATGACATTCATTTTTTGCTCACGAACAAAGTAAATTTATTTTTACGCAGATGAATACATAACAGCTGTCACTAATGGTGAGGCTGTATGTGGAATATGTGTGCCTAACAAAGTGAAAAGAAAGTAGTGTAGAGTTCTTCAGTCTTCACAATCACTCGGTTATAAACATGTTAAGCTTTTCACTCTTGTGGCACCAGCAGAAACAGACAAACTATTAAAAATCAAGAAATCCATAAAGAGGGTTTTGGGTCCCAGTTGCAGTGAAGAAAGAACGACAGAGAGAAAGACAGATAACACACCACAGGTAATGCTTTTTACACTGATTTGGAGGAAAGGATGAAAGGATGTTACCATCTAGCCTGGAGAAGAAAGGTTAGTTCCCATTTTACCAGTAAGTGTGCAGTAAGACGAGTTAGGTTGGGGTCATGTGACTGTTCTTGTGGACTGTGGAAAGAAAAAATACTGTAGATACGTCACTTTTACAGACATCTGACCCCCAGCCTTCCTGTGTCTCCTTTAATTTAGTCCCTGTAAGCTCAGCCAAGCAATCATCCTCCAAACTATTCATATATGTGTGTTTAAACTGTTTTAATAAAAATTGCTCTTGTAATCCATTTTAGATTAAGGTGTCGATCAAATAATAATTGTAAGTGTATTTAAAATATGTCAGTGAGTAATCAATACTTATACCAGAAAAAACTGGTTCATATTGTGTGCTAGAGAGTTCACTGGAAAGAGCACACTTTTATTCAGATTAATTTTGAGTCCAGATAACTTTTGAAATTCAAGCTCTTCTTTGAAAATATGGTGGATAAACTTTAGACTATTGAAATTTAAATGTAATATAATTTTCTATAATACAAGCACTTGACGCTTTCTGCCATCCCTTACTGTAAGTCTCAGTGTGATTGTGCCACAATGTAAATAGCAACTGAAGAGTTACAGTATGTCAAGAGAAATGGCCTTACACATTTAATATAATAAGGAAACCAAAATTACTGTAATTGTAGCAGTAACTTACTCCTTACTCTCTGAAAGTGAGTCTATTTCTTGTAATCCAATTCCAGATTAACAAAACAACAAAAGCTGCATGACATGTTGTTTTCCCCACCATTTTCCTTTTATAATTCAGTTTCAACTTATGAGAATGGTCTAAAATCACAAGGCTGTTGCATTACTTCCCATCCATTTTGAACTTTTTCATAGCACAGTTTTTATAATGCACTAAAAGTAAATTAGTTCTGCCTCATGAATATTTTTTTGCTTTAGACATAAATTGGTGTTTTACTTTTTTCAGCACTTTTAAATTAATATGAATCTTTATATGATCAACAGATAGAAGGCTGAAATCCATCCATCCATTATTCAACCCGCTATATCCAAACTACAGGATCACGGGGGTCTGCTGGAGCCAATCCCGGCCAACACAGGGTGCAAGGCAGGAAACAAACCCCAGGCTGGGTGCCAGCCCACCGCAGGGCACACACACACCAAGCACAATTTTAGGATCGCCAATGCACCAAACCTGCATGTCTTTGGACTATGGGAGGAAACTGGAGTACCCAGAGGAAACCCACGCAGACACGGGGAGAACATACAAACTCCACGCAGGGAGGACCCGGGAAGCAAACCCAGGTCTCCTTACTGCGAGGCAGCAGCGCTACCCACTGCGCCACCATGCCACCCGAAGGCTAAAATGAAGGAAAAAATATACGTCTGACTATTTTATCAAGCTTTGTATAACACGGAAATGTAATTGCCTGAATGTTTGTCATGTCGTCTTTTATTACATGAAACATGCTGTGAGTGTCTTCTTAGATATAACTATAAACTGGCAATTAATTCCAGCTTGGGGGTCATAATGTGTCTCCATGAAATTTCCAAACAGCCTTTTAGATAATCTAAGCTAATTAATTTGCCGTTTCTAGAAATGCAGCCAGTGGGAGAGAATTATAAATGTAATGAAGTTTTACATTATTAAAGAACTACATGTAATACTGTATCATTAAAATAAAACTGCTTGCATTTAATCATAGATAATATAACTGAGAGATCTGGAATGAAACATTGATCATGCATTTTCTTTATCAACACTTAACAATGACAGCTCTTCTACAAACATCATTTGTTCATATGGTTAAAAGATACTCTTTTAGAAAAACTTTTATTTAGAAGAAAAATGGAAGATTTAGGATTTTCTTTTTAGTCTGTACTAGCATAAACATGTTATTTTTTGCCAAATGGTTATTATAGGGGCAGAATACAGAAAAGTGTTAAACTCAATACATATATATATATACTGTATATATATATATATATATACTATATATATATATATATATATATATATACAGTATATATAAATGGTATATATATATATATATATATATATATATATATATATATACACATGTATATATAAAAACATGTAATACTTTAAGCAAGTTTACATTTCAGAGTAATGGAACACTTCAGAGTGGAGAAATGGAGGATGTGTATTTCATTTGTAAAAATTCCTCCAGTGCAGTGAAAATGTTTGAAAGATGGCTTTTACATACCATGCATTGATTCTAAAAAACAAATTCAGTTTAATTCAGGGTCACAGGGGGCACACACACAAACACATACTAGGGTCAGTTTAAATTCATCAATGAACCTAGCAGCATATCTCTGGGGATGAGGGAGCAAACATAAGGGGAACATTCAAACTCCATACAGACAAAAACTAGATACAGGATTCTAGAAGGCATGTCGGTGAGATCATAACCATGCATAGAAAATGGTATTATCAGTTTCAGTTCAATTCATCTTATACTTTTAGTGTGCTCAGTGCGCATATTCTCAACTACATTATTGAGTTGGGGAAGCGGCATGAACGTGCAATGATAAGTACAGTTAACATCCAAACTGTCTGTGTGACATTTTCATGATTTCCATATGTTTGTATTGGGATATCTGTGTATAATCTGGCCTTTCTTCCACAACTAACTCAAAGTAGTGCAGGTAAATGGTTAGATGTTTGTTTTCTGAAGTAGCTGGGTATGAATGAGTGTAGGTATGTGCATGAGAGATCAATTGGCCCCCCATCTACAGCTGGTTGCTTCTTTCCTTCTACCCAGTGCTGCCAGGATATGCACATGCTGCCTGAAGTTTTAAAAATGTTTAATCATGGGACAGGATTCAGCAGCTAATCAGATTCTTGAACAAATTACTGTCCACATATGTGGTGTTTTTAAAGTGATCTTTCACAACAGAGATAAGAGTTTTGAGTAAAAGGTGAGAAAAAGTAAACTGCAATCGATTTTATTTGAGTGTGCAGATGGCTTTTCTACATTATCCTAACATACTTCAGTTTAAGTCAATGTACTGATTGGTATAGATGTTAAGCAATGTTACAAGTTTCGCATTTGATGTCAAGACTGTATAATGTGAGTTTACTGTTCATTCACCTGTTTATCTCTCAGGAATATGGAATTTCAATCAGCAGATGTGGGATGTGTGGTCATCATAAACATTCATCTTTCACTAACAGAGAACATAAAGACTATTTATTGTATGCTTCAAACAGTTTGGGCTTGTGTTTGTATTCACTCTGTATAAAATGGGGCTAAATAACCAGACAGCAATACAGATCAATATGTATTAGTCTGGATCCCAGTGTGCTCAAGGGAGTACTTGCAAAAAAAGACTATTAATGAACCTAGAAGTAAGACCAAGTTGTGTCTAGGCATAATCCTAAGTCAGGAGTTGAATAAGAGCAAAGTCTGAAATGATTACTCTAATCTGCACCAAAATCCTCCCTTCATATTGTACTTTATAGACTTGGGTGGGCTAAATCCATTTCTGAAATTGGAATCTCCCTAACTCAAATTGTTTCAGCGAGATATTGTATTCACTGAATAAAACTGTTTAAAAAAAAGTTGATTTTTTTAAATATGTTTTTTTATGGCATAATTATTTTTAATGTATACTTGGAATATTATCTGAAGTATATTTTGAGATGAAAATGGAAGTCTTAATGTTAATTGAAGTGGAGACAACTCAATATCAAGTATTTAAAACACACTTTTTGCTATCAAATCAGAATTGTTTTCTTCTTTTACCTTCAAAATAGCTAGGAATTTATATTTAGAAAATTAGAAAACTGCCATTTGTTGTTGATATTGTTTACAGTAAATGTGTTTTGCAGAAGAATGCCAGGATAGGTTGATCCATCCATTGTCTTGACCAGGTAATATTTAAGTAAATGGTAAAATAATACACACCCTTCCATAACTGAAATGAAAAAAGTGTGTAACACAGTTTTCTTGGGATTAGAAAGACCATAAACTATGAGAAACTTGAGGAGTTGTGTCTTCCTACCTAGCACTTGGGTGCAACATGTCTTTAAAATAAATTGGTACTTGTGTACTAAACCTCTCGCACGGAGCCCAACACAAGAATGGGTAGGGGGAAACCTTATGTAACCTCCCCTCTTCAATTTGGTCCCATGACCTTTGTATCTCTAATTTTCCAACCTCAGAAATGAATATTTGGATGCTGCCACAAACCGAAGAAGATGCGGTGATGTTCCTCCAGACAAAAGATGTAGTGCCTTTTACGAAAACAGTTTTGTCACCCTTAGTTAGCAAATAGTGAATCATATAAAACCGGGTACCACTATTTACTTCGACTCCTGGAATGAGTTCGAAAGGGAATGATTCCAGCATTGACTGTGAATCACAATTTCACTGAACCAGAAACTGGAATCCACACGCAGTTGATCAAGAGACTTTGGGGCAACACCAAATGGTGAAACAAGAGGGAAAGAGGGACTAGGCGAGGAATGATTGAATCGTACTTGGCAGAATTCATGTTCTGCAAAAAAGCAGCAGACAATATATTCGTGTTCAATGCAATGGCTAGACATTGGCTTCAAGGTTGAAACATAATAATAAGTTCCAATTATACATATGTATTTCTATAATATTCCAATTTCTATTACAAATTTCTATATATTTTTTATCCCAATAAATACTGTTATGAAATCGTCAAAACATTTGTATGCATGTTTTTTCTATAATATTTCAATTTCTGTAAATTTCTATATTTTTTTATTCCAATAAATATGTTATGAATTCATCAAAACACTTGTCTTCCTTTGTCATGCCGTCCTTCCATTTAGTACACAAGTACCAATAAATTTGCTACAATCTTATTTGGATTTTTTTTCTCTGAGCAGTCGCTGATGGAACATGTGACGACGCTCTACCAGGACATCACTCAAATGGAGAGTGGAAAGTGGAGTGAGTCCATTTCATTAGGGTTCTGCCAGTCATTCCACTGTGAAACAGTTTCAGAGAATTATACAGTTTGAGGAAAAAATACTTTCGTAGGTAATAACTATATTTTTAAAAATTCTATATGAATTTATTGTTTGTTTTAAATCTAAATAATAATTAAAAAATATTTTTTCTCTGAAATAGCTTTTTTTCATTTTAAACCTTCATCTCTCAAAAGCTGAATTAAAAAAAGTAATTATTTTGCTAGATTTGGATTCAGCATCCTCAAAGGATGCAGCTGAAGGGTATGCTGCGCTGAACGAATTTTACCTAAAAAATGGCAGATGTGTTTTGTAGTGCTTGCAGTAACCTGAAGTAAGTTCACAAGCCATCCTGCCTGGTAGACAGGCCTCAAGACTTCCATAGATAAACCCAAAGAGAGACAGTACAAGTTATTGTGTTACTGTTGATTTGATATTCTATTTAATATCCCTTTCCTTGTGTTGTGTTATTTAGCTAATAAAAAAATATTTGTGTATATTGGCTTGGTTTGTGTGCTCTGAATGTGGTGGTTGATTCAACAGCACCTCCTTTTTGATACAAAGGGTTTTGTAACAGAATAAATGAGAATGTAGGAGAATGCTGGGCATATGCACATCTGTAAATACCTCAAAGTGTTTCCACGCAGTATAAACAAAAAAACTAAAGGAATTGAAAGAAATGTGCATTTTAATTTGAATAAACACTGCACCATGACAAGCAGAAAACTTCTTGAAAGGTTATATGAAGGGATTAAAGAAGAGTCTTATCACATTATTGGTATATCTTACACATGTTGACAAGCAGCCACAGCAAGGACAGTTTTTTATGAGAGCAACTCCAATTGTAATGGACTAAAGGACTGTTTATTTTTACCGTATTGATCATAAAGTGAAATCACATGCACAGTCCATGTTTTTCTTACCAGATGAGAAGAGCACATCAACAACAACAACAACATTTACAGTATTTATATAGCACATTTTCATACAAACAGTAGCTCAGAGTGCTTTACATAATAAAGAATAGAAAAATAAAAGACACAATAAGAAAACAAAATAAATCAACATTAACTAACATCGAATAAGAGTAAGGTTCAATGGCCAGGGGGGATAGAAAAAACAAAAAAAACTCCAGACGGCTGGAGAAAAAATAAAATCTGTAGGGATTCCAGACCATGAGACCGCCCAGTCCCCTCTGGGCATTCTACCTAACATAAATGAAACAGTCCTCTTTGGATTTAGGGTTCTCACGGAAGGGCTTGATGATGATGATGGTCACGTAGAGTTCTGCCTTTTAATCCATCCATCATTGTTGGAGCATCATGAAGCTTTGAGTAGGTGGAGGTGGCGCAGGCCACCACCACAAAGAAACCGTAAAAAGAAACAGAAAAGAGAGTAGGGGTCAGTACGGATTTTAGAGCCACCATGAATAGTTATTACACATCTATTGTATATCAGTCAGCTCTCTGTCCCCTTTACTCTATATGACTAGTTTTGATTTACATTTTATTAAAAATGTACACTACTCACAAAATACAAAGTTTCATGATAAAAACAGCTGTTGTCACTGCAGTGTTTCTATTCTTAGAGAAAAATGTAATGCACAGCTGCTCTTTAATTTAATGAATATTTTGTTTTTATTCAGGGATTAAAGTTCCATAAAAAGTCTATTAGTCATCTTTATATCAGAACTCAGTGACAGATAAATCCATCTATTCATCCATCCATTATCCTAACCTGCTTATCCAAAGCAGAGTTGTGGAGCACCTGGAATCTATCCCAGCAGAATTGGACACAAGGCAATAACAACATCGGTATAGGATAGCTGACCATCCAAGGACAAACAAACACAGAGGCTAATTTAGCATCGCCAGTTCACCTAACCTGCATGTCTTTGGATTGTGGGAGGACACCATAGCATCTGGAGGAAACCCATGTGGACATGGGGAGAACATGCAAATACATCTATTAGTGTCAATGTCCAAGTTTTTATAGCATGTATATTTGCCGCCCAGTAATAAAATTGAAAGTTAGGTAGAGCCATGTCAACCTTCTGCCTTAAGTCTTTGTAGGGACATCCTTTGGATGCGTGGATGTATTGAATTCCAACTAAATTAGGTTATGATTGAATGTAATTTCTTAAAAAAATATTTCTTAATGTATAGGAGAATTCTTTAAAATAGAAAAAGAAGGTTAGGAAGAATATTCATTTTGATAGTGTTAATTCTCCCTGCTGCAATGAGGTGGAGGGTAGACCATCTATATAAGTCTTGCTTAAGTTTTTTCAAAATTTTATTGAAAAAGAGCTTTATGTTTACTTGTGATATTTACCCTTATGTATTTAAACTGATCTGATAAAAGGGAAGGTATCCAATCTAATATTGTGTGCTAGAGAATTCACTGGAAACAGCACATTTTTATTTAAATTAATTTTGAGTCCACATACCTTTTGAAATACTGATAGTGCTGTTAAGACTGCAGGCACAGTATTTTGTGGACGTGATATATATAGTACCATATCATCTGCATATAGTGATATTTTCTGTGCAAGTCTTTCTCTGATAATCCCTTAACCTCAGAAGCATTTTGAAAGTGAACTGCCAATGGCTGAATGGCGATTGCAAATAGCAGTGGTGTCAGGGGCCATCTTTGTCTAGGTCCATGTTCTAGTTTGAAGTAATCTAAAACAAAGTTGTAATGCAAACTGAAGATTCTGGACTGGTATACAGTAGTTTGATCCATGCACATATGTTCATGCCAAATCCAAATTTGTGCATTGTAGTGAATAGGTAGTCCCATTCAACCATAACAAATGCTTTTTGTTCGCTTCTCGGGTCCTTCCTGCGTGGAGTTTGCATGTTCTGCCCGTGTCTGCATAGGTTTCCTCCGGGTACTCCGGTTTCCTCCCACAGTTCAAAGATATGCAGGTTAGGTGGATTGGCAATCCTAAATTGTCCCTAGTGTGTGCTTGGTGTGTGGGTGTGTTTGTGTGTGTCCTGCAGTGGGCTGCCCGGGGTTTGTTTCCTGCCTTGTGCCCTGTGTTGGCTGGGATTGGCTCCAGCAAACCCCCGTGACCCTATTCGGATTCAGCGGGTTAGAAAATGGATGGATGGATGGATGGGTTGGATAATGGATGGATGGATAGTAAGGAGCATTGTTACATTATAAAAAATATAGTAATAATTGGATCTACTGGAGTCTCATTGATTCAAAGACCATGTGAGATGACCAGATCTAATTTGTGGCCCTCTTTATGTGTCAACTAGGTGATATGTTGATTAAGATCAAAAGATTTTAAAAGATCCATAAATTCTGTAGCTTTCAGGTCGCATTGATTATCTGCATTAAAGTTGAAGTGTGCTGCTATTAGGGAATTGTCAAAACTAGTTAATATAATGGGTAATAAATCTAAAGGCATTACATTTTGGTGGCCAATTAACAGTTTAAAAAAAGAATGTGGTACTCCTGTCATAGCGAGATACTCAAAAGATGCACTTCTTACTTACAATATCTGATATCATTTACACCTGAATGCAGCCTCACAGTCCCAATGTCTCTGGTCCACATCATTACAAATTCTGTAACAGCTATAGTATTTTCTGAGTGAAATAGCTGAATAAATGGCCATTTATCACATACCCAGAAATTTCACAAATGTTTTGAATTCAGCCATTCATTTTTGTTTTGTCTGTATCTGTTAAGGAATTAAAGAAAGATGCACCCTCTACCAGAAGCATTAAATTCAAAGTAGGAACTATGCCTTTGAAGGATGCCAGTCCATTCATGGCACACTCTCCCATTCATCTAGAAGCACTCACATCTGGCCAGTTTAGAGTTTCCAGTAAATATAACATACAAAACTTTGTGATGTGGGTAGAAAACCACTGGAAATATGAGTGTCTCACAGAGCAGTGGAGGTTTGACATTAGTGGACAAATGCTTAAAAATAATATTTGGGAATTTTTCAGCAGTACAGACTAGAAGACCTTGACCACATCACATCGGATTGAAAGGTAAATAACAGCTTAAGGAAATAATAGATAATATCTTGCACCCATCTGTTAGAAAACTGGACTAAATCATACAGTTAGTACAACACAACAGTGAAGTAAAATGAACAGAATATATTTCCCTGGGTGGTCTAGTCAGAGACTTTACATTAACTCCATCAACAATCTATAGTAAAAATTTTAAAACACATAAGAAGGCTAGTACAATTCCGCCAGGCAAAATGGACATCTGTCTCTCCATTATGATGAGCAAAGTAAATATTGTAGTATTATTTGACGTTATAGTTTCCTGTTGCTTTCTCCTTTGTCTAATCAATGTGTTCTTGATATAAACCACTAACAAAAAATTATGCCTGCCAAAGTGTTACATGGTCAGTTTTAGAAGATATCATTTGAAAATGTGTATGTAATATGATCTATAATTTATTGATAATCAGCTGTTTTCAGAATATGCTTAACAGCCAGGAGGCCAGGGTCTCATAGTTCTTGATATGTAATATCTCAAAGGCTACCATTGAGGCTGGCTTTGAAAAAGTCTACTCCCAGGAGGCCTATATCAGCAAGGGATGGCAACTGATTTATAGTTCCTGAACTTGACAAGGAGATGGCAAGCCCATGTTGTAATAAAGAACTGGTAAATCTTGACCAGGTGACCATTAGGGAGACAGAGTGAGCCCCAAAGTGGCACAGGAAGAAATTCCAGACTAGAGTGGCAGAAACCTGTGTGTCATAATTAGATATTAACATAAGGTATGAGGTACACACTTCCCAGCAGCATTAACCCTAGAATTGGAGGTGTTCAACCATTTCCTGGACCTGGGCAGTGACTGTAATAATTCTGAGGTAATAGGTAGGATGAGGGTTCCAAATGTGTCACCTCAAAACCAGTCCCCATAAACACAAAAGTAGTGATAGTGGGTGACTCGATGTTAGGGGTTATCCTAACATTCAGGGTAGACAGGTTCTTGTCCAGAGCACAGATTTCTCCTGTTGTCTGAAAAAAATACATACATTAGGGCAGGCTGTCAGTTCTGCAATATAAATTTAACACTAGAACTCCCAGGTTTTCCTGACCGCCTCAGCCCTACCAGAGGTAGGCCAAATGGCCCCTTGGTTTGAAACTAAAAACTCAATCACCGACAATTGGCTCCCATTCATTTGTAAATGGGTGGCCCATTGGAATGTGTCACTTCCCTTCCCCCCAAGAACTGCAAACCACCCATCACCTGTGAGGCCTGGCACATTTGCATTTGCTTACTCAGAGTAACTAAAATCCAAGGCAGGCCAGGAAAGACACACATTCACAATATATGGAAACACAAGTCAAAATTGAGTGAAAACAGAATGAAGAGTTGGTAATAGAATAAAATGAATAGAATGAAAACATTCACTCTCCAATGTATGTTTGTATAAAAATGTCATAAGATGAGTAAAGTTGTGGTCCATGGTTTTTGACATGCTCATACACATACAGAATAAAATGTAAAAAAAAGTGATCTGTCCCTCAGTTCCAGGTTCATCTCTTCATCATCTTTCTGCCTTTTGTCTCAGTGGCTACTTTCTCACACAGTCTGTCTGTCTGTATCAAAGTCTAAGTTTGCAGCATTTGCAGACCCAGTGACCATCGTTCCTGCATTTGGCAATGGAGTTCCTTGGCTAGTAGTATCACAATCTTCTTTTTTCCTTTCCACCCTGTACATGCAAATCTAGTGTTAACATCCTGTGGTATGTGGTATGGGTGACTGTGGGCGGGGCTGTGAACTGATGACAAGCTAAACTTGGGAATAAAAGGGATAGTTTACTACATGCATTCACAATCTTCTTCAAGAACCTACGGTGCAACAAGCCACAAAGATGCCAAGAGGTTACACTCCTGCCGAGGCTTTGGTTCTGCTGCAGAACATGGACCCTTGTGACTCGGATGGCGGGGAAGTATCCATTCACTTGCAAGAGTGTTCAGACTCTGACATGTCTTCAGGTGATGAGATGTGTTCCGGGTTAGACAGTATAACTCCTCCAAAGAAGAAAGGTCGGCTGGAGACACAGACCACACAGAAAGGTTCCAAGTATGAGACAGCAAAAGATGGCACAGTGTGGGCTGAAGAAGAAGTGGGGAGGCCACTCCCTCACGGCCAACCAGAAACATATACATGTGATGGAGAGCCAACAGAAGAAGTCAGAAGAACTGTCAAGAATCGCTTGCAGAGCTTCTTGTTTTTGGTGAATTGGGGCATCCTTCACACTATAAGAAAATGTACAGTTCAGCATGGCCGCAGGATGGAAGCAGATTGGGACATGTCTGTCTATGAACTGATGGCATTCATCTCCATCCTTCTCTGGAGAGGGGTGATCAGAATTCCATCACTGGCTGATGCATGGTCGGAAACATTGGGGATCTCGCACGTCAACAGCACGATGGCCCGAAACCGCTTCCAGGACATCATGAGACATCTACGCTTTGATGACAAGGACACACGCACTCAGCGGTTAGCAACGGACAAGTTCGCAGCAGTTTCAAACGTTTGGCAGATGTTTGTTACTAACTGCATCAAGTCTTACAACCCGGGCCAGCACATCACTGTCGACGAGCAACTTTTTCCAACCAAGTCTCGCTGTCCTTTCCAGCAGTACATTGCCTCAAAACCTGACAAGTTTGGGATCAAGTTCTGGGTTGCATGTGACTTGAAATCAAAATACATGTGCAATGCTATCCCTTATCTTGGAAAGGACCACAGTCGTCCCTCTGGGGAGAGACTGTCCGAGAATGTGGTAATGAAGCTGATGGAGCCTTTCATGGACAAGGGAAGAACTGTTACCACTGACAATTACTTTACATCATTGTCACTCGCTGGACGACTGCTCAGCCGGAAAACTACTCTTGTTGGCACCATAAACAAGATTCGCGAGCTTCACAATCAGCAAAAGAATCTTCGGACCGCAACGAATTCACCACACAGGTATGTTGTCGTTATTTTTATCTATTTTTATATATATTTTATCTATTTTGATTAATAATTACTATATTTATATAAAGTGCTGTGTTATTTTTCCTTTTCTTTTTTGCACCTAGAGCAAGAACTCCAATTTTATTGTGTTATTATACTGTATATAAAAGTGCAATGACAATAACGTTTTATCTTTTCTTATCTTACTTATCAGGTGTTTTCAACCACTGGCACCACACTCACAGTTTATGCGCCCAAGAGGAAGAAGACCGTCTGTATCCTCAGCACCATGCACTACACCGTAAGCGCAGGAACATGGCGATGGCCAGTCGCCGTGTTTTACAACATGATCGACATGGCAGTGATGAATGCTCACGTGCTGTATCAGGCATGCACCGGAGTGAAGGAGAGAAGGGTGGACTTCATGGCGCAGCTTGCAACTGAGCTTGCTAAGCGGTTTATGCAAGAAAGGATGGTGGACAAGGAGCAGCTGCTTTTGCAACAACCTGCCACACCACACCCAGGGAAAAGGGCCAAGTGTCAGGTGACCGTCCAGTGCAAGAAAAATAATGCAACCTTGCGCTGTGTGGACTGCTACAAGTACACCTGTGGGAAATGCAAGAAGAAGACTGACTGGCAGTGCCAGATATGTGCCAACAGATCACATCAATGAACTGATAAAATACTGGTCACTCCCACACACACACACACACATACACAAATACCAGATGTTGCACATTTATGTAAATGTATATTTTTCTATTAGTGGTAGTAGTTTTTATTTTGTATTTTTTTGTTTAAGAAAATAAACGCTTTGAACTTTGGAATCTTTGAATCAATTTTTTCTAGACCAGTTGTACACTTGGTATGGCCCCTTACATATTGCTCCTAGATGACTGTGATCCCTGATTGTATAGTCAGTAGCACCTTGTAAGTCGCTCTGGATAAGAGTGTCAAGTAATTGCCACATTTACAGAACAATGGCAAACGTTCACACGTGATTAAGGATATTAGGTAAAAACAACCGGGCCAAATGGCCCCTCTCTGGTAGAGCTAGGGGGATAGGGCCAAATGGCCCCTCTCTGGGAATTCTATAAAGTGTTAGGTGCCAGGCTGAGGCACAGAAATGACAAGGTGGTATTTTTTGAAGTTCTGCCTGTGATACACACAAGTCCAGGTAAGCTTGAGAAGATCAGAAGGTTTAATGCATGGATAAGTTGTTGGTGAATGATTGGTTTATGCAAAATTGAGGCTCCTGTAACAGATGAGTTATGTTCCACCATGATGGAATATATTTCATTTGCACCAACTCATGGGGGAGAGGTATGAGTAGGTTTGTTAAAGGTTTGTTAAAGTAGGAAATTGGGGGCAGGGAGTTTAGGATAGCCCAGGATTAAAACTTAATATAAAGGGACAGATTATGGTATAAATACAAGTATACAATATAACTTTAAAAGTTCTGGCCTATAGTTAAAACACAATGTAAAGTAATACATTATAATAGCTGCTTTAATAATAGGAGTGTAAAAAAATAAGTGAATTGGAATTTCATTGTTCTTCACAAATACTAATAAATATTTTACTAATATAGGTATGTCAGGTCACACTAAGTCACATTTTTGGCCTTAACACACAGTTATTAAAAATTAATAATAATAAAAACACATTTCAAAATGAGCACATTTAATCTGGCAGTAAAAAAAATGCAGTGAATCTTCGTACAAAATGTTTCCTCTTCAAAATGTACTGCTTGCTTGTGTTTCTGTTTCATAAACTTTTCAATAAACTACATTAGTATTTGTGTTACAAAACTTTACACCTTCCAGTTCAACCAATTGGAAGAAGACAGATGGTACTTATTTCCGCTGATACACATCTTGTTGTCATTTGTTTCTTTTTTCACATCTACAACTTACAGCTGGTACATATCTCTGGGGAGAAAAGGTTTATTCATAAGCCCCCTGCCTGCCTCGTTTAGGTGACAGGCATCTGCTGTTATTCATAAATTATGGGATAATTTGGTGAAAATATCACTGTGTTATAGTCTGAGTAAAATCTAAATATGCATTTTTTTCAGAAAGAGGTTTCTGCTGCTTTTGCCTTTGCGTTGTAATGGCCAGTTTGTTGTCTGTGGGCTCAGGTGACACAGTATATTTATGCAAGTTGTGTTGGCTGTGTGGAGGAAGTATTGGCTCATTTAGCACAGGAGTTTGAATATTCTCTTTATGAGCCTGATACATGCAGGTCTGCATCATATTTGGTCATAAAGTAAAATTAGTGGAATTAAGAACAATGCATATTACAAGAAAAGTTAGTATATGTTGTTGTTTCTATCTTTTTTGTACCTCACAGCTGTTAATTATTATTTATTACTCCCTACAGTTACCTCTCAAAGACAGGTTATAGAATAAATTTCACAACTACAGTATATGATTTGCTTTAAAATACATTGCCATACAATATACACATTAGCTACACGTCATTTCACAGTTATACAGTTCCACATTATTGATATGGTCATATAATGCCTAAAGTTAGGTTTGTCTCCTACTGTTTACCATCTGTCTTCGCCTCTGAACAGTGTCAGTCCTGCATCTCTCCAAGGTATCTTTATGTGCCTCAACATCTCTTGCACTATGTATTTCTGCAGCATTATTCCTGTACCTCTCTTCAGTATTGTTGGGTGCCTCAAGCACTCTTACCCTTCATGTATTGCAGCATTTCTCATGCACCTCTCCTTGGCATCCTCAAGTGTCTCAACATCTCTTGCCCGATGCTTCCTCTGTCATTTGTGACTTCCATAAAACCTGCTTGTCAGACTCTGTCAATTTTGCATCACCTTGCTCACCTCTTGTCCGCTATTTGACTATCAGAGGTATATTACAATAATAATTATAATAAAGTTCTTTACATCTATATAGCACTTTTCTCACTACTCAAAGTGCCTTTACATAGTGAGTGGGGAGCCACTTCAAACAACATTGATGTGTAGCATCCACCCGGATGGTGCAAATGCAGACATTTTTTGTGCAAGTATACTCACCAAAAATGACCTATTAGGTGGTGAAATTGTGAGAGAGATAGTTAGCCAATTAGACACAGGGGATAATTAGGGGGCCAGAATGACTAGGCTGAAATGGGCAATTTACCCAGGGATCTTTTATGACCACAGAGAGTCAGGACCTCGATTTTAAGTCTCACCTGAAGAACAGTGCCATTTTCACAACACAGTGCCCACGTCACTGCACTGGGGCATTGGGATCCACATTCAGAGCACAGGGCAAGTGCCTCCTGGTGGCTTCACCAACACCTCTTCCAGCAACAACCCAAGCTTTTCCAAGTGCTGGATGGACCTGAATATACTTAGCTTCAGACAGATGACGTGTTCTGAAGTGCATGTGGTATCGCTGCCATATTACCTGCTCTGAAAACAGTTGTATTCTTGTGAATACAACCTGGGATACATATTGTTAGTTTTTAGCAATCTAGTATTTGTCCGCAAAATTTGTTGCTGTTGAAACTTCCCATTTATTTATCACATTTAGGATCAGAACCATAAACTATCATGTTATCATCTGTACCACTGATCAGCCAAAGTGAAACTGACCAATCAGACCAAAACCAAACTGACTAATCAGATTGATTGGAGCTTTTTCAGTTCCTCCCCTGGCTGCGGTTCAAATGCGATTTTTATGTCTGTTTGGTTCATTTTTGATTGTTTATTTTAATTTCGTTGGTCATTTACTTTCAATATATTTGTGTATATTCCTTTATGTTTTGTGAGTGGTTCCCCAAGAGGCGGGGCGTCCTTTTCTGCCCTGTTAAATGACTGCATTTAGCCCTATAAAGACAGGGACAACCAACGGTCCCTTATTGTTTATTGTAAATGTGCTCCAGGTGTGGTGAGTTTCTCTTGTGATTATTCTGGTGCTTTTGTGATTTCTGAATTTTGAATTATTTACTCTATTTTTTGACTTTGCCTTTTTGGATATCATATTTGGGATGTGATCGTCTATTTTGAAGACACTGATTCCTGGGCCTCTTGTTGTATGTTCCTCTGAGCTTATTTTTTGTGTTACAGAATATTCTTGTAAAATAAATATACTTCTTTTTATTTTTTATCACTTTTATTGTTTAACTACAAGGTTGATGGTTTTCCCCTCTAGTGGGTATTTTGAGGCATTGTTCTGGACTTAATGCTTGGAAACTCTTAAGTTTATAACAGGAGTGACTGAACACACACACACACACACAAAGTAGTGCTACATTGTACATTGTGCTACAAGTACTGCAAGTAGTGCTAAATTGTATAGCAGATCTTACTATATGAGAGTCACACATTTAGTTATGAGACTCTATTACACCTTCATTTGTGTGTTTTATTCAAAGTGCTATAATGTGTTGCAATATCCATAACAGTTTTGAAAATTTAAAAAAAAATACTGTTTATAATTATCTTATTGGACTAAAGGTCTTACATTGCATAGTTTAGACATCTCTCCAATTGTGTGATTCTGTGCACATTTAGTGACTTTACTAAATAACTAATATCCTAAACCACCTAAACCATATAATCAATATATAAATACAAACGAGGAAATTGTTGCTTTGGTTAAATTTGCTACTCCACAGTTCATGTGACCTGATTTTACATCCTAATCCAGTTACAATCTTTGTGGCATTTGGTTGTTCACTATGTGGTTGTGCACCTTTACTTCAAATATCTCAAAGATCTGTGGGTTTAGGCTGATTATCAGCACTAATGTGGCAGTGCAGGAATGTAAATGCATTGCATACACACACACACTCTGTCTTTTACCATCAGGTCCTTAAACACCCTGTGACTCTGCAATGGAAAAAATGGGTATGAAAAGTAAATTAAATGATTAATGATTCACTCCATTGTACCTCTTTTAAATACTACCTTCCTGTTAATAAGAGATTTTGTCAATATTGCCTGTGTCAAGTTAAATGATCACCACACCATTTACAGTGTCCTTTCTGAGGTAATGAAAACCAGCATCAAAGCCATGATCCTATACATCCAACTGTACTGGTGAAGCCACTCTGTCATATGACCCAAATCCCATGTCCTAAAACAAGCCCTCTAATCCCAGAGAATGGTTGGATGGTTAGATGAAGTGATTCAAATACATGCTCAAGGTATAATTTAGGAAAATAATATCCCCTATGTTCCAACATGTTCCATCAGGCCACTTTGAGAAAAATCACCTTTTCGATGAGGCAGATAGAAAGATAACAAAGAAAGGAGAGGGAGAAGAATCCAAGATTGATGGAAGTCACTTGTAAACAGGATTCCCTGTTCCCAATGTACCAAGATGAGTGAAAGGAGATTTGAATGATAAGACATCCATGGTCACATACATAGTCTTCACAGACATTCTCATTTCAAGTGGCTGCTGCTAGAACTAACTTGAGATCAGCTTTGTGCTCTACCCTCAGGGATAATGGTGTCTAATTTTTGGATGAATGCTCTGTGACGGTTCACTCCAGGTAATTCGGTTTCCTCCCACAGTCCAAAGACATGCAGGTTAGGTGGATTGGCGATTGTAAATTGTCCCTAGTGTGTGCTTGGTGTGTGTGTGAGTGCCCTGTCCAGGGTTTGTTTCCTGCCTTGTGCCCTGTGTTGGCTGGGATTGGCTCCAGCAGACCCCCATGACCCTGTATTTATGATATGGCGGGTTGGATAATGGATGGATGGATGGATGCTCTGTGAGGGAATAAATCAGTGGCTAATGGAAAGTTATTCATTTTGAATGCTTTGCTTTTGTGTGGTACTCCATTTGCTTTTTTTAAAGAAAAAAAGGGTTTGCTGCCGAACATCAGGCTGGCTGGCTGTTTAGATTATTGTTAGTAACTTGTGATTTTTAGCTTCATTAATTTTATGTTATCGGCATGTCTTTATCTGTAAACCTTTCATATAAAATGCATTTATTTAGGCTCTAGCTCCACACAACTATTGAATTAAGTGAGCTCAGTAGATGGATGAATGGATGGGTAGAGATTTTGTCATTGATTCACACAGACAATGATGAATGAAAATGGCAAAGATTTTTAGTTGAACATGACCTAAAGATTAGATTAAAAACAGCATCATTATGCGATAGCAAAGTGCACATTTAGGACCAATAAACTGTCAAGACATACTGATTTCTCAACTTTGATATTAAACCATGTCGCAAGGTATAATTACAGTAACTCTTCCAAGAAACAGAAACTGAATTGTTGTGTCAAAGCACTGTGTTAGCTGCCTTTGCAGAATTTGCATGTCCTGAATGCAATATCTAGGAAAAACTGAAGAAGACAAATGTATAACATTCAGAAGGACTAGTTTAGTTTCCAAAGGGGGACACAAAACATCATTATACTTCTCAAAATAGGTCATAGCAGGCCAATCCATTCTTTATGTCATTGAACGGGGATTTGTAAGCCCTGTGAACATCAGGGAACAGTTGAACATGTGAGGTCTCTTCTAAACAGAGTGGATAATGTGTTGCTAAATCCAAAGTCTTATTTGCAGCACATTTTGTTTACTTTGGAATGATTCTAGGGATGCAGTACTAGGTTGTGTGCAAGTTTAAAACACTTCCTGAATTTGCTTTTGCTTTATGGTAATATTTAAAAATTTGAGATCATTATAAGTCAAGTACTGTATTGCAATGTACTAGACATGCACTGTATCTAGCATGCATTGAGTACTGGCACATGCACATCTGGCTATAGGCTTTACTGAATATTTCCAATTTTAAGTTTTTTTGATATGTTTTTTCAACATGCAAATGAGCTCAGGCAGAAAGCAGCAACATATGCTTTTTGAGACAGAGACTGATAGCAAAGAAAGCAAGATCCAAAAAATATGACACCAGCAGTGCATATATAAAATTTTTCTAGGCAAAAAAAAAAATTAAACATATCTGAAAAGAAAAAGAGTGGCATGGTGGGGCAGTGGTAGTGCTACTGCCTTGCAGTAAGGAGTCCTAGGTTCGCTTTCCACATCCTCCCTGCGTTGAGTTTACAAGTTCTCCCTGTGTCTGTGTGGGTTTCCTCCAGTTGCTCTGGTTTCCTCCCACAGTCCAAAGACAGTCAGGTTAGGTACATTGGTGATTCTAAATTGTCCCTAGTGTGTGCTTGGTGTGTGTGTGTGTGTGTGTGTGTGTGCTTGGTGTGTGTGTGTGTGTGTGCCCTATGATGGGCTGGCGCCCTGCCCAGGGTTTGCTCCTGCCTTGCACCCTGTGTTGGCTAGGATTGGCTCCAGCAGACCCCCATAACCCTCTGTTATGATTGGAGAGTGACTGACTGACTGACTGAAAAGAAAATTTGGATCAGTATTTGGTTTTCTTCAAGTTATTGTTTGTCTCACCTTTTTCCCTCACATTTTGTTTCATTCTAATACACCGGCTTAGAATAGACTTGCTTGGACTTTGACCTAACCAGGCTTAAAAGTTTTTTATTTTTATTTTATTTGAGTAATCCACCTGACATAATTTATTGACTCTAACTTTGGAGAAAACTTACAAAACTTTTAATTGTTAAATGTACAAATTCTGAAGCCAGTATTACTTGAGGACTTTGAGGCTACTTAACCTTATATTTAAAGAAATAAAATTAGCAGTGGCCAAGAAAGAGAAATCTAACATTTTCCTAGCCAGTAAAATTAAGAAAAAGACATTGAGTTTTGAGGAACCCAAGCCTGACCCTTCAAAGGTCTTATAAAGAAATATCAAATACTGTCATGAAGTGGATAAAGTAGCCATTCTGAAGAAAGTGAACAAATAGCAAAATATCACATAAAACCGACAAATTCCACCAAAGTGTACTGTCAAGCTGTTTATGTTGCACGAAAGATGTACATGTAGTAACATTATAAATGTCCTTGTTTGCTGCCTTTCAAAACAAATCATAAAATAACCTATCCTGGAAATCAAATGACAGATCCAGGCTGAAAGAAAATTCAGGACCAACAATGAGAAATTCATTCCATAAAATAAAATTAAATGTTATGTTATAGCACATATCAAATAACATGTTTAACTGTATATGGTATGCAACTACAGGGAATATTTCAGCTGGATGAATCTACAAATATTAACACAACAAATGCTATGCCAAAAAAGGTCAATGGCTGTTTAGCCACAAGACTTAATAGAAGGGCACTGAAACAGTTCATTTAAAAACTCTTCTAATGATACTGTATTATTGTATGTGCATCTCTATTCAGACATCATAAAAGGAATCACAAGGCTGAAATATACATATATAAAATCATCTTTAATATTTGCAATATTCGGATGATCAAGAGATTATTGTCAAAACATACAGTCCAACCTCACTGGTGTCCAGTATTATGGAAATGATAGACCTCAATAAACCTGAAAAGAAATGAAGAGATAGATAGATAGATAGATAGATAGATAGATAGATAGATAGATAGATAGATAGATAGATAGATAGATAGATAGATAGATAGTCGGCGACTTTAACTTTCATATCGACAATAAGTGTGACCAAAAAGTAAAAGAATTCATGAACCTCCTGGACTCTTTTGATTTGAGACAGCTCACTAATCAACCTACACATAAAGCCGGTCATATGTTAGACTTAGTGATTGCTAAAGGACTTAAAGTTGATATAAAGCAGGTCACTGATATCGGTCTATCAGACCATTTCCTTCTACTATTTAATATAGAAATAAAGATAGAAAACACTCATGAGAAGCATTTTGTTAAAAAACGCTTCTTTGATTCATCAGCAGCTTTAAAACTTACAAACATTCTAAGCAATCAGTCCGTTTATAGTGCCAACTATAATAGCGAGGATAGTGTAAATAGTAAAGTGGAAAACTTTAATTCTAAAGTAAGAGCTGCTGTTGACATAGTTGCACCTGAAAAGACAGTTAAAAAATCTTCTAGCATTGTTATTCCATGGAAGACCCAAAGAGTGTCTGATTTAAAAAGAACATGTCGTAGAGCTGAGCGTAAATGGAGGAAAACTAAACTAACTATCCATTATGAGATATTGAAGGCTAAAATAACAGAATACAATAACACTGTCCGTCTTGAGAGGCGCTGCTATTTCTCTAATATTATAAATAACAATGCTAGTAATCCCAGAGTCTTATTTTCAACAATTGACCGTCTGTTAAACCCAGGTAACACAAAGGAATGCCCCAGAATACTTCCAGTGAAACCTGTGAGAACATTGCTGTATTTTTCAATCAAAAAATTAATGATATTAGAGATAACATAGTATATCTCCCCAACACTGCAGAACCTCCAAAGCCCCGGTACTCCGTTATAAACAAATTAAATTCTTTCACCAGGATAGATTTACCTGAATTACATAGTATAATCTCTCAACTGAAACCCTTCACCTCGTCCTTGACCCAATACCAACAAGGTTTTTCAAAGAAGTATCAGGCGTGCTAATTGATAATATTCTTGACATAGTTAATTCATTATTAGATACGGGGGTCTTCCCAGACTGTCTTAAGACTGCTGTAGTTAAACCCCTGCTCAAGAAAAATAATCTTGACTTCTCTGCTTTGAAAATTTTAGACCCATCTCTAACCTGCCCTTCTTAAGTAAAATTCTAGAGAAGGCAGTCATTATGCAGTTAAATGACCACCTCAATAAACATGCTATTCTTGATACATTTCAGTCAGGCTTCAGAACAAATCACAGTACAGAAACTGCACTCGTTAAAGTAGTAAATGACTTGCGGTAAATGCAGACAGAGGCCATTTATCTGTTCTCATCCTCTTAGATCTGAGTGCTGCATTTGACACCATTGATCACAATATTCTTAGAAATCGCCTTAGTCAATGGGTGGGCCTCTCTGGCAGTGTCTTAAATTGGTTTGAATCCTACCTGGCAGGTAGAAAATTCTTTGTGAGTTGTGGTAATCACATCTCAAAGACACATGATATTCTATATGGTGTTCCACAAGGCTCTATCCTGGGTCCACTGCTCTTCTCAATCTATATGCTTCCGTTAGGTCAGATTATCTCAGGTTACAACGTGAGTTACCACAGCTATGCTGATGACACACAGCTGTACTTATCTATAGCACCTGATGACTCCGACTCTTTCGATACACTAACACAATGTCTTACTGGTATTTCTGAATGGATGAATAGTAATTTTCTCAAACTAAATAAAGAAAACTGAAATTTTAGTAATTGGCAATAATGGATTCAATGAGGTTATCAGAAATAAACTTGATGCATTAGGATTAAAAGTTAAGACGGAAGTAAAAAACTTAGGGGTAACTGTTGACTGTAATCTGAATTTTAAATTGCATATTAATCAGACCACTAGGACAGCATTTTTTCACTTAAGAAACATAGAAAAAGTTATATCATTGAAAGATGCTGAGAAATTAATTCACGCTTTTGTTTTCAGTAGACTAGATTACTGTAACGCACTCCTCTCAGGACTACCCAAAATCACTTGCAACGAGTGCAGAATGCAGCTGCTAGAATCCTAACTGGGAAAAGAAAATCCGAACACATTTCTCAAGTTTTGATGTCACTACACTGGTTGCCTGTGTCATTCAGGATTGACTTTAAAATTCTGCTTATGGTTTATAAAGCCCTAAATAATCTTGCTCCATCTTATATATCGGAATGTCTGACAGCTTATATTCCAAATCGTAACCTTAGATCCTGAAATGAGTGTCTCCTTATAATTCCAAAAGCTAAACTTAAAAGAAGTGGTGAGGCGGCCTTCTGCTGTTATGCACCTAAAATCTGGAATAGCCTGCCAATAGGAATTCGCCAGGCTGATACAGTAGAGCACTTTAAAACACTGCTGAAAACACATTACTTTAATATGGCTTTCTCCTAACTTCACTTTAACTTAATACTGATACTCTGTATGTTCAATTCATCATAATAACTATTCATGGTGGCTCCAAAATCCGTACTGACCCCAACTCTCTCTTCTGTTTCTTTTTCCGGTTTCTTTGTGGTGGCGGCCTGCGCCACCACCACCTACTCAAAGCAACCAACATTGATGGACTGAAAGCCAGAAGTCTACATGACCATCATCATCAAGTCTTTCCATGAGAACCCTAAACACAAAGAGGTCTGTTTGATTTATGTTAGGTAGATTGCCCAGA
The DNA here is from genome assembly GCF_016835505.1 of Polypterus senegalus. Classification (NCBI taxonomy): domain Eukaryota; kingdom Metazoa; phylum Chordata; class Cladistia; order Polypteriformes; family Polypteridae; genus Polypterus; species Polypterus senegalus. The sequence continues at coordinate 151,956,912 of NC_053157.1, forward strand.
AGGGACTGGGCGGTCTCTTGGTCTGGAATCCCTACAGATTTTAATTTTTTTCTCCAGCCTCTGGAGGTTTTTTTTTGTTTTTTTCTGTCCACCCTGGCCATCGGACCTTACTTATTCTATGTTAATTAATGTTGACTTATTTTATTTTTATTGTGTCTTCTATTTTTCTATTCTTCATTTTGTAAAGCACTTTGAGCTACATTTTTTTGTATGAAAATGTGCTATATAAATAAATGTTGTTGTTGTTGATAGATAGATAGATAGATAGATAGATAGATAGATAGATAGATAGATAAAACTTTATTTGTCCCAAGAGGTAAATTTAGCATTGTTTTATATTATTATAAATTATGTATGTATGCACTTGAATCCAAGTATATCACACCAGACTCATTTTCAAGTCTTGTCAATGCAAATATTGCTGAAGATTATATACATTTGATGTTCATAGTTTGTCAATGATTATATTTTAGGCATATAGTATTTAGACTATATAGACAATAGATATCTCTATTTTTTAATCCTAAAACTCCGCTGCGTGGAGGCTTGTTTTGCTTTGGACGTGCTCTGTCTCTGGGTATGTCAGAGGACCGGGACTGCGTGAAGTGGGGTCCAGCCTCACGTGGGGAGGCAATATTTAAGGAGGGGGGGGGGAGAAAGAGAGCAGGCTATATTTATATAAGCAATTATTTCTGCATTTCTTTTTCTTCTCCATTCATCTCTATTGGCTTATCAAACTCATCAATTTAGGTATGTGTAGTTTATTGTGTATAGACATAAACAGAGTACTCACCAGTAGTTTGGTTCCAGTTAAAGGACTGAGGGAGCATGCACATAGTGATGGCTAATGAAGTTTTGGAGCGACTTTTACGTGGAATCGGCATGAGATAATAAAGCTAACGGAATCAGAGAGGGGTGCAGTTTTTGGAGGATGAGTTTTCAGTGGTTGTCCTTCCCTCTCTTTGGTGGTTGCCTGCTGTGTATTCAAGGTTCCTAGCCACAAATATTTATCTGAAAAATTGAAAGAAAAAAAGAAACAGTAAACAGCATTTTGGAGGCTGGTCAATTTAGATCTAACCATGGATGGACTTTAGAAAAAAAGTTTTTTCATTAGTAATTTTATTTCTTTTTGTTTGTATGTATTGCAATTGTAAGGGTACTTTTAATCATTTTTTATTGGACACTTTTTAAAAAGTGTGCACAAAGTATTTTAAAGATTGATTTTATGTATTATCATCTCATTTTTACCTCTTCTTGCTGCTCCACTGGTCCTTTGTCTTTATACTTGACATCGGTCCCCTAGGGCTAATACCCATAGGGGACAAGGATTGCCACAGGAACATAAATAAATGGATTGGTGATTCTAAATTGGCCCTAGTGGGTGTGTTTGTGTGTGTCCTGCGGTGGGTTGGCACCCTGCCCAGGATTGGTTCCTGCCTTGTGCCCTGTGTTGGCTGGGATTGGCTCCAGCAGACCCCCGTGACCCTGTATTTGGATTCAGCGGGTTAGAAAATGGATGGATGGATGGACATAAATAAATGGGAGTAGTATTTTATAAAATGCTCATTTCTTCTTGGTCTTATTCATTGTAGTGTGATCAATAAAGTTAAAAACAGAAAAAAAAGCATTTTAATGCATTTTTTACATCTATCACAGCAAGATGAGAGATAAGATCTTCTTTATCAGTAATGCTTTATTTTGGCCCAGTCTGTTATTTTCTATGTTCTTTAGAATTTTCCAGCAAATTATACATTAGCCTGATTGTGTCCTAGACAAACCAATTATATGTGTTAGTCGAAAAAATATCTAAAGTACAAATCTATACTGCAATCTTCTATAATTTTATCTCTTCTATTGGGAGTTTACATCTTTTCTTGCTGTTTTATTCTAAATACAGGTTTTCTGTAATGTGAGAGTATATGATATCTTCATATAATCATCTCATTCTATTCTCTAATCAGCCCACCCTATTAATAAGACCTGGGTATTTGATACCAATTCCAGCTCAATAATGTTTTAGATTGCTTTAGAATAATTTAATATTATGATAATGTTTAATAAAGCTGTACTCTCTTTCTTATTTTATCTTTTCTATAAAAACCTTATCACCATCATTTGTCTGTTGCTTTATGTTAACATTGGTTTCTATTACATATTAGTATTATATCTATTTTACTGCATATTATTATTTAATTCCATTTACATTTCATTAACATTACTGAAAAGATGTCTTGACCTTGTTACCTTCTGTGAAGTCACTGACCTGTAGATGTCAATGCCATGAAATAACAGTGCCCCAGTATGATAATTGAAATGGCTACCAAGGCACATCTGACTTTAAAAGAGTTACCAAATCTCATTACATGACATAGTTTATTTATAAATTTAAGAGTTGTGTATGAGTGGCTGTATTTATTCAGGTGACCTACAATACAAGTCAGTGTTCCTGATATAGATTTAAAATGTGATTCTGCTATGTACAGAAAGGTCTTATAGTGCTATACCAAGTTAACATATGTTAGATGAAAATTAAAGCAATTTCAGCTTGTGTTTACTAACTTTTAAGGCCAAAAGTTTGTCAACTACTGACCATCACATCTCCTGTATATACTGTAAACACGTTGGACATCCCATTCTAAAACGTAGGGCAGTAAAATGGAGTTTGCTGCTATGACACTCTTCACTCTTCCAAGAAGGCTTTCCACAAGTCTTGAAGTGTGCTTAAAGGAACTTGCGCCCATTCAGTCCAAAAAGTATTTGTGAAGTCATGTACTGAAGTTGGGTGAGAAAATGTATCTTACAATCTACATTTCGATTCATTCCAAAAGCGTTTAGTAGGTTTTAGGTTGTGTGACTGTGCAGGCCATATACGTTCCTCCCCAACAAACTTCTCAAACTATGTCTTTTATGTACCTGTGCATAGGGACTCAATAATGCTAGAATAGCAAAGAGCCTTCCCTTAACAGTTACCACAACGTATTAGGTGCAAAATTGTCTAAAATGTTTTTGTATGCTGTAGCATTAAGAGTATCCTTCACAAGAACCATGGGTCCTACCACAAATCCTTAAAAACAACCCTGGGCTAATATATCTCCTCCGCATAACTTTACCATCGGCACTATGCAGTCCAGAAGGTAGGATTCTCCTGGCATCCAACAAACCAAGATATGTCCATGAAACCGCATGATTCTTAACTCCAGAGAAAAAACATTTTCACTGACTCGGAGCCCAATGGTGGCTTGGTTTATGCCATTGGTCATAGGAATGTTAGGATGGCGTGCAGCTGCTCGGCCAAGGAAATTAATTTCATTAAAGCTTCCAAATTTTTCAAACATTATAATTGTCAATCTGTCTCATTTTGTTAATTTCCTTTTTGTCTTTATGCTAACAATATACAATGAAATATTGTCCAAATAATGCTTCAGAGGGTTTAGTTTATTAGTTTGTTCCAATACAGTTTTTATATAGACAGACAGTTTGTAAGTAGTCAGCCAAGTTGGGACACCCGTAGGAATTGCTTGCATTAACTTTTAAGACTTAATTAACTTAATCAGTTGCAGAAAAGCTGGAAATTGTTAGCCTATTACTTGGTCCCTGAAGAAGGCTTTTTTTGTATAATGCTGAAAATTTCAAAAACTTTTGACTAGCAGTGTAAGGTCCTAGCCAGCAAACGCCATGGAAAGTCTTACTGGCTACTTCATCCATTTACTGTACAGGGTGCTTAAGAGCTAAGACTGAACCCAAACACAGACAAAGAAGGCCAAAGAAAGAACAAACTGTTTTTTATTTACAGAAAAAGGAACATTATATTGATTAACTAATGAAAGTAAACACAGACAAGCAAAATGACAAAGACATACACTCTTAGGGCCTATTTCCAGACAGGTAGTTCCTGACTAACCAAATGGGTGTCTGATCCACTTACCCACTGTATGTGTCACCTTCCATATAACTATAGATTTTAAAATCTTGCTGCTAGTTTTTAAATCTTTACATGGGCTTGCTCCTGCCTATTTATCTGAACTGTATGTTTTACACCAGCCATCCAGAGTGCTTAGATCTTCTGGTCAGTTGTCTCTTGTGGTCCCTCGTACCAAGTGCAAAACTAAGGGGGACAGGGCTTTTACAGCTGCTGCTCCTCACCTGTGGAACTCTTTACCTCATCACATAAGGGAGAGGTCTACAATTGAACTGTTCAAAACGAGATTAAAAACTCACTTTTTTTTCACTTGCATTCAGTGACCTTCAGTAATAGTGATGGTTTCCTCTTTGTGATCATATAACATTATTTCTATTTATTTATTATCTATCTTATTTTATGTTCATATATTTTGTTACTATTTATGTTTTATTGTTTATTGTTTATGTTTTTTTCTTTTATTCTATTATTGTAAAGCACTTTGGCTGCAGCATTACTATGTTGTTTTAAATGTGCTATATAAATAAATTGACATTGACATATACTCTTTGCTAACTTGGCCTTACTTCTTCTTGCGAGGTGAACCTTTGTCTAACACCAACTTTCTAATCTTAAAATCATCAGTCAGATGACATATATCATGACATACTGTATATCAGTCAGATGATTTTAAGTCCAGTTCCATTATTACATCAAGGGAGCCCAAAGCATCCACTTCTGGGGTGTCGGGTGACATTATAAAGCTGTGAGATTATATGAGTAGAGTGCCACCTCCAAGTGCTTCTGAATAATTCTAGAACCACAGTGTTGTACTGAAGATAGCTAGATTAACAGTGTACTTAATGCATTAAAGAGCTCATTAAATATTCCCATCTGTTATCGTGGGGGGCTCCATATAAAGTAATGGGGGTTGTATTACTTGTTTCAAAATATTGAAAAGCTTAGTTATGTGGCAGTAACACCCTCTTCTGGTCCCAAAAGGTGTTGCAACTTGTAGATGGTGTCCATCCCTGCTGCATTACTATTCTTCTTCTTCTTTCGGCTGCTAACAGAATGAATTAACTTTGAATGGGTAGCCTATTCATTGCAGGATATGTTCATGCACACGTCAATTTAATCCTTAGAATATACAAAGAAACTGAAATACATGAAGAAAACTCAAGAGGGCATGGAAGGAATATACTAACCTGGCTAGTATTTGAACTGTGGTACTACCAAACAACAACCATTTTAAAATGCTAAAAGTAAGGTACAAATTCCATAAATCAAAAACAATGTATTACACATCAGGATAAGTGACAAAAAATGGCCATGTGGCAGTTCTGAGAGTGAGAACAGGAAAACAAAAGCATCACTTATTTATGCATATTCTGTTTATCTGCAAAACAAAAGGTAACATTTCCCAAGTCACTGCAGAGTTTTGTGTTTCAGAAATAGTAAAAAAACACTTTAATAAGATGTGCAAAGCACATATTCAATCTACACAATTTTACACAAATTATACCAGACTTTTAATAGTAAATACTGACATTGATTTAAACTTTCACATAGAAATCTTTAGTTTGAGTGAGCAAGTGAGTGGCTTTGACATATTCTTGGCATACTTTCTGCTAAAATTCAAATGAATTATATACAAAGGGAGAAAATTAATTATTAATTTGTACCTTTTTAAAACAAATATGTGCACATATTCATTTTGTACACACAGAGCATTCCTTTCTAAGGCACTGAGAGATCATTCTTCCCTAAAACAATCTGCTGGGTTGCCCACTCAGTGTTTCTGAAAAGAGCCTTGCATTCAGCATATTCAGTGTTCTGAATCACACTTGATTGCTGTTAGATTGTAAAGAACCTGTTATACAACAACTGATGGTATTTAAAACATCACGGGACAATGTGCATATAGAACTTGTTAGACTCTGTTGCAATACATAAAAGTAATAACTCACAGTAAACCGAATACTAAATTAAAGTTTTAAACTGTGATTGCACTTCTCACTTCTGCCTTATCAAAAATATTTACAGCATGCCTGCTGTGTTGTTGAGAATCTCAAAAGCTTGGAAATGCTGCTTCTGCTGAGATCTTAGAGCAGGTTACAATAGAAAGCTGATTATAGTAGTACCAAATACCCACTGAATTCAGAAGGTTTCATTCTTTGGTATCAGGGAAGCAAAAACCAGGGTGTGGGAGGAGATTGGAGAGACAATGGAAAGTAGCTATAGCTCAGGCTTAAAGAAGTTCTGGAAAATCATCAGGCAACTCATACAGTGAAGGCAGGGATTCACCCAGGCTGTTCTCAGGAACACTTTGAGGAGCTCCTGAACATGACAGACACACCCACTGTGGAGTTAGTCATAAGCTAATGGGGGCTCTATGCCCATTACGCTGTGGTAGGTCACTGAGGTACTTAAGCAACTCTGAAGTGGCCAGTCCCCTGGAGTGAATGAAATCCAGAAATGCTGAAGGCTCCAAACATTGTAGGGTTTTCATGGCTGACGAGCCTTTTCATTGTTGCATGGTCTTCAGGAGTTGTGCCTCTGGAGTGGCAGACTGGAGTGGTGGTCCCCATTTTTTAAAGGGTGACAGGAGGGTGTGCTCCATCTATCGGGGGATCATACTCCTCAGCCTCCCTGGAAAAGCTTATGCCAGGGTACTAGAAAGGAGACTCTGCCCTGTCATGGAACCTCCGATCCAGCAAGAACAATGTGGATTCTGTATAGGCCATAGAAAGGTAACCAGCTATTTAACCTCATGAGGATTCTGGAGAGGGCATGGGAGTACAACCAATTGGTCTACATGTGTTTTGTGGACTTAGAGAAGACATATGACCATGTTCCTCAAGGGATTCTATGGGGGTTGCTGGGAGAGTATGGGGCTCTGGCGCCCCTAAAAAGGGCTGTTCATCCCTTGTATAATCAAAGTGAGAGCTGTGTCCACATACTCAGAAAAACATCACCACCATTTCCTGTTATTGTGGGACTCCACCAGGACTGTAATTTATCTTCTGTCCTATTTGTGATTTTCATGGACATGATACCAAGGTGCAGCCAGGGAGGGGAGGGTTTCTAGCTTGGTGGCCTTAGAATCACATCACTGCTTTTTGCAGATGATATGGTCCTATTAGCTTCATCGGGCTGGGAACTCCAGCACACATTGGAATGGTTTGAGGGAGAGTGTGTAGCAGCAGGGATGAGAATCACCACCTCCAAATCTGAGACCATGGTCCTCACTGGGAAAAAGGTGGACTGTCCTCATTCAGTTATTGCCTCAAGTGGAGAAGTTTAAGCAACTCAGGGTCTTGTTCACTATTGAGTGGAAAAGGGATGATGAGATTGACATAAAGATTGGGGCAGTGAGCACAGTTACGTGGTTGCTATACTGATCTATAATGGTGAAGAAGGAACCAAGTCAGAAGGTGAAGCTCTCAATTTACCAATAAATCTACTTCCCTACTCTCACCTATGGTCATGTTCTTTTGGTTATTACCAAAAGAATGAGATCATGAGTGCAAGTGGCCGAAATCAGCTTTCTCTGCAGGGTGGCTAGGCTCTCCCTTATAGACAGGGTGAGAAGCACAGATATCCGGGACAAGCTTAGAGTAGAGCCACTGACCCTCCGCATCAACAGAAGCCAATTGTGGTGTTTCGGGCATTTAATACGGATTAATCCTGGATGCCACCCTATGGAGGTTTTACGGGCACGACCAGGTGGGAGGAGACCCCGGGGAACACCCAAGGCATGCTAGGAGGATTACATCTCCCAAATGGCCTGGGAATGCCTTTGGATCCCAAATTATGAGTAGGCAAGTGTGGCTGGGTAAAAGGACATGTGGGCTTCACTGCTAGCACTTGCCCCATGACTCGGCTTTGGATAAGAAGTGGAAAATGAATGAATGTTGGTGCAGTGGTAGCAATGCTGCCTCACAGTAAAAAGACTAGGATTTGCATTGATCATCCTCCCTGCGAGGAGTTTGCATGTTCTCTTCATGTTATGGTGGGTTTCCTCCAGGTGCTCCGGTTTCTTCTCACAGTCCAAAGACATGCAGGCTAAAAGGATTGGTGATACTAAATTGGCCCTAGTGTGTGGTCCGTGTGTGTTCTGTGTGTGTGTGCAATCGCCCTGCAATGGACTGGCACCCTGTCCAGGTTTTTTTCCTGCATTGTGCCCTATGCTAGCAGGAACAGGCTTCAGCGCCCCTGTGACTCTGTTCAGAACTAAGCAGGTTAAAAAATGAGTAACTAACAATAGCCTGTAATAAACTGCTGAATTACACTCTCTTTGATTAGAGAAATAAATATGCACATCTCTATAGCATGAAATATTAATTAAATGTACAATTTTTATAATCAAACACATGCAAGACCACTTCAATATAATTATGAAACAATCCTTAGTTTAATATTGTCTCATTTTTTTGTTGCCTCTGATTTCCAGTGTGCTGTGTATTGCACGGTACTGAATTATAGATGTCTTCCTAAAAGCTTGTTTGTAACAGAGAACAATCTGCTAAAAAATAGTTTTGAAGGTCATATTAAAAACTTTGAGTTAAAGCGCTTTTGAGTGACATAGCCATGTTTTGCTCTGCCTCAGGCCTACAGTATAAGGCATTTACTTGGAACCCACTATATTGTGTTTATTAATATGAGAAATGGCAGGTTTTTTCAAGTATTTCTGATTTCAGTGAACATTAATAATTACTTGTAACTACTTAGGAAGCTATAACAATGTACAGGGTGATTCTAATGGATGGGACCCCAAGTTATGATGTATTACTGACTTAATAGTGAAGCAATCCAAATGAAATAAAGATCACAGAATTCCTGGATAAATCTATGAACGAGTAAAGCATGGTACTCTGTTTAAATTATTTGTGAATGAAATGGATGATCCTGAGATCAGTGAAGGCTATTTCCAGCAAGATGGGGCAACCTGTCACACGTCAGTTCGCAGCATGGCACAAATTGAAGCGTTTTTTGGCAATTGGGCCATTTCAAAGGGACTATGGCCACCTTGTTCCCCGGACCTTTCACCTCTGGATTTCTTCCTTTGGGGAGTGATACAGATTCATGATACAGATGGAGAATGACCCAAAACATACAACCAAAACAAACCAGGAGTTTATTAAAGCAAAGAAGTGGAAAATTATTGTAATGGCCAAGTCAGTCACCTGATCTTAACCCAATTGAGCATGCATTTCATTTCTTGAAGACTAAACTTCAGACAGAAAGGCCCACAAACAAACAGCAACTGAAAGCCGCTGCAGTAAAGGCCTGGGAGAGCATTAAAAAGGAGTAAACCCAGCATCTGGTGAGTTCAAGACTTCAGGCTGTCACTGCCAGCAAAGGGTTTTCAACCAAATATTAGAAATGAACATTTTATTTCCAGTTATTTAATTTATCCAATTACTTTTGAGCCCCTGAAATAAAGGGATTATGTTAAAAAATGCTTTAGTTGCCTCACATTTTTATGCAATCTTTTTGTTCAACCCACTGAATTAAAGCTGAAAGTCTGCACTTCAACTGCATCTGAGTTGTTTCATTTAAAATTCATTGTGGTAATGAACAGAACTAAAATTAGAAAAAAGTTGTCTCTGTCCAAATATTTATGGACCTAACTGTACATGCTATTTCAAAAACAACAAGGTCCTGTCCTAATTTAATGGGACAGAGAAGGCAGAATTAATACTAAATTAACTGGTTGAGTAGAAAATTATGATATTGAACATTTTAGATATTTGTGGAGTAACTTGTTATCTATATATACAGCATGTTAAACCTGGGGAGAAGGGTCTCCTGAGGCTGCAGTTTGGGTCCATCCTCATTGGTTTTAACAGTCAGCAGTCCATGAAATGGCTGTTAGGTAAATCTCCTGATTATTGCCTCTTTTCTTATACTCCGATTTTTAAAATCCTTGTTTTCATGTTTATGAACTGTGACTTGTTTTTAGGATTATTCTGGGTATTTACATACTGTCCTGGCCAGGCAGGAAAGACATAACTAATTTTCTGAGTCAAACCAGGACCAAAAGGCAAAACAAATAAAATTAAATATAAATGAAATGACCAAACCCCAGGAAAGAGGCAAGAACTGAAGTCAAAAACCACACAAGAAGTCAAAAGCAGGCAAACAAAAAGATCAATAGCAAAGAGAGTGTTTCTTTTTGTTTTTGAAGTATTTATTTGTAGCTTGGATAAAGCTTGGTGCAAACACTGACCTTTTATCCCATTGTGCCAACGAACGTGAGATCACAACACAAGAGACTCCGCCATCCTAAAAACGTGGGACCCGACCCTAACGACAGTTACGAAAAATGGTGTCTAATTCAGAAAAAGCAACAGAACCCTAAAATTCAGCCCTGATCATGACATCTACTCAGAAAAAATGTCACTAACAATAAATAAACTACAAACTAAAAGGAGCCTTTTGGTAACATCAACACTCAAAATAATGTAGTCAGGGGTGGCAGGGAATCCACTGCTTTCAGGAACTAATATGTCAAATGTTTACTTCACCCTGTAAGATAAAGGAATTGGGAAAAAATAGCAGCACATACACTACTGAATCTTCCTTTTATTATTTTTATGTATGCTAAACTGCTTCTGTAGCACCAAATTGGTATCACTAACAAAGTTATTTGGTTGGAGTAAAAAAGTGACACCCTCAGTACATTTGTGAAATGAACAAATAAAAGTAAATACAATCTAGGTGATTTTTTTCTTTTTTCATAGCTGTGCATTGGATTAAGTGGCTTAGAAAACTGATGGATGGTAAGAACATACACATAAAAACAAAACAGGTGCGGCCGGACGTTCACTGCAGTGTTTTCAGGTTGACATTTTGTAGTTTCCCTGCAATTGTCGTGTGCACAGCTGGTGCCTTCATTGTGTCCAGTGGTGCCAGAATAAGCTCAGCCACAATTGCTGAACTGTATTAAGCAGGTATATTGTTTTGTGAATTTAATATTTGTTTTAACAGATTTTTGAGAGTGTTAACTGGTTCACAATTTCTGAAGCTGTCAGAATCAGCTCTTCTGACACAATCTGTGAAATTATGGTTGACACTGTTTAAAAAAAACATTAAAAGAGAATATTGCACAACATGTAGGCAGCTACTTGACAGTTTGCGTACTCTTCTTCCTCCTCCTTGTTTGCAGCACATGGAGCTTACCTCCCCAACTTTCCACTGTCTGAATAAAGGATACTGTAAGTTTAAAGCTTTGTGGTGAAGCAAACTAACATTTATGCAGACAAAGTTGCTTATAGTGAATGTATCTCAGCCAAAGACTGACAGGCCAGTATGCACCTACTTAACACCTACTGTGTTTCCTATTTTTTTTCTGGACAAAGTGTGCTGTATTTTAAAATATGCATTACTAGCTGAAATACCCAGCGTTGCCCGGGAGGAAAATAAAGTGTTTTTTTTTTTTTTTAATTGTTTGAGAAAAAAATGTAATAAAAAAAAACACAACTGTAAACATAAAGCAAACAGGACAACATCATCTGCTTCATCAGGCCATGATCTTCAGCTCTCTCTGGATCGGTTCGCGCAGCTGAGTGTGAAGCGGCTGGGGTGGGAATCAGCACCTCCAAATCCGAGACCATGGTCCTCAGCCAGAAAAGGGGTGGAGTGCCCTCTCAGGGTTGGGAGTGAAATCCTGCCCCAAGTGGAGGAGTTCAAGTATCTCGGGGTCTTGTTCATGAGTGAGGCTAGAATAGAGTGTGAGATTGACAGGCAGATCGGTGCGGCGTCCGCAGTGATGCAGGCTCTGCATTGGTCTGTCGTGATGAAAAAGGAGCTGAGCCGTAAGGCAAAGCTCTCAATTTACCAGTCGATCTACACTCTTACCCTCACCCATGGTCATGAGCTATGGATAGTAACCGAAAGAACGAGATCGCGAATACAAGCAGCTGAAATGAGTTTCCTCTGTAGGGTGCCTGGGCTTTCCCTTAAATATAGGGTGAGAAGTTCAGTCATCTGGGAGGGTGAGTAGAGCTCAGAGTAGAGCCGCTGCTCCTCCGCATCGAGAGGAGTCAGATGAGGTGGCTCGGGCATCTGATCAGGATGCCTCCTGGATGCCACCTGGTGAGGTGTTCCGGGCACATCTAACCGGGAGGAGGCCCTCGGGAAGATCCAGGACACGCTGGAGGGACTATGTCTCCCAGCTGGCCTGGGAACGCCTCGGGATTTCCCCGGAAGTGCTAGAAGAAGTGGCCTGGGAAAGGGAAGTCTGGGCATCTCCTCTCAAGCTGCTGCCCCCGCGACCTGATCTCGGAGAAGCGGAAGAGGATGGATGGATGGATGGATGGGCAACTGTAAAAATAAAAATTAATTAACAAACAATGAAGACTCACTAATGTGCTTGTCTTACAGTCTTGTATGTACTGTATGTTATCATCCAGTTGACACTTAGAACCGGCCAACTCTATATAATTTCAAAGCAGCAGATGGTGCAGTGATGGTGCTCAAACATAAAGAATGCTGGCAGTCACCTCTAGTTCGCCCTCTGGTGGTCGAGTGGAGTGTCAACTGGATGATAGCATGCATACAAGACCGCAAGATCACCCCCATCCTACAGTATTTTTAGTTGACCAATGAAAAACGTGTACCAAGTTTCATGAAAATCGCTCCAGCTGTTCGGAAGTGATGCTGGAACATACATACACACATTGACTTTTATATATATATAGATTACATGGGTTCAGTTCTCAGCCAAATTATTATTTGCCATTTGTGGGTTTTCTTCTGGTCTTCCCCACATAGTAATGACTAATCTGCAGAAGTGCTAATTACTGCACCATTCTACCTCCCACACTATGTGATCAGAAATTTAGAGAGTAGGTATTTGTAGCCAAAAGCCAATGAAGAAATGTACAACCTTTGTACTGTTCAAAGGCTTCCTTTAGCTATTACTACATATTTTATTCATACACTATTTAGGAGTTTTTACTGTTTTTGACAGCAACTTAAATACAACCTTTCTTTTGTACCACCGTTTGTCTGTTGGAATAAAGAGGCAGTTGAATTGCTATAGTTCAAGTAACATTTACATGAGCACAATTGTAGATCAGAGAAAATGTTTAAAAAATAAAGATACTGTAGATCAGGAGCACCTAAAGTACAGAATGCATAGAGTAATAGCAGAGGATTAGTACAAAGTGCATTTATTAGAGTTCTGTTTTTAGTGGATTTTATATTATGTTAACATTCTAAAAGTTTGAACAAAAAATGTTGGGATAAGTGAATTTTGTTCATGGGAAAAAAAAGGAAAAAAGAAAAAGATTACTTTCTATCGGCGTTATGACAGCAAAGACTAAGTCCTTTGTAAACTTTCTAGTGGGAGACACGGTTGATGAATTTATTTTGCTTTTCCTTACTGTTCCCAGTCACATTATTTTAAAGAACAGATGCATATGAAATGAAATTCCTTACTGTAGAGTTTTTTTTTTTGTTAATTTCAATCTGCTCTCTGGCATCATTCTCACCACCACCCTTCACCACGTAGATACTTTGTGGTGGATCCATGTAATTCAGGTTGCACCTAATGTAGCCACCAATGTACTCAGCTGAATAAACATTACTCCAGATCCCATTCTAGATGAGGTTCACATATTTAGAACTATCATGGAAAGCTCATTTTGTTTGGGATTTTCTCTTAGAACTATTTGCTCTTGGTAATCCTATTTGGTGCCCATGCCTCCTGACAACAGAGCCCTAAGTATAACAGAGTCACACAAGCTCCTCCATCACACCAACGTCACAGTCATAAGAGGGAATATTTCATATTAAAGCAAAAGGAAAATAATAGTAAGCACTAGGCATGTATTTAAAAACGGTGAAAAGGGGCTAAACTCACAATACATTTTAAAAAAAAAGATCTTTTGTCAAAATTGCTCCTAAAATTGTCTTGTTTACTGTTTGTTACATGGTGTATCACTTAAGCGTCCCTTAAAGAGTGTATCAGTGTGTCTCTGGGGTGTCAAATACTATTTTAAAATCAGTATCAGCAAACGTAAGCTAAACAATGGAAAAGACAGCAGGTGGTTTCTTCACTAGAGCAGATGGCTCCTAATTAATTGCAGAACTGCATGTATAGTTGTAGATGAAGTGTCCTAGATATAATGCGTGGTGTGCACTTGTATATATATTTATGTGTGTGTGTGAGCACATTTACTTATTATGAAGTACATCTATTTCTGAGCAGCGTAATGCAGCAAAGATAAAAACTGGTAAGTAAAAATGACTTTTCAAATATCGTTTAAAACTCTGAAAGACAACATCAAAGAATCTATTTTGATGTGTCTAAAGAATGTGCTTGTCTATTTAAAGAAGACAGTTTACATGCTCATTTTTAAGGTAATGTGACAAATGCTCAGTGTTTGCAAGTGGGCCTTCAGCAAATGTGCTGCAGCAAGATTGGGCGATATTATTTTTTATTTAAAATTGTTTATTTCAATTAAATTCCTAATGAGTAAAGGCTGTTAGTGAAATAAAACATAAAAGAGTAAATACAAAATAGGTCATGTAAAGAAAATACAGCTGGAAAAAAATCATTATTATTTTCTATTGATATGAAATACTTGATGACAGCATGGTGGCACAAAGGTTAGGTTTTTGTTACAGTTATTCCAGACTTTCATCCTTCATATCAAAGATGTGCAGGTTAGGTAAGCTGATAATGCAGATTGGGCCTTCCATTAGTGAATTTGAATGTTGTTGCATTATTCCTCTCAGTTTTGTTTAGTTGCTTAATAAACTGACACTCTTTGACAGGTTCATCACAGTGAAACAAAACATGTGCATTAATATGGTGTAACGCATGGCGATGCTGCACTGAGATAGAAAATGGTTACAGCCAGAGAAACCACCTTGTTAATGAAGAGTTTGGGTTTTCATGTCAATAGGGCATGTGAAGAGGGGCAAGGATGGTATTCAATGTAAATGTTCGTCCCCAGAGCTAATGGTGGAGCATATCCACTGCCCCCTTTATTGTAAACATTTCTTCACAATAGTGTAATAATTACACTCCCTTGGCAATAAGTTCCTGCTTGAACACATCATTGGATGTTCCTATGGGATACAAATATGAGATGAAACAGCACATGGACCAAATGCGCTCATTTCTGTCCACAAAATAAAGTCTCTTGAAGAGTCCGGGTTCTGAAGCAAGGGAGAAGAGGGTGTTTTCTTTAAATCTGCAAAAGCTTTCTGACAAGCACAGTCCTAATAATAGTGTGAGTTCTTCAACCCTATAATAACCATCCAAAGAAAACACCAAATACTGCCTTTGTGTGTCCAGGTGAGGATATGTAAAAATTTACCATAAGCCATTACCGATTAAATAACCAGGGTAGTGAGTCCCAGACTTACCAAACAAACACTTTTTGGGATTAGCAGTTAGACCACCCTGCTTCAGGTTGTATAACAGTATCTTAAACATATAAGGTAAGGTGAGAATCCAAGTCAAGGCTCAAAATCATAATCTTATCAAAAGTGGTACCTAAATATTCAACATGGGTTTGCCATGTCATGTCCATCATAATCTTAAATCTTAAACTGAGTAGCCCTGTGAAGCCAAAATGAAAGGTGAATAAAGTCATATTCGGACTTCTCCTAATGGGCCTGTCAGAAACCATTAGTTAAATGGAGAGCAAAGATGTAAGATGCCTGACTGAGTTTCTCCAAGAGTTCATTAACATGCAGAATTGGATATACATTAAATTTAGAAATATTATTCACTCAAAGTCTGCACAGAAATATATATTAGAGATCTGACTGGTTTACAGTCTATAGCAATGGGGATACAACATTCATCACGGCTTTAAAGTATAACACCCAGCTCAAGCACGAGTTTAACTTCCTTGACAATACAAATCCTATATAGACTTATTTTTAATTTATTACTAAACTAAATTGTAATTTTATATCTAGGAAGCTTGTTTTAGCAGACAGAGCGAAAACATGTCCTGATTTCATTAGATGAGCAGCCATTCCTTTTCATGTCGTTTGGTCATGGCAACAGTTGGGTTTTAGGATAATGATAGAAAACACAACAAAATTCTCTGACTGGTCATGCCATTCTTTCAAGCGATTAAAATGCAAGAGTTGAACAGTCTTTCTTATTCTTGGAGTCATCATTTTTTTTAATTCACAGCGCTCTTCACTTGCTCTTCTATAATTTTAGAGCTTTGTTATGAATTTCAGAGGATCAGAAGGAACAAGAATGAGCATGTGGACTCCTTTAAGAAATCATGGAGTTTACCTGTCATAAAATAAATTAAGATCCTCATGTCCACAACAGAGAATGGTTTAGACAATTTATCTTGCAAATGCACCCTCTGAGTCGTTCATCTGGCTTAATGATTATCCACAAAACAATTTTCCCAGCACTTTCTCATAGGTCCAGCAGGCAAATGGAGCTTCTATCCAAAGAAGAATTCAAATAGCCTGAGAGCAGGAGTCTCCTGCAGTGATTCACTCACTGTATATGCAAAAACAATGTCCCAAGCTGTCAGGACCACAAAATTTCTTTTAACTTCTTTCACTATCAATAAAATGCTTTTACTGTGTACTTCTTCAACAAAACCACAGTTCTGGTTCATTATTTGTATCCAGGTAAATCTCCAAAGTCATTAGGTGGTTCCCCCCATAAGTTGGTGTTTTCTTTGTCTTTAAGACCAACTACGCTGAGAAGGTTTCAACAGTTTGTCTAATATCATAGATAGAACCCCTCTTTTCCTGACAGGAGAGGCTCATCCCAATAAAACAAACCATCAACTACCTATAAATATATTAAAACTCTAAAATGCTTAACTAAATAAATAAATCAAAAAATTACATATCTGCTAATACAGGTATTATAATACAATACAAAAATACTTCTTCAGGGTCATTATCATTAAAATAAGTTAACAGCTTGAAACATAAAGTCTGTGACTTTAAGGGCAGGTTTCTGCATTTGATGCCCAACAAGCCAATAGTTCTACTTCCCATCATCAAAGTGCTCTTTTTTCTTTCCTTTCCTTCCCTTCTCCCTCTCTCATCCCCTTCCAAGCCAAGCGAAACCCCTGGCCACCACCAACCAATGAAACAGAACCTCAGGAATTCTGCCCAAAGCCCAGTCAAGCCTCAAAGAAAATCACATGAAACATTCCACTCCCACCCAAGCTCAACTCAACCCCCAGCCCTTTAGGTTCAAATTTTCTCCAAAAAAACCCCACACTAACAGTAAGAAAGAACAAAGAAGATAAAACACAAAATTGTCACCCAGTTGTTTTTTCCCATTGCCTGTCCCATCGTCTTAGTCATATACCATGTCAGGGTGCACACTGCATATAATTATTTCTCTTGGGACCACCAATCTAGTATTAAGGTCTACAGAGAGTTTCCAATGTCTCGCCATACATAGCTGGCCTCCGACATGCCTACACAGACCATCAGGGCTACAACGTTCTTCTTACTTAAGACACACCTGCCCAATAGCTTTTGCTTCCCTTTGAGCATTTACATCCTTTGTATATTTTCTAACACAGAGGAAAGGCAAGTAAAAACTTTGTTATGCCTCCATCTATATCTGCTATTATTTGGACTAACTGCATAGCCTGAAGGGATATGCCACAGTGATGCAATTCTAGCAGATAATTCAAAACTGGGATCAGTGCTTATGTTTTGGAGACAGAAGTACATTATAAATAGCTCCAAGAAGAAACTTTACCCTCCAAACCTTCATATTTCACAACTCTCTACAACTTAACTTCCTTTTTCCTGGGTTTTCCCAATTAAGTCACTGCACTGCGATGCAACTACAGCAAACCTCCCTAATTCTTCCTCGCTCCTAATCTCATCTACTACCATTTGATGATGATTTGTTTCCCTTGCTTAACTCCTAAATGGTTTTCTGACTCGTAACCCTAAATCTGTCTTGTCACATTGCACATGCCCAACAATTTCCTTTAACTGTAAATCTGCTACAGCCTGGTGCACTACTGTCTTCGGGTCACATTTGTATCCTGCTTTAACACAGGGTGTAGCCTCTCTTACAATTACATCCTTTGACACAGACAGAGTCAGTTAAAACCTTGCTTTTGATCACTTAAACTCCTTGACCAGGCTAGGCATCAGCAAGTCCAAGATTCCCTTAACATATGATGTACTTTTACTTAAGCATCTATTAATTCCAAGGTATTTCTTGATATATAAGCTAACAATATGCTCACACCTCTCAGCTTTGGTAGAGAGGAACATCACAAACAGATATTTGAAATACTGTACTTGCACTTGCTAGGCTTCACTTTTATCCTGGCCTATTGTCATGCATTTTTGCTAATAGCCTTCTTGAACAAGGAATAATTGTTGTAATATATAGTGCTCAGATCATCCATTTATGCTCTTATTGGTGGCAAATGTAGACCATGATCAAGCCTTTTTCACTCCACCACTAATTTAGAAGCCCTAATAATGACCTTAATGAGCCACGATGAACAGTAATGAAGAAAGAGAGCACCGAGCCATATTACCAACCTCAAATTGCTGCTGTTATAAAATCCTTATTAAAAAACTTGTTTTTATATCATTATAATAATCAATGACTAATCTTTGAATATAAGCTGAATTTTAAAATAATCTAGAGCTACCCACAATAAATTGTGTGCCACTGAGCCAACAGCATTAACCAAATCTAAAAAAACCACATGCAATTCTCTGCCTTCTTTCTTAGCCCAGTGAAAATGATTCCATATCATACTAACATGCTCAAGACATCCTGAAAAAAACAGGAACTGCTGCTTTTTAAATCTAAGTATCGATAAGTTTACTAAGTGAAAGACAGTATACTAGTCTGTTAGCTAATATACTGAAACATATCTTAACCTTCCACATTTTGAAGGCTTATGGGTCTAAACTGACTAAAGTGACTAATGTCAACAGAAACTTTCTCTTTTGGGATATAAACCTCTCCTGCTCTACAGCATTCCACAGGAATAACATGACGTTGCCATGCTACCCTAAAAAATCTTCCGGACACATTTTTATACAATCAATAAGTAATGTCATTGGGCCCCGGAGCTGACCCAGCTCTGGCACCTCAATTAGCCCTTACAACTTCTGAATACCTAGAAGGGCTAGTGTCTATAGCAACGTCAAGATCCCTGTAGCAAGGCATATTGTGTGGCAAACAAAATTCTTCCATTATGCAAATGCTGCTCTAGCTCTGCCTTTGATACCCTAAGACATACAGTACACTTCTGTGATTCACAAATAAGGATTTTGAAAACTAAAGGGGTCAATAGAAAATGCAGACCTAGAATATTCCTTAATTCTTCTGTTTGTTCTGAGACATCCCACTAATCTATGTGTTCCTATTGTGTTTCACTTCCCTCTGCAACATCTCGATGTTTTCTTTCTCAATAACATACTGCTTTGCACTGTTATCTAATCATTCTTCTTACTTGGACTAACCTATATATCTCCGACTGCTGGTGAGACACCACATTTTCCTTCCACACATTTCGTCTTTCTCTCACTAACACCTATCCTTACAATAGCGTAATTATAAATGACCTCACCTACATTCTGAATTTTCCTCCTTACAGATCATCTAGATCATCATCAACTGTTGCCCAGGCTTATTTATCACCAACTTTTGTCCAATTCACCCTAATACCTACAGTACCTCACCTATGGAAAGGACTGTGATATCCTGTGAACTGTGGTTCTTGCCTTCTGATGGAATTCACCTGGCTTACTTGACTCCTCCAGAAGTATGGATCAATGTGGGCTGTCTACACAACCTTTAAACAAATTTTCTTTGCTGATGAACCATTAAACCACTACTTGTACTAACCTTTGACCATCCACATGGATAAAACTACAAGATTTAACCCACACTCTTTCCACCTGTTTAGCTCATTGTCAAGGTTAATCCAAGGTTATGAGCCAAAAACTCCTACCAGTGAGTCATCTCCCTCCACATCGACTCTAGGAGTAAACCATCACTGACACCACAAGTAGCTAGAAAACTGGATACATCCCTCATACTAACATACAACTGCCAAGGGCTAACAGTCCACAAGAGCCCAAGAAGGTCTTTCCATCCTGTCAGCTGTCTCTCCAATAGTCACTAGGCATTTCCCCACTTGCCCTATTCACAGCACTCACTAGTTATCAATAGATATAACATTTTATAAACACCAACACAGATAATTCAATAAACATAAAAAGTTATACACAACTTAAGAACCATGTAGAAATCATCAGGAGTTGTCCGTCATACACCCACATGGCACCCGATTACCACTTAACGTTTAACTACTTTAACTACCTACGGCTTTATTAAACATTTTATGGAATCTTTAAGTCAAAAGGATTTACCTTAATTGTTGGTGATAAATGGTAGTAGGTATGTTGCTAATAGCAAAAGTGTTTTACAATTCCTTCATAAGTTTGAAGGTAAAATGTGTACCTTGAACAGTCAAGATTTCAGAAAGAAATCCGCATACAAGTGCAAACCTCACTCAGCACTTTTGCAGCACTGCCTGGGTTCTTGCAACATGTAGCCACCTCAGAATATCTCGTTGTGTAATCTAATATTACTTGTAACCATTTTTACTACTAGGTAAGATGCTAATTAATCTTTGTAAGTAGTAAATTTTACTTGTTTAATAACAGACAATTTTTTGGAAAACTGTTCAGAGAATGTTTTATACAGAAATCTACTTTTTACTACATAATGGTCACAAGAGTATTTGTATTTTTCTGTAGCTTGCTGTTTGATCCTAGCCCTTTCCAGTTTGAGGAACAATAAAATCATTAAGGCTTTCAAGTGAAAAGTGGATTTATCTAACAGACTGCCAGACAGTTTGTCTTTTCCCTTCCTGTTACATCCCTAGTCCATCAGTCTATTGTGAAAACTGGCAATGCGACAGATCAATGTTCCTTTTTAAAAGTATGTGAAAATTGTCTGATATAAAACACTTCAGAGTGGCATGTGTGAAAGCTTACATGTTTTAAAGCTTTATTTTATTCTTTTATAATGGATTTCACTTGTTTTTTGCCTTTTGGGTATTACACATTTCATCAACAAAGTATCAACCAAGTTACAAAGGGGTCTTAAGGAGCCCGCTGAGGAAAATAAATAGGATTAAAGTAACACTTTGAACTGCAATTTTGTGGATCAAAAGTGATGAAAATGCAAGGAGGCTTATCTTGATAAGTCAATTACCATATTTTATTCATTAAGAATTTTCCAGGTGAAAATTTAGTTAGTTAAAACCTATATCTGTTTTGCACCAAATATTCAATGCAACTATCAGTTGTCAAATATAAAAACTGATTCCCTTTTCTTTTGTTCTTTGTATTAGCAAATTCATTTTGAATTCTTTACACTACTGTCTTTTCCCTTTTTTTTACTTAATTAGAATGACATTAAAAATATGTGATCAAAAAACTAATGTGCTCTAACAGGTGTTTTTTTTTTATTTTTGGCTCCCCATCACATGTGATAGGCAAACATGGTTAAGAAAATGGATCTATGGAAGGGTGATTGAGAGTTGATTTAGCTAAGTTCTCAGAGCCCTTGCATATACTTAACAGCGATAGTCTGTTAACAGTAAATTAACAATAAAATGAACAAAATTAAGTTAACTACCCAGTAAAATAGAATAACTCTTAATTATTTAATCAATAATTAATAACAATAATTACAATGATCAATACATTAAGAAGGCAGATTCCATTATTCTGTGCATGTTTGACCTGTTGGAGGAAGTAGAAGGGAAGAGAATGAAGACAAAACTGACTGCTATTATGAATAATGCTGCACATCCTCTATCATTGAGCACATTTTAGCAAAATATTTTTCTATCTATTGTGAAAACATGAGGACATAATAGATAAAAGGTTTGGACCCCATTTAAGGTCCAGATGAAAATAAATGTTTTGAGAAATACATCATTGCTCACATGGTGTGGGTCTTCTATAGCCAAACTTTCTAAGACTTCAGTTCCGGTCAGGAGGTAGGTCATAAGTGACCCTGGCTAGGGCTACCCCCAAGACTTAAGTAGGGGAGGATTCTTCCTTGGTTGGTCAGCAAGGATGTAACATCCTCAGTCCCTCCTACACTTTAAGGCAAACGGAAATTGGGTTAATGCACTGTCACCTCAAAATCCTTCCCCAAATTTAAATTAGCATGCAATACGGTGATGCGCATGTATAATACTATCAAGGTAAATTTCCATAAATATTGTAATCGAGATATGGCATATTGACAATAAGGAGAGGATCAGGAAAACTCCAATTAACAGCCTTCTTGGAGTAAATAAACATCTCTGGCACCCCAGTCAATTATAGCAGTCTGTATTACAGTTCTGATGATCTAGACCTAGACTTACCATCCTAATAGTTGTTCTCTGTCTCACACACGAAAACTGTCTCCTTGTTCTATTCAATACTTTCACAGGCAACTTATAAGTCTTTGCCAATGATGGTAGTGTGTCAATAGGATCACCCTTCATTACCCCTATTTCATTGAACTTTGCCTTTAAAAATAATTGCTTGGTTTCTTAAAACCCAAACTATCAACATAGGTAGTTTAAGTTTGTCTACTGTCTATATTTAATGTGAGTAGTAATGTCTGTTACATGTTCTATAACTCTATGATAGCTGATGAAATTTTTTACATTGTGATGTGCTGGGCTGGTGACATCACCCAAAGAGAGGCCCATTGAATAAGTAAGCTCTTTAAGTACATTGAGTAAGGTACTCTATCTATTGTAAAAGAAAGTAAAGACACTATGTTAAGAGTTGGGGAATCCGTCCCCATATATTGTATAATCCGGTGCTTGCAAAAATATGGGTCAGACAAGAAAAGTTCAATAGAAACAACTGGTACAGTGATCAGCGGACATTTAATGCTGCGGCATGGAAATGGAAAGGGAATGCTGGGAAAGGAGCCGCTGAGGTAGATGGGATGTAGTGATGTCGCCATTGGGGGACCAGAGGGAAGGAAGGAACCCGGAAGTGGCTTGGTCTGCTGGCTAGGGTTTTCGGGTGAATTCAAGGTGCCGTTTTCTCATCTTTCCTGTAGGAACAATGTGAGAGTGGTAAGTACACTGCCGTCGTCCCCTGATGTGTGATTTCGCACTGCTCGTTGGGTCTTTAAGCTGCTCCCTAAGCACTCGTGTGTGACACTATCTATCTATCTATCTATCTATCTATCTATCTATCTATCTATCTATCTATCTATCTATCTATCTATCTATCTATCTACACTGTGCCATGGACTTGGTCTTTTACCTGTATGTCATGGTTCATTTTCAAAATGTTCTATGTACTTTCCTATAGTTTTGGAAATGTCCAGACTTTCAGACTTTCTATTTTCCACCCTTTATATTTTACTTCCATTCTTCCCTCATTTATTCATTTTATTAGATTTCTCAATTTTATCCAGCAGAGTCTTTGCTTTAGAGAAGACTGCCACAAAAGCAACACTTGGCTCTCACTGCAGGTCTGAAGACTCGCTCTCCTCTTCTCTGTTTGGAAATGTTCATTCTTTAATTTGTCGCATCCAGAACTTTCTACAGCCAAGATCAATCTATTATTTTTTCTTTGCATTGAAAAATTCAAAGACATGGTGTGGCCACTTTAGGCTCCCTGTTGTTGCTGGCCATAACATCTGTTTTTAACCTCTTTATTTTGTTTTTTGCTGTCTTTTATGGCTGTAATGTAAAATCTCTCCTGACATGCTCCTCTACACCTTATTATAATAATAATGTACATTATAGGAATTTTGCATGGCTGGGCTTGGCTGGAGTGAAGAGGTGTGGGGCAAGGGGGATGTTGTTTTTGATTTGTTAATATTCCTTTAAAATGATATCACTCTTTTGCTTGTTTCTTTTTAATGTATCATTTAAATAAAAGCGAATCACAAAAAATAGTTACTGTAATTGGCATTACAAATTTGCCTAACAAAAACAGTATGAAACACCCTGTTCATAATAGCAGCTCTAGGATGTGCCCCACCGTGATAACATCTCCACAGCTAAACAAGAGCACTAACAGTTATTGTTGTTAATATAAAGAACAAATTAAATAAATTCAAATAATAAGTAATTCCTCCAAGTAGTTATTAGAACAGAAAGCCCTATATATGCACTGCCAGACAATAGAAAATCTGAGTGACATTTTATTTTTTTGACAGAGCTTCTTGTCACTGACTACATCCCATTAAGGCACCCCAATAACACTTTATGGCATTCTTAATGGGAAAATTAAATGGGCTCAGAAAATTGGTGGATGGATTGGGTCAACTTTAAATCTGTTCTTTTGGAGTGTTGGAGAAAAAAGACATTAGGGGACCTTCAAAGAACATGGCATTTCCACACAGAAACCATTGACATGTGTGTCGATTTACTGGAGTAGCAAAATAAAGTGTGACATTGGTATGCTTCCTATGCAATATTAATAAGTGAGGAATATTATTTTAAATTTTTTCAATTGTTCAGTTGTTATGGATTAGAAATGATACATGTTTGTCAAGTACATTTAGAAAATTTCCTGAACGTTCCATATAGTCATTTGGTTTTTCCCTCTATCCATTCATCAATTACTATGCCAGTTATATCAACTTCAGGGTCATAGAGTACTAGAATTTAATATAGCAACCATTTATCTTTGTAGTTTCTCTGAAAAGAAACAAATCATATGTCAAAACTCACCAGCAATCTTGCAATGCGAAGTGCTAATAAGTATGGCGTATGTTTTCATGGAAGTATAAAAGGGAAGAATTTTACTATGAGAATAAAAGTATGTTACTTTTATAAAAGTGTTCTTTTTATAAAGGTAATACTAATACAATTTAGTTTATTATAACAAACTCATCCAGCATCTAGATTTCTCTAAAAGTATGTAAACTATCTAAACTGTATTTGAACATTAAAGTATGAATACAAACTGTTACAAGCATACAATTAACAAATAAAAGTATAATCTTGCACCCACAATAGAAAGCCTATTTATTAAAACATGGCTAAACAAAGTATTCTTCAATAGAACTTATACCTAATTGAACCATGTGTGGTATAACAAGATCGATATTGACATCTCACTGTTTAGTGCAGAAGTTTCAGACTGCAGTCCTGGAGGTTGTGACAGTCTGGGTCAGCTCCACGCTCCCTAGTCGTATCCAGGAACCTCTTGAACCCGGAACCGCTGATAACATACCCAAGGATGAGCAGGGGAAATGAGGCCACACGCAGTCAACATGTGGTTCGTGAAAAGTGGTGGAATGCTTTTATTAAAATCAAAAAGTGTCCAAGGTGAAGTGCAGAAAAAGATCAATAATTAATCTGGAAAATCAAAGTTTAACATGGAGGTTAAAATCTAATAGATTATTAAACTCAAAATCAAATGAATATCCATTAAAACAAGGTTAAAATCCCAGGCAGATTTCTTCTTCTAAAAACACACACAAGCCCCAGTGTCTCTTTCTAAAACCTGTCGTCTCCTCAGCATATCCCATCAGCACTATGCAGCATGATGTAATGCCCACCAATAGGTGCAGTCACCCAATTAACTCAGGGTTCGGGTTTTTACTGCCACTCTGTAGGTGTCTGCAGGACTCAAATCTGATCCCCACTCACATCTCCCTCAGCCAGTCTGTTGGCAACAAAAGGAAAACACCGTACAATAGGGCCACTCTTACTCCTCTACATTGCTCTAAGGACTGCCCCTACTCCAGCCCCACAATCGAGTGCAGGCCTGCCATTTGCTTCCCTTGAACATATTTCCAACCATCTGCCTCCATTCTTAACTGCACGGGCTCTCCAGATCTTGCCTGTTTCTTCTTCCTTAACCTTCATTCTCTATTTCTTGCTCTTTTTGATCTTTCTTATTTTTTGTCCTGATCTCCCCTCTCTGCCATGCAGGCTCCTTTTATACTGCTAATTGAGTGGCGGTGCTGTTCCCCTTCTGCTCCGAGGTGTGAATGAAGCACTCGAATGATCCACTTGCATTTCCATATGAATGTACGATTAGCCAAGTAGCCCAATCAACCTTGGAGCAATGCATGGACATTCACTTGTCTAACTGCACCAGTTCAAAGCCTGCACACTCCAGGACTCGATTATTTATTTAATATCGCACTTTGCCACGCACCTCTTACCACAGAGAGGTGTAGTGGCTGCAGGTTTTCTTTGCAGCCTCTTCCCTAATTAGTTGCCAATTATGTCTGCTAATGGAACAGACATCTTTCACCTGAGTGTGACACCAGTGATCTGGTAAATATACTGCCAACCACAAGCGTTGTCACATACACATTGCCTCAGGCTAAAGGCGCTCTGCTAGATTGATCATCTAGTAAATTCCTTTCAACATCACCTACAGTATGTCCATAAAGGATTGAAATAGACTATCCTACTAGTATTGGGCACAAGCGAGTTGCCAACTATATGTGGAGTACAAGTCAATTTTGGCTTATTAAATATTTAAATTATTTTGCTTCTAACAAGGTTTTAAATATATAAATTATTTCAAAACATCTATATACAAATCATATTCAATTTGGCAGTCTCAAAGAATTGCATCTGAGTGTTCATGATTTATGTGGATGATAAATGCTGAGGAACAACTGGCCTTGAAACCTGCAGAAGTCACTGTTAGCGTGGAGTAAATATTGTTCTGTGTCTGTGTGAGATATTTAGGGGTACTTAGACCTTTTTCCACCAGTGAAAGACATGAGCATTAGGATTATTGCAGATTCTAAATTATATGTGAGTATGTACTGCAATGACCTGATGCACCGTTTATGGCTGGTTACTGGACTGTGCTTAATGTTATTGTGTTATTAGGACACTCTGCAAAATGCAGTTTGGTTAAAAGGGTTCAAAAATGAATGGATGTTTAAACACCAAAGGCCTTGGTTTAAATATGACAACTTATGAGGCTGTTATAACTAAGAGAAAGATTATTCAAGGTTAGGTCACCCTACCTCTGACTTATGTATCCGTGTATTGTTAAATTTTAAATCAGTTCATTTTTTTAGTTTCCTTTTTCTTTTGTTTAAGTGTACTAGTTTGAATTGTTCTAAAGATCTTTTTTAAAGGGTTGCCTTTGAGAAGAAAACAATTTGTCTTAGGTAGGTAAGCCTAAAAAAAGTCTGATCAGTTATCTGAAAGAAACAGGGTTGGAAAAATAATATTATTCTGTCCAGAGGCAGGAAAAAAAACATTTTGAGATAGCCTAAGACAAACAGATAATCATTCATCCTGGCAAGACTTGAAGACTATTTATAAAAGAATTGTAGCTTTCAAGTCAGTTGAAAAATGTATATTGGCTATTCATTTATTTCTTTTTCAGTATCAAGGTCTGTAAAGTTGCTTCACTTTTTGAAAAATAAAAAGCAAAAAAAAAAAAGACTGCAGTGTTTGAAAATAAGTTAATCACATTTGTTTCTGCCTTGAAATGCATGCTTCTGCCTTATTTACCAAATGAATACATCAACTCGTGAGTTTTTTACTTACATAAGAAATGTTTTTTGGAAGAATTTCCATCATTATTATAGCTAGGAAGAAAATGACTGATTTACAGCCTACACAGATTTAAACTTATCAGCATAATGTAATTCTCCAATAGCCCTGAAGTCTGTCTCCACTAGGTCTGAATACACTTAAATTATATGTTCTATCAATAGAATTGCATTTGTTCTTTGTTTTTTGGTTTTATTCTGCATTTAATTAAACTAATAAAGGGTATTATTAGCATAGTGGGTAATTTCCAAATGCTGCTTTATTTATCACTTCAGAATAATATTAAAGTTAACTGCCACTAGTGTCTTAGACATTACACCCAACAGAGTTAACAACAGGAGTAAGAACATAAGCAAGCTGCTAAAAACAGATATTGTAGGTTTTTTTAGAAATTTGATAAAAATAATTTCCTTTTTTTTAATTTGAGATATTTTACAGTATATTGTTTTCAAAATAGTAAGAAACTTCATGCCATATGCCACCAAAATGCTATCAGTTAAACCCTTGAGATAGGATGCTGATATTCTTCTCCAAAAAAATCCATTAATTTATCGAATCCACGTCATCCTGTTCAGGGAGATGGGTGATCAGATCTTTACCTGGCAGCATCAGGTTCAAATTAGATTCCAGTTGCTGATATGGGGGGTCAGTTCATTGTATTGGACATTCATGCACACCGTCACACTCACTTACACTGTGTCAGCACAAGGTCCCCAATAAATAGTTCTTTTTAAATGCTCATTGTGGGTGGTATGGATGTAAAAACAATGGCTGCCGTTTTTCCCCTGGTGATTTTTATATTTCATTTGCTTTCTTTATTCAGTTCTGAAGTCAAAATGGTAAACATTGATCACTGAAATTTGATAGAAAAAATACAATCTGTATCCAACGGGATAGTGTCACACACGTGCGATTGAGAGGCAGCTAAAGGGACTGAATAGTATTACCATGCTAAACCACAGGGTGTTGCACTGACTTTCTCTCTCAATCCTGTGCAGACCATCCACGGGAAATCCTGCTCGCTTCTGGAGCCTATGATGATGTCACTTCTGACACTGACACCGTTTGATGATGTCACTTCCAGTGCTATTGATGATGTTACTTCCTGTCTCGGGTTTTAAAGCTCCCATATTTCTCATCCTAAATCAGTTCTGTTTTGGAAAACCTGTAAAGAACTCAATACAAATTCCCATTTGGACAATTCTTGTGACAATAGATAGATAGATAGATAGATAGATAGATAGATAGATAGATAGATAGATAGATAGATAGATAGATAGATAGATAGATAGATAGATAGATAGATAGATAGTGTCACACACATGCACATGGGAGACAGCTTAAGAGCTTAAATAACTTAACTATCTATCAGACCAGGGATTGGCACTGTCCTCTGGTGCTTTCTCTCTTTCTCCCTATACAGACCAACTGAAGGAACCTCCCCTGGATCCAACTCTTCCTGTCATTATTCTACTTAACCACCATTTTGTTACTCTGTAATTACTTCATTCATGAGCTTGGTCTGTAAAGACAATTTATCTATATACAGTGTTTTCTTTTCGCGTTTGTAACGGAAATTACGTATGACCACAGAACATATTATAATACAGGAACTAATCACTTGATTTGTGGACACCATTTTTATATCGTCTTTAGGAATTGTTATTATTTGTATGAGAGTTATTTTACTGATATTGAAAAGAAATAAATACAAACACGCTGATCTATCCCATAGAAGTGTGCCCCGCGTCGCTCTCTCCCAGCCCTCCTCTCTGGATTCCAGTGCTGGGCAGTCTGCCACTAAGCGCGTTCTGACAGAGAGGTTTTATTTATTCGTCTACGTGACTGTCGCGGAAACTGCCATGGAAACTACCACATTATAACTTTTTTTTAATTACCAGTACTTGATAGTAGAAGAGATGAGGAAAACAGCTTTGCGTCTTTCTACTTTTTAATTGCGCCGAGCTGTAAACAATGTGAAGGCGACACTGCCTTCAGCGGCGAGAGGTCGTGAGAACAAAGTGGACGCTCGGAATGTCGGGCTGCTCTGCAATTTCGGGCGGCATCCTCTAGTCTCGCACTGTTTGTGACACTTGAAGTGCCCTCTCGGCTCTTGGGAGAGTGGAAATCTTTGCGAATGAGTGTGATCGGCGCCATCGAAGCAAAACTCTCTTTGTAAATAGCGCTAGACGACTATTTACTGTCCCTTAAAGTGAGTTCAGGTCATTAAAACCCTGCAACATTGAAGGTTGCTTTTGTGATGAATTCTTTTAAAAAGATGGAGGGTTTACATCTAAGAAGATGTACCGACCTCTTCATGTTAAGTTTTGGACTTGGGAATTGTTTGGACCTTCTGCCCGTTAAGCACGGAACGGCAGCGTCCACATTTCTCAGAATAATTTTTCTCTTAAATCACATTCACGTAGTGCAAGGTTGTCCTGTAGTGAAATTTGCAGGATCGCATAGAAAATGTAATTTCTATACCACAGTGGTCGTGTAGCACCTTTCACAAGGGATCTGCTACCGAGAGATGATCCAAATACATTTAAGCTGCTGTTAGTGCTACTTACCTGTTGTGTTATATCACCTTTAAAATGTACTTTACCTGAAAGCACTCCAGTACTGCTCAATGTATCTTTACTTCTTACATGTTAATGTTTTACTGTTTAATAATTTATATACTACATTTTATTTTTTTCCCTTGCACTCAGTGAGTGAAGCCACTGGGTAATCAACTAGTTAATAAATAAAGTAATTCATAGATAAATAAATAAATATACGTATACATACACACAATAGTCGACACACACCAGAATGACTACAAAGAAAGACAATCAAAAAGAAAGAATAACTTCTGAGTTGGCAGTCTTAGTCAGAGTGAGGCATTATGCAGACATATTGTTGTTGGTATAAAGGAGCCCCAGTAGTGTTTCTTAACAGACTTCTGCTGAAAAATTCATTGGCTGAAAGTGTTAGTGTGTCAGAGAGAGGATGTGCATCATTGTTCATAATGGCACATAATTACTTTTTTTTTTCTCTCTTTGCTGCTACCTCCAGGGGGTCCAGAGTGCCAGTCCATTTAATTAGCTTGTTGATTTGGTGGGCCTCTCTTGAAGTGATATTATCAAGCCCAGCACAATACAACGTGTGAAGGATGTCATTCCCAACATTAAATGAATGCAGATTTTTAAGAAAAAAGAACCTGCTCTACCCCTTTGTATATACTTACCCTTGTGTTGCAAGACCAATTCATCCTGTCATTGATGTGGACCCCCAAGTACTTGTGGGAGTTCACTACCTCTACATCAACTCCGTGGAATAGTGACCAGACATAGAAGCCCTTTGGTGCAGCAAAACTAAATAACCAGTTCCTTGGTTTTGCTGATATTAAGTTGCAGATAATTCTTTCTGCATCATGAAACAAAGTTCACCACCTGTCTCCTATACTCTGTCTCATTCCCCTTACCAATACATCCCATAAGTGCAGAGTCATTAGAGAATTTCTGCAAGTGACATGATGTGGTGTTATATTTGTACTCGGAGGTGGACAGAGTGAAGACAAAAGGAGACAGGACTGTTCCTTGTGGCACTCAAGTGTTGCTTACTTCTGTAACAGAAACACCGTCATTTAGTTTTACAAACTGGGGTCTGCTTGATAGACAGATGCTTGGTGTACAACCTCTTAAGGTATTTTGTAGTACAATTTCTTGTCTGTAGAAGCTTCAGGATTTCTTATACTTTATGTGGTTTTGTTTATTTATCTTTGTGTTTTCTCTCTCTTCTAGCTTTTCTGCTAGAGTTCACTTTTCTCTGCACAAGTCAAATTGGTTATCTTTCTGTTTCATTCTTTGAAATCTGACTGTTTGGTAGTTAATGCACTGATACAGACTATGATGAGCAATACTACTTCTTACTATCTGTTTTCAATAAGTTCATTATTTCATCTGCTGACTTTACTCTGGGACATTTGAAAGTTATTCACATTGTCTCAACATTAACCTTATGAATAGGTTGATGGGCAAAATTCATCAAGGTGTTTTCACAGCAAATATATTCACCAGACACCTCATTTGCCAACTATGCAATGCTAGTGTGACATCACATAGTTGTAGTAATCAATATTGGATGGGACAGCCCCTCCAAGTATATAATGCCAGTCCTAATAGTGGGATAAAAATAGTTGAAAATGTGTGAATACATTTAAATATTAAACAAATATGTAGAAGGAAACTGAAAATGTGTCGATGTAGTCATGTCTTAAAGGTAATGTCTTTTTGTAAGGACTATTAAGTGACATTGAGGCAATATGTAGGCCATTCCCTTTACTAGTACTACCCAGAGTGCTGTGCAGCTGATGCAAGCAGGATGCATTGAAGAATCCACATGCTTTAGTGTTGCACTTATTATGCAGAACAAGCAGTCAATGAGCAAAAACATCAGGGAGAAAAAAATACTTTTTCGGTTTGAGAGAGGTGAGTACCTACTAAGGAATCTGTGAGGGGCAGGCCTTAGTGAATTCATGCATCCTACATGTAAGAACTTTTCTTGTTCTGATATTTAACCTATTCATTTTATCTTGGGGAGGCATGGTGGTGCCTAACAAAAAGTTCACATTTTGGCCTCAGTAATTGGTTCACACCGTGACACTGGAGTTAGGATATAGCGGGTTGGATAATGGATGGATGGATGGATAATTGGTTCAGCAAAGTTATCATACATTTCCCTAGCCATCAGAGACACTGAAAGACCATTACACCATTATAACCTGCTCAAAATTAGTTCTGTTTTCTTCCCTGTTGACTTCAATGCATTTTGCTGAGTTCATGGAGGTTCCCAAACATTTCCACGCTTTTGCAGAACTTAAGGTGAAGCAAACTTTTGCTCGTCACTACCATGCATGGTCCTGAAATTAGTCATGTTGTCTTTTGTTCCATCCACTATAAAACACTAAAGAAAGATACACCATGGAACTCTATTTTTTTTTTTAAAAAACCTGAACCTTTATAAAAAAAAAAATCAGTCTGGCTGCTTCCTTGATTGTAATTACTCCGTATTCAGGAAAAGTTACAATCATTATTCTTTGAGCTTTAAACAACTTTTGATACATTTATCTATAATGTAACATTTGTACTCCATAAGCTTGACAGTTTATTTGGACTGTCTGGCATTGCTTTTAGTTGGTGTGCTTCATACTTTTTAAATCCTTCTCAACATGTCAACTAATAGTCCCATTTGTCTAATCAGATACCATAGACATGATGTTTAGTGCTGGAATCAATTCTTCTTTCTGTTTTTTATATTGCCATTGGGATATGCCAGTAAAGCCAATGATTTAAAAATGTCATCAATTAACTGCTTTAATGAGGTGAAATGTTAGATATTTGAAGCTGCCTATATTTAAATTCAGAGAAAATACAGAAATTTGGCTAGCTGCTGGTAAAAATCAATACTGGGGACTGTAGTAGATAAGTTTAAGATTAGTTTAGCTCAATCCACATTATATTTAAGAGTTAGTTTTGGTATGTATTTAAATTTTAACATCAGTAGTTATGGTTAAGATGGTCCAATAAGAGGATTACAGACCATCTTCAGACATAGAGAAGACTGAGAAGTTCTGTGTTAAGGCTCACTGTTAGGAGGAAGAAAAAGCTAGAGTTGCGAGAAAGTGGATAACATGAAAATAGCATTTAATGGTATTTTGAAGGTGAGCAAGTGGGTATCTTATTCTGCCCACTAGACAAGCCGTATAAAGGCAAACCTAGAATCACAACAGAGTTTTGTTTAGTACTATTGGCTGTTTTGGCAGCATTCATGTACTGTGTATTTGAGGACATTTGCGCAGTGCTTGACAGCCCAAATTGATTGGACACAAATTACAAGGCATCAGTCTAGTAATGGCTTTCGTTATTACACCAAATTTGGTTCTTTAAATAAGGAAACTTTTCATTATCATTCTATCCTTCTCATAGTCCAAAAATAAAAACTGCCCTTCTGCTTTTCTAGCTTCATCTCTGTTCTGAGATACAAGTGAACAAATCCAGACATAAAACAAGAATTGTATTGAAAAGGATGATGTATTGAAGAGGGAGAAGCTCTAACACTAAAGTCTTCAAAAAATTAAAATTTTATTGCAATTAACATTAATCAAGAAATATAACTGACTATTTATTGGCCAGGAGATGCAATACAAGGATACCAGAATCTGTGCAAACTACAAGCTTCCATATGCCTGACGATGAGCATTGTGATTATAAACAATATGGCTAAAGACACTCAGAAATATGTACAAAATTACTTTGACCATCTAAAAAACAGGACATAAAATGGTGTTGACAAAATAATGATTAAATAATGTAAGTAAAACAAAAACAGTCCAAAATT
This sequence comes from Polypterus senegalus, assembly GCF_016835505.1. Lineage (NCBI taxonomy): Eukaryota > Metazoa > Chordata > Cladistia > Polypteriformes > Polypteridae > Polypterus > Polypterus senegalus. Next base: position 151,990,728 of record NC_053157.1, read on the forward strand.
AAGAGCACAATGGTCCAAAACTGTGAATACAGTGATCCCTCGCTATATTGCGCTTCGACTTTCGCAGCTTCACTCCATCGCGGATTTTAAATGTAAGCATATCTAAATATATATCACAGATTTTTCGCTGGTTCGTGGATTTCTGCGGACAATGTGTCTTTTAATTTATGATACATGCTTCCTCAGTTAGTTTGCCCAGTTGATTTCATACAAGGGACGCTATTGGCAGATGGCTTAGAAGCTACCCAATCAGAGCATGTATTACATATTAACTAAAACTCTCTCTCACTCTCTCTGCCTGACGGAGGGGGTGTGAGCAGAGGGACTGTTTGCAGAGTAGTGATGGGAAGTTCGGATCATTTTACCAACTCGGACCTTTGAGTCTCGTTTAGCAAAATGAACAAATCATTTTTCGAGTCATTTCGTTCAATTCTCTTTCCGGCTCAGACTGCATAGGTTAAGCTTATGGGGCTGTCACGTGATGAACGAACGACTCGAACACGAAGACTCGAGAGATGAACTAATCAATTCTGTTTCCGGCTCAGACTGAGTTGGTTAAGCTTATGGGGCTGTCACGTGATGAACGAACGACTAGAAAAACCCGAAGACTCGAAACCGGTGAATCAATTCCAATACAGAAACTATAGGAAGTTGCGCAAATGTGCACGCGCAACTGAACGAATCACTCCCATGAGACGACTCGTTCTTCCCGAGTCACATTAAAGATTCGTTCAAAATGAACGAATCTTTCAAGAACGACCCATCACTATGCAGAGAGGCTGTTTGCCTAGAGGATACGGACGCTCCTCTACAAAATACCGCTTTATCGCTGTGCTTCGGCATACTTAAAATCCCAAAAGCATGCATTGATTTTTTGATTGTTTGCTTTTCTCTCGCTTTCTCTCTCTGACGTTCTCAGAGACACGCATTCTTTGAAGAGGAGGATATGTTTGCATTCTTTTAATTGTGAGAAAGAACTGTCATCTCTGTCTTGCCATGGAGCACAGTTTAAACTTTTGACTAAAGGGTGTTATTTCATGCCTAGAGGGCTCTAATAATGTTAACAGTGTGGTAGAGTTTATAAGGGCTTGAAATATATAAAAATAACCATACAAACATAAGGTTTCTACTTCGCGGATTTTCATCTATCGCAGGGGGTTCTGGAACACAACTCCTGCAATCGAGGGGGGATTACTGTACAGTGCTTCCTGTCTGGTCTTTCCAGAATTTTAAAAATTAATGAACTATGCCAGAAACCAATTTCTTGTTTTTTTATTTTTTGTGCTCAGCATATTTGCATTTTATTGTATCTTATTTTTTTGCTTTCCTTTAACTGTTATATTTGTAATTTTTCACAGAATAAGCTCTATGCTTATAAATTGAAATGCTTGATATAAAAGTATTCATTTTCACCTGAACTAAAAAAAAATTTCCAAGGCACACTAATTAGAAACAATGAAGCTTTGTTCATGCTTCATGCATCAGGGACTAAAACATTGCAGAATGTAACTCCATGTCAAATGCCAGTGTTTACAAATAAGAGCACACAACTACATTTCAAATGTAAAGGCATTTTTGTTATTATATTATGTGCTTAAACTCATTGGGAAAAATGTTAACAAAGACCTAATTTGAATACCTCATATTAAAAGAACAAAAAATCTCCTTGGCAATTAATTATTATCTTTGTAGGTTTGCTGATCAGACCACAATTTGAGTTACTTTGTAATAACATTACATTCTCAAACCAGATTAATCTAATTTTGGTGACAGGGACCGTAGCCCATCACTGACAGCACTGGGTACAAGGGAGGAAACAACTCTTACAAGAGTGCCAATCTACCTATGGGCAGACTCAGGCCAATTAACCTAACACACCCATGTTTTATGTGTACGGAAAACTGAAGAGCAATAAAACACTCCACACAACCAGTGATCAAGTGTGGGAGTCATGCATAGGTGTGCTGGATCTAGTGTACAAACACCATCGCTAACCACTGCAACAGCATTGCACTCAACTTTATAACATTAATTTTAAAATCTACTTAATTGTGTGTATTTTTTACATGATAAAATTATTCAAAGGACCTTTAAAAATTGTTTCATGATTATTAATGAGAATGACTGAGACATGATTCCTTCTACAGCATATACCATATACCCATTGCAGTGCATTGGTTGCAGTTAACCGGGATATTTTTCACTCTTAAAGTAACTGACTTTAAGTTTAAACTTTACTCAACATCCTCATTGTACATCACAAAGATCTATATTTTTGAGTATCTGGCATCTTTACAATCCTCAGTTATGAGGGAATTTGGGTGTTTTTGTGTGTGCTCAGGACTTGTTGCTGCCTTGCGCTTGTTGCTGCCCAGATAGTCAGTGGCACTAAAATGGGCTTAAATGGATTAAAATGGATGAATGGTTGGAGAGTCAAAAAATATTCTCAAAGTATGTTCTGATTTTATTTGTTTTTATTTTAGTGTATGTGTTGGTCACTGGAATAACATAATTAGAAGTATAAAGAAATTCAATATGAATTCTTAAAAAAATGGCATTACATAAGAAAGAAGGAATTCTTATTCTACCACATTCCTTGTAATAGAACAAATTAGATCAAGCTAACAGCTTTTGAGAAGATGTGTAAAGTATGGTGTGAATTATAACATTGCATTCTTCACTAGTAAAATAACCTATTGTCTCTAAATAGTATCCATTCAAGTTAAAAAATATTGAACCATCAGTTTGAAAATAGCACTTTTATAATGCTCTTATTATCACCCCTTTACTTGTGAGTCCGGCACACTGTACAATAATTACAAATACAGTAAAAAATGCAATATAAGCTCAATAAAATAGAGTTGAACAATAAACAATGAAACTTCATGTAACCTGTACAAAAAGACAGTAACGCTTTATGATACCCAGCTGGGTCAATTAATTATGTACTGCTATTGAGCAAGACCTTAAGAAATGCATTGTTTGGTCGGATTAAGACTCAAAACAACAACAATATTTGTTTCTATAGCACATTTTCATACAAATAGTGTAACTCAAAGTGCTTTACATGATGAAGAAAGAGAAATAAGAGACAAAGTAAGAATTAAAATCAGAGAACACTAATTAACATAGAATAAAAGTAAGGTCCGATGGCCAGGGAGGACAGAAAAAACAAAAAAAAACTCCAGACGGCTAGAGAAAAAATCAAATCTGCAGGGGTTCCAGGCCATGAGACCAACCAGCCTCCTCTAGGCATTCTACATAACATAAATGATTAGTCCTCATTGTATTCAGTGTTCTCATGGAAGGACTTGGTGATGACGATCATGTGGACTTCTGGCCTTTAATCCATCAATGTAGGGACATCACGGTGCTTTGATCAGGTGGTGGTGGTGCAGGTCGCCACCACAGAAAACCGGAAAAAGAACAGAAGAGAGAATAGGGGTTAGTATGGATTTTGGAGCCACCATGAATAGTCATGATAATTAAGTGAATATGCAGACCATCAGGATTAAACTAAAATGAAGTTATGAGTAAGCCATATTAAAGTAATGTGTTTTCAGCAGTGTTTTAAACTGCTCCACCGTATAAGCCTGGCGAATTCCTATTGGCAGGCTATTCCAGATTTTAGGAGCATAACAGCAGAAGGCTTCCTCACCACTTCTTTTAAGTTTAGCTCTTGGAATTCTAAGCAGACACTCATTTGAAGATCTAAGATTACGATTTGGAATATAGGGTGTTAGACATTCTGAAATATAAGATGGAGCAAGATTATTTAAGGCTTTGTAAACCATAAGTAGTATTTTAAAGTCAATTCTGAATGACATAGGTAACCAGTGTAGTGATATCAAAACTGGAGAAATATGCTCGGATTTTCTTTTCCTATTTAGGATTCTAGCAGCTGAATTCTGCACTAGTTGCAGTCGATTTATGTCCTGAGAGAAGAGTAACAAAAAGAACCTCTGCCAGCATTTTACAGTAGGGGCTACATGAATCTCTTAAAGGCCACATCACATTATGAGACTTTTCCAGTCATTTTCAGTCATAGCCTTCATTTAGATAATCTTAGTGAGTAAGAGGCAGTCGGCCATGCACTCCTGTGAAGCAGATCGTTTAATGTGACGTGCCTAATGACTCACTCCAAATAGTCAGTGCCTTCCTCTTTAGTCGTAGCTTTCTCTGTGAACATGGCAGCTAACAACCACTGAATGTTCATCTGGAAGTAAAATACATGTAATGCAGTAAGGAGGAATAAGGAAGATAAGGGCTTTAGACCTCACAAACAGAAAAGAATCTCGTCTTTCTGATGTTTAGTGCTTTACATACCTTGGCAGAACAAAAAAAACAGAAAAAAGCACCTGCAATCTCCATAACTGTTAACCCCTTATATAGCATGTGCTCATCAGGCAGCATGCTATTGATGCCACAAAAATGGGAAAGCATGATTGTGCTGGAAAGTCTGCACACTCTAGACAGTATATCCGACATCACCCACTACTACAGGTCACGTAATGTGACGTCGGCTTTACAGGATTACACCTTAACAAAGTCTTGTATTACATAGCAACAAGTGACTAATGGATGCACTATAGCAAGCCTTGTTCTAAATTATTAGTAACAATATTTTATGCACAATTTTTGTGTGCAGAGTTAAGTTTAAAATTACTCCCTCCTGAACATGTTAACAAATGTGACTATCAAACACACGCTTCAATCATAATGAAACAGAAAGAAAATACATAGGCAGCACGTCATCATTTAAATAGCCTTTAATTTATAGCTTATTCTAGTATCACAATTTAAGAGTCATACAATTAATAAGTGAATACAAGGTAATTCCACAATTACATAATGCATAAATAGTTAGCAAGTGTGCAGGTTATGCAATATCGAGCACCAAATATGACAGTAACTTAGCTGTGGTCTTTTTACATCAGCCTCGCAGATGACTTACATTTTGGAACTTTTGGGCGCTCATGTTGATTTTTAAGGGTTGCTGTCCAATGCAACTAGGAACACCCTGAACTGGAATAAGAAGGTTTTATAATGAATGGAAGGGTGACAAGTTCAGTATTGGAATCTTTTGTTCAATTCAGTTCAATCCACTTTATTCTAATTAAACCCAGTTCCATTATTAAGACCAGGGTACTATACCATAATTGCAAACACAATACGAAAAATGAAATAGACCTTAAATACAAAATATAATGTTGCAACATCAGCAGAGAAGTCCTGCAATATATTTAGCAATATATAAATAAAACTTTGAAGTATACACAGTACAGTGTGGATTTTAGTCCAGATTCTCACTGTCTTAGATCTACCATATTCTTAAAAGCATCATTTTATAACTAAACAATAACAATTTAATTTGGGTAGAAGAATATGCGGTAGCAGATTGTCACTTAAACAAATTTCATAATAGGTGACCAAAATCCTATTATTAAAGAAATTTCTTGTTTATTTGGCTGGTCTTTTTCTAAACTTTTATAGTAGTCTGGAAATTCTAGCAGTGTGCAAGAAATTCAACTGGGATTAACTCTGGACTGAACTGAAAAAGTGGGTTATAAAACAATGAAATGCACAAATGAATTAAGTGCATTTTTATCATACTGTTTTCTTCTTAAAGGAATATTCCAACAAAAATATTTTTTAATATGTTGCCCCATTTAGTTTGTAGTGATGGCTGAGAAAAAAAATGTAATTTCATGTTAGTTTCTGATGTAATACAAGCCAGCAGTGACCAATGCTGTACAAATGCCAATGATGGAAAAAAATATCCAAAGGGGATAAAAAAATCTTACGTCACTAGTTTCGCATAATCCATACGTCAAGGTATTTGAGGTCTAAATGTGTAAAAACATACTTTTTTTTTGCTAAAACATTTTCCAGCTTTAGCCTCTTTAAGGCACTTTAAGGAGACGTCACGCTTTGTCCTGAAAACAAAATGTATGTACAGTTCTTGGGACAGAACTTATTTGTTAAGCCACTAGATAAAATAATGGGCATTCTGCTTTATTTCCTTTGAGGTTGTGCCCTTTGGTTGGCATAGCTCACAAACAGTAAATGAAACCATTTTGTTCTGGTTTGTTGTAGTATTCATTTTTACTAGCCTTTCATTTTAGAAGTAAAATTAATTTTGTTTTTCACTTTGAATTGTATTTTAAAATCTATGTAAAATGTTTTGGTTGTTTTTAGCTTTTGTTCATTCATTAAATGTTCTGTGCTTTGCTCAGAGTTACTCACTTAGGCGAGATAATGAAGACACCGGAAACTGTAAAGAAGCAATGCACTAGAAGGAGCAAGGAGAAAATAAAGCCTCACGGGATTTCCTTTTTAAACTGAAGACAGGACTCTTGATCAATGAATGAGGGGAGAGGGCGATCTTCAGTTCAAAAAAGCAACCTCATGAGCCTTTAGTTTTCTGTTTATGATGTGCAGTGATTTTTTCTAAAAGTATATATTTTTACAATATTTTAGCAAAAAAAGCATGTATTTTGCACATTTTGAATACTGTATATGACTGGATAACTGACATATGGATTATGAGACACAAGTAACGTGAGAGTACTGTACCATGTACTGTATATTTTTTCACATCATTTGTATTTGCACAGCATTGGTCACTATTATTAGTATTATATCATAGTCATTTTTCTCGGCCACCACTACAAAGTAGGTGATGTAAATGTAAAATATATATAATTTCAGGGTGGAGTATTTCTTTAAGTGAGTCTTTCTTTGTTCTTTTTTTAATTATTCTCTTTGCTATCAAAGCAACAAAAAACAGGTTAGAGTCTGGGGTACCAGCTAGGTGTCAGAGTCATTTACAAGGAAGGTACCAGCACTGGAAAAGGAGTGTCAGTCTTTTGAGGTTGCTATCATAATTGATAGTAAGTAAATGTTAACTGTTAAACTGGCAAAAAGCAAAGGGAAGAAAAATTACTGAAGAAGTGCAGCTTCCTCATTATAAGGAATGACTTAGATAATTGATAACATTATGAAATAACCACAATGGTAAAACAATTAATATACATTTCTAAATACTGAACTCTTATCAAACGTTTGTATAAAATATGAATCTTAAATTACTCCCAGTCCTGTAACAGCAATATTCAGAGTGGCATTATTCAGTAAAAATTGTTTTGTTATATCTTACTCTATAATTCTTGCAAGATGACTTATTTTGCTGTCTCTTGAAATAATCTAAACCCAGTTAGTCAATGGAGGAGAAATTATGTATTTTATTGTTAAACAGGAAAAAAATGATAATTTTGTTTTGGAGGAATGGTAACAGGATTTTTTTTTTTAATTTGGCAAAAATCCATTAATGTTGTTCTAAAATAAACATGGTAGATCTCTGCCAAACCTTTGTTTTGCTATCTTAATATATAGAATGAAATCTTTTGTCAAAGCTCTCTGAATTGGGCATAAGAAAGGGGTTGAGTTTTCAGTTTTATCAATTTTACTTGTAATGTTTTACTTCCAGGCAGCACGGTGGCGCAGTGGTAGTGCTGCTGCCTCGCAGATAGGAGACCCGGGTTCGCTTCCCAGGTCCTCCCTGCGTGGAGTTTGCATGTTGTCTGCGTGGGTTTCCTCGACAATCCAAAGACATGCAGGTTAGGTGGATTGGCGATTCTAAATTGGCCCTGGTGTGTGTGTCCTGCGGTGGGTTGGCACCCTGCCCTGTGTTGGCTGGGATTGGCTCCAGCAGACCCCTGTGTTCAGATTCAGCAGGTTAGAAAATGGATGTTTTACTTCCTTTGCTTTTGTGATTTGTTCTCTTTATTAAATGTAGATCACTGGCATGTACAGTATTTATGTTGTTACTGAAATTATACTAAATGATTAAAAAATAATGATAGTGCGTAGTGGGGTGAAATGATGATACAAGTAAAAACAGGCTGTTTTGGCAGCCAACTGATCAAAAACCCTGTTTAATTTCAACAAAAAGTAAGACAGAGAGGAGAGAGAGATACCATTCCAAAGTGTGTTCTTAATCAATATAAAGTTCTTCAATTGGACGTTCTTTAACTCGAAGGTAGTTTCTGGCTTGGTTTAGTGTAGAAGCCTGGTCATCATCAAAATGAGACTCCATCCTCCTGGAGCAGTCTCCTTTTATATACAGTGGACCAGGAGGGGTGGAGCTTCTTTTGTCTCGGCATCCTCAAGGGGCAGTTTCTCAAGGCTGTGAAGGAAGAAGGAGACAAGACTGTTAGTGACAGTGCCCCTCTTGTCCCTGGGTGGTATCACTTACTTTGAACCTGGAAGATGACTGGTGAACCTGAAAGATGACCCTAGGGCTCACATGTATGACATATATTTTGTCTAGTTTCTATATTCTGTAAAATAAGGGTGTGCACTTGCAAGTTTGCTAGTGTACAAACAACCAGAGTCAGGGAGGCATTAAAACAATCTATGGTGCTTCAGACTGGACCAGGCTAAACATGATCAGAGCTGATCCCATTACTGATTTTAACAGTTAATGGTTACCTACTATATCTGAACATCTTGCCTGAAGAAGGGGCCTGAGTTGCCTTGAAAACTTGCATTTTTTTAGTTAGCCTATAAAAGGTGTCATTTTGCTTGCCTTTTCACTACATTCATAATGGCTAACATGGTACATCACCCTAGTACTACTACTATATCTGACAAAGTGCTTTTCCTGTAACATCATGACTCTGCTTCTTTATAATACTCTTCCTTCACACATAGCTTCTTTATAGTATCTGATATCTTCATTATCCATCCAAATGGGTAACTCAAATTATTCAGTGAATGAACAAAAACTAAAAAGTTCAGAGAAAGAAATTCATTTTTAAATAGAATGCCAAGTCAAAAGGAAAATAAATTTACTTCTCACGCTAAAAACTAAACTGAATACTACAGCAAAATAGAAAAAAATGCTTTAATTTGCTGTCTGTAAGCTCTGCAAATCAAAGGGCACAACCTCAAAGGAAATAAAACAGAATGACTATTATTTTTATTTACTGTCTTAACAAATAAGTCCTGTTCCAAGAATACTGTACATATATTTTGTTTTGTCTTCAAGGGGAAGTGTGATGCATAGTATTGTCACTTAAAAGTGCATTCTGATAAATAAATGAACAGGAGGTTAGAGATGGACTACACAATGAATTCTGCATCCCTTAAAGAAATCTGCAATATAAAAAAATAAAAGAGAGAAACAAAACCTAATGCTTCTGTACTATTATTCTATGGATTTTTGTTTGGCAAATTTTACATTACTAATCTGGAGATCATCTGCAGTTTAGACCCATCATGACTGTTTATAACATTTCAGTTATAAAAATGTTACATGCTTTTATTCTGAAACAACATAAAAGGAAAATGGAAAAGTAACTGCTGTAATAAGATCCCAATAAAACCTGATAGACCATTTCTGTTAAAAATAGGTAGATATGTGCTTCTTAATTTCTAATCTTGTGATGAATTGACCTATCAACCTGTAAATCTTTCTGCCTCCATTACGGCTGAAGCCATTTCCTGCTGCCAGCATCCCTGACCCCTAAGCAGGTTGTGCAATTGAAGGATGTGGCCTTTTCTCCTTGTGAGTTTGGTCTTGCATAATTAAGCTTCTTATAATTTTTCCAGATAACGGATGTATTTACTTTCTGTACAGCCTGGTCTTAAATGTCTGTTGCTAATTCTGAGCAAAATGAATCCAATAAAACCTCAAACTAGTTGACATGATCAAAACCACTAACAATCAAATGAATTTTGCAAAAGTGTGTTGTAACAGGTTTACATGGATGTGCCTGTTAAGTTAATTAGTGACCCTAAATTGGCTCTTTATGAGTAAACAGTATGGGTGTGAAAGTAGATAGATAGATAGATAGATAGATAGATAGATAGATAGATAGATAGATAGATAGATAGATAGATAGATAGATAGATAGATAGATAGATAGAAGGATGCCAACCTTCTCAGAAAGTATAGTCAGCTCTGACCTTTCTTACATAGAGCATCAGAATTGGCAGTCCAGTCCAATTTGTCATCAAGCTGCACTCCGAGATATTTAAAGGTCTGCACCCTCTGCACACAGTCACCTCTGATGATCACAGGGTCCATGAGGGGCCTGGGCCTCCTAAAATCCACCACCAGCTCCTTGGTTTTTTTGGTGTTAAGAAAGTGTCCAGTGACAGAGCAGAATCCAGTCATGGATTGTTCACATCTTATGCCTGAATAAGATTTTGAAAGGACTGGTATGTACCTCCACAGATATCCTTCTCCGTTCCGACAGATATCATGTTAGGTTAAAGATGCTAGTCTAAATGGTGTATGTATGAGTTAGTGTAGGTGTGTATAAGCATATACACAAGGGGTGCCCAATGCATCGATCGCGATCGACCGGTAGATTGCAAAGGTAGTGCAGGTAGATTGCGTTGCATTCAAAAAAATGTTTTTTAAACGTTAGTCTATCATATCCTCCCTATGGCATTTGCCAGTTGATTGACATATAGGGCGGCCAGTCTGAGATCTCTTTTCTTCTAACACACTGGTCATCCTGCACTCACGATCAAACGCATGAGCTACTGCAAAACTCCGGCTGTGATCTAGTTAGCATTCCAATTTATATTGACTAAAGAAGGGATTTTAAAAAAATTGTTTGGGGAGCGTATGGCCTGGATGTGGAATTGGAAGAGGATTTTTTTTTTTCTCACACAATGTCACAATCGAAGTGCATTTGTCTGATCTGTCAATCTATCATTGCTATTCCAAAGAAGGAAAATGTGGAAAGGCACTTTCGAAGTGTTTATAAAAACTACGAAACTGACTTCCTTCCGAAAAGCAATCTGAGAAAGTGAAATGAGAGGGAACTAAAATCGCAGTTAATTGAACAGCCATCATTTTTCACTCGGCTGAATTCAAAAGCTCCTTGACTGCACTATTCGGCTCTACTTATTTGTGCGAGTCAGCCTTTTCCCACATGACGATTATTAAATCCAAATACTGTAGTGACCATAAATGTATTGAATTGTTATTGTGCCATAAAGGTTATTCAGTTATGCAAGGTACGACAACATACATTTTATGTATAAAGTATACTCAGTATGTGTATATATATATATATATATATAGCATTTTTAATGTAGGTATATCATTTTGGCCTGGTCATTTTAAAAGTAGCTCGTTTTGGTCATTTTAAAAGTAGCTCGCAAGCCGAAAAAGTGTGGGCACCCCAGATATACACAGCGGTAGACTGGATGTTATGTTATGAGCAAAGTAAAAATTACAAAGAACCAAACCATGAAGGTTTCCATGGTGTCATGAAGCAGCAGAGAAACCTAGCCATCCAACAAATGCCTTATTGATAAACTTTTGATAACAATTGGGTGGATGGACACTGATATGGTGTTTACCATTCAACTTTGTTAAAGTAATGAGAGCAAATAACAATGATGTTAGGTCTAAAGACTTTATAATTCAGCTAAAGTGCTTGTCCCAAAGGTAACATTCGCAAAATTGTTTAATCTAACTTTGGGGTTTTGAGGCATCATAGCCTATCCTATAGCACTTTTAATATATAGTTGGAATCTAAAAATGTGATTCCATGCTATTAAAAGGTATGTACTGTGACGGACAGCTGGGTCCCATGCCCGGTCGGGACGCCCCTGCTGCATATGTTCCAGGGGAGACACCATGGACAGCTCAATACCTCCCCTGGGACGCTAGGTGGCAGCCTCCCTGGCCAATGTTCATTTCCCACTCTCCCATGTGGCTCCATGGGACATGGAGTCCTCTACAGCCTGGTTGGGAGATGGGGTGGCCGCTAGGGGGCGCTGCCAAGACTCAAGAGCCTGGCTGGACGAATCTTCAGCCCCAACCGGAGGTACAATTAGGACCAGGTGGTCAAGCACCTGGAACACTTCCGGTGGGGTATAAAACAAGCCAGCCTCCACCACTGAGGAGCCAGAATCTGGAGGAAGAGGACAAGGTTGCCTGGGAGGAGTGGTGGTGACAGGGTTAGGGTTAGGGACTGTGTATTGCCTGTGGGTCATGGGGAAGGCAAGCGCCCACGGGTGAAGAAAAAAATAAAAGCCTGTGTGTTTTGTACATGACACGGGTCGGGTGCTATATAGCGCCTTTTACAGTACATTGTGAACTTTAACTGGAAGTGAACAGTGGCATAATCGTGTGAGACCATTAAATCCGTCTATGGTTCTATGCTGTAGAAAACAGGTGTCCTTATACATCTTGTAAGTAAGTCATTTGTTTTCAGTTATGGAAATATCAGTGTTGAGCAAAAACAGTTTGACCTTTTCACAGAGACTGTTCTCATTACTTTACAAATGAATTTTACTGATGCATAATATGAAATAACAGATTAATAACACACCTTACAAGTTTTCTGTTTTCCCTTATTTTTGGGGTAAACAAAGGGCTTACAAGCCTAAAAATCCAAATTCCCATTTTTATCTAGAGAAAAGAATCCAAATATTATATTTACTCAGAATTATTTTTCTTTAAAACTTGATTAAAAATGATATAAAGTGCACTGATATTATTAGAAGAATAGTGACTATATAAAAAGTATTCATCTTGTTAAAAAGTTTGTATATTTTTTTGCTATACAACATGATTGGAAATCTGTGATGTTATATGGCAAAAGTTTACACTGGATACCCTTCCTGATTTAACCCTTCCCATTTATCTGGGCTTAAGATATGCTTTGGGTGTGACTAGGATGGATAGGATTAGAACTGAGTACATTAGAGGGTTGGCTCAGCTTGGATGGTTTAGAGACAAAGTCAGAGAGGTGAGATTGCTCTGCTTTGGACATGTGCAGAGGAGAGATGCTGTGTATATTGGGATAAGAATGCTAAGGGTAGAGCTGCAAGAAAAGAGGAAAAGAGGAAGGTCTAACAGGAGGTTTATGGATCTGGTGAATAGGATATGCAGGTCGTTCGTGTGACAGAGCAAGTTGCAAAGGACAGGAAAATATGGAAACAGATGATCCGCCATGGCAACCCCTAATGGGAGCAGCCAAAAAACGAAGGAGAAGAAGTTATACAACCTGAATGGGATGGTATGGTAAGGAGACTTGGGTCCGTGTTGCAGGTCCTCCTTGCATATAGTTTGCATGTTCTCTCTGTGTCTGTGTGGATTTCCTCTAGGTGCTTCGGATTCCTCCCACAGTCCAATGGGATGAAGGTTAGGTGGATTAGCAATTCTAACTTGACCCTAGTGTGCGGATGGGGTGTGTATGTGTGTGTTTGCCCAGTGATGGACTGGCACCCTGTCAAATGGCTTGTTCCTGTCTTGTTCTAGCTGGGATAGGCTCCAGCATTCCCTGAGACCAACCAGATTAGAAAATGACTGACTGACAACATTGAATGCATTTAACGTGGCATTGTTGAGTCTGCAATAGTAAAATGAAAAGTTGTCTAAATTGCGGTAATTACAGATATGAAACACAAAATAACTGCTGACTGCATAAGTTTTGAACCCTGTTAATATGACACACTGATGCACCCAAATGGTTTTTGATTTTTTTTTTTTTTGATTATTTAAAAGGAGATCATCACTCTGTAGTAGTCAAGGGGTTCAACTAAATGTAGTATAAATGTTCCTGCATATGGAAGTTCCAGCTTGTGGTGAATTAGTTTGGTGACAAAACTGTCACAATGAAGGCAAAAGAATACAAGTCAAGCGACACATACAAGAAAATATCCAATTCTCTAAATATCCCTTGGCGTTCAGTTAAATCAATCATTAAGAAAGAAAATGAATGTGGTATAGCCATAAATCTACTGTGAGCAGGCTGTCCACAAAAACAGAATGACATTACAAGAAGACTAGTGAAGGAGGCCACCAAGAGACCTATGTCAGTTCGAAAGGAATTACAAGCTGCAGTGGATTTCCCAGGTACTCCACTAGTCACAGCTTTATGAGAGAGTGGCAAAGTGAAAACCGCTCTAAAAAAACACACATGGGAGTCTCTGAAGTCAGCTGGAAGAAGGTTTTATGGTCTGATGGTCTGATTGAGCTTTTTGGCCATCAGACTAAACATTATGTTTGGCATAAGCCAAGCAGTGCACATTATCAAAGACACACCATCCATAACATGAAGCTTGGTGCTGGCAGCATCATGCCGTGGGGATGCTTCTCTGTAGCATGTCCTGAAAGGCTGATGGTAGAGGGTAAAATGAATGCAGCAAAATACTATGAAACCCTGGAAGAAAACGAATGTAGTCTCCAAGAAACTTTCACCTTGGGAAATAATTTGTTTTTCATCAAGACAATGACCACGAACACAAAGCCAAACTTTCATAGGAATGACATAAAAACAACAGTTTTTTGAATCAGAGTCCAGGGTGCAAATCTAATTGAGAATTTGTAGCTGGATAGTAAAAGGCTGTTCACTTAGTCAACCCCTGTGAAAAACCTCACAGAGCTTAAGCAGTTTTGCAAAGAAGAAAAATGAAAGATTGCAGTGTTCAGTTGTGCAAAACCGATAGAAATCTATGTACACAGACAGGGGCATCTACTAAATACTGGCTTGAAGGGCGAATACTTTTACTGTTAAGGTGAAGTGGTGACACTGAGGCTAAGGATCTGCACTGGTGTCTGGAAGGTTGTTACTGCCAGAAGGGAGCCTACTCCACTGGACCCTTGAGCTAGGTCCTTAACCTGAAAATTGCTCTAGGGTGCTGCACAATGGCTGACCCTGCGTTCTGGCCTCCAAGGGTCATGCAAAAAGACAATTTCCCCTCGATGACTAATAAAGTATACATAAAAAACACTGTTGATTAGTGTTAAAAAAAGCCAAATTAATTCCACTGTGATTTAATTTTGCATAATAATAAATAAAAAAAGGTAAAAAGCTTTTATGGGCATGATGCATTGTGTGTTTTTTTTTTTTTTGAAGAACATTTTTATTTAAGAATATTCAGTCCACTATTGCTTGACAAAGCAGCTCTGAAGGCCACACTGAGACCAGCAGTGGAGCTGACTATGAGCTTGGATAGCCTTTCAGCATACAGTACATGTTGCATTTCTTCACAGTACACTAACATTGTGTACCTTGTATTTAATATTTTGTTTTATTTGTTAATTTATAGGGTACAATAAAACAAGCAGTATGCTGAAAGAGAATTAGAAATACT
The DNA here is from genome assembly GCF_016835505.1 of Polypterus senegalus. NCBI lineage: Eukaryota > Metazoa > Chordata > Cladistia > Polypteriformes > Polypteridae > Polypterus > Polypterus senegalus. Next base: position 152,005,860 of record NC_053157.1, read on the forward strand.
AAAAAAGGTTATTTTCACCTCAAGCAACAAGTTTGAAACATGAAATTACAATATGCCAATTAGCTTAAAAAAATAACATACATTATATATTATTTCAATGTATTATGTATTGTTTCATTTGTTTTAAGTCAGAAATTGGAAAGTGGGATGGTTGGAAAAAACTGGATGGGCAAGCCATAAACCGTTTTAAAATTCTAAATCTTTAGGTGAACCGGAGGCAAGTTCTGGGTTAGGATAGTTTGTCCTGTTGAAGTTAAGAGTGGCTTGATTCACTGATGATCGATCTAAGGCCCGGTGTTCCAGGGTGTGATTCATTCACAATCAATGTAAGGTTCGGGGTGGTCCCCTTTGAGATGAGTGGCTCAAATGATTGACAGTTTGTGACTAATAAAAATCAAATAGAAGCGTTTTTCGGGGCTAGCTTCTGAATGTCGGGTCCCCTTGTAGCTTCACTCATGGACTTTCAGATATTTATTATTGAAACCTGTAAACATAAAACCTGTACATACTAAAAAACTACTTTTATGAATTAAGCTTGTTAAACTATGTACGTATGGGCAGCAAGTACACTCTTAAAAATGAAAATGCCACAGTTGGTCTGCAGAGCGATGCCATGCTGGTTCCCAAAAGACCCATCCATTTGAAGGTTCCAGAAAAAAAACTTTATTTGGTAGGAGGAGTACGGGCATCCTGGCCAGATTGCAGGATATTCACCTAGATGGGATGCCAGAGCAATGCCGCAAGCAAACTGGGTGGAGGGACAAGGAAACAAATTTGTACCTGGTTAGTATAATATCATCACTGGACTGAGAATAGCCAAGGAACTGGAGTGGTTCCATCTCCCAAGTGGCAGTGGTCCTCATATGGGAACCCAGTCAGAACACATGCAGGGGTGCTTGGGACATGGAGTCTGGAATTGCAGCGCTGTTGGGGTCCCTGGGGATTGAGAGGGAGCACTGTCAGGGGAGGACATCTCTACTTTCTCCACGTCCTGGAAGTGCTTCCAGGAACCTATGGCATGGCATGGCATGGCTTTAAAAGAAACCCGCTATCACACATCAATGAGTCAGAGTTGGGAGTGAAGGAGGAAGAATTGTGAGAATTGTTTGATTTATTGTATACTTGTGGCTTATTACTGGAGAGAGAATTGTGAAGAAGTGCCTGGAGAAAATAAAAAGCCTTAATTTTATCCTAATAATGTGTGCTGTATTATTGTGCCTTGGAATTGGGACTCCTTGATAGCCCCTTGTGGTCATAATTTATTTAGATCTGTAGTAGGCTCCACACAGTACATAGCCATGAACTGATGGTAATAGATTTGTGAAATACCAATGGGTCATGATTTTTTCTTTTTTTGCTGCATACAATCAGACAGGCTAAGTCCAGGTTTTCTTTAATCTCTTAGTGCTTTACTAGGTAGCCTACGAACTTCAGGTTTTTTTTTCTATATATTGGGAAGTTTTTCAAAGCACAGAAAAACAACTTCATATGCAAAGAACCTGTCCCAGAATTAAATGGTGCTTTGTCAAGCAATAGATAGATAGATAGATAGATAGATAGATAGATAGATAGATAGATAGATAGATAGATAGATAGATACTTTATTAATCCCAAGGTGAAATTCAGACACACCAGCAGCATACTGATAAAAAAAAATATTAAATTAAAGAGTGATAAAAATACAGGTAAAACAGACAATAACTTTGTATAATGTTTACGCTTAACATCAACCACGAGTCGCATAGCATGGGGGAGGAACGATCTGCTCAGTTTGTCAGTGGAGCAGGACAGTGACAGCAGTCTGTTGCTGAAGCTGCGCCTCTGCCTGGAGATGATATTGTTCAGTAGATGCAGTGGATTCTCCATTATTGACAGAAGCCTGCTCATTGCCCGTTGCTCTGCCACAGATGCCAAACTGTCCAGCTCCGTGCCTACAATAGAGCCTGCCTTCCTCACCAGTTTGTCCAGGCGTGAGGCATTCTTCTTCTTTGTGCTGCCCCTCCAGTACACCACTGCGTAGAAGGGGGCACTCACCATAACCGTCTGATAGAACATCTCCAGCATCTTTTTGCAGATGTTGAAGGATGCCAGCTTTCGAAGGAAGTTCTACGAGGAACTATACTGCCCAGTAAAGAACCATATAATTCCTTTGAAAAACCATTATTTTTAAGACTGCACTTTAAAGCAAAGTCGGACCTGGTTTGATTTCCAACTAGATCACTGTTTGTATGGAGTTTCTCTTCATGCACTCCTATTTGAGTCCACCTATGGAAGATGTGCCAGTTAGGGTTAATTGTGTATGAATGCAGATTCAGCCAGTGTTGTGCAAGTTCTCACCTCACAAGAACGAGCTCAAAGTTCAGTTCACACAGATTAAAATGAATAAATTCACGTTCATAGTAAATTTCAATTTTGAACTAGTTCATGTTCAGTTTATATTGTATTTTTTAAAGAGTGAGAATAAATGACCCATGAGTTTACTTTTTTCAATGTTGCATGCCTTATATTAGGCTATTACAGTGTCCTTGAATAAAATACAAAAATTATGAAAACTTTTTTTATTTAAATAAATTTTATTGAGTTATACCCAGCAACAAACATGTATAACCATATATGATAATATCCTCTCGGTCAAAAAAGAAATTAAATAGATGCAAGTTGTCACACACGTGCGTATGGGAGGCAGCTAAAGGGCTTGAGTGAAGATGGTTCTGAGGCATGCCGGGATGTTGCAGAGTGCACTGACTTTTTTTCTCCCTTTCCTGTAGACCATTCCCAGGAGATTCCACCTGGCTCTCTTGACGTCACTGCCTCCTGTTCCCTAGTAAAACATTTTGATTCTGTGGGAATTCATTCACAAAATCTTGATGTAAAAACTTTAGGAGTGGCATTAATAGACTCACCTGGAATTTTATTGTTCAGGTTAATGACTCTGAGCAACTAACTTCTTCCTTCTTGGATTTTGAAATATTATTATAGTAGCTCTTAAATGTCTGAGTCAGTGTGAGCACATTGTGTAATCTGATTGCTCGTTTTACGCATGTCAGGATGTGATAAACTGTATTACTCAGGTGAATTTTGACCTGGATTGTGCCAGCAGAAGTGGGTGATTGTTGCATAATTCACCCACTTCCCACAGTATGTGACAAAGGAATATGATATAATGGTGACTAAAGGAGTAAAACAAAAAAGGCTTGGGTTTGCACAATGTACTCACTTAAATTTGATACACTGCAGAACTTGTTCTAGTTCTATTTAAACTGAAAATGAAAGAAAATTAGGCCATAATTCAGTATTTGAAGAATATGGTTAATAACATACATTATTGGTTACTTGTCCTACAAACAATGGTTGTCTGCATGTCCTATCTTAATGTTGTCACATTTTCAAGCAATATAATCTTCTTTTGAACATGACATGAGCTGCAATCATGATTGAAAGTTTGTTAAAGCTTCAATGTGATAATTTATTTTAAATATCATATATACTCTATGAACCTAAACTGTTAATAATTATATAAAAGTAATACCCTGAATAAAGACATCCCACACGCAGAAAGGAATTTAAAGTCATGGTATTAGACTGTAATATTTAACAAATCACCAGGTATTGTTGTGTGTACAAGTAAGTAAACCCAATAACTGTAAATAACTGGTGGCACCTTGTTTAGCAGTAATGGCATAAGTCAATTGCCTCTTTTAACTAATTATCTGTTACTGATATCTTGGTGGAATGATTTTTCCCATTCCCCTTTATAAAACTCTGCTTGCTGTTTAATGTTTGAAGGATATCCTGGTGAAAAGGTTTCATCAGGACCTGCCACATCATTTCAATATGCTTTTGGTTAAGGCTTTTACCTGACAATTCCAAGACAGGGACAATCTTTTCATCTTATTACATTCTTTAGTGGCCTTACTGGAATGTTGAGGATTGTTGTCTTGTTCAATGTTCCACTTTGTGCACAACTTGAATTTTCAAATAAATGACTATTTCCCAAGCCCTTCCTTGATACTTCTCAGAATTTATGATGCCCTCAATGATGTCAAGTTACCCACGACCACAGTAAGAAAAACAGCCCTATACCAGGACAATCCCACCACTATATTTGACTTAAGGGATCAGGTTACATTGCCATAGACTGTGTTGAATTTTCTCCACAGTCTATCTTACAATGCCAATTTTGGACTCATATGCCCAGACAACGCATATCCAGATGTCATTCTGGCTTGACCAGGTGGTATCCGGAAAAATTCAAATGAGCTGCTTTGGTTTTTTTTTTTTGATAGAAGAGGCTACTTTCTGGAGACCCTTTATAGATGGCATTTCTTATCAGGACAGAGGTGGATAGTATTGCATTATATTTATTCTACTAGCAAAATACCCACGCTTCGCAGCAGCGAAGTACTGCCTTAAAATTTTTATTAAGAAGAAAATTAAACCTTTTTAAACTGAGGGAAAAGATACCAATAATTATTTGTTATACCACATTGTGAATTTGGCCCTCCGGTTGTAATATGACCAAGCTGTGCGCTGAGCTTACTCTTGAGCATGCAACGTACAGTTGGCCATGTAAACAGTAATCTTGTTTCAAATCTCACAGCTTGGGTTGCTGCTGTCATAATTGGTTTGAGTTTCATGGTTTGTTTCAATTACAACAGTATTTGTAGGACTTGTGTTGAAGAGACATTCGGCAACTGTCAAGCGTTGTAAGTATACAACCGGTTTCATCGATAACTTCACATCCAGCTTTTGAGAGTTTAAACATTCATAAACATCAAAGTGTCCACTACTGAAATCATCACCTGTCAATCTAAGATGTTTAAGAGGCATTGGCGGTTGTCGAAAGTTCTAAAATATTTGACCATTTTGGTACACTTGAAAGTGACAACCGAACAATTCACCGGCAGCCATCAACTCACATGCAGATGTATAGATGAAGGGCTTAAGCATTTCACTCTTATAGTGCTTCTGTGTAGTATAATTATCTCCTGTACTGTCATCAGTCCACACCTTGAACCTGTCCCAGTCATTCAATACATAAGACACAATGTTCCTCCGGATATCAAGGGTGAGCCTGATATGGCAGTGCAATATGTAACAAAGAGAATGGAAAAGGTAGGTGCCATCTCTGGGCATGGAAACCACTCGGTAAGTGACAGTTCTTTGATCGATGGTGATCACCTCGATAGACATGTTAATGCGGGTACGGTTAAAATGATAAAGGAAATGGGTACTTGAACAATGTAAAGTAAGTCTAAAATACCTACACAATAACTATAATCGTAATAAATGAACAGTAAAACAGCGGAGAAGCCATGGATTAAATAAAAAGGCTGTAGTTATCAGCAGGGAGACGTGAATCCCGTGGCGAAGCAAGGAAGGAAATGTAGAGACTGGAGCGATGGGCGGCCTTATATAGGCAGGTAGCCAACAACGTGGGAGGCGTTGGGATGGGGGATCCAACGTCGCCTCATACGGTGACCGAGCTGCAGGCTATGGATGTATATATGTACGTAAGTAGGATTCAGTTAGTGTTGGGAACCTGCGTACCAAATTTCTTGAAGATGGGCCCATAAGTAACAAAGACCGTTGGAAAGTTCAATATGTCGGCCGACAGTGGCATCATACCACCGAAATAATTACCAAATTTCAGCCTTCTACCAACACGGGAAGTTGGAGAATTAGTGACATTGGAAACTTCAATATGGCAGCCGACAGTGGCATCATACCACTGAAATAAGTACGTACATCGGTTTTGGTTAGCGTAGGGAAGCCACCTACCAAATCTCATGAAGATGGGCCCATAAATAAGAAAGTTCAACATGGTGAACGTTGTCAACTGTTATGACCGTTACACGTAGAATTTTGAAATGAAACCTGCTTAACTTTTGTAAGTAAGCTGTAAGGAATGAGCCTGCCAAATTTCAGCCTTCTACCTACACGGGAAGTTGGAGAATTAGTGATGAGTGAGTGAGTGAGTGAATGAGTCAGTGAGGGCTTTGCCTTTTATTAGTATAGATTATTTGTGCTTAAGTAAATCTCTTTTTAGTGAAGACTATGACAATAAAGCTTTTTTTTTTTTTTTACTTTTATTCCAGTGTATTTGCAAACAAAAAAAATGTATATTTACTCTGTTACATTACATCTGCCATGCTTATTAGCATTACATTTGATTTTTTTCATTCATTTTTTTAACTTTATATTATCTCTTTAACCCTGAAAAACTGTACTAACACTTGTCTTATTTAGTGGATTTCATTAGTCATGCACAGTTTTTCTTTTTAGCCAATAACGAGGCCTCTTCACTCACTGGTGACTTATTATGTGGATTGCATTGGCCACAATTTCCAGTCAGTTACAGGTTTCCTGCTAGTCAGCAAAGTTGCAAATTTGATCCAAGTTAAAGTGTTCAAAAAGTTGATAACCATTTTCTCAAATGTATAGATTAAAAGCGATTAATGACACATTTCCAGTATTTAATCATATACTGTAGCAAGTAACCTTCAGGAGTTCTGTACAGCCATACCAGTCAATGCACATAGGCATGGTAGGGGATTGTACAAAAGGCATTCAAACAAAGAACAGGCTAACATTTAAACTGGAGCCCCCCGCACTGTGAGACACAAATGTTAGTTCTGTGACACCTCTCAGTCAATAGGGTACTAAATAACCTGATTAAAACTAAATGTACTCATATAACATTGATACAGTTGAGTCCTATCTTTTGATTATGTGCCTAATGAATTTCTCTCTCTAACTGTAATCAGAAGACAAAAGCATGTGGATAAACAGTTACCACAATATCTTTGTGAAGTAACAGAATTCAAAAATTGTGGTGGTAATAAGTTTCTGTAGAGGGCTATATTTTAAAACAGTACTTCAAAGTACCTTTGGCCTCTTGAAAAGATGGATACGCTGTTAACCAATTGATTTGAGTGAAATGCATGCAACAGTTCTTTAAATTGTTACTTGATTTTTGTATTCAAACACTGATTTGGTGTTTTCTAGTTTTATCGGAAGTAGTAAAAATAATTTACTGAAAAGAGGTAGTGTCTAAACTCTTAACATTTTTCCAGTTTTAGTATAATAAAAGCTTAACTTAAATCAAGGTAATATAAGTGCTTGATTAGTTTTTGATTCAAATAATTTCTTCTTTTACTTGAAGTAAATTTTTGAATGAATATTTTTTACTTTTTGTTGATTAGTATTTTTTAAAGTGCAATCATATGCCGATTTACAGACAAATTGAGGCCATTCGTATGACCAATGGCCACAGCAAACCAATAGATTATTATTGTTCTAGTAATTGCTAAAACAAGCAACTGCAGGCTATAAAGGCAATATGCTTTTTGCCTGTCACATACTTATGGCATCGCTTCCAGCCACCGAATGATACACTCTTCAGAGAAGCTATAAGAGAAGCGGTGGTTGAGCTGAAGAGGTAGCGGTCACTTGGCTGTCGGCCTTCCTGTACTGATGTTGCATCCAACAAATGGCCACAAACTAGCAATAAGTAAAAAAATGTGATTGAGCGCACAAAGTTCCAATCTTTGAGGCACTGATTGGCCATGTCATGCAGCATTTTTTGAAGTCGAACTTCACATAGAGGTTTCATGCTTTTTTCCATCAAGAAGATAGAAACATCTTGTAAATGCATCTTTCATTATTATTATTATTATTATTATTATTATTATTATTATTATTATTATTATTATTATTATTATTATTTCATAGGGATTCATGTTTTCTTACTCTTGGGGTGCTTTTATGGTTTAGTTTTAACTACTATTTATTTTACTATTCTGCCTTTGGAAGAGGGTAAACTTTTAGGAGGAAATCAACATCTTGGCAGGGCTATATTTTCCAGATGATAAGTAAAGTATAGAACTGTAAGCTTTCCATTTTCTTACCTTTTTTATATTGTTTTCCTTGAGCTTCTGGCCTCTTTAAAAGCAACTAGTCTTAAAACCACATCAAACAGAAACTATTAGCAGGTAGGGAAGTTTCTACAGAAGTTAAAGTAGCAAAAAAGAAACTTTCTTCTGCAAAAGAGAAATATAGCAAAAAGGTGTTATAAGAAAGATCAACTATATTAAATTGGTAGAAAGTGTAACTTTCTGAATGCATTAAAGCAATGCCTTCGAAGCATTGTATACATTGTCACACATGGGCGATTAGGAGGCAGACAAAAAGCCTAGGTAACCAAAGGTGAGTAAAACATCGCGAGATAAGGGGTTGTCATGTGGTACTTACCTGAACTCTTTTTTCTCATCAACAGAAAACATGAAGAAATCTAAGTTCCACAACTTCTGGGTTCCAAAATGGCCGCGGTGACATCACTTCCGGCCACCTTTGATGATGCCACTTCCGGCTCCCACAAAACACCTCACTTCTGGTTCCTGTTGCCACATCACCACCTTGCCAACCATTTCCTGTCACATGTCTATTACTTCCTATATAACCACCATTTTGAAAAACAGTAAATTGTTCATTGTACTTTTCAAACGACTCTGAATCAATTCTTTTCTTATTGTCTGACGACAATATACGGGGACGGTCCCCAAATCTTTATTTTTGTTTTGTGAAGTTATTTGGATCACAACATTTTATTTGTTAACATGGCATGATATGATCTGTCAGAGTGACACTGGGCAGAGACAACCTAAGGGTGTTTCACTTTAACCCTGACAAGCTTTCAGATATAAATAGTTTCAAGGGAAAGCAGCAAGAATGAAGAATGGAGACCTGAAGATCAATGCTGTGAACTAAACACAGCAGAAACACAAGGAAAGGACCACACTGAGAGTTGCTACACTTTCAGTGTAACAGCCAGAGCTATCTTTGACAGCTGCTAAAATATGTAAGTCATATTGTATTTTGCTTCTCCTTTTGACATATTAAGAGTATTAAATGTATAAAAAGTATGTAAAAATGTATGTCTATCCCCTGTTTGCCTTATTTACTTCTTGAAACCTAGCAAATAGTAGAAGAGTCTTCCGTTAGCTCCCGAGCAGGCAAGTTTAGCCTCCCCAACTGAACACCCTCATATTCTTGCTGCACCTTGATATCCAGTCCATGAAAATGACAAACAAGAGCAGCATCAAGATACAGCCTTGAAAGAGTCTGACACCCACAATGAACAAACTTGCCAATGTTTTTCGGACACAATTCTCACTGCATTCATATAGGCGACACATAGCACTCAAAACAGACCTTGTTAGCCCTCCCTTATTCCTGTAGCACCTCCCACAACACATTCCACTTGTATACCATATGCCTGTCAGTGAATTTATGGAGTTTGAATGTTTTTGAAATGGTTTTATATCCTTGTCCTCTACTTTTTTCTTCAGTTCTACTGGTTCTTCTTTTGACTAGGCATGATGTACTCAAAAAAATAAATAAATAAATAAACATGGCCTAGAGTACCTAACTGGCTTTCTTGCAATTATTTATGTTTATTCCTTCCCTGCATATTTCACATTTTAGGTTAAATATTGCTTTTTTGGTTTAAAAATTCTCAAATTCTAGAATGGATTCACCATCTTTGAAGCATTAATATATTTGAATGTAGGCTACTATGTTCCTTAGCAATTTGTTCTACTTTATGAATAAAACTAACAAAACAGTAAGCACTCTACTGGAAATGAACAAAGGTAAGGCCTGGGCTTTCTAATTCATAATCAATACCATTATTCTACTTACAGAACAGCCACAGAGGTTAAGTGTTTTAACCAGGAAATTGGAGTGATTCTGATCCTGTGTAACCAAAAAAGCTTTTTGCAACTATGTCACTGATGATTTTTTTCAGCCGTAAATACAGTACATATAACTAATAAAATCCTTGAGGACTAAGTAAGAAACAACAGACACTCATAAGACATTCTGTAGCTCAGTGTCCCAAGAATATTAGTTTAATGTTATGATTTGCCTTTTTTAGAACAGCTTCAGCACTTATCAAGGTTATAGTGTAAAATATACCAAATACTGCATTGAAAGTAGATAATAAAAAGCAGTGTGTCGATTGAAAATGTAGTCTCTCAAATTAAATGTAGTAAATGGCAGTAGTATTTGAATGTTTAGACCAAGTGCACTTCAGGTATGAACTTCTGCATATTCAGCAGTGCAAGAGGCAGTAATGAAATAAATTTGGCCAGAAAGAAGACAAAGCTAGCCCTGCATACAATATGTATGCAAATTGCCACAAGTGGACTCCATTCAAGTTTTAGACACATCTCTCACACAATGCACCTGAACACAGCAAAGGGTCTGAATACTTACATAAATGACACATTTCACGTTTTTATCATTATTTGTAAACCTTTCTGTAAATATAGTTTGTCATTATTGGGTTTGGAGTGTAGACTGATGTGCAAAAGTATCATATTTATCCATTTCAAATTAAACTGTGCAGAAAGTGAAAAGGTCTAAATACATTCTAAAACCACTGTATTTGTGAAAATATTTATTAAGAAATAAAAGTAGGCGGAGGAATGAACGGATATACTAAACTGATAAAAACAATGAGTGCAGAGAAAGTTGTGGACAGGGTGGTGGCATTCCTGTGTGTTTTTCATAAGTGATATACAAAAGAAAGATTGCTTTTTAACTGTTGCTCATAAATAACTTTCTCCCCTCAAACATTACAGTCGGGTACAAATGGGTCTACCTTTTCACCACATTGCACATATCTCAGTTTGGTGCAAATATGTGCTCAGATAAAATTACTTTATACCAATCCAGAACCTTCAGTCTGTAGTAACACCATGACCTCAATCTACTTCAAACTAGTACATGGTACTCAACAAAGATGTCCTCCATCACCATTAGTTTTTTCAATCACCATTGAGCCATAGGCCATTCACTTTTGAAATGCATCAAAGGGTTAGGACCTAAACAGAAAATATCATTTTATGCAGATGATATAATACTGTTTATATCAGACCCACAAACATCTTCATCTGTAACCCTAAATACACTAGCAGAAATTCAATTTGAAAGTCAATTTGAAGTGTACTCTTTCCAGTGAATCTCTAGCACACCATACTAGACTGGATATCTACATGCTCGTTGCTCTTCTCTCTTTTTCTTGAATGAGGGTTGAATTCTGTTTTGTTAGGGTTTTGACTCTTTTTGTTACTGCTTTCTTTTTTCAACTTTCTGATGTTTTTCTTTTTTTCTAGTATTACTATGATGGCATCTGTTGTATAAATTTGACTTGATTGTATTCAATATTATTTTCTTCAAATAAAATAAATGAAAAGTAAAAAAATACTCATACAAATGTAGTTTTCTTTCTTTCTTTCTTTCTTTCCCAATATTATTATCATTATTGATTTAAGAATTATTATTGAATAAAGAATTAAAGTAAATTGCAAAATTCACTGACCACTTGGTTTAGGTTAGACATTTAAAAAGGTTGCCTGTTGGTAACACACACTACTATTGGCAGCAGAAGTGGACAAACGATACCATAAAGAAAACACAACTGAATAAAGAAGCAAAACAAAGACTAGAGTATTTCTGCTTCTAAAGTTAACATCTACTCTTTGGTTTTTAAAAAGTGTTTGTCTTTCTTAACATTTCCTAAACAAGATTATATGTGATGTGTGAGCCCAAACTGGAAATGGGGGTCTTAGATTGAAGCAGTGTTCAGTTACTATAAAGTGACCCTACCCATTTTCTTATTCAATATATCTCTAGTTCAGATTTGCAGGTGTCACAGCCGACAAAGTCAAGAACATACCCTTCAGTATGATGGAAGCTGAACACATAACTTTTTTAATCTATACTAATAAAAGGCAAAGCCCTCACTCACTCACTCACTCACTCACTCACTCACTCACTCTCTGACTCATCACTAATTCTCCAACTTCCCATGTAGGTCGAAGGCTGATATTTGGCAGGCTCATTCCTTACAGCTTACTTACAAAAGCTGGGCAGGTTTCATTTCGAAATTCTACACGTAATGGTTATAACTGGAACCTATTTTTTCGTCTAAAATAGACTTCTGCTCGATGGCGTAACTCTGCCTCCCACGTAATTTAGTGCCTGCCCATATAAGGCCGTCCGTCAGCGGCAATCCAATAGAAACACTGCCGCTAAATATTCACGGGTGAAGGACTGTGCTTATGCAGATGAAGATGAGATGGTTAGGATGGTGTGCAGTGAAACTGCAAGAGAAACTTTTAAGTGCCGGGAATTAGCTAACATTAAATACAGCCGTGGACATCGCACGAGATGGCACCAGCACAGCTGGGAACCTTCGATGCATGTACACCGAGCGGCTCAGGTGAACTGACGCAGTGCACAGACAAAAAGCAACAGTTCCAAAGAGTGCTGAACAAAAAATGAATTACACAATTGAGAAGGCAGCAAAAAAATATGAAGCGTGTGAACCATACAAATATATTCATAAGTGCAGCTACTGTGGAAACAAAGCACACAGTGGAAAAAGTCAATGTCCCGCTAAAGGAAGACAGTGTAAAAAAAAACCCGTGCATGCAGTGTATCACGTCTCAGATAAAGAGGAAGACGAACTGTTTATTGATGCAGTAAGAAATGAATCGATGAATGAAACCTGTTATCTTTACGATTGACAAACACGAAATGTAACTTGAACACAACACATCCTACAAATACGAACCTGATTGAAAGAAATAATGATAATCAAATCCTTGATGACAGCAACACTCATAACACTCACAAAACAATTACTGTATATTGACAATCATGTTATGTCATTTTTAAAATGTTCCCTTTTCTTTTTAATAACTTCTTTAACACACTACTTCTCCTCTGCGAAGCGCGGGTATATATATATATATACCTGTATATATATATCTATACTAATAAAAGGCAAAGCACTCACTCACTCACTCACTCACTCACTCACTCACTGACTCATCACTAATTCTCCAACTTCCCGTGTAGGTAGAAGGCTGAAATTTGGCAGGCTCATTCCTTACAGCTTACTTACAAAAGTTGGGCAGGTTTCATTTCGAAATTCTACGCCTAATGGTCATAACTGGAAGGTATTTTTCTCCATTAACTGTAATGGAGTTGAGCTGCAATGACGTGGGGGGCGGAGTTTCGTGTGACATCATCACGCCTCCCACGTAATCACGTGAACTGACTGTCAACGCAGTGCGTAGAAAACCAGGAAGACCTCCAAAAAGCACTTAAGAAAACATGCATTATATAATTGAGAAGGCAGCGAAACAATAAGAAGCGAGCGAGTGACATATACTACCATATTCATGAGTGTTGCTACCTCGGAAAGAAAGCAAGGTGTAAACCTAAACTTTAAATTAAGTTCATAGACAGGCTACGCTGGCGTTTCACATGCCCACAGGAATGCGGGATACAAGTTTAATGAGAGGACGAGGATATAAAGAGAGTTTTGATCACTTTGTAACTAAGTTAAAATTGTAGGTGAAGGGGTGTGCTTATGCAAATTCCGAGAGACTGTGTTTGTGGGGGATTGACAGTTAAGGCGGGTGGGGAGTCACGCCATCATCACCCTCCCATTTACCTCATTTTGCTCTGAGCTGAGCTCCGCTAACGCCGTCTTCCGAAGCAACTTCGTCACACTGCCACCAAATACTCACAGAAAAATCCACAAGTTAATACACACTCTGTCTCTAGAGTTTCTTCACACTGAATCCTCCAGGCACTACTTAAAAAAGGTTACATTGACAATCGTGTTACGTTATTTTTAAAATCTTTCCTTTTCTTAGCACAAGCACAGCTGAGAAGCTTCGATGCATGTGCTCCATAACGCGCTAAAAATAATGCATTTAATCACACTTTGCATTACAAGCAAAGGGAGCTTTTGTCAATGCATGATTTCCTGGTACACCGATTACATTGATCAGCGCACCCCGATTCATTTTACCCTCGCACCACCTTATTTTGAGAAGAAGTATGAAAAATATGAGGTTAACACAGAAAAACAGATCACCAATTCAAGCTTTATGAATAATCGATTCGCCATCAATAATTGTTTTGGTAAAGCCATCCTCCTTCCATTTTATAATTTTTCCGCCACTAGCCATGATTAAATGAACGGTAAAAAGTAAGAGCAAAGCGAGGTGACTTATTTAGGCAGGAATATATATGACAGCAACACTCATGACAATGTCAATCATGTTACGTTATTATTAAAAGGTTTCCTTTTCTTTTCATTACTTCTTTAACACACTACTTCTCCCTGCGAGGCGCAGGTATTTTGCTATATATATAATATATGAATTACCTCCAAAGAGCGCTGAGACTTTTGATATCATGAACGTGTGTACAAAAACTGGGGTCTCCTGCCCAGCAAAAGTCGAGCAGCCAGCGCGCGCGCATAGCTGTGCCGGCCTTTGAGACGCTGACTGCGCTTCTGCCTTAAGTCAAAGTGAGCACTTTTAATTTTTTTCTTCCTCCCCCTGCGCTATAGCCCAGACAAGTGCAAACACGGACCCCTTTTATACACCACGGCAAAATAATATTAAGGCGATTCACACTTTCTTTTGCACGTATACGATTATGAGGTCCTCAGCTCGGATTATGAAGATACGCACAGGAGTGAGGACTGACAGTGCCATCACAGCCGATTAATGGCGGGACGCCTCACCAGTCTACACAAGACCCACGCGACTGTCCCCAAAAGGCGATCATAACGCCAGCGAACACATCTCTATACTATATAAAAGAAAAAGGCAACTTTCCTTTCTTTACACCTTTTTCCTTTTATCCCAAACCAAAGCCTTTCTCTTAACACTGCAGAGGACACAAAACTAATTTTCTTTAATTGCCGGTAAGGCACATTACCAGAGGCACAAATTTGAACGCTCACATAGAAAATGTAATTTCTATACCACAGCCGTCGTGTAGCGCTTTCAAAAGGGATCTACTACCGAGAGATGATCCATATACATTTTAGCTGCTGTTAGTTACTTACCTGTTGTGTTACACAGTCTTTAAAATGTAGTTTACCCGCAACCACTCCAGTAGTGCTCAATGTACCTCCATCCATCCATTTTCTAACCCGCTGAATCCGAATACAGGGTCACGGGGGTCTGCTGGAGCCAATCCCAGCCAACACAGGGCACAAGGCAGGAACCAATCCTGGGCAGGGTGCCAACCCACCGCAGCTCAATGTACCTGTACTTCTTAAAACGTTAATGTTTTACTGTTTAATAACTTATAGACTATATTTTATTATTTTTCCCTTGCACTCAGTGACCAAAGCTATACACACACATATAGACACATACAAACATACACACAAGTATATGTATGTGTATATATATGTATGTATGTATGTGTATATATATACACACACACACACACACACACATACATACATACATATAATTTGTGTGTGTGTATGTATGTGTGTGTATATATGATGTAGATAGGTATGTATATATATATATATGTGTGTGTGTGTGTGTGTGTGTATGTATGTATGTATGTATGTATGTATGTATGTATGTATGTATGTATGTATGTATGTGTGTGTGTGTGTGTGTGTGTGTGTGTGTGTGTGTGTGTGTGTGTGTGTGTGTATATGTATATGACAGCAGCAATCCAAGCTGTGAGAAAACAGTAAAAAGGAGGCGTGTCAGACGTCATGGTACATTTTCTGATGCAGCTAGACGAAAATAACTTTGTGATGCTGCCACCAAATACACAAAACAATTACTTTGACAATCATGTTACATTATTTTTAAAATGTTTCCTTTTCTTTTTCATAACTTCTTTAACACATGACATCGCTATAAGCGCTATTTTGCTATATATATATATCACAGCGACACTCATAACAGTGACAAAACAATTACATTGACAATCATGTTACGTTATTTTAAAAATGTTTCCTTTTCTTTCTCTTTCCTTCTTTAACACATTACTTCTCCGCTGCCAAGCGCGGGTATTTTGCTATATATATATATATAAATAGATAGATATGACAACAACACTCATATCAATGACAAAACAATTACATTAACAATCATGTTATGTTATTTTTAAAATTTTTCCTTTTCTTTTTCGTACCTTCTTTAACACACTACTTCTCTGCTGCGAAGCGCGGGTATTCTGCTAGTATATATATATATATATATCCCGATCTACATACTCTCTAATAGACAAACCACACACCATGGCGCAATGGAAGAGGCTTCGCCTCTAGCGCCGACGACCGAGGTTTGATTCCCGAGAGGGGGTGCACTGATTATGTATGCCTGATGACCCCAAAATTAGGCGAAACACGTTTATGTACTCTTTGCATTATTTCACAGTAAAACTATTTCAATATATCTATACATACATATATATACACACACATACATATATATCAGCGCTTCCCGATTCATTTTACCCTTGCATCCCCTTGGTTTGAGACATATGAAAAATATGCGGTTAACGCAGAAAGACAGATCACCAATTGAAGCTTTATGAATAATGGATACTTTATTCGCGATCAATGATTGTTTTGTTAAAGCCATACTCCGTGTAATCATTAGATGAACGGTAAAAAGTATGATCGAGGGGAGGATGACTTATTGAGGCAAGCAGGCGAAACCACAATAGCACGCGGGCTCGATGTACTGTAGTGCGCGTCAACTCGATCTGAATTGCGCGATCACATTCGAAAAAATATATCTTTTCAAGTTCTATTTAGTCGACACAATCTCACGATCTTTGGTTGGAATGTAAGGCGAATTTACTCTTTACATTTCTATAGTGAAGAAAAATTTATGCAATGATGCCTACATTTAACTTACATTCCTACCAAAGATATTTCTGTCGACTAAATAAAAATTCCTTCTATTTAAAATTTAAATAGAACTTGAACAGATACGATAGTTCATAATATCTAGGCAGACTTGCACGTAACAGCGGGAGTCATCCGTTTTACCAAGCAGCGTATTGCACTGATACGAAATAGCCTGCCCATTTAATTATTTAGGAATGGATAAATAAATTAAGATTTTGTACAAATAATGTTTTTCATTTTTCTTCCTTGATAGATTCTGGCACCCCCAGCAACAGTTGCTCACACCCCAAAGAGTGTATGTATGTGTATATATATATATATATATATATATATATATATATATATATATATATGTGTGTGTGTGTGTGTGTATATGTATATATGTAGATATGTATGTATATTTATACAGTATATATGTGTATATGTATGGATATGTATATATATATATGTTTATATATGTGTGTGTGTGTGTGTATATATATATATATATATACAGTATATATATGACAGCAACACTCATCACTCACAACAGTGACAAAACAATTACATTGACAATCATGTTACGTTAATTTCAAAATGTTTCCTTTTCTTTTTCATTACTTCTTTAACACACTACTTCTCCGCTGCGAAGAGTGGGTATTTTGCTAGTTTCTAATATATTAAACACAAACACTATACATAATAAAGCACAAAGAATAACTAAAAAGATTTACTTCTGTAAATGCAGAATGCCCAGGGGAGGCTGGGTGTCCATTTGACCAGGGTCAACAAAACATTGTATTCTTATATACAGTGAAGAATGTCGTATTAATTTTGCACAGTTTATCTCTTTAAAGTGTTTGGTTTCCTCTCTGCTTTTCCTGTATGGCCACAGCTATTGTAAAAATACAGCAACTTTTAAGTTAATATGTATGCTTTTATTAAATTATTTAATTATTATTTTAATTGAGGAATTGTTATTTTTATTATTTAAGTGGCATATCTTACTAGTATCCATTTCACCTTAATTTATTTTGTGATAATTGAACATTACTTCTATAAGCTGCATGTTACATTTGAGAGTTTCTGGAAAAAAACATGTCTAAATACTTTACCATAAGATTAATTAGTGTATTTATCTTCACCATAAAGATATGTGACCTCCAGCTAAGCACTCAAGCAATTGCCACGTTAATGTGTACTTGAATGTACAAAATAATCAGCTGCAAAGCATAGTTCATTGCCAAGCGTATTAGGGTGATACAGACTGCTAGTGAGAGCCCACATGCAGTATGATACAAGTGACAATGTGCATAATCAGGACTGAATAATCACAGAGAACTAGGAGTTAGAGGTTTCATACATTTTCACACACTACTCCCACATTATTTTTTGCTACAAACAATTGCTTTTTTACAAGCAATTACTGCTACTGTGCAACTGCTACTTTGCGACCATATCTAATGTATAAAATATTTTTCGACAAATGTAATGAAAAGATTACATAAAGTGCTTTTATTGCATACCTGAACTCCATAAATGACTTGCATGAATGTATAATTAATGACTACATTGATAGCCTTAAAAATAACAAAACATATTTCAATAAATAAACAGCATAATCTTAAGTACATAAAAATAACATACTTGTTGTCTGTCAATGCACTTTAATCCTATTTAAGTACGGTCAGATTTAAACTGTTGATACACATGGCTTCTTACGGAAGTAAGAATTTGTTATAATATATGACAGCCTTATCCATGGGTCTAGAGTCTTTTCTTTCTTTTAATTATTTATTTATTTTACTGACTTTTATATATTATTTTTTTATATATTCGGTGATTCATATGTTTATACTGTATATTTTGTTCTCTTCCAGTATGTATTTTTATGATACTTTAATGAGCATTGGGTTGCGTACTGTTTTTATGAATTAGTGAATTAATGCCTCTCCCTTTTTCTTTATAGTTGGAGCCTAAGGGTATGGGACCATTGTGTATTTTTCTGCCCTTGATTTGTACATACTTTTCTTTGATCTCTTTGTGTTGCCTTTTCAGATTTCCTCTTACCCAGTTTTGTGCTCTCTTTCTGCTCTGCTCTGTAAAAGAACTATCTTATTATAAATGAACACTCTTTATAAAGGAAGTATTTTGGGCCTGAGGTTCTATACAGTTGCCTCATCCC
Source organism: Polypterus senegalus (assembly GCF_016835505.1). Taxonomy (NCBI): domain Eukaryota; kingdom Metazoa; phylum Chordata; class Cladistia; order Polypteriformes; family Polypteridae; genus Polypterus; species Polypterus senegalus. Next base: position 152,024,792 of record NC_053157.1, read on the forward strand.
TTGTGAATTTCCAGCCTTGGTTCCTTTTTTAACTTGCAGTAGGCTGTGAATCTTGCTTCTTGAGTTGATAGACTTCCTCATTTTTTAACTAACTCAATGTAGCACATTGAAAAATTTGAAAATTGGATTTGAAGAAAAGATACAGGGAGAGGTCAATAACAAAAGAACTGCCGACCAATCATCAAAAAATAAAAATGATAACTCAAAAGTCTAAAACCAGAAAAAATTGTGTTGTTTGTAAAACCAGTTAGTCATTTACAAAAAAGAGCTGAGAAACTAAATAAGTGTGAAACTAATAGGTTCAGCACTTGCCAGATCTCCTTGTCTTCAACAAGCTGTGCATTCTGTTATACCTTTTTTGTCATCACTCTTTACTCAGAAGGCTGTTGATTGACTATAACCTGTTGCTTTGCAAAAATCATGCCAGTTTCAACAACACTGCCTTTATATATGATGCTCTCACTGATGACTGTTGAGGATTACTAACGCCAATTCTTAGGATGTTGTCTCACTATGCTAGTTGCTTTAAAGCTATCAATATTTATATTATTTATTTGGCTATAACTTCCACTGAAAAGTGTGTTTAAAACAAAAATTTTGGTACTCTGAAGAATTATGTAGATCCTCTCTTTTAGGCAACAACTAATTAAAAACTTACATAGAAAATTAACATTTTAATGGTCAATAATGTGACTTAATGGTTTAATTAACAATACATCAATATAATTCTCTCCTCCACACCACCCAGTAAGCCCTGTTTTCTACCCCCCAACTCTGGTTTGCTTGCTGGGTTCCCAACAGTCCTTTATATAGTCCTTGACCCAGAAGTGCTTCCGTTCTTCCTCTCACGTGACTTGCCAGCACTTCCAGGTCAGATGGAGAACTCCAAGTACTTCGGGGCTCCTGTCCACATGATCCATTAGTACTTCCGGGCTATAAGGAAAGTATGACTCCCCCGGTCCTTTGACAGCTTTTTCCTGGCAGCACCCACGGCACCCAACAGGGCTGTGAAACTGCACTCTAAGACCCAGGATGCTCTGTGGGAATCCGGGGCACTGCTGTACTCCAAGGGAGCTGCCATCTAGCGTCTTGGGGGAGGCAGTGTCCAAAAGTTGCTGCCTTCCTCCATCTTTTCTATCCTCTTTAAAAAGGATAAACTTAGATAAAGATCCAAAACATCTGGTTGTCTGCTAAGTTTGGTGAGTTGCCTGGAATTAAAAGCTGGTTATCTTGGTTGTCTTTACTGATTTGTTCACTCCTTTAAAAGAAAACCATGTATTATTTAGACAAAAAGAAGAGGTACATGTAAAACTAACATTTTAAAAATGGGGAAACAGGCATCAAAAAGAAGCTAACTGCGAATAATAGTAATGAAAAAACATCAGAAAGACAATATCTGATTGTTTAGTAACAGTTGGAAAAGCTGTCAATGTTTCCATCTGTGTGAGTCACTTCAATTGGAGAAATGACATTTTTTGTAAGCAGGTATTTTCAAGCAGGGGTATAAACCATAATTTAATTCTTCCACTTGAATGGGATGAGAAAACTAAGAACTGAGAAAAAAAAATAGCATATTATGGATTTTTTAATTTTTTTTTTGGAATATGACACTTTGGTTTTATTTATTACACTATAAATTAAGCTGCATGACCATGTGCTTCCTTGATTTTACCTCTTGTGTGACGACAATGGTGTGAAAGTGCACTTTTTTTGTACTGTATTTTGCCTTTAATCTTCACCACCTATTAGTGTGAAACTGCTGACATCGGTAACATCTGATTATTTGATTGCACCAAAATGTGCACAAGCATATTGACTACTATGAAATGCAATAGTAGAAATGGAAATAGTGGCTTCAGGAAGTAGAATCATGAGCTGACATACAATCAAATTAGATGGTGTAGACTCATTTCATCCATGAATCTATTTCCTGAAGCCACTATTTCCATTGCACAATTGCAAGAGGACCAGATGCAACATTGTTCACAACACTGTGTCCTAATGACTGTGTTGCTGTTTGGTCCTACACACTCATTTGAGACATTAATTTTCTACACTGCTTATCTAGTTATGGAATGCATGAACTTTTTGCATAACCTAAAAGCACTGAATGCAAGGTGGCAAAATGTCAGCCTACTGCTGGGAACACATGCACACACCCTTGGCCAATTCATTAATAATAATTTGGAGACATAAGTAAGGATTCAAATTTGGAAATATCTTTCTTTATAATGTGACTTATACTCACACTTATAATTGGTTTGTGGAGCAAACGAAGGTCTTCGCGTTTGAAACACGACATTTCAGTGTGAAAATACTGTGATGTTACCAATTATTCTTTTTAGTTTTATGTTTGTGAAGTGTTAAGACAAATTTTCACTTTGACATTCATTTTCTGTCAAAAAAAGCCAAGTTAAATTTGTGATAGTGCCTAAAGTGTAACCTTAAAGAATGGAAAAGAATGTCAGGCTTAAAAAGGTGCCTGTGGAAAAAAGAAAATAGATCAGTTCGGTCTTCTCCTACATTTTCTTTTGTCAATTTTAACAGAAAAATCAGAAAAAAAAAAGATGAAAAAAGAATGTGTGTAGTACTTGTTCCCCTACATAAAGCTGCAATTTTAGCAGTAAAGTACTGAAAGAACAATATTTTATGATATAAAATACGATGTGTGATTAACATCTTAAATTATAAGTACTTTCCCAATTGTGCTGATGTTAGGACACAATAAAATATGCAGTACATGAGTCTGTAATTAATTTAAATCCCCAGTCCAGTTACAATACTAATCACAGTGTCAAGTTCTATCTGGATTAAGTAGTTCATTTTTAAAGTTATCATATCCACAGACTCACCTCCTGAAAGACAGAGAGACACACACACATACTGTACAAGCAGGCAGACATCACTTCAAAAAAGGTCAAATAATTTTCATGGTTGTGTAAATGTGTTGAAAGCTTAAGTCAAAATCCCAACACGTTCCCTATATGTTTAGAGAAGGGCTACATAAGCGGATACCTGTAAAGGAAAAAAAGGTTAAAAGTTACTTCCACACTGAAGATAAGAAGGTAAGCGACTCAATGTATTGACTGTGTAGCCTTAATCAGATTTGTTACCTTACTTTTCCTATCTATACAGTATCCATGTCTGTGGTATATTTAATTATCCCTGTAGAATAAAATATTACCTTAGTGATATTAACCTGCTAGCTTTGAACAATGCTAATATCTGTACCAAACTGCACTCTGAGTAATTCGTTTTGGAGCTATCAAGTACATAGAATCATATCAGTACACAACAGACTCACTCCAAAAATCTTTTTTTTTTTTTAGGGATGCCTACAAATATATATCAATTTAAAACTCGAGACTCACAATGTTGATGCCTTTATGATTCTTCACAATATTACTCAACGTATTGTAAATGCCAGAGGTCGCTGTTGCTCCTTTTAACCCAACAGACAGATACACAGACTCAGAATAAAAGCAGGAAGAAGTTCTTTTAATTGTTTTTCTTTTTCAAAGTGCCTTTCAAGCACCACAGCCACCATAAACAATTAAATAAACAATACATCAATAGACCTTTATATAGTCCGTGACCCAGAAGTGCTTCCGTTCTTCCTCTCACGTGACTTGCCAGCACTTCCAGGTCAGATGGAGAACTCCAATTCTTTAGTCAGCCCGGAAGTACTTCAGGGCTCCTGTCCACATGATCCATTAGTACTTCTGGGCTATAGGGAAAGTATGACTCCCCTGGTCCTTTGACGGCTCCCCCTGGCAGCACCCAACATGGCTGTGAAACCACACTCCAAGTCCCAGGATGCCCTGTGGAAATCTGGGGCACTGCTGTACTCCAAGGGAGCTGCCATCTAGCGTCTTGGTGGAGGCAGTGTCCAAAAGTTGCTGCCTTCCCCCATCTTTTCTTTCTCAGGGTGTCCCGGGTGGGCTGAGCTGCCGTCCTTCACAGTGTATAGAGGGAAATTATTGTGTCATAGTGTTTGTATAGAGAATAAAAAACAATCAGCTGACAATGTTAATTTTCTATTTCACAAACTGTGGTTGTATACCCTAAACTGCCCACTTCCCACTGCTTGGCATATGAATCCAAGTCGCATTCACTCCACTATTATTTTGCTTCTCCTCTTAAGTCACTTTTGACTTCTTACTCAACACAGCATCATAAAAGAGCAGGGTGCTGAATTGCTAGAGGGAACATGTGAAAACAGATATCTAGACTAGGCCTTGATAAAACAGCTTCTGGAATTGTACGCTATGGTGATTTCTCAGTGGCATTTGTCACCTAGAAGATGCCTTTGGGGCATCTTCCCAGTGTAAAGGATGTGAGAAAGTCATTAAACATTGCTGCATGATTAAATCACTGGCAAAAGATACAAACAAAAATATTAGTCAGGAGCTCAGCACTTAGGGGTCATGTCATGTCCTTGCCTTTCTTCTATTAAAAAAAAAGAAACACAACAGACTTTATAAATGCTGATTTGTCACTGTGATGTGTATCAAAGTAAAGAGAGTTGAATACCACAGTTTCTATATACTTTAAAGAAAGCTACAATTATTTAAAGCATCAAAATTCACAATTCCCTAGGAAGTATTAATTGCATTTATTTGCCAGTAGTTGCATTTGGAAAAGTAGAGTGCTAAGTAACATTTAAACTTTTTGCTGAAAAAAAAGCTGTAAAAGGATAGAATTTAATGAGCAACACAGAGTACTGTAGAAGTTTGTATCTTGCTAACAAAAAGCAAACCCTAACCCACGAGAACATCACATATAACTTGCATTTGGGATTTAAATGCTTCACAATAAAAAAAAAGCCTTAAACTAGCTTGGTATTTAAGAACATTATTATATTTTCATGACATAGTTGTTTTGTCTTTTTTAAAAAATGCTTCCCCCTAGTCTTATGTATTGTTTGAAACATTGATAGACTTAAAAACATTTTGAAGAAAAACGTAAAAAGCTACTTAAATTTTACTAAGTTACTTAATTATTAATCTTTCTCAGCACAGTTTCACGGTCTAGGCATTTTTGTTTTTCTTAGCCAAACCTGAAAAACTTGTCTTTACATGCATGGATTAATTCTGAGAGCTCTGGTTTGCTATTTTGGAAATGATTAATAATTCTGCATTGTATTAGAATTTGTGTCACTTTTGTCCCTTTGCTTAGATCTTATGCTTAAATAAAATATTACGGTGAGTGCAAGTATTTATAGATAGAGTTATCAAATGACAAAAAATCGGGTAAAATGTTAAATTTGTTGTATGTTCTAAAATACAGTAATTTATTGCACAATTGCCTAAATGAGGCTGCTGGCTACACCGAAATGTGGCTGTTGCATGCAAATGTCAAAAGTTAGAAAATAAATAAGTTATTAACATATTAAATAAATTGAGAAGATTCAGGTTTAAATGTAAGGAAGATAGTTCTATTCACTAATCATGGCTCAAGAGCGTGGCAATATGTTGCATTGTTAATTAACAAAAGTGAAAATTCAGTGTACCTTGTACACATGGTAATAATGACCTTAATAACCTTAAATTTATTTTTTTTTTTTTTACTGATTAAAAAAATTAAACGAACACTTTTTAATCAGAGTATAACATCAAGTCAATAAAACTTGTGGGATATTAATCTGGTCAGTTAAGTAGCAGAGGGGGTTGTTAATCCGTTTCAGCTACTTTGATGTTAATTAAATTAACAACAGGTGCACTAGAGGGGCAACAATGAGACAGTCCCCAAAACAGGAATGGTTTAACAGGTGGAGGTCACTGACATTTTTCCCTCTTCACCTTTTCTGACTGTTTTTTTTCACTAGTTTTGCATTTGGCTACAGTCAGTGTCACTAGGTAGCATGAGGCAATATCTGGACCCTACAGAGGTTGCACAGATAGTCCAACTTCTCCAGGATGGCACATCAATACCTGCCATTGCCAAAAGGTTTGCTGTGTCTCCCAGAACAGTCTCAAGGGCATGGAGGAGATTCCAGGAGACAGGCAGTTACTCTAGGAGAGCTGAACAGGGGCATAGAAGGTCCTTAACCTATCAGCAGGACCAGTTTCTGCTCCGTTGGGCAAGAAGGAACAGGATGAGCACTGCCAGAGCCCCACAAAATGACCTCCAGCAATCCACTGGTGTGAAAGTCTCTGACCAAAGAATCAGAAACAGACTTCATGAGGGTGGCCTGAGAGCCCAACATTGTCTACTGGGCCCCGTGCTCACTGCCTGAGACCATGGAGCTCGATTGGCATTAACCATAGAATAACATTGACTGGCCCCCGCGCTCACCTGACCAAAATCAAACAGAACACCTATGGGTCATTATGTTTCAGTCCATCTGAAGCTGTCAGGTTGCACCTCAGACTGTCCAGGAGCTCAGTGATGCCCTGGTCCAGATCTGGGAGGAAATCCCCCTAGCACACCAATCGTTGTCTAATTAGGAGCATACCCCAACATTGTTAGACATGCATACAAGCACGTGGGGGCCATACAAACTACTGAGTACGATTTGGAGTTGCTGCAATGAAATTTCAGCAAAATGGACTAACCTGCCGCATCACTTTTTCACTTTGAATTTCAGGGTGTCTTTGAATTCAGCCCTCTGTAGGATGATAATTTTAATTTTCATCAAACGATGTGGCATCCTTTCATTCCTAACACATTACACAGTCCATATCAGTATGGATATTCACAATGATTTTTTCCCAATTTATATCTGATGTACTTCCAAAGTGTTCCTTTAATGTTTTGAGCAGTTTATAATAATGCATACAAAAAATAAATAATGCACATTTACATGAGATAGATACATATAAGAGAAACAGACTTTTTAAATATAGCATTGTTTTTTTATATCTCTAAATGGTGGTCAAATGATAAGTTCAGTTGGCCAGGGTGGGCAGAAACAATGAAAAGAAGAAAAAAAGAACTCCAGTTAAGTAAACTAAATAAATAAAAACAAAATCTGTAATGGTTCCAGGCCAAAAGATAACCCAGCCCTCACTGGGCATTCTGCCTAATACTCGTAAATGTTCTTAAGTAGTTCTTTATTGGACTTTTTTAAGACTTAGAGGATTCAACGCAGTGGATCTTGTGGCAGGTTGGGGTATCCACTTTCATTCAAACATCACAGGTGGCTGCACAGGACTTTGATCAGGTGGTGGTGGTGCAGATCAAACTGGAGACGAAAGCAGAAAAAAGTAATAGTAATAAAGATTGTTGAAACTTTGTAAAAGAAAATTAGTAAAATCCCATTATAGTCAGACAATTGGCTACTTTATTGCCTTACTTTATTTACTCTATAACTATTATCTAGTCATTCTTTTTAATTTTTTTGACTACATTAGAATTTCCCCTTCCATGCATGTCTTCTAAATGTGGGAGAAAACTAAATTATTCAGTGGAAACACTGGCAGAGTTTATAAACACAACTTAGACAGTCACCAACCAGGACCTGAATTCAGGTTAATTTATCTATGCCAATGTGCAGCTTAATAATTATACAGTGTTTTTACACTGTCATTATTATCCTCCATTTATTTATTGTCATCCATTTCCAGCGCCGCAGCAAGTGACAGCCATTCCAGCAGGTCCATGTATGACTTTATCGTTTTACCTTTTTTTCTATTTTTCTCTATTTCACTGATCACTTCTATTACTTTCTTTTATGTGGAATCGCTCCCTGGACACTTTTTACTATTTTTACTACTTGACATGGATTTTTACATGCCGAGACTCGTCTATTCAAATAGTCAACTTAAAGCACTGTTTTCTTTTTTGTGAATTTCCCCTTGGGATTAATAAAGTATCTATCTATCTATCTATCTATCTATCTATCTATCTATCTATCTATCTATCTATCTATCTATCTATCTATCTATCTATCTATCTATCTATCTATCTATGTAAATAACTTTAAACATACATACAGTGCACATTGATAAACTACAAAATGAACTTTTCATTCTTCACCATTTAAATTTAGCATCAAGGTGCAGGATTTCCATTATAAATACATTTGTTTACTAATGGGTTTATAGCAAAGTCTCTAATTAAATTTAAGTAAAAAATGGTGATTTGAAATGGTGACAGCAGCATTGTTTTTGTATACTAGTCATCACATTTCAGTAGCTTTGTGGATGTTTGATATTCAGTAGTGATTTATTTGCACATAGGTATAATAAATCACTGCATCTAAATTATGGATATAAATTATAAATGAGGGTGGCTTGAGTCCCCGATGTCTTCTAGTGGGCCCTGTGCTCACTGCCCAGCACCGTGGAGCTCAATTGGCATTTGCCATGGAATACAAGGAGGATGATTATAATGAATTAATTTAAAGCTTAAAAAAAGGTTTGTGTAAGAAAGTCTGTTATATTTTTTTAACACACATTTGTTACTGGGAGGAGAAAATCCAGCATATAGTGAGCTTCAAAAGAACCATCTACCTGACTTGCATTAAATAACACATAAGCAGGAAACTACAAACAACTTTGACCAGGTCCACGTAATGATAAAATATAAATGATTATGTCTAAATATTGTTTTTATTGGGCATATGTTCTCTTTGTTTTGCAATTTTATTTTGTTTGTTTTGAAATTTGTCTGCATATTTTTTTCATAAATATCTTGGTTGATGTGTGTTTGCCATGGTGTGGATGTTATTGCTATGGACACACTGTACATTTGTGCTTGTATATAAAACTGTAGGGACAGCATTAAAATGTCTGGGCTGTGACTACAAGCATAACATTCTTCGTAATCTTTGTTATTTTTGTATGAAAAGTCATACTCATGGTCTGAGGTAAAACGTCTCCATTCTGCATGACTTGTTTTCGGATTTTCTTGTTTCACAGCAAAATTGTTTTTGAATTTTCTAGTACTGGATTAAAGCTTAGAACTTTGTACCAAGATTTAGAAAGAGTTGAGGGTTTTTTTTCTTTTGGCTTAATTTTGTTTTTGCTAAATTCACTGCCAGACTCAGTGCTTTTGTTTTTTGGGTTTTCTGTCTTCTGAAAGTGAGATAGCTCTGAATAATGGCACCATCCAGTAGATCTATGTATATCATTAGATCATTTTTTTCACTCCTTAACTTTGCTGTGTGGCACGATGACCCAGTGGTTAATGTGGTTTATGCTACTACCTCACAGATCCCGTGCCTGATCATTGTCTGGAGTTTTCACATTTTCCCTGTGTCTTCTTTTCATTGTGTGAATGCGAGTGTAGGTCACCCTGGCCAAGACTCCATCTGGCCTTGTACTCAGTGCTGCTTATACAGGCTTTGGCTCCAGTGACAGTGAACAGGATTATGACAGGTTGAAAATGTCAAATTATATACATTTTTCCTCAAAATGCATCATCTTTCTATGCTTAAAATAAGTTATAAAAAGTGAGTTGCATGCCTTATATCAAATAAAATACATGATGTAACTCATTAGCATGCATATTGTTGCAATAATAAAATAATAATAATACATTTTATTTAAGAGCACCTTTCAAGGTAAACAAGCCCACTGTACAACAGTACATATAAAATCAAACAATGCAATGTACAAACAACAAAAAACAATATTAAAAAGATTTACGTTTAGATTTAAAAACAGAAAATGAGGTATATGCACGGAGCTCCAAAGGCAGGGCATTCCATAGCCGTAACCATGAAACACTCAAAGCCATGTCACCCATAGTGTGCAATCTGCATAATAGAATGGTTAATAACAAGGAGTCGGAAGAAAGAAGTGAACGTGATGGAGTATAGGGACAAATTAATGACAACAAGTAAGGGGGACTAGACCATGAAGAGCCTTAAAAAACTAAAAGGAGAAGTATATATTGAATACGGAAGGAAACAGATAGCCAATGCAATTTTAGAAGTGTAGGAATGATATGCTGCCAGGATTACAAGTGGGTAACCACTCTAGCTGCTGAATTCTGAATATATTATAATGCATTTAGACTCTAAGCAGGGATACCAAACAGCACTGCATTGCAATACTCAAGTTGCGAGGTGACAAAAGCCTGATTACGCTTCACAGTTGCAGTATCAGAGAGCAATGGATGCAGCCTTGAAATTTGCTTAAGGTGGAAAAAGGCAACATTGGTAATATTATTAATATGAGAATCAAAGGAGAATGTAGGATCAAGGATAACACCAAGATTTTTAACCTGTGCAGACAAGGATGTAATAAATCCAGGGATTTTTACCGAGAACTTTTCTATTTTCTTTAAAGTGCCTGGAGATGCAATATTTAAAGCCTTTTTTTTTACTATTTAGTCTGAGAAAGTTTTCAGACAGTGAATGTTTGATGTCAGCCAAACTGGCAACCAGTGAAGGAGGAGGTAATGTTTGCATAAGCCCTGTGTGAAAATAAATCTGTGTATCATTGGCATAACAGTGAAAGCAGAGGCTGTGCCCATCTAATAATGACACAGAGAGTAAGCATATAAATGATAAGAAGAAGAAGGCGAAGAACTGATCCCTGAGGGACACCCTAGAGCAAGTGAGATGGGTCAGACTTAAACCTACCAACAGCAACAAATTGCTGACGGTTTTTAAGATATGATTTAAGTCATGCAAGATCTTTTCTAGCAATATTTAACTCATTCTCGAGTCAAAACAAAAGAATGTCATAATGGGCCATACTAAAAGCAGCAGTGAGGTCTAAAAATGTTATTAGTTTTAAAAGACCACGATCTGCTGCTATTAGGAGATCATTAGTCACCTTGACAAGCGCTCTCTCCGTACTGTGATTGGCCCTAAAACCAGATTGAAATTCATCAAACAGGTCCTTAGAGGCAAGATGGTCTTTTAAATGGCCAGCAACAGCATGTTCTAGGGTTTTACTAAGAAAAGGAAGGTTTGAAACAGGTCTGTAGTTTTTAAAATCCTCAGGGTCAAGTCCAGGCTTTTTGAGGACAGGTATAACAACAGCCATCTTTAGGCTGACATAGACAAGCCAGTATAAATAGATGTGTTGATGATACTAGTGATAAAAGTAAAAAGAAAAGGCAAACTAGCCTTAAACAAAAAAAGGAGAAGGAATAGGATCAAGAATACAGGTAGCTGGCCTGGCAGTCATGGCAAGTTTATGGACTGCAGGATCATCCAACAATGGGAAGCTAGATAAACAGCTGCTAGATACGATAGGGGATGGACAACGTTTTGACAGAATAAATGGACCTTTTTGAAATTCAGAATAAATGAGATCAATCTTGTTATTAAAAAAGGACAGACATTTCTGAGAAAGGTCAGAAGAGGCAACAAATGGAAAGTTATTTGCAGGCTTAAGTAGTTATGGGCAACTCATCTTGTTTTTCTACTACTGCATTCAAGCCTTTGCCCACATGCTTACATGTGATTACAGTTCAGTAGAAAATCAAGAAGCAGAGTAGTTAAATGTCACACTATGAGTTTTGAGTGGAGCAAGATGATCCAGACTAGTTGAAAGTATATAGTCATAGCAACACTTGTGTCATGTAGCGCTATATCTGCAGGATGACTGATGATGTCATTGATACATGATGCCACAAAGGCCAAAATGCATAGAAAGCCATAGGAAGGGAACCAATACAAAAAACTAGAAAGAAAACATTCAGGGGCATCCCCATTTGTTGATAGTGAAGAGCACTTGTGGAGGACTAACTACCTGAAATTGTGCCCACATTCTAAGGAGGGAGTCCCTTTATTACCAAGAAAATGGTAGTGATGTTTTGCTAATTAGATATCTCAAATGTCTTTGCTTGTGGGTTGACGTTAGATTGATAGCTAACATAAATGCCATTGTGCAACATTATTTGGTGCTTTTAATAACGTACTTGAGAGACGATATTTTCTTGGAAAGATCTGATCTATCATTTCAAAAATATTGGGGACATGTAGAAAGGAATTCATTTTTGACAGTGTTTAAGTCTCCAAAACCTGCACTTTCTGGGTAGGGAGGGGTGTCAAGTTTTTGTTTCAGGAAAAGTGATCTATTAAAACATTTCTGCCTATATTATGTACTAGCAAAATACCCGCGCTTCGCAGCGGAGAAGTAGTGTGTTAAAGAAGTTATGAAAAAGAAAAGGAAACATTTTAAAAATAACGTAACATGATTGTCAATGTAATTGTTTTGTGATTGTTATGAGTGTTGCTGTCATCAAGGATTTGATTATCATTATTTCTTTCAATCAGGTTCGTATTTGGAGGATGTGTTGTGTTCAAGTTACATTCCGTGTTTGTCAAGATTGTAAAGATAACAGGTTTCATTCATTGAAGTGTTCACTACCTAAATCGGTACTCGTGAATCTAAGATGTTTAACAGGCATTCCCGGTATTAAGTTGTGGATTTGCCTGCGAATATTTAGCGGCAACGTGTCTATGAACTTAATTTAAACTTCAGCTTTACACCTTGCTTTCCTATTGATATGCCTACAAAGGCTTTTTCAGCTTCAGAGGGTTGTTCCTTTCTTACTGCATCAATAAACAGCTCATCTTCCTTTTTACCTGAGACATCACACACTGCATGCACGAGTTTACTTTTCCCAGTCCTGCAAACTTTAGCGAAGTGGTTCAATTTACCACATTTTTTACACTGTCTTCATTTAACTGAACATTGACTTTTTCCACCGTGTGCTTTGTTTCCGCAGTAGCTCCACTTATGAATATGCTTGTATGCGTCACTCGCTTCATATTCTTTTGCTGCCTTCTCAATTGCGTTTTTTGTTCAGCGCTCTTTGGAGCTCTTGCTTGTTGTCTGCGTACTGCGTTCACAGTCAGTTCACGTGAGCCTTGCGGAGTACATGAATCGAAGGTTCTCAGCTTTTGTTGTGCTATCTTGTACGATCTTGCGATGTCCACAGCTTTATTTAATGTTAGCTAAGACCCGGCACTTAAAAGTTTCTCTCGCACTTTTGCTGAGTTTGTGCCAAACACTAGTCTATCCCTGACCATCTCATCTTCATTTACATAAGCACAGTCCTTCACCAGCAATTTTAACTCCATTACAAAGTGATCAAAAGTCTCGTTTATATCCTGTGTCTTCTCATTAAACTTGTATCTCGCGAATATCGTATTCGTCTTAGGCATGACAAATGCCTCAAAATGGTCATAATAAGTTTTCAGTACCTTGGCTTCCTCCTGAGTGAGAGTCCATGTGTTAAAAATGTCTCTTCCTTTTTCCCCAGTCCACAGGAGCAGGTAGCTGCATTTCTCACTCTGGTCTTTACCTTTTAGCGGGCCAGAAAACATCAGCTCCATGTGCTGTCGGAACTTTTTCCATTCTCCCAGCAGGTTAAGAGAATCCCAGTCAATTCGTGGCAAGGGAACTCCAACAAAATCCATGACTGTCCTCTATTCTGACACCATGTCTTGTTTTCACAAATTGTGAAAAATGAAATGATGGCGAGACTTTCTTTTAAAGTATGCAGGGGAACTTTATTTATTACAGCTCTTACATTCACAGCATCCGTGCTCTAAATTAACTTCCATAATAGTAACCTTGCGGTCCCTTTTTCTGGTGCTTTCCTGATAACATAGGTGCCTAAACCATGCCTGATAATAATGCATTTCAATGACATATAAATATTACAGTGAGCACCTCGATAGACATTTCACCACCCAAATTGCTACTCGTGAATCTAAGATGTTTAATTGGCATTCCCGGTATTAACTTTTTGATTTGCCTGCGACAGCGTGTCTATTGGATTGCTGCTGACGGACGGCCTTATATGGGCAGGCACTCAATTACGTGGGAGGCGTGGGGATGGGGGACACAACTCCGTCTCACACGGCGACAGAGCTGCAGGCTATGGCCGTATATATGTACCTAAGTAGGATTCAGTTATGACCATTACAAGTAGAATTTCGAAATGAAACCTACTTAACTTTTGTAAGTAAGCTGTAAGGAATGAGCCTGCCAAATTTCAGCCTTCTACCTACACGGGAAGTTGGAGAATTAGTGATGAGTGAGTGAGTCAGTGAGTCAGTCAGTGAGGGCTTTGCCTTTTATTAGTATAGATTTTTGGTGATAATAATTCAGGCACTGAATTGTTTGAGAATTTCTGTGACAGTGATGAATTGAACTTTAACTAGGATTGCTATGTATAAGCTCTTTGTTTATTGTATTTACTTTGCAGATCAGTGTTAGAACAAAAGAAATAGAAAGTTTAAAAAATGAGAGGAAACCACTAACTCCATCATACTTGTTTAGTTAGCTAATAGCTACATAAGTTGTCTGATTCAGATACTTTTTAAAACAGTTTTGTACTTAAGCTATCTAAAAATATATTTTTTTCCTTTTAACAACATTAAATACATTGTGGCACATTGTTTTTTGCGGTATGTTTTAAAGTCTACTTTAATTAAATTGCCACATTTTTTTATTCTGAAGATATTGGCTCATTTTTACATTAATTTCCAAATAAAAAATAACAGTCACATTCTCTTTTATTAAATACTAGCAAAATACCCGCGCTTCGCAGAAGCAAAGTACTGCCTTAAAAGTTTCATTAAGAAGAAAATTAAACCTTTTTAAACTGAGGGAAAATATACCAATAATTATTTGTTAAGGATCTCTTTGTATACCACATTGTGAGTTCGGCCCTCCGGTTGTAATATGACCAAGCTGTGCGCTGAGCTTACTCTTGAGCATGCAACGTACAGTTGGCCATGTGAACAGTAATCTTGTTTCAAATCTCACAGCTTCGATTGCTGCTGTCATAATCGGTTTGAGTTTCATGGTTTGTTTCAATTACGACAGTATTTGTAGGACTTGTGTTGAAGAGACATTCAGCATCTGTCAAGCGGTGTAAGTATACAACCGGTTTCATCGATAACTTCACATCCAGCTTTTGAGAGTTTAAACATTCATAAACATCAATGTGTCCACTACTGAAATCGTCACGTGTCAATCTAAGATGTTTAAGAGGCATTGGCAGTTGTCGAAAGGTGTAAAATATTTGGCTATTATGGTACGCTTGAAAGCAACAACCGAACAATTCAGCAGCAGCCATCAACTCACATACAGATGCATAGGTGAAGGGCTTAAGCATTTCACTCTTCTAGTGCTCCTGTGTAGTATAATTATCTCCTGTACCATCATCAGTCCACACCTTGAACCTGTCCCAGTCATTCAATACATAAGACAAAATGTTCCTCCGAAAATCAAGAGTGAGCCTGATATGGCCGTGCAATATGTAACAAAGAGAATGGAAAAGGCAGGTGCCATCTCTGGGCATGGAAACCACTCGGTAAGTGACAGTTCTTTGATCGATGGTGACCACCTCAATAGACATGTTAATGGGGGTACGGTTGGAATGATAAAGGAAATGGGTACCTGAACAATGTAAAGTGAGTCTAAAATACCTAAACAATAACTATAATCATAATAAATGAACAATAAAACAGCGGAGAAGCTGTGGATTAAATAAAAAGGCTGTAGTTATCAGCAGGGAGACGTGAATCCTGTGGCGAAGCAAGGAAGGGAATGTAGAGACTGAAGCGACGGACGACCTTATTTAGGCAGGCAGCCAGCAACGTGGGAGGCGTTGGGATGGGGGACCCAACGCCGCCTCACACGGTGACCGAGCTGCAAGCTATGGACGTATATATGTACGTAAGTAGCATTCAGTTACCGTTGGGAACCCGCGTACCAAATTTCTGGAAGATGGGCCCATAAGTAACAAAGACTGTTGAAAAGTTCAATATGGTGGCCAACAGTGGCATCATACCACCGAAATAAGTACCAATTTCCAGCCTTCTACCTACACGGGAAGATGGAGAATTAGTGACGTTGGAAAGTTCAATATGGCGGCTGACAGTGGCGTCATACCACCGAAATAAGTACGTACATTGGTTTCAGTTAGCGCAGGGAAGCCGCCTACCAAATTTCGTGAAGATGGGGCCATGAATAACAAAAAGTTCAATCAACATGGCGGACGTTGTTGACCATTATGACCATTACGAGTAGAATTTCGAAATGAAACCTGCTTAACTTTGTAAGTAAGCTGTAAGGAATGAGCCTGCCAAATTTCAGCCTTCTACCTACACAGGTAGTTGGAGAATTAGTGACATTGGAAAGTTAATTATGGCAGCCGACAGTGGCATCATACCACTGAAATAAGTATGTACATCAGTTTCGGTTAGCGCAGGGAAGCCGCCTACCAAATTTCGTGAAGATGGGGCCATAAATAAGAAAGTTTAACGTGGCAGACGTTGTTGACTGTTATGACCGTTACGTGTAGAATTTCGAAATGAAACCTGCTTAACTGTTGTAAGTGAGCTGTAAGGAATGAGCCTGCCAAATTTCAGCCTTCTACCTACACGGGAAGTTGGAGAATTAGTGATGAGTGAGTGAGTAAGTGAGTTAGTGAAGGCTTTGCCTTTTATTAGTATAGATCTTACCATTTGAAACAACAGCTAAATTTTAAAAAAACATTCTGAGAGTGTATTATATTAAAAAAATATTGTGATTGTGAAAAGCAAAAATATAATGTAGACAACATTTGGTATACTATATATACTGTATTACAAATCCTTTGGGCATAATCTTCTTGTACTAATTATTATTTTTATTAAGCAACATTACAGCCATCTGTGAAATATACATAGTATTAAGTCTGACAAATACTTCCCTAATAAAAATAGTATTTGGTATAGCACAGTATAAACCAAAATAATTTCCAAATGAATATGGTCTGTTTACATTCTGCAATGTTTGGTGTGTGTATGGTGCATACTCGAAAAGCACGTCCTTTTAATGGAACTTCTATTATTGCATGTGACAGAATTTATTTTTAAAAACTATACTGAAGCAGTTTATGGCCAAATGCAACCTGTTATATCAGCAAGGGGAAAGAAGCAGGATCAGACTTTGTTTATAGTGTGAAACCTGAAATGATGCATATCACATGAAATAACGCAGACTACATGTGTTTTAATTATCTTTTTACAGGTCATGTCTTGAATTACAGCTTCCACATACCATTCATAATGGTGTGAAATTTTCTTCTTAATTGGCATATTGGCTTGATTTAATACTAGCTTTACTGTAATGTATTTCTCTCCATTGTTTCAAGTCAATAGAAGGAAATCAAATCCTCTGAGACACACAAGCTGAAAATGTAAACAAAGCATTTGCTTAAATAAGATTTACAAATAAATTAGATTTGCATTTGGCCTGTGGTGTGTGCAGTTTACTTGGTATCTGAGAAGGCAGCTCTTTACTTTGAATACAAATGTGACTGTTTGTATGTACAGTAAATTATTCTTAGACAAAAACTTGTCAATGTGAACAGGCTATAGAATTATTATGAACAAAGAGTACATGATTTTGTTTTTATGAACAGATGTACTGTGATGAGCATGGAATAAAACGTTTTGCATATGTTAAATCTAATTTAAGACCAGTACTAAATAGGATTCAAAAATGCACATTCTAATTAGATATAGAATATTTTTCAGAGTCTGGATTATGTGTTAGTGTTTACATTTTCACTGTTTCATCAGTGACATCGTCACTGCTTTTTGAATGTTTTTTGCATTTGCTTTTTGTTAGATGTGATTCTATGTATAACTAAACATGTAATAAGGTACGTGTACAGTGTGATGTGTGACATTATGGAAGTCATATTGTAGAAGATGCATAAATGGTTTGCAAAGACATAGAGCTCTTTTGGAAAATTATCTGTAAACCTTCAGAATAGTGATAAGCGAAACAGGCAAGTTTTGCAAAACTGACTCTGAAATTGTTTTGTATGTGATTTTGCATGTACAAAATACAAAACTCACTAAAGAGTTTTTCCGGAATTTAAATTTGGTGAAAAACAAGGAACGCTGCTCCTTAAAAGCTTCATTTTACTATTCTTCAATTTTTACCTGTGTTCTTTTCGACAGCTACTGAACTATCCCAGTGAAATCACTTCTATTCATGCCTGCTTTTCATATCTCTTTGAACAAGTGCAGTACATTTTTTAAAAGAAATGTCATGGTGCATATTTTCAACAGGAAGACACGCTAGAATGCACCATTGTGCTCACTACTGTGTTTTCTCCACAGGAAAATTCAGTACACAGAAAGACATCCATACTTCCCATTACCTAAATAGTGCTTCATCCTAGTTGAGGATATACAGACTTACGGTGATTTTTTTTTTAGAGAGATATTTATTTAAATTTTAAATGACAGGTAGGTAAATGTGGGATTAATGCATGAAAACACTTCCAGACAGGAATTAATCACCTTTGTTAATGTGTGAAGTGAGACACAATTTATTTTGCCAATGTTTTTTGCTTAACACTGTGTTTCACTGCAAATCATTTTGCTAATCACCACTTGTGAGAAACAGGTAATTAGTAGTCTGGTAGTTTTTGCTTTTCTGATACTGATATTGGCTTTTACTAACTACAAATTTCCTTTAACTGACAATCTGTATTTAGATTTTGCGTTTTGACGCTACATCTAATTTCCATTCTCTGCCTTCAGTTGAATAAAAATGTTTATGGAAAGATTACAATGATCATGACATTGAAATTAAAAATAATTCAACAGATATTAGAACATTTCATTTTCACTGCATTAAACTGGTGGCTTTTGCAGGTCTGCTTCCTGCATTGTTGTCTATTGTAGCCAGTATAGACTTGGACACCAGTGTCCTTCATGTGCATTTAGGGAAGGTATGCCCAAAAATTAAATAAGAAATTCATAATTCCTGCAAGTTAGTAACTTTAGAGATTTCTATGTGAAAAAAATATTACTTGTTCAGGCAATTCCAAAGGTAAACAGCTAAAACAGGATGTTTCTCAATTTTTTTAGACCATCAGTTTTTCCTCTCTGAAAATATATTCTTTATATACTTCTTTTTTCCGGTGAAATGTAGTGTATCCTAAAATAATCTTAGGTAAGAAAGTACAAAAAATTCCTGAACATGCACCTATATTGATTAAATTGTGTTGTTGAAAAAGAAAAGAACATTTGAAGTTTTCAGATGTTTCTGAATCAACTTAGGTTTCACTTATAATGACAGTCACTATTAAATGCTGTTTCATGTGCAGTATTCTTAAGAAGTACATCACGTCAGTGACAAACACAGTATCACAAATGAGACAAAATTACTTAATTCTTGAGGGCCCCATTTGACTTTTTTGATGTTTTAACTTCATCTTGACCTTTTCCTTTGGATATTTCAAGTACTGTCTACAAAAATATTATGTCTGTTCATCCAAACTGTTACAAATAAACTAAATATTTATTTTCAAGATGTTGCTTGCTGCTAGTATACAACACTGCTTTGCTTGTACTTTGGGTTGAACCACAGATCAAAGATGAAAGTGACAGGCAGTAATAAATATATAAGTTTAATATGTCACTGTGCTCTGTGCAAATATATTTTATAAATCTGCCTTTTTCTACTCACATGCACATTTGACACAGAGCCAGATTTAGCACTGGAGTTCACCATATAAAAACTGCTAGGCAAGCATCTTAAGACAAGATAGTTAGGGACAACTGTGAAATGGGCAGTCAGACTGATGATCATTGCATACTATTTCTGTGTGTCAAACGCAACATGAAATTGTATCCTCTTTGCCTTGTTTGGAATGGCATGATTCACCTAAGTGGAGGCCTGCACATGAAGAAAGAGTATAAAACCATTGCCCGGCAAACCTTTGAAGCTGACGGACGGATGGGAGATAACGTCAACTGATCCGGAAAATCCTTCCAAATCCTTCCAAAGTAGCCATGAAAATGGCAGACTCTACACATTGGGCCCCCACTCCTGAACTGGGTTCTTTGCCATTAGCTTCCTTCATCTGTTATGCAGCGCAAGCCATCATTAAAGAAAGCTAAGTTATTTCTCCTATGTGATTTCTTACTGTCATAACACTAAGGAAGGGGTATTTCCTATTAATATATCTATATACAGTACATTCAGTTTATGTAACATGCCGCAATTACAAAAGAACTCATTCCAACAAGGGAGCTAACGCCCCCTGCTGGATACACAGGCTGAATTAGAATATATTACTAAGCCCACTGTTAACAGGTTTAGAGGTCATCTACACAGTTCAATTAATTATAACTGAAACAATGTTCAACCTGGTCTAATGTTAAAACAGTTCCAGAATCTAGGTTGTTCTTTTCTGGAGCAGTTCTCTTACTATACAGATTTGCGTGTGGATCTAGTCACAAAGGAACTGTAAAGTACTCTCGAACTGGTACTGAATTAATTTATTCTGCACCATTTAGACTGGTCATGTGTCTGACTTCACAGAGGATGCAAAATAATCTTTTCCAGAGGTGAGAGTGGGGTTTATTCTGAACAGAGTTTGTTAATCCTAATCTGTTAATCATTCCCAGCACACCCTCACTACCAGATGTGTCTACCAGGCACTCTACAGTATATGCCACTCATCTTGTCTCTTCACCTGAGTGTCAAGAACATACAGACTAAGGTCCAGCAAAATTTCACTGCTTGGATTTCAATCAGGCAGGCTATTCCTCTCCAGAAACGGAAGTCTCCCAGCAGGACTACAATATATGTCCCGGTAGATGGTACCTTTTACAGCACAAAATCCAAAACTCTTAAAAAGGCCAAGTACTCTGAATACTTACTCAGTGCATATGCTCAAACAACTCAAAGTCACTGGAACAAACTACAGTGCTCGACTGGAGGCCTCCGAGTATCTCTACACCCACATGCACAACTACAGAGTAGGAGGGAGAGTGGATAAGAAAGAGATCGACCACTTCTGATTGAGAAGTTTGGTTCAACAGCCAATTCTGTGTCTATTTAGCTAGTATTTTTTTAACATCCCACACAATTTCTGGCATTTTTCCTTACCAAAGAAATTATATTCCATGTATGATTAGTTAGTTTCATTTGTTATGTGCTGATCTATCCCACAGTTGCCTGTCACTGGATTACATTGCATGTGACAATCATCTTTTGGGTGTTCAACCACTTGGAGGCTCCATGCAGGTTTTTTGGGCAGAGTCCACCTGGACTATATGGATTACTCTGCCACCAGGCATTCACCAGTGGACACCAATCGCAGGTCTGGCTCCAGGAGTGCATCCTGGTATTCATGTTCTGGACAGCATAGGTCTAAGGGACACTGAGGCAAATAAGCTCCCCCACCATGCTAAAATCACCATCCTAGAAGGAGTACAGTAACAGTAATTATGTAAATTAAACATATTTCCCTCAGTGACTATCAGTCAAGGAAACCAAAGTAATTACTTTCTCCCTTTTTTAAAAAAGCTTTTTTTCCTGCAGCCATTCACGATTTTAGAAAGCTGTTTTTATATTTGTTTGTGTGCATCAGCATATTTTTCCCCACATCTAAGCAAACAGCTGCTTATGCTGACTAGTACAAAATAAATCCAGGTTATTTATATTTTTATGTACTCCATTTATTACAGAACAAAAAAAAACATATTCCTGAAAAAAATCTTAAGGAATAAGGTTGTTTTGGTAAGATTCTGAGAAATAAATAATAAGAGAGTCTAATTATAATATATAGCACCTATGGTTTGCTTCCTGTCAGCAGATTCTGTCTCACTGGGACAAAGAACTAAGCTGATGTGCGACATGTAGAATCATGTACCACGTCAAAAATTTGCAGAGAGTGTGATGAAGTGGACGATGAGGGAACTGCTGAATAAAATTCTCTAAAGACTGATTACAAGAGCAGCAGATCAGAGGATACAACCTCCTTCCCTCCTCCTTTCAAAGACTCTACTAAAGATGTTTCCTACGTTGCTGTCTGACTGTCAAAGATCTGTTTTAGATCAGGTACTAGAAATCATCTGTTACTTTTTTTTAACATGCATAATTATTTTTATATTGGTTTTTATTGGAAATAACAAACAGTTTACCAGAGAAATTAGTGTATTTGTATAATTAATTGGGGAAAACAGATTAAATGTCTTCATTAATATTTCTTCCACTGTATGGGACTCCAGTAATTTCAACAGCCTTACCTGCTGCCATGGCATTCAAAAAGAAATCACCTTGATAATTTTCAAAATAGCATTTTTTAGACTTATCTTCTAAATCTCTTCTTGAAACTTTCAAAATCAGATTCTTTTGGCCTGATTATACTACCTCCATGCTGTCTTTTCCATGTGTACTCAGAGTATTTTTGAAATGAAATGTTGGTAGATATTGTGTTAGTTTGTTAATGTACTGAATATGAAAGATATTAAAATGACATGCAATTGTCTGAATCATATGCACCTGACCATTGCATGCCATGCATACAATACTGTATAACGTATACAGAACTTGTTTAAAGTGCACTTAGCTCTCTGCCATTTCACCTACTGGGCAAATAGATCAGTGGAGGACACAATGTCCCTGGGCTTTTATGAATTTTTTCAACAATAAGAATCACAGAGCATACATGCTTATAGATTACATCTCTATTTATAACACAATTAATCCTGTCATGTTTTTGATCACCTGAGACATGATTATCAATTAGCATTTGTATTGTTGGCTTCCTTTCTGACAAGAAGCAGATGGTAAAGCTTAAGGATGATTTTGTTTTTTTTAGGGATCTCTTTCTGATGGTCAACAGGGTTGTGTCTTATTACTATTCTTCAATTCTATGAATACGAATGAGTGCAGGTTCTATAAGAACTGTCAAGTCTGTTTGTAACACCACTCTTTCAGAGTTATGTCTGGTTATGATGAATCTGTGCACATGAATAATTATATTCACATACATGTACTGTATTGTACTGGGGTGTTCTTTCTCTGGTATCTTTCTTTATTCAGTATGCATTCAAAAATGTACTGAAAATATTCGGGAGTGTTCTTCCCTAGACTTTCTCATTTACTCAGATATGGGGGTGGATATTTGAGAAGTAAACCGCAAGACAACGATTGCATTTTTATATTATGTACATTAAAGAACCATCAACAACAAATAAAATCAAATTAATAATATGTTGAACAATTATGAAAGTAAATTTGAATAAATCTGGCTCTGCAGCTGCATGAATAAAAAAGTGTCACTTCTGGTTAGCGGAAATAGCTCAAAAGTTGATAGAAATCTACGTTTTGTACCTAATAATTGTATGCAAAATTTGGTTGACCTAAGT
Organism: Polypterus senegalus; assembly: GCF_016835505.1. NCBI lineage: Eukaryota > Metazoa > Chordata > Cladistia > Polypteriformes > Polypteridae > Polypterus > Polypterus senegalus. Next base: position 152,047,887 of record NC_053157.1, read on the forward strand.
GAAACCGTACTCAAGTTATCGTGTTTACATAATTCCAAAAATGGTATTTTCAGACTCAGGGAGGTCTAAAACGTTGAGATTCATTAAAATCTCAAGGTCAGATTTTCAGACGATTACAATATTTTCCCTATATTTTGTATATGAGAGAATAAAAAGTCAAAAGGTACAAGCATTTTCGACTAAAAACTGAGCAATTTACATTTATGTAAACTATTACTATACATTAAACAATAAAAACACTGTAAAACAAGTTATATATAAACATAATACATTAAAAGAAAAGTGCTTGTTATTACAGTATTTAAAACATAACTTTCTCCAGTCCATTTGAACCAATCCAGGTCTGTTCAGGGTAGTCCAGCAGTAACAGGGCCTGATCCAGTCCCTTGTATGGCCCATTCATGAACACATCCATTTTCATACAGAGTCAGTTTGGAATTAACCTACAATGTACATTGCAAAACCATAAGACTAAACAAAGGAAAAACTAACGCAGACATGGAAAATAATTAACAAACTTCAATCAAATGATGATTGGGTGTGGAATTTAAATCCAGGCCACAGGATCCATGAGTCAGCAACACTAACTTCTGCTTCAAAGTTTATCTTAATTAAAATTCTAGGTAACTTGAATAAGATGGGAACTTTGTCCCTTACATCACCTTTGCAAATTGTTTAATCCTGAAAGTAGTCACTCTTTTCCATCTTTTTCCATATTGCTGATTATATGCAGAGATAAATGATTATGAAATGTATTTTATGAACTTTACACAACTAGTTAATATAAGTACAGTAGGAATCACCTGAAATGTTTATACATAATATACAATAAAACAAAACACAAATCTCACTGATACTGCAGTGGCTAATAGCAGATAATAAGTGTTTTTAAAGTGGTGTGCCTACATAAAACTTCAGTTGCTGTAAAACTATTTTCCTTGAGCGTCGAATGGTTACAAAGGTTATGACAGACAAGTGAGACAGCAAAGGTGGGGAAAAGAAAATAATCATATCTCACATTTTAAAAGATTGTCTCTTGTTCATCGTTCTCCGCAATAATGCTTTACATCGGGCATATAAAAGAGTAGAAAAAGCATAACACCAAATGGCACATAAGTTACTGAAGATGAAGAAACAGTGTTGGAAATATGTGAAAAAAACAGGCATTTATTAAAACCTTACAATATTTACTGACTTCCATACTTAATCATTGATGAGTAGGTTAAAGGGTGAGGATGAGGATCAGGGTGTACAAAATTATAAAATACATTTTGTGACTACAGTGAAGGTTGTTTAAAGATTCCTGGTTGGCAGTAATTTCCATGGAAGCAGGCAAAGCTAGTTAAACATTTCATATGTGTTTCGTGTCTACAACGATCTGGGTAAGAGTAGCATGACAGGAAATGCAAGGCAAGAAATGTTGAATACATACCTAGAATAGAAACTTTTTTCATGTTCTACTAATAATTGGCAAATACTGATGTGAAGTGTATAATGTGTGAAGACGGAAGTGCAAATATCAAATAAACACTTTCACAAAAGACATAGACATAACAAAAAAAGTGCAGTCTGTGTAGGACTGTAGGTCTTTTCCATGTCCCGCTTCTGACACCAATGTAGTGTTGGTGCCAAGCACCACAATGGATGCATTCTCTGCTCTTTACATGGCTCTTTGAGGTGGCTCGCTATCCTTAAAAGGGCTGCTTGCCTTTTGCAGTACTAGATGGAAGACAACATATGCGACTGTGCAGAGTTGCCATTTTTATAGGCACTCCTGTTATTGATGATACAATGCCAGCTCAGTCTTTTGATGACTCATCGCTGGTTGATGTAATTTATTCAGTGCTGTTGCAGTGGTAAAACTGTAACACCTTTGGAAAAAAAGGTTGTTTAAAATTATTAATAAAATTCACTAAGACTACATGGTGTTATGGTGTGATTTTGGAGCATTATTTCTTCCATCCATCATCCAACCAGCTATATCATAACTACAGGGTCACGGGGGTCTGCTGGAGCCAATCCTAGCCAACACAGGGCACAAGGCAGGAAACAAACATTGGGCAGGGCGCCAGCCCACTGCAGGGCACGCACACACACACACATACACCAAGCGCACACTAGTGACAATCTACAAACGCCAATGCACCTAACTTGCTTGTCCTTGGACTGTGGGAGGAAACAGGAGCACCCGGAGGAAACCCACGCAGACACAGGGAGAACATTCAAACTCCATGCAGGAAGGACACAGGAAGCGAACTCGGGTCTCTTAACTGCGAGGCAGCAGTGCTACCCACTGTACCACCCTCATTATTTCTTATTTTATTAATTATAAATGATAAATTATTATTATTATAAATTATTAATTTACATTATTGTTATTTATTTTTGTTCATTTTATTGATGTACCTGTAGAGTGGTTTTAAAATAAATAAAATGCACAACAAGAATGACATTCACTGCAGTGTCAGAAAATGAAGAGCACTTACTTGATGAACTTTAACCCCTCTATCATCCTCTCTAAGCAAAAAGTCCAGATGGCAAATAATGTATAATGGAAAGACTAACATAAATGTATTGTAACTACTAGAAATGAAGATAATGAAGTATGTTTTACCATAATGGAAATATATTTTTATAAAGTTCACACAAAGTACCAATTTTATTCATTAACGGTATACTCTTTTTTCTATTTGGGAACATACCTGGTGAAAGACAGGAACCAACCTTATATATAGCACCAGGCATCACAGGCAGTGCTGGTCGATGCCCATTTGGATGGGAGGGCAGTATTTTTAGTCTTTGATGACATTGTTTTTTTTTGTTTGGGAGCCAATTGATGTCCAGAGCACTCACCCATCCAAAAGCACAAATGTTTATATACCGCTGACTTTAAGGAGCTCTAATGTACAGAGCATGTGCACTTTTACTTTCATAAACTGCACCCAGCAGGTAACAGCCCCCACTCAGCATCTTCAGAGTTTAATGACTGGGGATCCCCCTCAACCTCCATAAATGACGCCCTCAGACGAAGATGCCTATGTCATCAATTGGACACTCTCTGATCATTTGGCTCAATCATTCACATCCCCCTGCCCAAAAACATCCACATCACACAGGGTCATAAAGAGATGGCATCCCATTATTAAACAGCCCTAATACCTTTAAGCACTTTAAAGACACTTTAATATGACAGATGATTGCACTTATGCAGTATTAAATGAAAAGTCAGATTTGGGTTTAAGGATACTTAAGAGAAGACGTAGGAAAATAATAATAAGCACATATGGGAAAGTTCTAATTTATAGGGTTTACACTTTATCCAATGTACCAGGAGCTTATTATTTATTGTACCAGAATATATGTGGTGAGATTTTAACAAGTCTGTCCTGAAGAACTTCAACCTTAGATCCTTAACTTTAATAGATACCACAGCTGTGATTGATTGGGATGCCTCATGACAATGTGTGCATTAATAGGTGGGGCATTGGCTTTTAAACCTTAAAGTTTCCATCCTTTGTATCTCTGAGTAAGTCACTTTACCTACTGGTGCTCCAGATGTAAAAATGTATGCAATTTTACTGTATCCTAAACTTGTAAGTAGCCTTGGGTCATGGTGTCAGCAAAACAAATAATGGCATTTTTCATTTATGTAAAAGATTTTTACACATTATTAATATTGTGCGCATCCAGGAAGCTCAAGAATCAACACAATTAACTAGCAGATCAAGAAAAAGAAAGGAACAAAACCAGAACGCAAGATACTGAGTGTCAAAAAAAGCCCTTAGGAATCTGAGTTTCTTAGTAGAAAATTTCAGGCTTGCTTAGTTGAAAGTTTAATTTTATTCATTCTGGTGAGATATGTATATTATAAACTCACCATGTCAGTATACATTTGAGAGAAATGCTGCCTTTTCAAAAGTAACTAAGATTAGGGACTTTGTTGACATTATCTCTACAATTTTAATCAGGGAACTTGAAATATAACATACTATGCAGAGTAAGTTAAAGAGGATGAATACCATCCATAACCTCTGTCAAGTATCTATTAGCAACAGTATAGTGTGTAGTATGGCATATACTCCATCTCCTAATTGTACCCAAGTTTAATCTGTACAATGTAAAATAAAAAAAATAAACATCAACTGGAGAAATTACTCTAGTGAAACAAGAAAATGAAACAATTTGCTGTTACACCTACAGTATTAACCAAAGCCTCAAATGCAACCATTCTCATACAGAAGTTCAGTACATTTGTTAGAATTTTTTTGTGAAAAAAGCTTTTCTTCCCTCTTCCTTCATTTGTTTTATTTGGTTAGTCATTGATACCTGGGAAGAAAAGGAGGAAAAAAAGAAAACAGCAAAAAAAAAAAAAGTACAATCTTTCTTGTTTATACCTCTCATGAATTCAAATGGTTTAGTTATACTGCCCTTCAGCTTTCTTTCTCCACACTTTATAGGTGCAATTCCTCAATCTGCTCTTGTTAATTAGTCCCTTAAGCTGAAGTATTAATCTCTTCCACAAGCCATTTTTTCTGTTAAGAGTCAGGAAGTTCCTTAAATTGTGGAAATGTTTATACTTCTCTAAGAAAGGTCTCATAATGGCATCACATTAGTTAGTGCATATACCCTGTTTAATGAACTATATATGTCAACATTGTGTATCTTCTTCCTTTAGAAAGTCACTAACTGAGTAATAATATACTTAATTACCCTTTGGCCCTGTTGAAAACCTGCACTGAAAGTTTAGTTTTTTAATGGTAATTGGTAAAAACAACAGAATGCAAGTCGGTTTACAATCATTTCTTTTTCTTTTTCTTCTGGCTGCTCCCAAAAACAAATACTTCTTTTCATGTTCTGAACCCACTTAAAGAATAATTTTGGCATTTTTCATAATCATAGTATTTGTTATATTACATTTTTTTTCAATTGCTAAAACACACTTCTTAAAATTATACCTCCATTTCCCAAAACTAACACAAATCCATAAGTGCACACTCAACTCCAAAAATTTCCAATTTACAGGTCAAAACCAAACTCTCCAGTCAAAACCATGCTGAGAAACCAAACTTTGCCTTCAGACTAAACATAAAAGTCCTCAAAAACACATACACTACAACTTAATCTTACACACTGGTGAGATCAATTCAAAACACTACTGTAAAAATCTGTTACAGCAATGAGTAGTGTTACTTATGACCCACCCCACCCCCAAACCACCTCTAAAGAACACTATATAAACAACAATGTAGACATTTTCTAAAAACGTTATCATTTAATGTACAACACAATACATAAAAAAAGGAAAAGAAAAAGAAAATTCTATTCAGCTGCAGCATCCTCTCGTCAGGGTCAGGCCAGAGAATCTCTTCGACATTGCATGCAGTATGATCCCTGACCAAGCAGAAAGGGAAAAAAAAACACTTGCATGCGTTATCCATCCTTTGTAAGCCTCAACTGTGATGTCTAAACAAACCTCCATGGCCTCAAGGAGGTGAACGCGAATGTAGGGGTGTTGGTAGTAGACCGTTGACTGCCATGCTGAAAAAACAAATTCTCTGTGGGGTTTAGGAAAGGAGAACATGCAGGCAGAAAGTTGTTGCTGAATCTAGGGCTTTTGGTGAACCAGAGCAACCTAGTGGAAAGTGACATTGTCCCAAATTACAATGTAGAATGGCTGCTCTGGTTGTGCTGGCTCTCTGTGGTCAAGCTGGTATAAATTATCTCAGACACCATTGAGGAGATCCAGTAGAGGCATGGTGTTGTATGGACCAAGGATGGAATATCGGTGGAGAACCCCTCGGTGGCTCATGGTGGCACACATTGTCACATTCCCCCCTCAAAGATCAGGGACATTCACATTATGTTCCTCTCCTTTCCTCTCCTTTTAGTGAGGTGGAAGCCTGCCTCATCAACAAAGATGAGCTCATGAGGAATGTGTCTTGCTTCTATTTCAAAGATTCTCTACAAAAGATGACACCCACTACAGTAAATGGCTACTCTGAAGCACATTGCTAGAGATTACTCAAAAGAGGAGGTCATAGATACTTTGTTCTACACACATTGTGCTGTACAGTATTGTAATATATACTGTAACTTTGCTCAAATACTTCACACAGTACAAAAAAATCATGCCTGCACATATTCCAGGCATTTTGTTTCGAAGGTTTTATCATCAACCTGTGCTTTAGAAGAATACAGTTAATTTTTGAAATGCTGACTGAATCAGTTCTTCAGAAGATTTCTTGGTCCCCAATAACCCTCTGTTGTATCTCCTGAAAGTGAATCGTGTTGTTGGATAGAACCATATTGATCATCGCCCATACTGATCAAGTATCAGAATACAGGATTCTTCTGCCTCCACCAAGTGGTCGTCTTTCAGTTCTGGAAAACAAAATACTGCAAGTACTAATTATAAAACCATACATTTTGTAATAGAAATATACGTAAATACTGCGGTGGGCTCGCGACCTGCCCAGGGTTTGTTGGCTGGGATTGGCTCCAGCGGACCCCCATGACCCTGTAGTTAGGATATAGTAGGTTGAATAATGGATGGATGAATATACGTAAATATGTGAAATGGTATAGTAATTCAATGCATTTCAGACAGCATACAATCCAACAGAGCAAACAGCTACAGCACATATAGCTGTTCTGCATAACAGTGTACAGTGCTCCAAAGTTACAGTAGAGAGCAACATGTAAATGACCTACCTATTTTCCTCACTGAAGGTTCATATCATAGAAGCTATTGTGAAATGGCTCAGGTTTGGTTTCACTCTTTGACCAGATTCTGCCATCAAAATACCATGCACAAATACACGGTCAACAAGAGTGGCACAAATCTCATTTGAAACAATTTGTCTCCTTGCTTTTGCTTTTATTCTTCCTTGCCTTCTTCCACCTCCTCTCCCATCCCCTCCTGTGTCCTCTTCCTCTTTCTCTTTCTTCCTGTGGTGGTAGATCCATTGTTTCAAAACAACTGGACTGACCCCTGGCCCTTTTATCTTTGACTTGTTGTGTTTGCACCTGGGTTATTGTGTGCTAAATGTGCTCCAGCTGTGCTGACGTGAGTGAACAATATTATCTGCTAGTGCTTTCTAAATGACCACCTGGTGCAGGCAATGCTATCTGAAGGGATTTGTGTAGAGTTTTGCACTAACAGTTCAACAAATCTGATTCATCTGTCAAAATAGGGGAGTAGTGTTTTTAGTTTAGGGAAATGGATGCGTTTTTAGGTAGATGGCGTTATGGTTTTGAATGTTTAGCTCCTAAGCCTTGTAATAGTATATAAGCAATTGAGAAAAACCGTAACAAAAGATCTTATTGTTGACTTCAGGAGACACCAACAACAGTCAATTGAGCAACTTTCAATTAATGAACCTGTGGAGAAAATCATTGTTACCCAGCTTCCCATTATAGAACAAATATGCTGCATCTGCCATTTGAACAGAGCATCAAATATTTTAAAGCAGGGATTCCCAACAATTTTCACTTTCTTTACATCATGGCAATTTTTTGAAAGTAAAAACTTAATAAAGCAAATTTAACCCCCACCCTTAATACTTAATATTATAACAATAGCAATAATAATAGCACATAATAATACTATTTCACTTATTTAAAAACAACTGATAATTAGCAGATACTGGTATACCAGAACGTAACACACTGAGTTGATGACAGCATATCAATCAAAGAGAGAACTGTTTTTGCTTTTCTCCTACATTTTTGAATATTCTTGGCTCAGCTGTTAAAAAAAGCAAGTCTCATGTCATCATTGGAAACAAATCAAGATTTTTTTAATGAAAATTTACCCCCTAAGTAGGCAAAATTTACCCTGGTTAGGAACCGCTGTTTTAAAGAATCTTTCTCACCCTGATTACCAGTTGTTTACCATCCACACATCTGGGAGGTCCTACAGAAGAACAGAAGCCTGTACAGTGCAGAGAAGAATTTTTCCCCAAACAGTATTATGGTTGAATCAATCACTACACAACCATCTGTAACTGTAAGACTTGTTAGGAATCACACTGCACAACACAGGTTTTATGTTGTGGAGGACTGCCGGCTTTTCATGCCGGTCCTCACCCCCAGGCCACCAGGAGGAGTTCTCCCGACAGCAGGATAGTGCCCCGAGGTCCAGCAGGGCCTCATGGACTTTGTAGTATTTATACACAGCCCTGCTGGATACCTTGGGGGCCACCAGGAGTCGTTGTGGGGGGGCTTATGGGCACTTTTGTGCTGTATGACCCGGGAGTACGTCACGGTCATGTGACAGGAAAGAACGACGTGCTCCTGGGTTGAAAAAAAGGACTGTTTGCCCTGTCCCGGAAGGAAAAAGGAACTGTGGACTGTTGGGAAAGGAACACCTCCTGGTCAGGGGCTATAAAGGACGATGCCTCAGTCCAGACACTGAGCTGAGCTGGGAGGTAGGAGGGTGAAGTGTCTGGGCGAGGAGGAAAGAGAATAGTGTTGCTGTGTTGTTGTTATTTGTAATTTATGAATGTAGAGTGGAGGGTGCTTTGTGCACGGTATAATAATAAAAAGAATAGCTATTATACTTTCACCTGGTGTTCAGAGTGGTACCTGAGGGTGTTAGAGGTGGACCACGCCTCTATCCGCTACAATGTGTAATATTAATTTCCTTAAGTTGCTAAATAATTTAAAATTTATTTTACTATTAATTTATTTCATTATATGTATTTACTGTTTTAACATATTTCCAGTTGTTTGTTTTTATTATTTACATACAGTAGGTGTACCTTTAAAGTATTTAGATATTTAAATTTTATTGCATATTATACTGTACAATGACAATAAAGTCTTCTTCTATTAATTTGACAAATTAACTTGTGTTCTATAATGAAGCATTTTAATAAATAAAAAAAAATTGTGCTTATTCTTATGGTCTAAAATGGGTTTTAAGGTGCACCAGTCCAAATGCAGGAAAAATTTTGATATAATAAAACAAGTATGCAAGTAATGTATTGTATCAAAAGATTCTGTTGTCCTAATAGCTTCAGGCTGCATATTCTCCTTCTTTTGCCCCCGAAACTTGGTTTCATCAACAATCATTTTACACAGGATACAGTTTTGTCTAACTAAAATCATGAACAGGAGAAAATGTTGGGTGAGGTGATTGTGACATGTGCTTCTTTACATCTATTAGATTCTGTGTTACTATATTTTACATTCATACTGAATGGCAGCACGGCGCAAGTTTGTCAAGCATGTAAATAAGACTTCCACTGTACTTCGTACATGTGACAATAAATGTAAACTAAACTGATCACACTTCATTCAAGTTCACAATGCCAATTCCTACTCAGCATTATACACTTTCCATACTAACTTTCCCCGTTTCTGTTTGGTAGATAGATAGATAGATAGATAGATAGATAGATAGATAGATAGATAGATAGATAGATAGATATTTAATAAAGCCTAATACAGTATAATATGATGAGGCAGTCCTGAGTTGTGATTTGTACCAATTAAAAGTCAACCTTGAATTATTTTATAAAAATTATTCTAGCAATAAACAAACACTGTTGCTGATGCTGTTCCATGCTAATACAGAATCCAGCCACAATCTCTATACATCCACAGTTGTCTCTCTGCAACAAATGCTTTACACAGTCTGTGGCTGCTTGCTGACAGTTTAGCAGCCTTGTCTATGATTTTCTTTATCACACGTAGTGACAGTCTGTGAGTGACTGTAAGTGTGAATAAGTGTTATTATTGTCTAGTTGTCTTCAGAAGGCTGTGGCAGTGGCAGAGGCAGTGATTCACATCTAGGTATCAGCATGCAGTAATGTCAATAACAGTGCCTGGATATGATTTTTCAAATTGAAAATGATATGCTAGAGCAGGGGTGCCCAGACTTTTTCGGCTTGCAAGCTACTTTTAAAATGACCAGGTCGAAATGATCTACCTACATTAAAAGTGCTATATACAGTATATACTGTATATATATATATATATATATATATATATATACAGTATATATATATATATCATTATATATAATTTGATATTATCCGTATGTATGGTGTTCACGTCAATACCCTGTATGTATTGTGTTTGTGTCAATACCTCGACTCAATACAAGTTAGATCCATGCAATGGGACTCTGCCTCTGTAGTTAGAACATAACGTGGAAAACGTGGGCGCAGTATTGCATGATTGGCTAAGAACGTTCAAATGCTTCAGTGACGCCGCTGTTCGGCCAAGTATAGTAAGTCGGTGTTGGAGCAGATAACAGTAAGTTCAGTTTGTTTTTGAAAAGTTGGTTTGGTGGGGCGTACTTTCTAGGACTAACAGCATCTACTGACTTAAACACTTCGACAGCTCTGGAACTGTAAGTAAGAAGAACGTATCACCATTTTCTTGGTATGTCGCAATCTATCTTTGGGCAGTTCGGTTTTGGCATCCATCCTTCTGACATCTATTGGCAAACTGAGTAATGACAGCTGGGTATTAACAATGGTCATTGTTTAAATTTTAGCTGATCTCAGATCTAAAATGACCACACCAACATATTTATTACTCCGACTCTGATTAGAGTCATAAAATATGGTTTGTTTTGAAAATTTGTTTGCCGGAAAAAGTCAAATGAGGTGCGCCGAAGAGCTCACTTCATGTCTCGCAGCCCTGTTTAAACAGGAAGCTCTTAATTACATCGGCCGAAAATGTCTATTTTAAGCACAAATCAGTGCCATGATAACAAAATCATTTCAAGGACTTAAAAAAACAAACAATTCTTTGAAGAGACAGTATGGATTTCACAAATGTAGAATTTGTAGCCCGATTCGATCGGGCTCCCAGTCGCTAGTATATATATATACATACACTGAGTACTGTATACTTTATATGGGGTGCCAAACAGGCAAATATAATGATTTTCGGAATATATAAAGTCAGTCTTCGGAATATATAACACCAAAACCTGATTATATAAATTCAGCGGCGGAATATATAAAGTCAAAGCCTAAATATATAAAGTCAGCGGCTGAATATATAAAGTCAAGTAAAGCTGAGTCTTGAAACCGTCTGTCAAAGTCTGACACACAATTTTCAATCTGCTCTGTGTAGCGTATGCTGTCATGTTGCACACATGCCTTCCATTGCGTCTCCAGCTCTGACGCGAGGTTTTGGATATTCCCCAAATCAAGGCGCTGCAGCTTTGAGGACAGATGTTGCATTTTTCGTTTGAAAGCATTAACTGAGCTAATCATATTGACCATGGTTTTGTCTTTTCCTTGCAGCTGTAAATTAAGCTCATTCAACATGTTGGTCAGATCGGAAAAAAAATGCCAAGTCTAGCAGCCATTGATCGTTATTAAGTTGCTTGTATTCTGCATGTTTAATGACAAGGAGAAACTCCTTTTTCTCCAGCCAGGGGTCTTGAAATCTCAGCAGGAATTTCTCCCTAGCCATCTGCCTCAATGAAGGTCTATTTAATCATCTCTCCATCTTGGAAGAACTTCTTATGCTTAATGATCGAGTGACTCACCCGGAACAATGCTTCGGTGTGTCTGCCTTTGCTTTTGAATTCAGCCGAGTGAAAAATGACAGCTGTCCAATTAACTGTGATTTTAGTTCCCTCTCCTTTCTGTTTCTCAGGTCGCTTTTCAGAAGGAAGTCAGTTTCGTAGTTTTTATGAACATTTCGAAAGTGCCTTTCCACATTTTCCTTCTGTGGAATAGCAATGATAGATTGACAGATCAGACAAACGCACTTCGATTGTGACATTCTGAGAAAAAAAAATCCTCTTCCAATTCCACATCCAGCCCATAAACCCAAACATTTTTTTTTAAATCCCTCCTTTAGTCGATATAAATTGGAAGGCTAACTAGATCACTTAGATAGCTGGATTTTTGCGGTAGCTCGCTTGAATTGATGTAGTAGGTTTTTGCTTTCACATTTGGACTGGTGACTCTTGAAACCCAATCAAACCCGCAAGATATTTTATAAAATGTATAAAAAATGTTTCACTTTAGAACACAACTTCATATAGCAAATTAATATTCCATGATTGTGAAGAAATGACTTAGAAAATACCAAACATATCCTTAAATCCTTGACAGGTATCACACACATGCGAGTTGGAGGCAGTCAAAGAGCCTAAAGGTGAGTGAAATATAGTGAGACAAAGAGTCATCACGTGATACTTACCTGAATCTCTTTTCACCTACAGAAAACTTGAAGAAAAATAAGAAGTTCCATTTCCGGGTTCAAAATGGCTGCAACAACGTCACTTCCGGTTCCATCAATCCATTGCTCCTGTCCACTTCTGATGACGTTGGTTCCGCCTTTCTGCCTCCAATTGTCACTTCCTGCCAACCATTTCCTGTCCCATAATCTATCCTGTTGTATAAACGCCATTTTGATTGCAGTTCATTGTTCATTTGCACTGAAAAGTCGTATGAATCAACCTCTTTTTTCATTTGTCTGGACGACAATATACGGGGACAATCCCCAAACCTTTTTTTTTTGTGTTTGGAAATATTTCTTTGTGGAATAATCTTATCACCCAGGATTCTTAGAATCATCCATTTATGGCAAGGCAGAAACCAACACTGAAAAGAATGTCAGTTATAATAACATTAAGGGCTCTGCAAAAGTATACAAGTTCTTTGAAGTTCTCAAATATTGCTGGATGTCACAATCTTCCACAACCAGCTAAGTTTGCCCTATAAAACAGGCTGTGTCTAAATCAGACAACAGAACTGATTTCAAAATGGCTGACCTTTTGATCATCCATGCAGAAAGGTCCAGGAGGGTGGACAATGGACGAGATGTCAGTGGTGGAACAGCTAGCTATTAATCTTCATTCTGCAAATGGATAGGAAGAAAGAAGCCATTACAACACAGTGCCAACCTCTGATTCAGCGGGTAATTACCATCAGTGGAGCCCTTAAGCTGCTTACCATGCACACACAAGTGACAATGTACAATTCATTGAGAACAACACACACAAAAATAAAATCTGTCCACAATTTAGAAATATGGCAGGAGCCATGTGGCAAAATTCTTCACTAAGCTAGTTAGAGTGAAAGATAAATATTAAAGACAGTTCTGTAATATAATAATGCTACAAAAAAGAAATGAATAAACTTTGGAACTAAGCCTTCAGCTATATCTGAATATAATACAGTTTTTCCATGAGATGTACTCTTTGGAGGTTGATTTATTTACATGATGGCTGTAGGCTGATTTTTTTATCAAAAAAAAATAACACAAAACATTATTTATGAAAAAAGGTCAGAATTCTTTTTTATTACTCCAAATCTGAAAACATACAACTAACAAATGTATAAAAACTGTAAACATGATAATTTTGCAGACTGTGCTACCGTTCATAGAAACCAATTGCATGCACCTCTGTTTGCAATATGTCTTGCACTGATAACCCTGTTTGTCTGCAGGACTTTCATTGTTACTGATAGTTCAAAATCCTCATCTAATGGTGCAGAATCGAAGTCATCAACATCTTTTTTGGTTAGAGTCAGTGACAGTGTTTGATGCCATGTTGTAAAGTAAAAATAATGACTGAAGTGCACAACCTTATTCATCTCCTTTTTTTTGCTGACATCTAATGTATAGAGATAAACAATACATTCAAAGGTGACTTTTCTCAACTTAGCCTTCTACCTCTTGATTTCGGCTATTGTTGACACCCACCTTCTACCCTTTATGTCAAAGTCTGTCAATACTCTCTTTAAAAAAGTTAAAAAGAATGTTATGATTTGTTGTGCAGCAATACCAATACCATTCATTTTAATGTCTCCTATTCTCAGCCAAAAAGGTGTCCGGTATGATGTATGATACTGCCAGTGGCGTAACTAGAGTTCTTGCTGCTCGGGGCAAGGCGGTGCTTCAATTTGCCGGCCTCCAACATATCTGAATATGTTAACCTATTTAAATAGAAAATTAAAATGATGTACAGAGAAAAATTAAGATACATTTTGCATAGATTTATTCATATATAGAGAAACAGCAATAACTTTCACATATAATTATTTATAAGCATTAACTAAACAAGAATATAGTATAGATGCACTGATAAGCCGTGTTCTATGATTATGCTGTGAAAACCAGAACCAGTGTAGTGTACAAGTGATAAGTGGGGATGCTTTCTGTGCAGAGCAAGAACACATTCGGATTGATAACGCAACGAAATTATAAATTGTAAATTAGTTGTTTATCTTCCTAGAAATTATTATCGGTGTAATGTTTGTTTATTTTTGTTATAGCTTCATAAACTTCAACTGCTGTGTCTGATGTCGTCACAGAAGGACAGTCTGAAAATTATTTTTGAAGCATTTGTGGATAAAAATCTGAGAATTTAACTTTTTTCATTCATGAGTGATATTTTTCTGAACCCTGCTGCTTACATATGAATGATACTGAGCCTTTTGGCCAATAATGTTGTCCCCAAAAATGTGCTGGCCGGGGCAGATTGCCCACTTCGTCTTCTCCTAGCTACGCCACTGGATACTGCCTTGGAATTATACCACCTGTCCCATCATATAAAAGTCTACCTGTTTCTACAATTGTTGCAGAATCTGGAGTGATAGTGCATAGATCTGATGCCTAGAATACTCAAAGAAACTTATGACGAGAATGAAGAACTCCAAGGCCACCAGAGACTCCAGGAATTATAACTATAGAAGAAAAGTGACTATGTTTTTGGTAGGTGACCTGATCAAGGTGTGGACTCATTCACTCTCCTTTTAAATGTTGCTATATGTAAACAACAGAGGGGGGCTGTAAATTGTGCCTTATCACGTTTATAAGTTCTTCTGCCTCCACCCTGTTTGGATGTCTTTTGTTTGAGTTAGGGTTTCTGTGATGTCTTTCAGTGGAGTTGGCTTTAAAATACTTTAAAGGAAAGTTGAAAAAGGTACCTGGAGATGACCTGAGGAGATGTACCAAAAAACAGACAAAAAACATTACAAACCTCAAAAACCGGAGGTCAAAATGATCAAGAACACAAAAGAATTTGTAAAAGTGCAAAGCTAGAAGTCAAAATCAAATCACAAAAACGAAAAGGAAGTAGCATTTAGGTATCAATTTAAATACTTGGAAAGTGAGCTCTGTATGTCACCATTTTATTTAGGCAGGAAACAATGACAACAATTTGTCACTTGACCACTGTGTCACATAACTAGTAACAAGGGTAAGGACCATAATCAATATTGTTATAGCCTGCAAAATTAAAAATGGCAGTGCCAAACAGAACATGAAATTTTCCTTCTACAATAATGATAATACAATTAAAAAAAGCACAAAAACTAAATATTAATTGACATAATAGATGAAAAAAATAAGAAGATACACAACACTCTAAGGCTGATACCCAAACTATATGTGTAATTGTACTAAAATAAAATAGATTTATTTTCTTGTGTATGCTGTTATAATTGATTCCCAGAATGGAAAAAATAAAATCACAATGTGGTTTTGAAATTTATATTCCAACACTTAAAAAAAATCACAAAAGTATATTTTTAAGAACTTTTCAAACTTGCGTCCCAGTAGTGATCCACGGATCAGCCCTCTTTACCCAAAGCCACCTTGAGGCTGTCTGCGGCATCACTTGCGGATTTAATGGCGCTCTTTTTGGCCGCTCCTGTTATGCCCAGCCGTGTGAGGACGCTGCAGAGTGAGTGTCCTGCAAATCCTTTGCAGCCCACTTTTCTGGGCTCATAGAGTACCCTCCAGACTCTGTCCCTGCACTCCTCCACCAGCTCCTGGTACTTGACGCGTTTCCTCTTGTCAAAGAGGAAATATTCAAAAAAGAAAGTAGAATGAAATGTTCAGTAAAAGAACAAAAGAAGTAAGAACTCCAAACTAGAACGTGTTGCTAAATTAAAAAACATAATAAACATTAATCAATTAACAAAATAGAATAATATAGAATGATGAAAGCTCAAATAGGAAAACACAAAGAAAGTACAGTGTAATTAAATCAAAATCCAGAAATTTACAACATTATCCACACAAGATAAATTATTTTTAAAATTCTCTCTAAATATAATGGAAAACAAATTGAATTCAAAACCAAATGATCCTAAACTAGAAAGCTCAAAATTAATAAATCTATGAAACAAAGACAGAGCATCAAAAGCGGGACATAGAACACCAAACACAGATTTCACTAATGCTACAACAAAACATGAAACAGTTTTGGACTCAGGATATTGTATCTCATTCCAAGCAAATACTGCTTTTTGGCTGAAACCTTTAAGCACTGGAGGCCCTTTTTTCTTGTATTTTGTGCCAATTGATTTTGCCAAAGGGCAACTCCCAATTGCATAACATCATACTACCAAGTGTCTAGTAAAACGTAAGTAAAAGTAATTCCCACAGCGAAGAAAAAAATAAAGGTTAGAAACACAACCTCAAATTACGTCTCTATCCTCCTTTACTATTTTTTTTTAGTGTGGGAAAACCTTTACCTGTGTTTTTTTTTTTTTCTTTTGAAGAGTCACACTGACTCATCCCTTTAGCAACTTGATGTAATAATAAAAGTATGTTTGCTGTAACACGTATCACAACAAGCAACAAAACAGCTGGCCCATTGATTAAATTAAATATATACACAGATGATTTGTTGATTTGACATATTTTTGTTGGCTCAGGTAATCTCCAGGATCCTGTACAGAGACTAATCTAGCTCATCTTTACTTGTCTGTACTTATGTAATAGTTTAAATCAAAACATCCATTTGCAATGTAAGGGATGCTTTGAGTTCCAATACCATCTATTTAATCAGGCAAAATCTAACATGCATAGAATTGTTCTAGTAATCTATTATTCACTGCAGGGTTTCTCATATTTGCTGTAAACCACCCTTTATAGTTAAATTAAGAACAGAGTGAAAGAAGCAGAAAACCTTGAGTCACAAGGCATAAACAGTCCATAGTGTCCATAAGTACTGCTATAAAAATGATGCAGTTGCCTAATTAGTGGGTGTTTCTAGGAATATCAAGTTAAAAAAATTATGCATTCAGGTACATTTAAAGGTTGTGCAAGCACTGTAGCAACTCAATGGACTCAGTAGGTAGATTCTAGGACATTGTCGATACATTTCAGGGTTGCACGGGCCAAAGGCAATCTCACCAGATATGGACAAAAAGCTCCAGTCCATCATAGGGACTACACTCAGTTGCTTACTTAGTCCAGTGTTTCCCAACCTCGGTCCTGGGGGCCCACTGTGGCTGCAGGTTTTTGTTCCAACCAGATTCCTAATCAGTGACAACACCTGATAGCACTGATCTCATTTAATTAGCTGGTATTATTTTTCTTTTATTCTACATTCAGAAAAGCACAGCTGCATGATTTTTTACATTTATAAGACATTTAGAACTATTTCTGCTTTTGCTATAGTTTTAAATGCTTAACTCTCTTTTGTTGATTTCATTATATTTTGCCCTTTCTCTGTGCAGTTTTTACCCTTCGTTGTATCTTATTAATGCCAATTAAAATGAGCAGAGCAGACACGCTGGGAAACAACAGTGAATAATCAAAGGCTGCAAGTACTTTAGCATCAGACCCACTAATTAGTAAATAATGGATTAATTAAATAATTAGAACACCAAGAAAAGTAGAATGAAAATCAAGATGAAAATATTGTTAAAAAGAAAAAAAAACATTATTCTCATATAACTGCTTGGTACATTTTAATATATATATTTTTTTACCAAACTTAGTTTTCTAATTTCTATATTGCTCCCTAAACACAGAACTAATAAGGAAATAACAGTTCACTTAATTAGCCCAGGAATCAAATTAAAAACAGAAGCTGGTTGAAACAAAAACCTGAAGCCACAGTGTGCCCCCAGGACCGAGGTTGGGAAACACTGACTTAGTCACACACACAACATAGTCAGAAACAGTGACAATTTGCAATTGGCAATTAACATATCCTAAACAAAAAAAAATATATAAAAACCTTTGTAATTAATTCATTCTCTTGTTGAGAGTGTATGGCCATTGTAAGAAATGGAACTTGCAAAGCTATTCAGTTATATCAAAAAATAAACGCCTAGGAGCCCACACAGTGCTTGAAATGTAAACAAATAAATGGCAGTACTTTTGGTTTTTGTGTGCTTCTTGGTTCTTTTCTATTCAAATTTAACAAATTCTAGTTTTTCCTGTTGGAGTTTTGGCCACGGTATTATGATAATATTATACCTTGAACTGGGATCTGGGATCTGAAGAGGATCCCTTGGAGTTTCATAAATATGTTATGAAGATGTTATTTTTTTTTTGAAGCACTGTTTTATTAAATGGTCTGCTTGTTGAAACATTTTGATATTCTTCAATTATTTGTTGGGCTGCATAGACTGAAATTGGGACTGCCCCTATCACCTACACATCTGGATACCCTAGTATATTATTAGTGATAGTGAAAATGTGAATCATTATAATCTAGAGATAATGGAGCTGTGAGGTTGATTTAGTGTTAAGTAAATTGTACTGACCAAATGTTTATTTGCTCTCTGCACAACAGCTTACATGCCATAGGGTACTTTATTCATATTTACATAGCCCTTTTGTTTTCCTTGCTTGCATTTAATACGTTTACAGTTAGTAAGTTCATTTAACTTATCTGTTAAAACTTAAAGCATTGGGAGGTGAAAGATGAGTGCACCGAGCTGGACTTGCCAACCTTTTGCATCAGTCTGCTAGTGTTTCATTAACTTGTATTGTGGATCTGTTTGCTGTCAGTAGCAACTATTAGAGGTGAAAAAGATGCAAATATACAAAATATACAAGATTGTCCATCTGCTGTCAAAGTATATTTGAAACAGTAAAGAAATTTTTAGCTTGAGTTGCACAGAACGTTTCTCCGTTTTAAGGTAAATGAGACTGCAAAATTCACCAAAGGTTTTCAATGGGAGATTTTGAAATTTTACAATTGTGTGCAGTGTGATCTGTTTGAAATTTTTAATCAAAAATTTAACTGTCTCGAAAAATTTCTTTGAACAATAAATGTGCCACATTTCAACAGATATGGTCCATGAGGGGCAAATTTACCTAATGCAGATAGACAGACAGACATGACTATTTCAATATGTGCTTCGCAAGTAGGAAGCGAATGCACTAAACAAAGACCCATAACCTTCAATGTAATTGAATATGTATTTTATTTAGGAGTATATAAATGATATATTTTATGTATGTAATTGACAAATACATAATTAAAATACTGTAGCTTTTCTATAGATATTTTGAAGGGTCATCCAGAAGTGGTATAAGTTCCATGAATTTGTTTTAGCAATTGATAACTGGTTGAACACACAAGAGAATGGAGAGATTAAAAACTGGGCCACCACAAAGCCAAATAATAGCAGGGAGGTCGCAGAACTATCACCTTAAACTGCAGCCATGCTTGTTGAAGATGTTCAAGAGTGCAAACATTTTCAGTTTTATTTGCCTCTTTGTGGCCAAATGATTCAAAGTCATTGATATTTATAACTGAAAATCTATAGCACAGAAACCTGTTTTTATAATTACATGCTGCTGATCTGTATGTTGTGAACAGCTCAATTAGAAACTATTGCATCCATCCATTTTGAAAGTGCAGAGTCACGGGAGCCTATCTCAGCAAGCTGTGGGCACAGAACAGGAACAATCCCTAGACAGAATGCCAGCCCACTATAGGGTGAACACACACACATACAGCAGGGGCCAATTTAGTAGTGCCACTTCACCTAATCTGTATGTCTCTAGACTGTGGAAGGAGACAAGAGCACCCAGAGGAAACCCATACAAACACGGGGGGAACATGCAAACTCCACATAGGGTGGACCTGAGACTTGATCCCCAACCACCTTGTTGTGAGGAAGCAGTGCTACCAATGTGCCTCTGTGTTTACCAGAATTATTGCAATGAAGTTTATATTTAAATTTAAACCAAATGTTAAATGGCAACACCAATATAAATTATATGGGAACTATTTGGAGTGACAAGAGGAAGTAATGTATAATGTTATTGTTCAGCAACATTTGGACGCTTCTGTGTGGACATGTACATGTTTCCATTGTGTTTGTATGGGAGCTTATGCATTGACCAATCTCCTATCCTGGGTTTATTTCTTCCTTACCGTTTGCTTCCAAGAATGGCTCTGGCTTCTAGTATCCCTGGGCTTAGGAAAGCAGGTTTAAAAGGTTGAACCATTTACTTTGAAATTTAGGATGATGCACAAAAATTTGAAGTGCTGAATATGAATCAAAATTAATAAAGTGTGTTGTAGCATGGAAAAAATGACTTCCCAGGGAACTTGAGCACTCTTGTTAAGGTATTTCTGTACAGTTCATCTTCTTCTTTTTCTTCTTACTACCAAAACAATAATAGTAATTATTTCATCTACATTCTGTTCTAAAAAGCCCTATAGATTAATTTGTAATTATAATGTACTCAATTTCATATATTACATTCTATGGTTATTTAAAGCAAAACACAACAATGCTATACACATTTTTTGACCTCCATAAAATGAACATAATCTGAAAAGAAAACTAATGAAATTATCTGTAGTTCACCATACTACAAAATGGTTCAAATATCTTTACTCTGATTAAGTGTTATAACACCATAATGAATGGTGATCTAACTTTGAATAGTATATTTAAGTAGCAGATGTATACTGTAATCATGGTGCTGCAAATGAGAACTCTTCTGTCCATATGCTGTCAAATCTGCTTTTTCTATTACAGGGTCTGGTGTAGCAGGAGTTTATCCCAGCAGCATCAAGCACAAGGTAGGGACCAACACTGCACAAGACATCATTGATGACTAATATGTTTGAGGTGAGCTCAACATGCTATTGCAGGCCTCCAGAAAAGTTTCATTTTGTACATATTTTTTCATGTTACTTTGGAAGAAAATGTCATTTTGCTAACAGACAGCTGGGTTCAGGTGTTCACTTCCAGATAAGTGTTATCCATCCTAACTTAATAACTGCTAATTAAACCTCTGACATCCCAAAGGTTTCTATGTTTTATATGCTGTGGCAGCTGTTTATGTGTTGTTTATCACATCAAAGCAGCATTGACTTGTAATTACCTTCTGAAATAAACTCAACTAAAAATCAAAATACGTACCAGTGGAATATACTGTAGTGTATAATACACAGTCACTCTGTATTCCAAGAGTACCGTTAGGGGTTGTAAACTCAGGGAGGGGATTTGTGAGAAGAATGCTAATTTCTGTGTAATAATCACAATCCTACTGTCTTTTTATGACCACAAGAAAATGATACTGCAACGAATGGCTCAAATCATTATAAGTGATGTGACAAAATAATGACAGGAGTATAAATGGCAATACATTTTTTTTTTTATTGGAAACGGATGAAAAGGGTAAACTTACATGTTTATAAGAATTAGCTCTACCATTTTCTAGTATTATTTAAAATTGCTTCACTGACTGTCTAGAATGAGTGGCTGATATAAAAGTAGAGACTGCAATAATATAGTAATAAAGAATATAGCAATAATGTTTTGAATCACCTTTATAATAACATGCCAAGCTTCCTCACATAGCATTGTGCTACAGTCTATTAACTTCCTTAGCATATGCGTCCACCACGATAACAGAAAAGTCTTTTTATTTGGTAGAATTTAGTAAACCAATGCTATTTTAAGTTCATGTATTGAGGAATAAGAGAATGGCGCAGCCTGAAAACATTTAATGCAGTAAGCTAGCTGCTGTGCAGATTACACCATTTCTCCCACCACGTTGGTCTTGACATACATGTCAAATTTTTCACTGTTGCTAACAGAGCTGAAGCTGGTGCTACTGAAGCAGCTATCTTCACTTATTCAGAAAAACTGACGGTTAGGACATAAAAACACATGTACAGATTCATTGCGTGCTGTGACATTCTAGAACATAATTCCCTATATGACATTCAGTGAACAAGGAAGTTTTAGGTGAAAAAAAATGTAACTAATACACCTGTGAGCATCTTAGCAGTGTATGATTTCTTTGACGGAATATTAATGTTAATGGCATACTACTACTACACTTTGCACCTGACATATCCCAAATGTGTTGCAACCCTCCTCTCAATCATTCAAACAGAAGTACTAGGTGATGCCATCCACGATCGAGATGCCACAAGTGCATATAAGAAAGCAATCACTAAGCGGAAATCATGCACTGAGAAATAGATGTGCATAGGAGTTACAAATATTAGAATGTCAGGTCGGGTTTTCAGATTATTGTTCTGTTTGCTCTGCTTTTCAGTCATTACTTGGAACGTACCTGTACTTTACTATTTACCTCCTCTGCTGAGGTTTTTCATTCCCTGCTTTGGGGTATAGTGTTTTTTTTTTTTCATTCAGAAATATTTTTTTCTAGCTGATGTTCAGTTTGCCACATTTTGTTCTTCAGCTGTCCAAAGTTATATCTCTTTACATCTCTCTTTCTCTCTCCCTTTCCCTCTCTCTGTTTCAGTCTGTGTAAAGTTTTCTCTCTCACTCTTGCTCTCCATCAATCTCTTCCTGTGCTGCTTGTGCAATTCCTTGCTGTGACAATGGGTGTCTGAGAGTAGACAGTAGGATAGTAGATAACCCTTTTTTTCCCAGCAATTTGCGCAATAAAACTGTTAATTATGTCAATGCTTGTGTCACTTTACTTTCAATAAATTTTGACATGAAATTCCACTTGCTATCCTGTGATTATTATTTTTTTATATATATAAAAATTTCTTGTTTTAAGATGTATGCTCTTAGATTAAATGTTGGGCTACCTATTTCAAGATGAGCTAACTTGTTTCATGTAACAGGACAATCATTCTCCACTAGTATTAAGAATGTTCCACTTATATTTGTGATTTATTCTGTTGTTCCTTGTCCTTCATTTTTTCTGTGTGCTAAAATTAGGAATACAACATAATTGAATTAAAAAATATTTTCTAATATTCAGTGTATTTCCACTGCATAAAGTCTAATCTCTAGTAATTAGATCTAAACATTTACATTTTCTGCTTATTTCAAACCTTTGTACACCTATTGGAGCTTTCTTACTTCTAGAATGGAACTAACTTATTTTAAGATGTCTTGGGAAGTAAAATTATCTTACTGCATGGACAGATAATTTCACTAATATTAAATCATTTTCTCCTGAAATTCAGTGTTTATATCTTATTTCTTAACTAAGTTTTTATGCAGCGTAGGACTTAAGAAGAAATCTTTTCCAACTGAAAGCTGATCCTATAGTTTTAAAACTTTGTACTGATAGGGAATGAAATAGAATTTGCTTATTTAGCAAGACTTTTTGTGGTGGAAATGACCCTAGTAAGTACTACATGCAGAATCTATAATGAACATCTTTTTGACACAATGCAAAATTTGTAATAGTGACAAGCATATTGGTAAGGTAATTACTAAAATGTTTTACAGAGCAGACTGACTGTATCATAATCATGGTACAAAGATCAATGGAAAAATAAAGAACAGGTGTGCATCATCTGCAAAAAAGGGTGTGACACAACAACGCCCGTAGTTAAGGGGATTTCTTTTTTGACTACATAGTGATGTCATTATTTTCTTGTTTGGTTGTGCCAAACTTTTTGTTTCTGTAGAATTTGATAATAAAATTGTGTTTTAGTTGTCATTAAATATCTGTACAGTACTTTTTCAAACTTTGTTTAGTCTGCATAGAAGCAAAACAGCGGCCGATTAGAACAAGGATGCAGGGTTAACTATTAGCAATCCACAGTAGTGAACTTTTACAGTGAATAATTTTAATATTACTTCATTAGTTCATTTTAAAAGGATGTTATAAAAATTTTATCTAGCAAAAAAAAACTATGATAGCATTTAAATGTAGTATTTAAATGAAGGGCTCTAGTAAAAACAAAATCACCACAAGTATGTATATCCTCAACTAGGATAAGGATGTTTGCTAGGTAAGAGTAGAGGGGTGAATTTCTCTGGGGAGACTTTCCATGTAGCGAGTTGTCCTGTGTAGAAAACACCGCAATATGTACAAAGGTGCATTTTGGTGTGTCTCCGTGTGGAAAATATGCAGCTTGTTACTCTTTCACAGTAATGTGAACAAGAGGTATAAATAGTATTGGTTTTAGCAGTGTGGTACGATGTCACACACGTACACATTGGAGGCAGCTAGAATGACCAAAAGAAGGTAATTCCATACCAGGCCATGGGGTGGCGGGGTGCAGTGAACCTTTCTCTTTTATCTGTGCAGACCAGACATGGGAAATTATGCCTGATTCTGACGATGTCACCTCCTGTTCCGGCCCCAAGAATGTTACTTCCAGTTCTGGCTCCAAGAATGCCGACCTGTTTTAAAAGCCAGTCATTCTTCACTTGTATTCAGTTCTGGTGTTGGCTAATCTTCACTATTGCAGCTTCTGTGTTGGCTAATCTTCACTATTGCAGCCTTATTGAAGTATATGGGTGGCTGCCAAAACCTCTTTTTGGTGACAAGGTCTTTCCATTTTTATAACAGATTACACATATTAAACAGTAAACACGGAAGTGTGGAGGAATTTTTTTGGAAGCAATATTCCTTGTTTTGCACCCAAAACACTCTCGAAAACACTCAAACAATACTTTAAATAAGTCTGGCATTGCAAATTGCAAAATCACCTGTGAAATTAATTTTAATACCAGCTTTGGGAATAAAACGTCCAAAAAAAGCAAGAAAACAGTTGATGTAATTTGTCATCAGAGGACACAAAAAGTCCTCATAATTAGTAATTTAGAACCTATCAATAAAAGAAATACTAAAAGCAATGTTTTCGTCAATCCTAATATTGGATGCCAAGCAAGTGTAAGGTGCTAACCTTTATGCCGTTTCAGTAATAACATCAAACACTCTAAACTCACAGTCATCAAACCTAGCAAAGGCATAGCAGCATCAACAAAACTATCCCAGAATGGAGGTGTCCACAAGAAAAACAAAATAGCACTGTGGAAGAGCATGAATTATATTTAACACTAATAAAAACGCATAAGAACACAAAAACAAATATTACAAATAGATTCCCTAACTTTCAAAACCCCGGGAACTCTACATAAATAATTTTAAAAGGCCAAAGAACAGTTGGAAAAAAAAATTTAAATCATAAGCCTAATCATGACAGTTTATTTCTTTAAAAAAGTAGAATGGAGAAAAGATTGTTCAAAAAGAAAAATATGCTTTCTTATTGGAGCATATGTCCCCATTATTGTGGTTTATAATTACATGTAGCTTGGCACAGGAACACTTCTCCTTTGATCGACAAGTGTAAACAGTAAACCATGGGCCATTTTCTTGATAGCATAGTACTTAGTGCAGCTTCCTCATAACTCAAGGAGATGGAGTCTTAATCCCTGGCCTGGTCATTCTCTGTGCAGGGTTTTAATTTTCTTCCCAGTTGCTGTATGTGTGTTTTTAAGTATTTTAGCTTACCTACCTTACCCTAAAGACCTGGGGCCTCATGTATAAACGGTGCGTATGCACAGAAATGTTGCGTGAGAACGTTTCCACGTTCAAATCGCGATGTATAAAACCTACACTTCACGTAAACTCACGCACTTTTCCACAGTACCTCATACCCTGTCGTACGCAAGTTCTCCACTCGGTTTTGCAGACTGGTGGCACCCAGCGTCAAAGCAGTGCTATTTTTCCTGTGTGGTTACCCTTTATTTCTTAGAACCACATTTCTGACGCGGCTTTATAAATACAATGAAACTAACCGCATATTGTTGATTAGTGTAATGCATCTGATTCTACAGTAGATTACCTGTAACAATATAATGGCCCAGGGAATAGCCATAGTATTTCAAATACCATAACTGCTTTAGCGTTGTTACTCTCACTGCACCATCTTCTTCTTCTTTTTCTCCTTTCAGCTGCTGCCTTTAAGGGTTGCCACAGCGGATCATCTTTTTCCATATTACTCTCACTGCACCACTCGGAGTATTTATATCACTGTATCTGAGTGGGGAATCACAGCAGCAGCTGATCAGAAAGAGAATTATCGATATACAGCATCAAGCACATGCTACTTTAGCCACGGCAAAACGTTTCAAAGCCTTTCCTGTACGGACCTCATGGTTCAGAAACAGTTTCATCCCAAGAACTATACATGCACTCAATCAATTGCTCCTTGTAGAACTGTTTGTACTTATAAGTACAATTACCTCACTGTAAACTTGCACTACAGTTATAATATTGCACAATCTGCGCCACTTTATAAAGCGCGTATTTACATATGATGACGATATCATTTTTAAGATGAAATGCAGCAAAATATGTTGATTATATTATACAGATTAAAGTTTAACTTCATTTAAATAGTCTGTAATGTTAATAATTAAACATGTGAGGACATGGTGCTGCAGTTCAAGCAAGTTCACGTATTGTTCCTGCTTTGCGCTGTATATTTGCTGAGGCTGGCGCGACACTGGAAGGATAGAAGGATAGAATAATTAAACATGTACTATGAAGATATTTCAATGTTCCTTAAAAGTTTTGAAGAATCGTCGTTGTAAGCTTACATCTATTACAGAGCTGATTATATGGTGATTGGGTATTTGGGGAAAGAAAAGTAAGGACAGGAATTGCAGGTTAGTACATTTGAAAGAGACAGTACTGCGGCAATAAATTATTTCATTGAAGGTTGGGCACAGCGCAGCAAGCATCTTGTGTGAAGCATGAACAATCATTGCGCCATCGTAGTCCCATGTTTAATAACATGCTTTCATTCCAATCATCATGAAAATGATATCACGTATGCATCTCAGTATTTTAATTATTCAGAGAGATGTAATATCATGAATGTAATGGATTCTGTGCCTTGTCGGAGAAAGAGAAAGAATGGAAGCACGTAGTGATTCACACTCATATAGCACATTTAACATGCTGCTTTATTTACGATGGGATTTGAGAAAGTAGTAAATTAAATGATTTTAAGATGAAGTTTATGATGTTTTACTTTAATGACAAAATAAACTACGTGATTAAAGTGGAAATTTCAAGATTAAAGTTGACATTTCGTGCTTTTTTCCCACTGTGTGCCTATTTTTTTTGTCTGTACCCTAATAAACTCAGACAGTGGGCTACAACGATATGTGACTTCATTTTTATTTTGGCACTGTGCGATTTTGTGAACTTGAGCTTTCGAGTTTCTCTAACACGCTATGTCACTCAATCAACTTCCTTTTGTTGTTTATATCACTGTTTAAATCAACAAATAGTATGTTTTTCCTTTGCCTCCACTTGGTATTCGTTGAAATCCTTATATTTTCCCCCGTGCTTTTCCCATTGACTTTTCACAGAACGCTGAGCTTAAGGGCTATTTATATTGATTTGCATATTCAAAGAGGTGTAATTCTGGGAGGAATTGGGGCGGGACAGCATGCGCGTGCATGTGCGTTACTTTTCACACTTACTGGGATTTATGGAGCGGAAGGACGTTGTAGTCGGAGTATGCACAGATTCCTACATCTAGATTTTACTGTGCATAAGCACATTTAGGCTTTTGTGCTTACGTCATGTTATAGTGCGAATTCTACGCACGCCATTATGCATGAGGCCGCTGAGCTTTAGGCTGAATGGATAGTCTAGACTAGCATGAGTAATGTTGGTGGTGTGCGTGACTGTGCTCTGCAGTGGACTGGTATTGTGTTTATGGTTAGCTTCTTTTTTTGAACCTGCCTGACAGGACAGATTCCAGCCCTGACAATCCATCTCACACTAACAAGTTTTGGAAAACAGAGGGACAGATGGAGGAATACATTTTTTTTTGTTTTGATATTTTGTATTTTGTTATATTTTTCAGCAGGTAAAGCAGCTAGATCAGTTGTGATGGATAAGTATTTACATTAGTTAGCAAGAATAGATGTAGTAGTGATCCACATGCAGTATCTATTTTCTGAAGCTTCTTGATCAAATGTGGAGTTTCAAGAAGGCTGAGATGCTATCCTAGCAGCATCAGATGTGATTCAGAAATCATACTTGGACAGGATGCCAGTCAAACAAAGTAATGTAATGCTTACACACTCCTGCCTAAGCTTGGCCAATATGAAGTTACCGATAAACTTGACTTGCACTTAAATTGCAATGAACTCTTATTCATTGGGTAATATGAAAAAATAAGTATATCAACTGAAAATAAAGAAAACACTCTGCCTCCTCACTTACATTATTATGGATAAAGTAATCAATTAAAAGATGAAATAACATGCTTATGTGTCCCAAGGTAGTGTACTATTGTCTGTAGTTTAGGACTTTCAACCTTAAGGTTGCTGTTTCAGTTCCTCCCTCTGACTCAATGTGTTAATTTGAGTAAGTCAACCTGTCTGCACTCTAAACATAAAAAAAAAAATGCTTGTACACATGTGTATGGAATTTTGAAGTCACAACTTGTCTCAAGTAAATATCACCAAAAAATACATAATAATGAAAGTTAAAAAAAAAAAATTATATCATCTTCTAGCATATTACATCTTTTCTAATGAGATCAACTCATTGGTATATGAGAGCAGCTTTGGGTAGCTCAGGTTATTCACTTGCTAGGACTGAATTTGCACAAAAAAAAGATTATTACATATCAATGGTTCCAGCTGTTTCTTTTATGCAAACTCATTCCTGTGTGTACCCTACCCAGCAATTAGTTTAAAATTATTATTTGAAGAAAATTCCTGCATATAAAACAGACCTGTGCTGGGTTGTTCAGAGAGGCAAAACAAATTCTATTTCTAAGCTAAATATAAATGCCAAAAAAACCGAAAGCATAGCAGATTTAATTAGGGCCTTTGTCATCAAAACATGGCTTATTGCATTCAACTGAGCAACTATTGCAAGTAAGAAATATTGCTCAATAAGGATATTGTACCTTCCTCCAAGTTAAACAATAAGCACTTTTATACAGAAAACAATTAGCATCTTTTACAATAAAAAGTTGTGATCTGTTTGTGTTTGTATGCTTGTGTGGTTGGTGCAACTTCATATTACCCTATATGGCCAAAAGTTTGTGGACACCTGACCATCAGACTTATTTGCAATTGTTGGACATCCCACTCTAAAACTATGACCAGTAATATAGAGTTGACCTCCACTTGGTGGCTATAACAGCCTCCACTCTACTGAGAAGGCTTTCCATAAGACTTTGGAGTGTGTTTGAGAGAATTCAGCTAAAAGAGGTCAGGTACTGATGATGACGAGAAGACCAGGATCACAACTGGTGTTCTAATTCATCCCAAAGATGTTCAGTAGGGTTGAGATCAGGGCTATGTGCAGGCCAATTGAGTTTGTCCAAGTCTTTAAGGATCTCGCTATGTGCACAGGTATACGGTCATATACAGTAGTAACAGAAAAGGGTCTTCCTCAAACTGTTACCAAAAAATTTGAAATGCACAATTGTGTAAAATATCTTTGTATGCAGTAGCATTAGTACCCTTCACTGAAAACATCAAGGCTACTGCAAACCCAGAAAACAACCTCAGACCACTATCTCTTCTTCCTTCCCCAGACTTTACAATAGGCAGTGTGTAGTCAGGAAGGTAATGTTCTCCTGGCCACTAAACATAGATATGTCAATACTGCCAGATAGTAAATCGCAATTCGTCACTCGTCAATGGTGATGTGCTTTACACCAATTCAGTTAATGTCTGGCATTGTGCATAGTGATCTTAGGCGTGAGTGCATCAGCTTGGTTATGGAAACCCATTTCATGAAGATCCTGATGCACCATTCTTGTGCTTTCACCACTTTAAGAGGCAGTTTGGAGCTCCCTTATGTGAAGGATAAAGGATTTTTATGCACTAAGTGCTTCAGCACTTGGTGGCCCTGTCCTGAATTTTATGGCCTATTACTTCATTACGTCCTAGATGTTTCCAGTTCACAATAACAGCATTTACATTTGACAGGGGCAGCTCTAGCAGGGTAGAAATTTTACATACCGACTTGCAGTAAAGGTGACATCCTACGACAGTGTCACATTTAAAGTAATTGAGCTCTTCAGTACCACCCATTTTACCGCCATCATGTGCTAATGGAGACTGCAAGTCTATGTTCTTGATTTTTATACAGCTATTAACAGTGGGGACAGCTGAAACACCTGAACTCAATCATTTGGAGGGGTGTCCACTTACTTTTGGGCATAGATAATACCACCATGGGTGGTGGATGCCACAGTACTTCATGAACACTTCCAAATTAACATCTTGCCTCACATTTTATTGTAAAGTAAGCGATGTATTGTTTTCTGGTTGGCTCAATCCTGGATTTTTAGCTAATAGAACACAAGAGTATTTCTGAAAAGCTGAATTTCTGATGAGCTGCCATCATCCAATGGGTCACCTCAAGGGTGTCTTCTCTTCTGTTTATGATTACTAGACACTCACACAAGGGCAGGAATATCTTAAAATTAGTGGATGAGATTGTTTTACATGATAAAGAAAACGGTCATTGATCGACTGTCGATGATTTTGTTAAGTGGCATGATAATTCCTTTTTTGAGCTAATTATCTCTAAAACCAAGGCTATGACTGATGGCTGAAGATTTTTGATATTCCACTCCTTTGTTCTCTCAATTTTAATTACAAGGGAAAACTGTCAAAAAGATGGAGAACTACAGATATTTAGGTAAATCTTTAATTACAGACCGTCCTTTGACTTGAATGTCATATTATCAATTTAAAGGGACAGAAACAACTGTACTTGTTAAGGAGTTATAGACATAAATATAAGTTCACTTTTTTATAGTCTTTAATTGAATGTATTGTTGTATTTGTTTTTATATGTTGGTTTGGGAATCTTAACATATAAAAATATCTATTTCAACAACATTGCCACAATTGCCAGTAAAGTCATTGGCCTACATCAGTCCTGTCTCACCAGCAGGTTAAATAGAAAACCTTCTTTATGCTTTCATACAGCAGCCATCCTCTGTTTACAAAATTTCAATTGTTGCAATCAAACTGCTGATTTACAGTACATTCCCAAGACTCAAAAGCAGTAGATTAAACCAACTCTTTTATTCCCAGTGCAATAAACATTTACATTCTAGTAACTGTGATGGTCCCGATAAACTCATCAGTGTACTATTCTAAGAGTCCTTGATGTTTTGTTCTGTTTAGAAAAATGTTTATGCTGTAAGTTCCTATCTCATAACTAATTTTTTTTTAAAATGTGAAGCAATGTTTTATGTTTTAGAAGGTATATACAAGTGGAAATTATAGTAAGTCATTTTCTACAAAATTTGAAAATGTGTGAAAATAAAAACAATTATACAGAAAGGCAAAAGAAAGTTTAGTCTACTAAGGGCAATGGTCTTGTAACAGTTTAAGCTGTTGTAAACAAACTAATACCTGAAGGTGGCATATTATAAAGATTAAAGCTAAACAGAAAGACAGAGAGATTAATAGGGCACAGCTTGTGTATGAGAGATACAGTACTTTAACCTTTTCAAATGACAGATTTCAGGTATTATGAAAGTCTTTTCATGCTGAACTGAAGTGCATAGTATTCTGGGAAAGCTGAAAAACAAAGCTGAATTTAGAGTATGTTACATGATTAGAATGTGAAGTAGAACTTCGAAATGTTGTGTTGAGTCAGTCTGTTTGCAGCTCCAAACAGCTTTTGATTTCCATATTTTGAGAAGCTGTCTACTTTGCAAGCAGAAAGAAATTCATTTGTGGGTGCTTATTTGTTGGGTTAGAAGTGGGAAAATGTAGCTGCTATTTTACTAGACATTTTTTCAGTAAGATTTTTCTCAGCTCTGGACTCACATGGAGCTTTTACTTCAGTTGCTGCTATTCTTAATCTTTTGTTAAAAGAAACTCTTTTTCAAAAGTAGTTTTAGGATTCTTTATCAACATGTTATCAACTAAAAAATTGATACTTTCAGGGAGATCTGTCTCTTAGCTGCTGGACACTTGGCAATTAGCCTTCTCCAGTACAAAAAATAAAAATAAAAATCTTTCTTTTCATTTCCATTTTCATTCCAGTCAGAAAGCCCAGAGAGTGGAAGGACCAGGAGAGGAACAGTATATCCCCTGGAACACGAGAAGGCTACTGTCCTGGTGGGTGTTGGGGCCACGGGAACAGAACTTAGAAGTTGAACCCTATGGGCACCTGGACATTTGCTAAGCCCTGGGCTGCAGAACTTCTGCAACACCAGGAAGTGCTGCAGGAATGTCATCAAGGAGCACCTGGAACACATTTGAGGAGCCGGAGTTGGGAGGCAGAGGACGGAGCTTGCGAGTGGAGGAGTGAGGGTGGCAGAGAAGAAGAGGAAGAATAAAGAAAGAAGGACTGAGCAGTATTGTGGCTGTTGGTGCACTGTATCAGTTGCTGTGAAGAAGGAGAGAAATACTGTATTTACGTGTGTACCACGCGCACATTTTTTCCTGAAAATTAGCATTAGAAAACCAGGTGCACATCATACACGAGGAAATGTAATTCTGTAATGTTTACTTCTTCTGCATGGGCTCGCTCGTGCTCTCTCTATCTCGCTTGCTCGCACTCTCGCACTCTCTCTCTCTCTAAACGCTTCCTATACAATCACAACGCGTGTCGTACACGGGGCAAAAGGATTTCCGCGATTTTATTTGTAAAAATTAGGGTGCGCGTCTTACACGAGGGCACGTGGTACACGAGTAAATACAGTAAAAGCATGTGTTTGGACTTCTGTGTGTCCTGGTGTCTGTCTGTAGTCAGGCTGACTGTCCACAATATATAATTTGTAACTAAGGACTGGGACCACCTGGAGCGACTTGCTGATAAGAACTCAACAAGGTTTTATAATTCATTGTATTGCTTATATTGGCTGCAATTGACTTTAATGAAAATAACTAATTCTTTTTCAAGTGAAAGTTTAAATCAATCTCAGATTACTACTAAAGAACCAAGAAGTTATGATTGTTCATTCCTTGTCTAAATGTGGTCCTTAAGGCTCAAGAGGATGCTTTTGAGAAGCCTTCCATTAGTGGTAAACTTTGTTGAAGTAAAGGAATAAAAGTTAGAGACATATTCCAGTGAGCAGTGGAGGATGCCATTAGAGGTCCCTGGGGTTTATGGCGCAAGGTACAATACAGACAGTGATATAGGTAAGAGGTTATTGATAACAGTTGTATGGTTGGGTTTGACATTTCTTCCATTCCCCCATTAAGAAAAGAACCTAAAAGTTTAGTTGGTGATCCAATAACACAATAAAACAACTTGCATTAAAGTAATTGGATTCGTAGGACTGGTGCTCTTCCAAGGCTGAATGTAATTCTGCCATAATTGGGTCTGACTTTCCACTATCTAAAAATGGATTTAAGCATATTTGATTGACTTTGTTTCTTTCTCATTAAGTAAATGCCAATTATTTTACAGCCCAAGCAATACCATAGGAAGCAATCTGTCTTATGCTGAAATTGAGAGACTAACATATATTTTAGTGCCTGTTCTTATACCAATTAGCATTTTATCTAAAAGAACATAAAAAGTTTTTATAGACATTTGCTTTTCACTTAAATGCAACACTAGCTATATATAAAATAAGCAACTAAAATAAAAAATAGCAGCAATTAGTGTTTCACGAAAACCTGTGCGCACTCAAAAAGGCTTTGCGAAAAACGATGTATTTAAAGTAATTAACTTTTCACTTATACTTACAGTCTCTAATTAACTACCAGTACATTGAGAACTCAGGATATTTTCTTGCATTACAATGAAGGCATTTTTGGGTGTGTGCTTTGCTCCACTTAGATTTTTGTTACTACTTTTCATCTTATCTCTATAATGGTTTCTATTAATGGTTCTAATTTGTATCTCGGTTAACTCTTATGTATCATTTTCACCCATCCATCCATCCATTATCCAACCCACTATATCCTAACTACAGGGTCACGGGGGTCTGCTGGAGCCAATCCCAGCCAACACAGGGCGCAAGGTAGGAAACATAACCCCGGCGCCAGCCCACCACAAGGCATGCACACACACACACACACACCCCAAGCACAATTTAGAATCACCAATGCACCTAACCTGCATGTCTTTGGACTGTGGGAGTAAACCGGAGCACCCGGAGGAAACCCATGCAGACACGGGGAGAACATGCAAACTCCACGCAGGGAGGACCTGGAAAGGGAGTCCAGGTCTCCTAACTGCAAGGTAGCAACGCTACCCACTGCGCCACCGTGCCGCCCCATTTTCACTACAAACAATTTTATAGCAGGATATTGTTTAGCTGATCTCTTATTAATAAATTGTTATGTTTTGTTATTATAATAATAACCACTCAGGGTCACCAGTTAGATTTTCACCAGATCAAAATATTATTATTATTATTGATCTCAGATATTTGCTTGAAATGTAAAAATTAAATGAAAAATTAATTATTCACACATATCATTTGCAGGCTGCCGTGCCTATAATGATTTTAATTAACATTAAGTATAAAAACTTCCTGCTTGCCCTCAAATGTCACCTCTTTGCTGCTCTACCCAGAAAATTGTAAAAGCTTTGAGAAGTCAGTTTGTCAACATCTAGCTTGATGTCTCACAGTTAACAAGTAACATAATAATTCAAGATCTGGGTTTTGATTTTAACAGCTTCACCAAAAAACATGGAGAACATATGGGACACTAAGATATAGCTGTGGTCTGTTTGGAGGGTTGATTGCTGGTGCATCGTAGTTCTCTCAGTTTGGAATTAATGCATTGTAGAGTACGCATTTTATCATTTTTAAAGGGGGTTGTCAAAAAACTCAAAAGTTAACTGCTGTTCTTTGAAATCAGTTATGTATCAGTACAGAGTAGGCTGTTTTTTTCCCGTTAATCCAGCACTTGGAAATGTTGCAGTTGTGATTTGGCCAAAAATTTGACTGATGGACAAAAAGGTAAGTAATAAGTTATTTATACAAGGGCTTCCATTTATGGCCATTACAGTGTTGTTCAAGAAATATAATACAAAAACATAAGAAGAAATAGAAATAAGGCTACAGAACTAATGTTACTGAAAAGTAAAAATGGCTTAACTTATTCATTTTTTAAAATGCGTATACAAATATATCATAAAATGTTCTTTGTATCAATTTCAGATTTCAAGCCTAGATTAAAAATAACCCAGACTTATCAGGAAACAATTTAATGGAATACTTCCACCAAAAATGGTATTTTATTTAAATGTTACTTACCACAAGTCATTTGTAATGGTGGCCAAGAAAAAAATGTAATCACATATTTTAATGGAGAAATTAAATATTGAATTTTCAAACGCAGCAATGTCAATAGAGTATCAATGCTGGACTGTACCAAACAAAGTAAAAATATTCTACAAAACAAAACTTATGTCACATAATCCATATGTCTGATATTCATTTGTGTGGTTAAAATGTGAAATATTGTGTGCATTTTTGCTGAAATATTACTAACAGTTACTTCCTGAAAGCTCTGCATTAAATGTCAACAAGGAGGACATCATGCCCACAATGCTGCATGTTAGAATTGAAGATCTGCCTTACCCCTCTGTTCACTAGTGAAGAAACCTGTCTGTCATTTAAATACACAGCATTATGGGAATGACATCTTCCTTGTTGATATTTAATGCAGAGCCTATTTTTGTGTCTCTAAAAACAATCTCCATGATATCTTTAAAGACTGGATTGACATCCGATGTCCCTGGTACAGTCGAGGCACCCGAATTAGTCTGTGGCTCAGGACTGATTCTGACTGATGGATCAAACTAAGACAATGAGTAACACAACTGTTGCTTGTACACTTTGACCTTTTTCCTACTGTGTGTTACAAAATACTGTTTCTGGTTCACTTTAAAAAGAGTTTGCAGAGGCCTATTGGGCAACTTTTGTCACTTGTACATCTGCAGTAGTGAATCCATTCCCTGAAATTCGGGAATCCCGCATGTCATTCCCAGGAATTCCGGGTGCCCGGGGATGACACAGTACACGGGCATCTCACATGTGAATGGTTTTAGAATGACCGACACTTATTTTTTAATAAAACTACTGCAATATGTTGACACCAATAAAAGACTAACCTTATCTACAAGCAGTTCATGCTGTCATATAAGTGCATGTATCTAGTTCGTTGCGGTTATAAGATCGCAGAAAGCACAACGTGTCCAGCGTGCAGTTGTCAAGGCGAGAGTGCACATTCGTGCAGAGTAAGCCAGCCGCTGAGAAAGCATGCTTTGCCTCAACTGAAGTAGACGACACAGTCATCAGATACTGATACACTTGTTCTAAACAACGCCCGCGCTTGCCGTTGCTCTGAAACACCACCATTTCAGCTTTTACTGATGCATCCAGTTTCTTCTGTGATGTCAGGTTTCTTGGCACAGATAATGTGAATGCAACAGACTGATGCATTGCAATTTCAAGTTGCTGTTCAAAGCTGTTATCTGACAGATGTCAATGAAGTCTGCCCCGTCCCGGCATTTGTGAGCTGCAGAGTGAAGACTCCTCCCAGTCCACTGAGCCGGGAGACTGACTGCTGCTGCTCTGTTCTTGACTGAATTAATGAACAACACACTACACCGTGGGCCAGAAAACTGGTAATCGGGAGCCCAGGAATGGATTCCCTAATCTGTAGCCTCTTAGACCTTTGATCCAGATGAAAAGTGGCTTCAAAGCCAAAGTCACCTCTGCACCATAAAAGCATATTTCAAAAGGATGTTGATTCAAGTCAGGATGATTTTCATGCCACTTGTATAGCATTAAAATGGCTCATAGATTCATCTGCCATTGCCAGTCCACTGTGGGCACCACCGTACTGTTCCTCTCAAATCTCACCCAAGCAGGTTTACACAAGTTGTACTAGTGCCCATGCCTTTCCTCTACTTTTTTCCACTTCAGCCTTACACCCCACTCCTTTGCCCTTCTACTCATTCCATTCACTCCAGTAAAACTCACTGGCTCCTTCAGCCAGTAGTATATCCACTGCAAAGCATCCCCCACCATCTGCACACACACACCGACATGTACAAATTCCTAGATAGAACCATAACAAAATGGCCATTGACTTGTAGTCCTTTCCTACCTGCCTTAAAAAAACTACAACCCCATCGCTTCGACCAGCCACTTCAATATCCAGCCCTCACTGACATCTATATCTGGCACCTCACACCTCCTAAGGTATGAATTGTGCCCAATACTGGCTTCTCATTTGTTGAGGGCTGAGGATAAGGAGCAGATTATGCAAATCCCTATATGCTCATTGCTTCAAAAGGGGGCATCTGCCACTTTCAATATACTCTATACTCTATTCTAATGGCTAAATTGCTTTTTGACATAAGATATCTTATATACTACTCGTGGCATTCTGCCAGCAGCTCCTGTTGTGTCCATGTCCCAGTCAGAGACCAAAGGTTTAATCTAGCACTTTACGAAGAATGTGAGCAGTTCCCCATCAGTAACATGTTTTGTAAATCTTGGGCTGTATAGTGTCCTGGCACTTCCTGTAAATTCTTTTCAAGTTCTTTCTTGATGGTATCTGGAAGCAGAACCACCAAAGTCACAGATCTAGTCTTGGTGTCCCACATGCTGTTGATCAATCTCCAGATCTTTATATTTGCTTTGCTTTTCAGCTTCTTTTAGTAAAATGTTGTTGTCATCTAAGACTGCTGCATTGATCAGCAGGCATTGTTTCTGTTGCCTGTGATGGCACCACAATATCAGGATGGTTTGCTGAAATGGTACGATCAGTTTGCACTACCATATGCCACATTATAGTAGTGTCTCTGCTGTTGGCAACATCCTCCGTCATGTGTTTGTACCGTTTTAAGGCATGTTTGCACCTAGTGAACCACAGACTGACCAGTGTAGTTAGCTGGCAACCTTGTTTTGCCAGTTTACATTTTCAATAGAAGCCAGCATTGTACATTCTGTGATGATATGGCTGAATGTCTCCTCAGCCTTGCTGCGTATTCTGCTCTTACTCTCAATCAACTGCTTTAAGATGTTCTGCTCTTGTTAGCTGGTGTTAAGTGCCTGGTCATAAGCTGCAATGAGTAGGATTCCAGTCTCTCCATTGAGCTGAGAGTTGTTAAGCCATATACACACTTTTGTTCTCAATGGTAGCATTGACCAGGCAATGGATTTTTTTCCAGCAGCTCGATCTTCTTGGTTTCAATTAGGGATTTCAGTTTCACCTTTGTTTCAGATTGGTTGACAGGTTGCACTGGCAAGTACTTTCTCCTGATTTTCTTTGCTGTTAACATAAAGGGAATATTTTTCTCTGCTATCCTCATGGGCCTTCACAAGCTTGGTGAGCTTATCTCTGCCAAACTTGATGTAATCACACAACCCAATGATAGTACTCTTGTGTGTAGACATGAGTTTGATGAGTCCACAGTTACCATTCTGTCTCTTGACATATACTTTTTCAACGTCTGCTTTTGGAAGTTGAAGTGCATCCATGGTCAGGAGCTTCCTGGTCTTGGTGTCTATTCTCTCAATGGGTCATCTCTTCCAATAAATAATTCCAAAGCTCTACATGGGAATTATAATTGCCAGTTGCCACCCTGTTAATCCCAGAGATCGTGTTCTTCAAGATGAGCTCTGATCAGGACCAGGCACAGTTATTGATAGTATTCCTTTGCTATCTTCTCCTTCATCTTAATGTGATGAATACCATTGATTTTATTGACACCCACGTATTTATAGGCTTCTTCCTTGTACAAACTTTGAAACTTTATCTTGTCATCTAGCTGGATGTTTCTACTTTTGACAAGTTTGTCACTTGTGAAGACTGCAGAGGCGCACTTATCCAAGCCAAACTTCATTCTGATTTCATCACAAAATACTTTGACTGTATTCATGTTATGGTTAAGCTAATACTCATTTTCAATGAAAAGCTTGGGAACATCCATATAAAGCAGATGACTTATTTATTGTTTCTTGTCAACTGCAAGAATGTCTTTTGGGCATATTTGTTAGCTGTATCAGTGTCAAGCAGAATAGCAGAGGAGACAGGGAGTCATCTTCCCTATCTTGACACACCATCATTTTTGAAAGGGGAACATTTTCATTCTTTCATTGACTCCTCTACAAACTGAGTGATTATTGGACACACTCAGTTGATTGTCAGTGTTTCAATGATCCAGGAATATGTCATACTATCAGAGGCCTTCGTGTAATCTATCCCAGCCATTCCCAGCTTTCTCTTTAACTATTTAGTCTGGGACACAATACTCTTACTGATGAGCAGCTGATCTTTGTACCCTCTTCACTTCTTTTGTCTGCTGTTCCATGCTCAGCAGATGATAGTAGATCCTGATGGTATTTACAGCTGTGAGAACCTTGTACGTGGCAAGCAGGGAAGTGTTTGGCCAGTGGTTCTTTGGCTCTCACATACCCTTTTGAAAGAAGGAAAGTGGTTGCAGATGTTAAACACTCAGGTCTGCTTCTTGGATATTTGATGCTAACATTCAAGGCCCTGGTTAGCTGCTCATGCACAGTACTTAAGTGCTTAACCCAAAAATCCCGAAGCTTACCTGGGCTGGAGGATTTACAGTTTTGAGTCTAACCACATTGGACTTCATGAACTTTGTGTTCACTCCAGGACTCAGTTGACATAGGCTTGTGTGCTTCTTCCTCCTACTTGATCCAGGTAGCTTTGATGTTGTGAGTGATACGATCTTCTAGGATTCTACACCATAACCATTTGACATTCTGCTGAGATGATGGTTCCTTGAGAGTGACTTTCTGTTTATTCAGTTAATTATAGAATGTCTTTGCATCCTCCCAGAAGTGCTTGTTCTGGTGGTAGTACTCACTCTGGTTTGTGTGAAAAACCCATGGCACACAATGCAATAGGGTTACATAAAACAGGGAATGAAAATCTACAGCAGATTATCACGCCTGCATGAACATTATTTTTATTGAAAAAGAGATTATTCAGATCCAACTTTCCAATGTGTTGAGAGTGCACATATCACATAGCCATGCTAGATTAATAATTAAAATCTTCAAAGGGTACAATGTACAAATTAGAACAATGCAAATATGAGTTTTAAGAGTTTAATAGCCTTTCACTAACTTTGAATTAAAACCTTATAACCAGTATGTGAAATGCCCTGTGGTAATTAAGGTCTTGCTAATACTCAAGTGATGTCAGAACATTGAAATCTTAGCCTGGCACTATGGAATGTACAGTAAATTAACTGGATAATCCTAACAATTAGGGTTTACTTATCTTAAGTAGGCGAATCTCGTCACACAGGGAGCCATCATGTATTTTTAACTAACATCACATGGTAGAGCAAATTTTTTGGACACATACACACTTAGGCACTGTGAAAATCTTATTGCAGCATGTAGTGATGCACAATAGGGATCCATGGCAGTGTGAAAGTTTTTATATAAAAAATGGAGCGGTTCAAGCTCTATGGGTGTGGGTGCTGCTGTAGCGCTGGGAGACCGCCAGTGTTTGCTATGCAGGTGAGCTGATTGCTTGATTACCTCATCTGTAACACATTGACACTTCTTAGATCATAATTAGAAGTCTGTACCCACTGGACTATAAAGGGAGTCTGAAGAATCAGACTGAATAAAAAGAAAAAAAAAGTAGCAGAGTTTGTTGGCATCAATGGAAGAGTGAGAGAATTGGGTGAGAAAGCAGTGCAGAGGACACGAGACTTGGCAGTTGGGAGTTGGTCCATGAGGAGCATGCGGACAGAGCTCATGGGTAGGGTTGTTCTAGCTGAGTACCTGAGAAGCAGGAATGACTGAAGGGCTCAGGGGAGACCTGAAAGTAAAATTGGAGGGATGATGGAACCAGGCTTGTGACACCCCCAACAGTGACCAGCTGGGGTACTAGTGACACAAGCCTTTTTAAGGGTTGACTGCAAATGCTGGTGTCTCAGCTTCCAGGTGGAGATACAGTACCTGATGGGTGAGCTGGGGATCAGAGAGAAGATTCGGAGAGGCACCAAGGCTTGGAAGTGAGGACCAGTTTTTGGATCATTTTTTGACTGATTTTAACCTTCACAGAGTCACTGTTTTAATCATGGATTAACAAACACTGTTTGTTAATAAAATGCACTATTGCACCATCCTCCTGTTGATTTGTGTCCTCATTTGTCCTAGTCCATCTCCGTTCATGAGTATTGATGTCCTGTGTTCAAGGACAAGTATGCCAGCAACCCAGGCATCACAGGCATCACATGGCTGCACTCTGAGTCTTTCCCTCAGATTGCCAAGAACCTTGTGCTGGATTCTTAAAGATGCCTGCTGTCTGCTGGAAAATTTAAGATTTGTTTGGTAGCACTGCCACAGGTTCATCCCAATAACAGGCTTGTTAATTGAGCAACAATAAATAGCAACATCGTACATCACATGAGACTAAAGAGACTAATGACTTAACTTTCCCATTTTCATGTGCCATGGGAAATGCCTCCAAAACAGCAAAATATGGTTGGCCTCAAGCTGTTCCTGAATAATGTCATAGGACAACAGTATTGACAATCAGCGTCACATTGTTTATCATTACTGAGACGATATCCAACACAGACAAAGACTAATGCCCATGTGGGTTTCTGA
Organism: Polypterus senegalus; assembly: GCF_016835505.1. NCBI lineage: Eukaryota > Metazoa > Chordata > Cladistia > Polypteriformes > Polypteridae > Polypterus > Polypterus senegalus. Next base: position 152,089,411 of record NC_053157.1, read on the forward strand.
TTTATTTGTTTTCTATGAAAGTCTCCATGTTCTTTCTCATATGCTCCAGATTTAAAGGATGAGCTCTCCTTCCTTGCAACTCCAGTATCTAACCCTGTACAGCAAGTGAAATGCACACAAGACGTCTGCTTTTCAGACCTGCTTGTGAAGAGCTTTCTGAAAACTGCTGCATTATTTTCTGGCAACTCAGTAATGGGCACTAAGTGATTTATAAAACCTTAATATGTATTTAAAACTTATTTTCAGGGACCCACGCAATTTTGATTTTCATGGAGCCTACTGGATTAATTAGGTGTTTCTAAACCCCCTGGGAACTCCTCCGTATTTTGCATTTTGTTCGAAACACAAAAATTGGCATAAAGAAAATAGGGAAAGGAGGTTAAAAATGAGAAAAAGAACCTACATAAACAGTCTTTGCATCATACACATGGGTCCTAAATAACATACCATTGTAAAATGTCTCACTCAAATAATCCATTTTGGGGTCACTTGAGGTATGGAGCCAAACCTGGCAGCACTGGATGTGAAACAGGAAAGAGTCCTGGACAGGGTGTAGTCCATCACAGGGCTAATTCACACATATGGCCAAACTCAACAGTTATACAGGTCCAATATGAAATTAACATTCAAGCAAAAAAAAGTTTTAGTAACGTGGGAGGAAAACTTAGAATACCCAAAGGAAAACACATGCATACTCTATGAGAAAACACAAATAGACTCAAAACTTCACTTGCCGGGTTAGATCTGTGCCTCTCCGCGGATTTCTGAAACTATTCAGATGTTCTTTTACTGTGCAAGTCGGTGGGGAAACTGTTGTTGTGTTAACATACTACAGGGTCCAGTAGATTGCCCTGAAGATGTGTCGGACTGACTGTCTGATTGACAGCAACCTGTTAGAGAGGTAACTGATGCGCTGCATTCCACAGGTTTCTGGAAGGTTTGTGCTATATTGTAAAGAGAATTGTGGCACCATTGCACCCTTAATATACAAGGAAATATAGTACTGTATCAAAAAGGACTTGGTGGCTGTCTTATTAAACATTTAACATGTACTGTATATGAACATTGTCCATGTCAGGGCTAACTTATTTAGATTTTACTCCATACATTATTCATGCATTGTATACCTTAAGAAAGCATCCTGCAAAGTATATATAGTATGTTTTAAAGTGAATTGTATAGCAATGCATGCAGCACTTCAATCTCATTTCTGACCCTGCTTAGTTCTTCACAAGGTGGCATGTTGCAGGTAGCTATCACCTTATGGAGGAAGGTTTTTTTGGTTGTAAAGTACTCTTGTGTACATTTAAGATTATTCAATATATGCTTTAAAAAGTCCTGTTTTTATATGGTACATAATAAATATCTTCAAATGTATAATAATTCACAAAACAGAAGAGTAAAGTAAAAGCATACCATTGTGTTATGTTGTCAAGTTAGTACTTAAATAAAAGGCAATAAACAGCATCTAGAAAACATGTGCAGCAGTCAAACGCAAAGCAATGAAAACAATGAAAAAGTATTACTAAGGCCTGGTTAATAGTGTGTGAAATTAAGTAGAGAACAGAAGTGCACAGTTGTATTCCAGCTAGTGCCACAAATTAAATAAATAAATAATAAATAATAAGTACTACAAAGAGTCAGAAACTGTATATTATAGACACAGTCAGACAATAACACACCTGTTTACTTTCACTGCTGCTAGGACACCAGAGTTCATGAGGGTTATGTAAAACAATGACCTTTCAATGAATAATGCTTATCACTGTTTCAGCAGTACCAAAGATTAATGTCTAATAATAAGAGGACTAAATAAAGGTAAATACCTAAGAAAAAGATATCAGTACCCTAACCTTACATGACTTTGAGAGAAAAATCTTTTTTTTTTCTCATTAAACAGTGAGTGTATGGGACTGCCAAATGTATATTTGTCATATTATTATATTTATTCTGGCACAAAAGCAGAAGAGATTCATTTTTATTTGATTATTTGGCTGACACCTTTATGTTTACAACTTTTTAGTTACAAGTCATTACATTTCTTTTATTTTACCAATTGGACCACAGGCATGTGAAGTGACTTGCTCATGGGCACATAGTGTCAGTAACCTTAGTAAACCTTAGGGTTTAAAGTCCAAAGCGTTAACCACTATGCCATACTGCCTATCAAATAAGATAAAATAGGATGGAAGATCAGTGAAATGCACATTTTAAACATATATATTAATTTCTCCGCAATCTATGGATGGAAATTGTGATTAGTAAAGATTCATTTGTGCCTTTGATCTGTTAAGGTATTAAAGACAAACATAGAGACCAAACTTAGTGAAGCTGCTAAAATATGCCATTACCACAATTAGGAAAACAGAAACATGTGACTACACAATTCTGGCTACCAAATGAAAGCCATCCTTGCTGAGAATGTCTTTCAAAAACACCTCAGCAGTAAAAAACTTCATTTAGCACCATATTCGTTTACTTCTCCTGCTGAAATATTTCAAAAAAGGAAGTGTGCCGATGCTGTTTACCAGGGCCAGCACATTAAATAATGCTGCCTGAGGTAAGGCATATTTTTACCAACCAACACACACTCACCTTCCCCATATAAATATGTCCTTTCTAGGCACAAGACGATACATTAAATACACGTAACAATAATGTATTGCGACACAGGCTTCATAATACAGTACTTCCTCAGAACAACGGACAAAATAATTAATAAAATTGCGAAAGAGATGAGCATTAATAATAAAAAATGCTTTACAAAGCCAAAAATGTAGCTATCCTATATGGGGAAAATAATATTGCGTCTCTGTTTGTTATTCTTCTCCATCAACATCTGCTAAGGAGTGGGAATCAAAGGTGGAAGAAATGTATTATTCTGCCATACATCCTGGTGAGTACCTCTAATGTAACTGCTATATTGAAGAAGTCTTTGGAACCATAAAGATAGCAGCTTACACTAATGGACTGTGGAGGCAAAACATAGATCTTGTTGCAGAATGTCTGTACAGCTTTCATTGTAATATATTCATTTATTTTCCCTTAGTTTTGCAAGTGTATCTAAAGATTGCCTGTAGACGCAATGTTCTTGTTACTTGGATGAACCTTTGGTGATGTAAGCTGCTAATTCCAGTGTTAGTAAACTAATGGCGCTTTTCCACTGCATAGTACGGCACAGCACGGTTCAGTACAGCTCACCTTGGTTCGGCTCAGTTCAGCTCGGTTTGCGTTTCGACTGCAGTTTAGTACCGCTTTAGAGTGGGCGGGATTATTCACGTGTCGTTATAGTTGCGCCGCCTCTACTGCCGTGACACCTTGGAACTTTTACAACAACACGCAGACAACGACAACACTTTAGCTCGACGACACGCAAGGGTAAGCATCTAAAAAAAGCACATCACTAGCTAACTTTTATCACTGTTGCAAAGCATAAAATGAACTTAACTGCCAGTGTAACATTAAAATGCTGATTCTGTATATTACAGATCTTCCACATTTTGCAAAAAAGTCGCCGCAACAGACCATCTGTTTGGACATTTAACCGTGCTTCAGAGTGGTGGGATGTGATTGTTCCCAGTTTTACAAACACTCAGTGGCTGGAGAACTTTCGAATGTCTGAAGAAACATCCATCCACTTATGCAACAAACTGCGTCCAGCGATGGAGAGACGGGACACAAACTTCCGCGTGTGTGTACCTAAAAGAAAAGAATAGCCAGTGACGCAGTAATGACGATTTTCTCCGGCCAATCAGTGACCAGCAGAGTTTACACGTCACGTTTTGGTAACGGTTCGGCGCTTGGAACCTCGGCTGAGGTGGTACTAAAAAAAGGAGCAGGTACTGTTCCCAGTGGAAAATCCCCCAAAAGTGAGCTGAACTGAACCGTGTCGTGCCGTACTATGCAGTGGAAAAGCACCATAAAAAATAATGATAGTGAGTAGTATAATGGTACTTTGGTCAGTGCTTTTCCATCACAGCTCTGAGGACTTGGGTTTCAATCACTTGTTGGTCACTGCCTGAGATGATTTTCAATATACTTCCTTTTTAAGAGTGGTTTTCTTGTACATTTTATAATTAGATAGATAGATAGATAGATAGATAGATAGATAGATAGATAGATAGATAGATAGATAGATAGATAGATAGATAGATAGATAGATAGATAGATTCCACCTGGATAGATGCTTCTCCAGGTGGAAATAGGGCCTTTAACAGAAGCTGTTTGAATAAATAAATTGATAAATAGGTAGATAAGTAAGTAAATGAATACACACACACACACCAGAATGACTATAAAGCAAGAAAATTACAAAGAAAGAAATGTTCTGGGTCTGACTTCGCTGTCATATTCCTTATCATTTCGTTGTAAGCTATCTACTCCACACTTTGTAAGAGCCTGGGAATATTTGTCCTCTTCCTTTAAGCAAAATAAAGAACGTTAATCACTCAAACAAACATTACTGTTAGCTATCATACATTAAACAACAAATACGCAATAGATAACAGTGGAACAATAAATATAGCATAGTCTTAGTAATCTTAGTAGTGCCGATTTATAAATGTGTAACTAAAGATGATTTGTCAGTTATTGCTTCATAAGTGCTTGTTTACTTAATGAGACAGCCTCCAAATATCTTTATGCTCTGTGTATATGTTTGAAAAAAGGTGTGTTAGTTTAGAATTGGATATGACAATAATTTATAGTACTGTACAAAGGTCTTGTGTCACCCAAGAAAGCTATAAAGAAAACACTATAAAATGTTGCAATAACTACTCAAAAAATGTGTATACAATAAAATATTAACAAGTGTTTTAAATATGCCAATATGTAAGCCTTGGCAAGACATCGATTCAGTGTTATAGCTTTTCTTAGATCATAAAAAGTTATTGTAGCATTTTATTTATTTTTTTGTACTGATTTTTACTAGCATCTTTATTCACATGTCGATAATATCATAAAGTCAAGATACTTTGAAACAGAACTTTTTGATCCCTCATATCCCAAGGCCTCTGTTTGGCATATGTGTGTAAGCTTGTTTAATGTCAAGCCGGTGTAGCTCTAACATCATGGTGGCTGTCTTAACAAAAAAAAAAAAAGCAAGGCAGAACCATATAAATTATCAACACTTTGTTTGGATAAACAAACAGCCTTTTTTCATACTTACTAGCTTTTAGGTTTTGACTTGTTCTCAGTTAGAGCAGTGAAAAAGCCAGAAAACTGGGGAGCCTAAAAAACAGTCATGTTGGCAAGCCATAAGGGTGAGAGGGTGGGTGGGGGATTCTTTTTGGAAGTGAGTGACTCCACTGACTGTCGATTGATCAAAGGTCCAGGGTGAGAGGTCCCCTTTGGATTTGCACAGATCATATACAAATGTTTGGAGAGGCCTGGTGTATGAATTACACCTCACAGTAGCTTCATTCTTGAATTAAACAATTTGTTTGTTTTTCCCATTCAGTTTGAGCTAATCGTTTTTTTTTTTTGTGTGTGTTAAAACTCACTTTGAAAGTGCAGATGTCATTCTTATCTAAACAATTTTATCATATTTTATTCATCTTACTTCATCAGTTGTTAGTATGAATTTATTAAGCAAAATCTTTAGAGCTCCCTCCTCACCACCATTGTATCTATGCAGTAGATTTATTACACAGGACATCTCTGCCTCTGGCAAAGTCTTAAATAATGCACAGACTGTAAAAATAATTTACAGATTATCATAAAACAATCGTCCTAGTTCTCTTATCTACTCTTTATTAATCAAATAATAATATTTATTACGGTCATTTTTTATCAGACTTTGGAGTGCATATAATTTAATCAGGAGGATGAAAAGGGTTAATGGAATACAGCCTTGTAAAACAATATCAGGGTGCTATGAGTGCCTTGCCATACAATGTGACTTGGAGAATGCACCAGCAGTTTTTCATTTGTTAACAACATCTTTCATGATATTCTTGAAGGTTATGTATTGGTACAAACGAACATGATATGTTAGTTCTTGATGCCCAAGTTATTCAGATGTATTCTTTAACAACTATATACTATTCTGTTGCCAATGGCATAATGGAGAAAGTCAATTGAGAATTGGAAACATAATTATGCTCAAAGTTTAGGTTACTTCCAGTCAAACTGAAACAAATACTTCAGCTAATAGAATTTTTCAAGGAATATAGATAGATAGATAGATAGATAGATAGATAGATAGATAGATAGATAGATAGATAGATAGATAGATAGATAGATAGATAGATACTTTATTAATCCCAAGGGGAAATTCACATACTCCAACAGCAGCATACTGATAAAAAACAATATTAAATTAAAGAGTGATAAAAATGCAGGTATAATAGACAATAACTTTGTATAATGTTAACGTATACCACCCCCGAGTGGAATTGAAGAGTCACCTATGGCACAAGTTATTCTACAACTAATCAATCAATCAACATTTATTTATATAGCACATATTCATACAAAAAAATGTAGCTCAAAGTGCTTTACAAATTGAATAGAAAAATAGAAGACACAATAAAAAATAAACATAAGTCAACATTAATTAACATAGAATAAGTAAGGTCCGATGGCCAGGGTGGACAGAAAAAACAAAAAAAAAACTCCAAAAGCTGGACAAAAAAAAATAAAATCTGTAGGGATTCCAGACCACGAGACTCCCCAGTCCCCTCTGGGCAATCTACCTAACATAAGTCAAACAGTCCTCTTTGTATTTAGGGTTTTCATGGAAGGACCAGGGGCCTCATGTATAACGCCGTGCGTAGAACTCGCACTATAACATGGCATAAGCACAAAAGCCGAAATGTGTTTACGCACAGAAAAATCCAGATGCAGGAATCTGTGCGTACTCCAACTTCCACGTTCTTCCGCTACATAAATCCCGATCAGCGTGAAAACTAGCGCTCGTGCACGCGCATTATGTAACGCCCAAATCCTCCCAGAATTACGCCTATTTGAATATGCAAATCAATATAAATCGCCCTTAAGCGCAGCCTTCTGTGAAAAGACAATGGGAAAAGCACGGGGGAAAATATAGGAATTTCAGCGAATACCAAGTGGAGGCAAAGGAAAAACATACTATTTGTTCAAATAAACCGTGGTATAATCAACAAAAGGAAGTTGATCGAGTGACATAGCATGTTGGAGAAACTTGAAAGCTCACATTCACAAATCGCACAGTGCCGGAAATAAAAAAGAAGTCACATATCAAAGTCGCCGTGAAAAGCCGAGTTGTAAGCCCACTGACTGAGTGTCATATGAAAACTTATTAGGGTACAGAGAAAAAAGGCACACAGTAGGGAAAAAGCACGAAATGTCAACTTCAATCTCGACATTTTCACTTTAATCACGTAGTTTATTTTGTCATTAAAGTAGAACATCATAAACTTCATCTTAAAATCGTTTAATTAACCAGTTTCTCAAATCACATCGTAATTAAAGTAGCACGTTAAATGCTTTGTTTTGTATTTGATCTTCTATGTGCTCTATGTGTGTGAATCACTACTTGCTTTTTAAACCGGCTCTCTTCCTCCAACTGGACACAGAATCAATTACATTCGTAATATCATTACAGTTCTCTGAATAACTAAAATACTGAGATGTATACGTGATATCATTTTCATGATGATAGGAGTTAAAGCACGTTATTAAACATGTGTTTCACTTCGATGAAATAATTTATTGCAGCAGTACAATCAGGGGCGGCTCTAGGCTTGTGGTGGCACTGAGCAGAGGAAGAATCGGTGGCTCCTTCGCCCGCCCGTCAGTAAGGTAGCTTATGCACAGTGGATGGCTACGTCCGTTGCGGACACTGTATAGCCGCCTTGTGCTCATGACACAAGCATTTAAATTTTGCCGAAATTTGTCGCTGTGTTTTTAACTTTGTTGTTATTTTCTCTTTCTGTTTTATATTCAATATATATTGGCGTAGCCGTCACTGCAGTCATTGCTTTTCTTTCCCCAAGTAACCGATCGCCATACAATCAGCTCTGTAATAGACGTTAAGCCATCTGTAAGCTTAGCGCCGATTCTTCAAAACGTTTAAAGAACATTGAAATATCTTCGTAGTACATGTTTAATTATTCTATCCTTAACGACACTCCCAGTGAAGAATATAGATTATTTAAATGAAGTTAAAGTTTTATCTGTATAATTTAATAAACATATTTTGCTGAATTTCACCTTATAAATGATATCGTTTCTGTTTCTGAACCGCGAGGTCCGTACAGGAAAGGCTTTAAAACATTTTGCCGTGGCTGAGACAGCGTGTCCTTGAAGCTGTATACCGATAATTCCCTTTCCGATCAGCTGCTGCTGTGATTCACACTCAGATACAGTGATATAAATACTCTGAGTGGTGCAGTTAGAGAAATATTGAAAAAGATGATCCGCTGTGGCAACTCCTAACAAGAGGAGCTGAAAGAAGAAGAAGAAGAAGTGAGAGTAACAACGCTAAAGCAGTTATGGTATTTGGAATACTATGGCTGTTCCCTCTACCATTATATTGTTACAAGTTAATTACAATCAGATGCGTTACACTAATAAACAATATGCGGTTAGTTTCCATGTATTTATAAAGCCGCGTCAGGAAAATAAGGTGTAACCACACAGGAACAGTAGCACTGCTTTGACGCTGGGTGCCGCCAGTCTGCAAAACCGAGCGGAGAACTTGCGTACAACAAGGTATGAGGTAGCGTGGAAAAGTGCGTGGCTTTACGCCAAGTGTAGGTTTTATGCATCGCGATTTGAACGTGGAAAAGTTCTTACGCAACATTTCTGTGCGTACGCACCGTTTATACATGAGGCCCCTGATGATGATGAATGTCACGTAGACTTCTGGCTTTCAGTCCATCACTGTTGGAGTATCATGATGCTTTAAGTAGGTGGTGGTGGCGCAGGCCGCCACCACAAAGAAACCGGAAAAAGAAACAGAAGAGAGAGTTGGGGTCAGTACGGATTTTAGAGCCACTATGAATAGTTATTATGATGAATTGAACATACAGAGTATCAGTATTAAGTTAAAGTGAAGTTAGGAGAAAGCCATGTTAAAGTAAGTCTAGGTCTAGGATTTGGTATAAAGCACCAATTTTACCGGTTTTAGTTGAGCCTATTATAGTTTTCATATTTTCTAGTCCAGTTACCTACCAGATAGCTCTAGCAACTAATTTTTAACTACTTCCTTAATTTCATGTCTCCTGGTTAAAATATTCTTCAAACTAGTGCTTATTCCTTTTTACCATCTAGTTCTCTTTACGGTTGACAGAGAACTTGCATATACAGTACAGTAGTCCAGAAGATTGTAGAGTTTTGCCCTATTGAATCATGTATCCTGTATTTATTTCTCTTGCGTGATTATTATTCTAAAGAACATACCTGTGTACCTGCCAAGGATGTGCATGCCCTCATGTTAAAAAATTTCACCAGAAACAGCACATGATGGATGTGGTTGAAGGGGTGTTTTGTCAAATTTTAAAAAGAAAGCATATCATTTTATGTATTAAATAATGTGATTATTTTTCTCACCTTATTTAGTTGTATACTGTATTGATAGTATAAACTTCCTAAAACGGATGTCTTTCATGCCACACGTTTCAAGAATATGATAATGGTAGAAATCTTTAGAAGAGCAAGCTCTGTGCTCAGAAAGATAATGCTCTGTTAAAGGAAAGACTTTTCATCTAATTGAAGAAAACAGTTCTTCAGTGAAGCCATTGATCTGGAGGCTTGAGCCTGTAGAAGTAACCTAAAAATCACTGGGCCAATACAGTCCAATTCAGCTCCTCAAGCAGTTGATGTGGCTTAAATGATTCCCAAAACTTCCAAACTATGCTCATAAGATAATGCAGTTGAATTGAATGCACGTGGGCCGTGAAGAGTCTGGTACTCATCACCCTTTCATTGTCGAAATGCTTCTTCTGAGGGAGGCTTGTTTTTAAAAAATTTTTATGAAGGGATTCTTGTTAGTTTTCACCAAAATGTCAGTTCTATAACAAAGCAGTGCAGGAAAAAAATGGTTACTTTCATTAAAAGACAAATTCAGTATTTTTCAAGCAACATGAAATTGCAATCTAAAGTGAAATATGTTTATATATATATATATATATATATATATATATATATATATATATATATATATATATATATATATATATATAAAAAATAACTAGCCCGCTCATGTGTTTTATAATCAAGTTTATGGATACCTGTGTCGCCATTGTGAAAATTAGCCATAAAACTTGCAGAATATACCCATTTTGAAGTATAAAAGGTTTGGTTTCAGTAAACATGCCTCTCATGTTTCTGTGGCTTACATGTGAGAATAAAAGTAAAATGAAAAAAAGAAATGAGCACAAATTTTTGATATTGCTTTTTAGAGGTAAAGATACATTTCTTGCTGGCTTCTCTGATCTATTCTTTGAACTATTTTCTGCTTGTTATCTTACTTTTCCTTATGCGATTCTGTTTCTTCAGCAGTTATGGTCTGCCATGACTTATAATAACAGACAGATGTGCGGTCAAATCAGATTTTTTTCCTCTAAACCGTGCTTACTTTTTGCCTATTGCACTCTGTGTTGTTTAGAAGACATAGACTACAGAGTGAGATTCATGCCAACTGGTAACATAGTGAAATGTGCACATATAAGTTTCATTGTGCTTTGTACAAATAAAAAATTCAGACATTAGTGCCTGTAGACTTTGCACCCTAGAAACCAAGTTACCAGAACTATAACTCTATAACATTTCAGTAATTATTTGCCGCTCTGATTCTGATCTTTCTGATCATAAAACAGGTCATTACAATTGCAGTTGATGAGAAAAATTCATAATTAATTGCTGAATTAGGTATTTGTTCCCCTAGAGTGCCTCTTTCTCTTGCACGATTTGGCTCAATAACTAATCAGCACATTGTCATCTAATAACCAGCTTCAAGTTTCAAGTCTTGCATTTTTCCATCCAGCTGTTTTAGCTTTAGACTGTCCTCAAGAAACTGTGACACACAAACACAGAGTGACACACACCCATCATTGAGATATCAGTGTTTTCGGTATCAGGGGAACCTAAAATGTTGAGATCCATTGAAAAGTGTAGATCAAAATAGGTTATAGAGGTTGATGCACAAAGGTAAAATAAATTTGACCTAAACTAATTACACTGCATTGATTTTTAAATAAAAGCCTTACATTTTTGCATGTCACATTTCCCATGGGGTGTCGTGTGCAAGCATGATTAAAATAAAACAAATTTCAAAAGATGAAAAAGGTAGAGTGTGTGATAGAGCAGGCTGTAATGCCACAGGACAATATTTACATTTTTTTATGCATGATGAGTCGCTCTTGCCAAAGAAGAATGGAGTGAGGAAAACATTTTTGATTGACAAAAGTCACTGATACAAATCACTTTATAAATACATGGGGAAAATGTTCAGTCTAAATGTAGGACCGGGTGCTATGAGGCACTACCTCCCCGATGATGCTGAAACATCCGTACCAAACTTACTAAACTTAAAACTGATTAAACATACTGTAGGTGAAATGGCATTGCTAAATTAGCTCTAGTGTGTGTATATGTTTGCTCTGCAATGGACTGGTGCCCTGTTCAGGCATTGTTCTTGCCTTGTGACCTGGCGCTTGCTGGGATGTTATCCAGCTGCCTTATGACCCTGTCCTTGGTTAGTAGATTAGGAAGATGGATGGATGCCTATAATGTCAGTTCAGTTTTTCTCACTTGATTGCATGCTATGCATGTGCTCAACATTGTATCTCACTGAAGCACATGCATGGATTATCAATCCAAAAGCAGCAGGCAATACCTTTGGGAAATAATGAAATAAGCATCTGTATAGTGAAACAATATAAGCAATTGTAAATATGACTTTTTTTCAGTTATTATTGTCTAGTTGTCTACAGATCACAGACAGCTATTCACACATGAGCATCAATATTTAATAATGTCTGCAACGGCCCATAGTGATGACCTTCTGACGTAAATCCACTCCTCTGGTCCTGAAGGATGCCGCAAAGAAAGACTAGCTGCAAAATGAAGCACCCCTTTTAAAAATGGCTGAATCTTACAACAGTGTTTTGCTTCTTGCTTTTATTCCTTTTTTAAAATGACATTTATGCAATTTTGCAATATGTGTGTAACATCAGGATGCAGATCAATATTCCATAACATTTTTGGATTGAAATATGGATGTATTCAGTAAGTTTTAAGGTTTTTTATTTACAAAGGGATTCCAGTACCATTATAAAATGTGGGCTAGTTATTTTTGAAAATGTATAAAATATGCTTCACTTTAGAATACCAATGTGGCAAATTAATAAACTTTATACTGTATAGAGATTGTGAAGCAATAACTTTGACTTGAAAAATTGACCGCTAGTTGGCACTGTTTTTCCTTTCCTTCTGTTTGGTAGTATCAGTTTTTTCACTCAACTATCAGACTTGTTGTCACATGGGGTTTGGCTCATTGCTATTTCTGAAAGTTCGCAGGGAGGTGGTGAAGTACGAGGTGGGTGAGTTGTCAGGCCTCTTTGGTTGCTACTTTTTGGGTCACTGTTTTGTATACTTTGCACAATGCAGTGGTTCTGCTTGGGTTGGCAAGAGAGGAAGTCAGCCTATGCACAATGAGGGGACTTCTTTATCGGTATTATAATCTTTAAGACCTTTTAAGTAGGGGTAGATTGGTGGTTTTTGTCACTTTCATTTTGCTGGTGGGTTTGGATTTTTTGGGGGGTGAAATTGTGGAGGGTACCAGTGAGTGAACCCATTCAGGATTGTGTGGCTGAAGGCTTGGATGGCCTGTGGCAACGTGGCCAGGAATTCTTATTTATCTTGCTTCTTGTATTCACATTTTGCTTTTTTTTCTTGGAATGTTTAGGGTCCTAGTCTTAATACTAAAAGATCCAGTGTCCTGAAGGAACAATGCCTGCTCACAGCAGTATTACATTTAATAGTAAATCTTCCAGTATTTACAGCAAGTGGAACCACCAAAATAACACAGTCAAGGATGTTCCTCATTGTTATCACTTCCTCATGTTCATTCATTGAATGTGGAAATCAGAGGCATCACTCAAGTCATACACATTCAGTTGCAAAGAAAGCAAAGAGAAGGATGGGCAGGACACAGCAGATAAGGTATTTTCCTTTTTGATACAGCTTAGTTGCATGCTGCTATCTGACCCTTGTGGTCTCATGGGCTTTTAACCACAAAACAAATCAATATGAGCATTCTCCATTACATTCTACCTAATTCTCCGGCTAGGTGTATTTGTGAGGCCCCATCTGTCTTATGGTTGAAATCCAAGCCGAAAACCTACCTTTAATCTTTTTTTTTTGTTTTTAATTAATTTCTGAGCCTCTATTTTCTCTGTTCTTCACCTTTATGGTATCATTCCTACCTCACTGTACATCACCCTAACCTGGAGTAATTTTGCAGGCTCTGTTCATAATTAATTAATACTGTTCTGCTGCTTTATTGCCATTCTTATTTATCCTTCTTTGTGGTTTTGTATATGAGTTATAATTAAACTGGTACAGCTTTTACTTGCATTTTTAATTTAAATCTGGCAGGTATACCTCTAAGCACCTTCTGGTATTTTAGCCTTAGTGTGCATTGCTTTCTGCTTGCTGTATTCTTTTTATGATACACTCAAGTCTGTTTACATAAGACTGAATTTTAATATTTTTGCTCTGTATGGGACCTTGCAATTTTGTATGCTTTTCCATCAATACTCACTTTGCCCAGTTCAAGATCAAAGAGGCCTTTAGCTTACCCTTGCAACCCTGGGTAAAAGGTAGGAATCAATTGTAAACAGGGTGTCAGTCTTTCATAGACCACTCACGAGTGCCCATCTATAACCACTCATTCTCGGCCATTAATTAGTTAATGTCACTAATGAAATGAATACACATCTTTGGGATATTCAAGGAAACAGGATGTGCAGAAAAAACAAGTACTAGGAGAATGTGCAACAGTTTAAGTTAGGTGAAATTTATAAACTGGCTCTGTGTGTTGGTGCAAATATGTGCTTGAGAGGGTCTTGTGGTCACCTCACACCTCATCTAGAGTTAGTTTCTGCCTTGCAGCCAACCTAAGGCTCTATTCTTCAGCACCCATGAACTGTTTCTGAATGCTGGCTGAAGATTAAGATTAAGGAATTGATGTCATCCATTGCTGTTTATTTGATGTGCTGGGTTATCGGTTATACATAATATATTATAACCACTTTAATGAAATAGCAGAAGAGTGTTTTCATATTTTATTCTTTTGTGAGGTTTTTATTTACTTTCCTAGTCCTCTAGTTAAGTTTTATTAAAGCATTTTGTTGACTTATTTGTATTTTCCAAATTGTAATCGGCTATAATAATTTTGATTCAATCAGGCACTGCTTAAAAGCTGTGCATTATTGTCAAAATGTATGCAGCTTTAAGATGATTTCTTTATTTCGCTTTCACTTTCCCTTTATCTCATTTTACTGCATTAACATAAATAATTTATGAATAGCAATTGGAACATTATGAACAGTAATTGGAGAGCGTCAGGAAAAGAGTAATGTGAAAGCAAAATACAACTGAGTTTAGTTGATTATTATAGATGAGAACTAATCAGGACTAAATGGTAATAGAAAAAAAAATCAATTACTTTCACTTGTGGAAATAGTTTGGCTTGGTCGCATGCTGTGAGTGTCTTACTCAATTTGCAAGGGGCCTTCAATAAGTTATTCAGTGGCAAACAACACAATCAGCAATGAAGCAGACACAGTATTTTTTTATAAAAGAGTCGGTGTCACAAATGTATAATATCTAATAATTTATATAAAATTTAAATTATTTATAAATAGAACAGTTGTATCTAGCCTGTCCTACTCTGTATCATCCAAGTGATGTCCCTGCCCTGAATCCTCCTTGATATGTAATCAAGTGTAATTAGTTACTTTATAATTTAAAAATGGGATGAATAAAATGAGTATTTGAGTAATATCTGGCAGTCGCAAAAGGAAGGTTTGCGGATATAGTCTGTTACTTTTTTGTTGTGTAAGGTCCCATGGTGACCCTATTTTCCCCTTTATTCTTTTTATTGTGTAGACCTTAATAAAATGTCTAAAATCCCACTTAAAACTTTATCATTCTCTTCCCCCTCTACACATGTAATCTCATGCAATTAGACAGGAGCTAAGTTACACATTTAATTATGTATTATTGATAAAAAAATGTCCACAAATATTAATGAAACAGAGTTTCATTCAAGTTGGAGGTGGTATTACATCAGGGATCGGCTCTGAGCCCTTTCTTATTTGCAAAGGTGATGGACAGGTTGACAGACGAGATTAGACAGGAGTCATCGTGGACTGTGATGTTTGCTGATGTCATTGTGATCTGTAGCGATAGTAGGGAGCAGGTTGAGGAGACCCTGGAGAGGTGGAGATATTCTCTAGAGAGGAAAGGAATGAAGGTCAGTAGGAACAAGACAGAATACATGTGTGTAAATGAGAGGGAGGTCAGTGGAATGGTGAGGATGCAGGGAGTAGAGTTGGCGAAGGTGGATGAGTATAAATACTTGAGACCAACAGTAGAGTAATGGGGATTGTGGAAGAGAGGTGAAAAAGAGAGTGCAGGCAGGATGGAATGGGTGGAGAAGAGTGTCAGGAGTAATTTGTGACAGACGGGTATCAGCAAGAGTAAAAGGGAAGGTCCACAGGACGGTAGTGAGACCAACTATGTTAAATGGGCTGGAGACGGTGGCACTGACCAGAAAGCAGCAGACAGAGCTGGAGGTGGCAGAGTTAAAGATGCTAAGATTTGCATTGGGTGCAATGGATACGATTAGAAATGAGTACATTAGAGGGTCAGCTCAAGTTGGACATTTGGGAGACAAAGTCAGAGAGGCGAGATAGCATTGGTTTGGACATGTGCAGAGGAGAGGTGCTGGGTATATTGGGAGAAGGATGCTAAGGATAGAGCTGCCAGGGAAGAGGGAAAGAGGAAGGCCTTAGCGAAGGTTTATGGATGTGGTGGGAGAGGACATGCAGGTGATGGGTGTAACAGAACAAGATGCAGAGGACAGAAAGATATGGAAGAAGATGATCCGCTGTGGCGACCCCTAAAGAAGAAGAAGAGGATTAAGGAAACAAAGTACTATGTGAGTATTTTCAAACCATACCCTGAAAGCCTAAGTAGCAGTGCATCTTGCGTACATAGGTGGCTTTTGGCTTATCTTCAACCTAGCTTGATTTTCTACTACATGGCCATTGAATGGAGTACTGAAACAGGCCACATGCCTGTCTCTGTAAGGCTGCCGAGATAGAGGTTTCTTCATCATGGTCTTCTTTTCATGGCTAGATGGTGAGAGAGAGAGAGGTAATGGTAAGGTGACCAACTAAATGCCATTCTAAGCACAAAACACAAACCAATTGACAAAAATATTCTTATATTCCATAAAGAAATTACAGCTAATCATACGAATGGGAATGAACCTCTTACAGAAAATATATAATGCATACTGTTATCACACTCAAATATGTCTAAGATTAAGGTTGAGGGTGTACTATAGTAAAATGGGGTGTGGAGTACCAGACCCTTTTCAAACAGTGTCATAAGCAGTGGCATATGGAAACTTGTACAGTATGTAGAATAAAATGTTCTCCAGAATTTCTCATTCCTTTATATAATTATACCCATGTTGGTTACTACCAAAATATTCTGAGCTATAGGACAACACCCAGAACATGCCACAATATATAAATTGAACTGAAATGTGCAAAGTGCACTTTCAAGTAGCCCTAACTGGCAATCATGTACTTGTGTCACAAAAGATGTAGGCCTGATGTTGGTATCCCACACTTCAAATAATACAAATAGCCTGCATTCATGTAATAAATGAAATTGAGAAATAGATTTTTGTTTTTTATTTCAGATTTGAAAGTGTTCAGGGATTTAGATCTCTCACTTTGATATATTATTAATATTAAATTCAGTTACTTAATGAAAATTGGTAACACATATACTTATTTTGAATTTCTGTGCAGGATTATATTTGAAACATTTTAAAGATTAGCTTTCTTGGAATAATTAAGATAGCATATGTATAAGTTGGACTACAATAGAAACTTCAATCTAATCAATAATCCAGGCATTAAAGAAGATTAACACTCTCCAGAAGTGAGAAATGTATTTCTCAACAGCATTTGGTCACTCTTCTGTAAACTGTTACAGTTTAAATGCCACAGTGACATTTTAATCGGTATTATTTTGCTAAACAGGAATTTATTTCTTTGCTGTTTAAATTAGAGGTAAAAAAAGTTAAGGTGAAATTGCATTATTCAAAGTATCAAGACCATTTTTTGTGGGAAATTATCAGTAATCTAACAGTTAAGGAAAACCCCATAGAGGGAGGAGAAGGAGGAATGACTCGCTCACGCATATAGGCACCTTCATCCTGGCAGATGCACCAATATGTACAGTACATGTGTATAACTTGGCCGCTGAGCAAGACTTTCAAACTGCCACTACAAAGTACATTTGAAATGTCAATGCAGATATTTTACTTTATTAATTTGTTACAACCGAACTTCAGAGTCCAAACTTCCAAAGCTTGGACTCTGGAACCAATCTCCTTGAGAGGGGCTGGACTCTCTACCACTCTGGAGTTACCCCCAGTGAGAGGCGCCGAGCAGGTGTGGGCATACTTATTGCCCCCCAACTTGGAGCCTGTGCATTGGGGTTTACCCCGGTGGACAAGAGGGTGGCCTCCCTCCACCTTCAAGTGTGGGGGCAAGGGTCCTGACTGTAGTTTGTGCGTATGCAGCGAACAGCAGTTTGGAGTACCCACCCTTTTTGGAGTCTCTGGAGGGGGTGCTAGAGGGCGTACCTTCTGGGGACTCCCTCGTTCTGCTGGGAGACTTCAATGCTCACGTGGGCAATGACAGTGAGACCTGGAAGGGCATGATTGGGAAGAATGGCCCCCCCGATCTGAACCCGAGTGGTGTTTTGTTATTGGACTTCTGTGCTCGTCACGGATTGTCCGTAACGAACACCATGTTCAAGCATAAGGGTGTTCATATGTGCACTTTCTATATGCCATAAACATCCTTAATGAATCAAAAAAAAAAATTAGGAGTAACATTTCTTGTTATTTCACTAAAGGTCCTGGGGAGTCATTTATAAAGCTTGCGTACGCACAAAATGAGTCTTGAAATATGCATATGCAACTTTCCATGCAAACGTTCAGTTTTATAAAAGAAAGCTTGATGGGGCAACATGCCTATATTTACAGCAACTCTGAGCTATGCATATATAATATTTTGGAGAAACTAAGTGACTATATCCTTGATCAAGTAAAGAAATGTAGCCAAATCGGCTGAACAATCACTTGAACGTATAATAATACATACTGTATAAACGAGCCATGATTATTTATACTGTGTGTTGAAAAGACAGACATAAACTCAGCAAAAAAAGAAACGTCCTCTGACTTTCAACTGTTTTTACTTTCAGTAAACTTAATGTGTAAATATTTGTATGAACACTAAAAGAGTCAACACCATAAGACATAAACTAAAAATGTTTCACAATGTGTCCCTGAATGAAGGGAGGCTCAAAATCAAAAGTACCAGTCAGTATCTGGTGTGGCCACCAGCTGCTTAAAGTACTGCAGTGCATCTCCTCCTCATGGACTGGACCAGATTTGTCAGTTCTTGCTGTGAGATGTTACACCACTATTCCACCAAGGCCCTTGCAAGTTCCTGGACATTTCTGGGGGGAATGGCCCTAGCCCTCACCCTGCGATCCAACAGGTCCCAGACGTGCTCAATGGGATTGAGATCCGGGCTCTTCGCTGGCCATGGCAGAACACTGACATTGCTGTCATGCAGAAACTCACGCACAGAACGAGCAGTATGGCTGGTGGCATTGTCCTGCTGGAGGATCATGTCCAGATGAGCATGCATAAAGGGTACCACATGAGGGAGGAGGATGTCTTCCCTGTACCGCAAGGCATTGAGATTGCCTGCAATGACAACAAGCTCAGTCCGATGGTGATGTGACATACCGCCCCAGACCATGACGGACCCCCCACCTCCAAATCGATCCCGCTCCAGGGTACAGGCCTCGGTGTAACGCTCATTCCTTCGACGATAAACGCAAATCCGTCCATCACTCCTGGTGAGACAAAACCGTGACTCATCAGTGAAGAGCACTTTTTGCCACTCCTGTCTGGTCCAGCGACGGTGGGTTTAGATAGATAGATAGATAGATAGATAGATAAATAGATAGATAGATAGATAGATAGATAGATAGATAGATAGATAGATAGATAGATAAGACTTTATTGTCTGTACCCCAAAGGGGTCACAGAAATTTCCCTTTTGACACGCTCATGAGACAAACAGACCAAAAAAAATACAAATATAAACAAACCATAGAAAAAACCTACTTCATCTAATTCAGAACAGATACTCCTGAGGGTACAAAAGATTTCTTGTATGCATTCTTCCGCGCTAATGGGGTTTTATACCTCCTTCCTAATGGCAGCAATCTAAAGAACGCATAAAGAGGATGAGAGAAATCCTTCACAATCTTGGTTGCCTTCCTCAACAGTGCACGGTTGTGCAGTTCAGAAAGGGTAGTTTGAGGTAATCCAATTATTTTGGAAGCCTGGTTAACTACACGACACAGTTTTGTTCTATGTTTAACGGTTAATAAGTTGTACCAAGGTAAGTAATTAAAAGTGAGAACAGATTCAATAAGTGATCTATAAACCAGCGTTAAAACCTCCTTGCTAACATGAAAGGCTCTAAGTTGCCTTAGTAGATGGAGGCGCTGCTGTGCC
Organism: Polypterus senegalus; assembly: GCF_016835505.1. NCBI lineage: Eukaryota > Metazoa > Chordata > Cladistia > Polypteriformes > Polypteridae > Polypterus > Polypterus senegalus. Next base: position 152,109,251 of record NC_053157.1, read on the forward strand.
TTCTTATATACAGCATCTGCATGCTGCATGAAAGACAGACAGGTGTCAATCTCTGTCCCGAGGTATTTAAAAGTCTGAACCTGCTCCACCAACTGACCCTGGATACTAAGTGGCTGGAACAGCAGTGATGGAGCCCGTCCTTTGAGGCCACAACACAATTCCATAGTTTTAGAAACATTTAACTCCAGTGAATTTTCTGCTAATAACTGAACCAGTCTCTGGACCTCCTGCTGATATGCAGAGAGGGCACAGGTATCAGTCATATGGGCCACCAGAGCCATGTCATCAGCATATTTATACAGTGTCATTGCTGCACTACTGCAGGAAACATTGTTTATGTAGACAGAGAAAAGAAAAGGGGATACAACACATCCCTGAGGAAGGCCTGCATTTAAAACGGATGTGCTAGAACTTATACCATTTAAAAACACCTGCTGTGGTCTTTCCGTTAAAAAATTTTTTACCCATAAAATCAGCATGGGATGCACCTGAAAGTCAGAGAGGCGGTATAGCATAATATCTATCTGAACAGTATTAAAAGCAGAGGATAAATCCATGAATAAAATCCTTGTATGTGGATGTACCAAATCCATTTGTCTAGTAACAGTATCTAAAAGTGTGAGACATGCATCCTCCACTCCACGCTTTGCTTTATATGCAAACTGGAGTGGGTCAAGTTTGTCCGACAACATGCTGGAGAGATAATCACACAGTACTCTCTCCATACATTTACACAAGACAGATGTTAGGGCTACTGGCCTGTAGTCCTTTGGATCCTTGGCATGTGCCTGCTTGGGAATTGGAATTATGGTAGATTGCTTCCACTGACTTGGGACACAGCTGGAATCAAGAAGGTGTTGGAACAGTCTTGTAATGACCCCACCTAGCTGAGTAGCACAATCCTTTAACACTCTGCCTCCAAGCCTGTCAGGGCCAGAGGCTTTATTAGGGTTAAGTTTATGCAAGATGGCAGTCACCAGCTGCTCATCAATATTTAAGGTCTCAAGGGGGGAGTCAGGAGTTACAGGAGTCCAAGTGATTGGTGTACTTAGGCTATTAAACCGGATAAAAAAAGTTGTTTAATTCTTCCAGAAAGGAAGCAGGATCTGAGCAGTCAATTTTTGTGGGTTTGGGGGCCCTGCCCATCATAATATTTAAACCCTGCCATGCTTCCCTTGCGTTTCCCGAGGTTAGTTTCTGTTCCACCTTGTCTTTATAATTTATCCTGGCTAATTTAGCCTTTCTTCTGAACTCCTTTTCCAATTCCCTCACTTTTATCTTATCACCCATCAGGAATGCTTTCCTTTTCTGAACCAAGCAGTCTTTCATGTCCTTAGTAACCCACTTTTTATTATTTGGATGAATAATTATTTGTTTAGTGGGAGTGACCATGTCTTCACAAAATAAAATATAGGAAGTTAATAACTCCGACAGGGTATTAAAATCATTGCCACAGTCATCAAAAAACAGATCCCAGTCCGTCAGCTCAAAACAGCCCCTTAGAGTTTCAGCTACATCGTTGTTCTAGACTCTAATGGTTTTTAAAATGGGTTTACCAGTCTTCAGCTGTGACCTGTACTTTGGCAATAAAAGAATGACATTATGATCTGAGAAACCAAGAGGTGGGCGTGATTTTGAAATGTATGCAGTAGGGATGTTTCCAAAACACAAATCCAGAGTATTTTGCATCCTCGTGGGGGTTGTTACATATTGCTCCAAGTGTGGTAAATGTGTGGTGATGTCACATCTGTTAAAATCACCAAGTAAAAACACGGGCTGCCCTCCAGTCCGATTGACAGCTTTGTTGTAACAATCTGCAATATATTCAGCTGCTGTGTTAAAATCAGGTCCCGGCACATACACTAAAATTACAGTGATTTCTGAGAATTCTCTAGGTAGATAATGTGGCCTAAAGGACACAGTCATTAGCTCATAGTGTTTGCAACACTCAGTTTCTCTCACTGTAATATTTGCTGCCCACTTACTGTTGACAGCCATACAAAGCCCGCCCCCAACCGATTTCCGCGTTCTTACTGTATCCCTGTCAAATCGAATGATGTTAAACCCATCCAGCTGAAAGTTCATGTCTCCAGAAAGCCACGTCTCCGTAAAACAGAAGAGACTTGTCTGCTGATAGTCCGGATCGGTCCTTACGAGTGTTGAGAGTTCCTCCTCCTTATTCCGTAGTGATCGAACATTTGATAAGGTGATGGCAGGTAAAAGTAGCTGACTCCCTCTCCTCCTCAATCTGTTCTGTATCCCTCCTCTGGAGCCTCTTCTCTTTCGGATCCGCTTCCGATTATATCCCCGAAGTAACTCCGGGGGCACGTTATTTGTTTGAAATGTTACTTCCATCGGTCTTAATTGACGGCGGTTCAACTCCAGCAGGTAATCCCGCGAGTAAGCAAGCCTTCCTGGGGTAATGCCGAGAGGCTGTGCTGGATGTGAATAAAGTCCGTTTACCTGCCATAGGTTGTTGATCAAACTCCACAGGCAGGCCCAATAAATAATCGTTGCCATCAACATTTGATATAGTGAAAAAATAAAAAGCGAGATCAATAAAAACAAAACAAAAAAGAAAGACTTAAAAACAATACACAAATGAGCCGTATCAAGAGTCGCTTTCACATGGAACAGCGCCCCCTCCCATAGGCGGCATTGTTGCTGGTGATGTCTGGTAAGGACCTGCCTTACAACAGGCCTACAGGCCCTCAGTCCAGCCTCTCTCAGCCTATTGCGGACAATCTGAGCACTGATGGAGGGATTGTGTGTTCCTGGTGTGACTCGGGCAGTTATTGTGGCCATCCTGTACCTGTCACGCAGGTGTTTTTAGAACTGTGACCTTAAATGCCTACTTTCTGTAAGCTGTTAAGGTCTTAACGACCATTCCACAGGTGCATGTTAATTAATTGATTATGGTTAATTGAACATGCATGGAAAACATTGTTTAAACCCTTTACAATGAAGATCTGTAAAGTTATTTGGATTTTTAAAACATTATTGTTGAAATACACAGTCCTGAAAAAGGAACGTTTCTTGTTTTGCTGAGTTTATTAAACCTCAAAAGTGATGAATATGATTTACAGAATGTACTTCAGTTCCCTTCTAAGAGGGTCTTGCACTGAAGAACTTTGTTGGTTGTCAGTTTATATTAGCTACTGATTGTCCTTCTCATGGAGCTAGTCAACAAGACAGGAATATCTCACCTAAGCTTCACTCCACCATGCCTGCTGTAATGACAAACCAGCACTACTTCATTTTTGTATAGTGTTGCCACACATATTTAAAACATAACATGTGTTTTCCAACATAAAAAGTAAATCTGCAGCAGTTTCCAGGTCTCCTTACTTAATCAAAGCAATATACTGCACTCATATTGCAGTAAGGGCACCTAGTGAAAATGAAGCTGCTTTTGTTAACCATTAACAAGCAAGTCAAATGTGATGCCAAGACAAGACTGACAAAAGATGTGGTTCAGTAGCCTGGATCAACCTGTGATTCATTTACAGCATTTTGATTCCGAATAGTTTTAACAGACATGATGGTACTGTACATGGTGGCTGGCTTATTGGTAAGGTGGCTGTCTCAGCCTTCGGTTTTTCGGTATGTCCTGTACTGTTTTCATTCTACTATTGAATAGCAATCATTTCATTACATGTACTATGTTAATAGCAGGGACTTGCTCAGATATTGGCATCTTATGCCTTTCCCTGACACAGCCAGATAATCTGTAGTGCAGTTGGGATGTCTCAATGCATCAATTGGGAATCTGGACTACCAGCCAATGAAAGTCTGCAGCATTGTGATTGCATATGTATGAGGTTGATTAGCATGCTCCATATACGGATGTTTCACGGTGGCATTTGAGGCGCATTCATGTATGCATATTTACAAGGTGATTGTTATTTATTAAGGGTATATTGTGTAGAAATGTGTGTGTGACAGGTTTTAGCAATATGATTTTTTTGGGGTGTAATCATTTTCCTGTTTTGTTGGCATGTCCACACTCAGATCCATGTCAAGTTTTATAAATGAGGCCCCTGGTTATACATCATTAGATTTTTATCTGAAGAAACTTGAAAAAATATGCAGTTAATGCAGAGACAACTATCACGCTGAAGCAACAGCTTTTTATGGAAGTGTAGTTTGTAGTCCATTATTGTATAGTGGGTGGCAGGGGACTTCTATGTGGGCATAAAGGATTTACTGGTGTGTCTTGTAAGTAGAGAGGAAATTTGTGATTGGTTATTTCTTAATGCGTATTTTTCACAAGGAGAAGCTGACTACTTAAACTGTGACAAAACTATTAATATAATAGGATGAATTTAAATAATAATCAATTCAGCTTTAATATATGAAGGTGCATTTTCTGGCAGTATGAGATTAAAGATAAAATCTATAACATTATCAGATAGTTTGACACATTAGATATCAAAGACTAATTAATGTCATTGTGTAATTAATGCATTGAGCTGTCAGTGTGGATATCTTTATGAATCTTAGAAATATTGCTTTTAGAGTCAGACTCTTAGAAATGGTAATTAATATAAATTGAATAGTGTGCAGGTAGTGTGTTAAAACATAAGGAGTATAAATGGGATAAGTTATCTAATAATAGAGGATTTTGATGTCTAAAAACTATATTGCTATTTAAGTGTTTTAAATCCTAACTAAAAGAAATGACATGCAATCATTCATTTTGCCATCTCCAATCTGAATTGTAGATAGCTGCAATTATTACATTTGGCCACTTTTTATAAAGAAATTTGATTTTTGTGTAAGCTACAGTTCAGAAATCCAGTTCTTTGTTCAAAATATTCATAGTCAATGAAACAATGTCAAAAATGCAGTCATGGGAAAGCATCATAGAACAGCAACTGTGTTCAGTTCAGGTCCATGAAAGGTTTTTGACTGAATATGTCCCAGTTAAGTAGATAAGTCAAAGTAAAGGTACATTTCAAATTAAAACATAACGGATTTCTGTAATGATGGGATTTTTCCAGTTAACCCCAGCACTTAAATAAGTGAAATGCAGTGTTACAGTGGAGCATAACATCCCAGACAGGGCTGGTAATAGCTGGGTGGGAGAACTTCAGCAACAAACTGGCAATGAAGATACATTTAACCACATATAATGTATGAACTATAAAACCACTAAACAGCTCGTATGTAGCAGTATAGTGTAGCGGTTAGTGTTGAATGCCTCACAGATCCAGCATCCTGTGCTTTAATCCCATGCTGAATTGTTGTCTGTTTTGAGTTTGCATAACCCCCCATTGTTTGTGTGCAGATACCTCTGTGTTTTTCCGTTTTCCTTCACATTGACAAAATTTGATTTTGAAGATTAGGTTAACTGACAATTTCATATTGGTCATTCTATGAGTTTGAGTGTGGATGTGTGTGTTTCTATTAGCCATGTCCATGGCTGGTTCTTGCCTTGTCACCAGAATAGGATAGGTTACAGCTCCTGTACCCTGAACTGGATTAAGTTGGCTTATTACATTATTTTAAATGGCTTTCCAAAACAGCAGAGGGTGAACAATTGATGGTTTTTGCTTAAATGACAATTTCTTTTTTGTCTGCTCCTTTCATTTTAATTCAAACCTTAGGAGTAGTTGGAGTTGGTGTGCAAGTGCATTACTATTTTAGATGACAAAGCGATTTAAACTGTTTAAATTTGAATATATACAGTATGAATGTCATTTTATTCTATTAAAAGTGCAGTTAATGGGCAATAATAGCTGAGAAAGTATCTAGCAAATAAACCATTTTAAGTAACTTTCTTTCAAGTGGAAATTGACATTGAATGGCTTTTATTTTTTGATGAATGTATACCATATTTAGTCTCATCTAATTAATCAAAGAAACTGTCTACTTTTTTGGTTGGTATTGATTATATGGATATATTTTTGTATAACCAATTGGCTAACATATTCTCTTTCCCAATTCAGCACAAGTTCTTTACTTATACTGGATTAATTTGGAGTTTCTCATCATTCAAGAGCATCTTGAGAGCACTCATTTTTTACTAATGTATGTTCTTAATACCTCTTCACCACTCACTCCCTCTCACCTTGAGCTCTCCCTCCTTACCTAGCTGCTTTTTCTGTTATAGAACATTCACTTGCACTTCTTAAACTAATGAGCTTCCTGGCTTTTTAGGGGTTGCTGAAAGGAGGAGGAGGAGACACACAACAGTGCTAGAGAAGAGGGGAAGTGCCCAATGAAGTCCATATATATAAAAGACATCTCTGCTTATTGAAGAGCCTCTAAAAAAACAATAGGAATTCAGATGCTAACCATAATATATTTAGAGTGTAAAACAAAATGAAGGTCACTCAAAGACGTTTTGTAGGTCCACTAACAAGAAATCACTTATATTCCCATAGTCACTAGATGGCATTAAAGAGCCCTAGAATGAAAACGTCCTCAAAAATGACTTTGCAGTGAACCCAGAAGTGAAAGTTTAATAGCCTGCCAACAGCCTGGCAACACTGAATCAACACAAATTAATGTTTGTTTAAAAGATGGGCACAAAATATGATCCTTTGGGGTTACTTTAAGGGTCACCCCAAAGAACAATAACTATCTGGAACAATCAAAAAATCCTTTATGGAATGGTAGACAATTTATTTGGGATTTTGATAAGAACTGGTGATAGTATTTTAAAAGAGGGAGTAATGAAATGTAACAGGGAACTCCTCATTTCACTGTCAAGTTTCTTTCTATCTATGTCACCCTCCTTTCCTTCTTCCAGCTATTTCTACTGCTTAGTGTACTATTTTTCCTTTCACATTACACCACTTTACTTCAGTACTCACACTGGACTTGCTGAAGTATTTATGGCTTTTCACTTCTTCCTTAAAGCCATTGCTATTTTCCTTATCAAACCTCCATTATTGTAATCCTTTTATTTGGTTTGTGTTATTTACTATTTTCTTCTGACATCTAGTATTGACTAATATATGTTGGGTACTATATTTTTTGCCTACCTTTTGTTTTTAGGGAGTCCACCTGGATACTTGTCTGCACACCCTATCACATTTAATACTTTGGTGACCTCAGAATGTTTCCTGTTTCGTAGTACATAGCTCAACTCCTTTTTATTACAGTCTACAAATATACATTTTTATATTGCTATCCTGTTGTCACTCTCAATATCTCTTTCTTTAACTAGCCTGTGTTTGTCTTTTCTTTGGTCTTCTGCCATATTCATCCCTCTATTGCCCTGGCAACACTATTCAATACCGTTATAATATGCTATAGTGTTCCTGATGCATTTACCAAATAAAGTACACTGTTTACTATGACAGTGGTTAGCATTAAAGGAACATTACAGAACAAAATTTAATTAATGACTAGAACTAGTTTATATTACGATTTGATGAATGGATGGAAAATAAAAAAAAAATGCTTCATGCTGTAGAGGCTAAAGATAAAAACTGAATATAGACCAAAGATCTAAAGTCATTGCATTAATACTGTGTAACCACAAGGAGGCACCACTGAGCCTCAAATCACAAATACAGTAATGCCCAAAAACAATTCTATGTTCAAGTAAAGGAATATGATTTGTTTCCAGCACCTTTTATAGAATTACCAACCACAATACACAATTATAAACACAATTGCATCCCGACTCTAACGGAGGCAAACTCTCTTAAAAATACAACCTGGAACTGCTTTTGGTCTCGTGCCCAGGTCGTACAGAGCATTTCTTGGTCATGCGGAAACCAGGGCAGTCCACCCCTGGCAGTGCCTTCTGGTGGTATCCAAAGGCCCCAAAAGGAATGCATTTCCGGACACCATTTCCCATGTGACCCTGTGGGTGTTTTAATGTTGTTCAGTCCTGAGGTACACTGCCACCTGTTGTGAGGGGGGATGAATTACTCCTGGTAAGCCTGTTCACCCAGTCCATCCATTATGGCCTCCTGGCCAGGAATGAATCCATCCTTTTATATGGCCTGGATGCCTGTCTTTCCTCCCTGTCTCCTACAACTGCAATGTCTGTACTGATTTTAGAAAAGAAAATAACATTTAAATATATTATAATTTAAGCAATTTAAATTGTCTTAGCAAAAAAAATATATATATTGATGCATTTACTCACCTAGTTCAGCCTCCTCTCACCTAAGATAAAGGTCTTGAAAAATGCATGTCAGGTGAATAAATTAATATTTTGTATTTATAAGAGCATATACACTAATGTGGCTGTTTCTCTACATTTTGCTATTGTAAGAAATAGAATTCTCACTAGTAATATGATGAATAAAATCATAATTGAAGAAATAAATACATTTCCATAATAAAATAATGGTGCAGAGTAATGTTATTAAAATGTAAACACTTACAAAATCTTTTCCTTTGCATGCTTTTCATCACCTTCTTTTAATTAAAGCTTGATTGCCATGATTTCATTTGATTGCTCATTTATTATTTATGTGTGGGAACAGTACTTATGCACTTCCATCTAGAGTATGGTTTATAGGGTTTGAGATATAATATATAGACTGCTTGTCAGAATGAACATTTGCTGCAATGGTCATCTAAGATGTGTTCATCACAAACCAAGTCTAGCCTTCATTTTAAAGGAATTCAGCACAAAACCACAATGGCAGACTGACTGTTAACTACATCCGCAGGGTGGAGGGATGGCGGTTTCCTCTTTAAAATGTCAAGATTGACCCTCTGAATATGAGAAAGCAGACACTAAACCTGTAAGAAAGGATAAGTGAGCACTTCAGTGCCATGTTCAAGTAGACAGATGAGCAGTTTGAAACAGTGGGTGGCAGGGTTTTGCTTAAGGGGCTTTATAACAGAGTAGTCAAGGACATTCTCTATTCAAAGGTTAATACACAAGGTTTTAGATAGTTCAATAAAGTGCTAAAACTACCTAAAATTCAAACTAAACCTAATCAAAACCAAAACTTTTAACCAAATAAGCTAGTTTGTTTGAGTGCAGGTCTTACACAAATGAGTTCCTTAATTTTTTAAAAGTTTGGAAACATTGTAATGAGTGACCATCATATTTATACAATGTGCCATTAACGATGAATTATGAAAGTGACCAAACACCCAAAGTGTCAACACAATTGCGACATTTCCTTATGTCCACTTGTAATTAAGGAAAGATATTCCGAGTATGTATATGATATGTGTGTGAATATGAAAGCTTTAGAGTCAACAATGATACTACAGTGGACCCCATTATTGTTTTTCATTTTTACTATTACTCTGAAAACCTGATTTTGCTTAAACTGGCTTGAAAATTATGCTATTTATTTTCTTAAAAAATATTTTCTTTTTTTAAACTTATTCTAGCAACACAAATGACTCCTTTTTTCTGAGTTTAAAAAAGTATGAATTGAAAATTTGAAAGGAAATACTATGGCAGTAATTAAAGAAAATATGCAGGAAGTGTAAGTGCTTGTTTAGAAAGTCCCTAAAGTCCTACTGTCTACCACACTAGTTGGTAGCATTTGAAACGTGTTCATAACAAACCAAGCCTAGCCTTTATTGTAAAAGAATTGAGCACAAGACCACAATGGCAGATTACGTTACTATGGTTGCACCAATTCCTTTAACGCTTAGTGATCATAACACATAACCAATTACACAGTTCCATAATGTAACTGACAAAGATAAATAGCATATACAATATGTCTCATGTTGGGGTTATTTTACCACTTCATGATTTAAATTGAAATTTAAATTAAATACAGGCTTTTGCTAGTTGTCACTAATTTGAATCTGTGATTTAAACAGGGACCTTTCATTGGTCAGTTGTACTAAAAATTACTGTATATTCTCACGTTTAAGTTCTCACATGTATAAGTCGGGGCTTAATTTTACCGTATAATTTCCGGTATTTTATAATGTCAGTCATATAAGTAGAAAGCGGAAAACTCACGCTATTGGACCAAGAGTTTATGCTATGCTAACGCCGACCTGAGAGAGTAACCTTGGAGCACACTGCCTTGTGCCGACGTGACCACCATACCCGAACTATTTGGAAACGACGTTATCCCCGTTTTGTGTTTTTTGCATCTCACACCCTCATATACCTTTATCGTAAGAGCATACCTTATCTACGAGGGAGCGTTTAATCAGAAGAAAATATGAAGCTGGTTTTAAATTAAAAGTCGATGAAATGGCGAAAGAAATTGGTAACTGCGCTACTGCAACAAAATTTAATGCGTCTGAGAAACTGGTGCGAGATTGAAGGAATCAAGAAGATGTAAAAAAAAAAATGTTAAGTGTCGTATTTTTGAACGAGCATATACACTCACCTAAAGGATTATTAGGAACACCTGTTCAATTTCTCATTAATGCAATTATCTAATCAACCAATCACATGGCAGTTGCTTCATTGCATTTAGGGGTGTGGTCCTGGTCAAGACAATCTCCTGAACCCCAAACTGAATGTCAGAATGGGAAAGAAAGCTGATTTAAGCAATTTTGAGCGTGGCATGGTTGTTGGTGCCAGACGGGCCGGTCTGAGTATTTCACAATCTGCTCAGTTACTGGGATTTTCACGCACAACCATTTCTAGGGTTTACAAAGAATGGTGTGAAAAGGGAAAAACATCCAGTATGCGGCAGTCCTGGGCGAAAATGCCTTGTTGATGCTAGAGGTCAGAGGAGAATGGGCCGACTGATTCAAGCTGATAGAAGAGCAACTTTGACTGAAATAACCACTCGTTACAACCGAGGTATGCAGCAAAGCATTTGTGAAGCCACAACACGCACAACCTTGAGGCGGATGGGCTACAACAGCAGAAGACCCCACATCTCCACTACAAATAGGAAAAAGAGGCTACAATTTGCATGAGCTCACTAAAATTGGACAGTTGAAGACTGGAAAAGACTGGAAAAATGTTGCCTCGTCTGATGAGTCTCGATTTCTGTTGAGACATTCAAATGGTAGAGTCAGAATTTGGCGTAAACAGAATGAGAACATGGATCCATCATGCCTTGTTACCACTGTGCAGGCTGGTGGTGGTGGTGTAATGGTGTGGGGGATGTTTTCTTGGCACACTTTAGGCCCCTTAGTACCAATTGGGCATCGTTTAAATGCCACGGGCTACCTGAGCATTGTTTCTGACCATGTCCATCCCTTCATGACCACCATGTACCCATCCTCTGATGGCTACTTCTAGCAGGATAATGCACCATGTCACAAAGCTCGAATCATTTCAAATTGGTTTCTTGAACATGACAATGAGTTCACTGTACTAAAATGGCCCCCACAGTCACCAGATCTCAACCCAATAGAGCATCTTTGGGATGTGGTGGAACGGGAGCTTCGTGCCCTGGATGTGCATCCCACAAATCTACATCAACTGCAAGATGTTATCCTATCTATATGGGCCAACATTTCTAAAGAATTCTTTCAGCACCTTGTTGAATCAATGCCACGTAGAATTAAGGCAGTTCTGAAGGCGAAAGGAGGTCAAACACCGTATTAGTATGGTGTTCCTAATAATCCTTTAGGTGAGTGTAAGTTGGGGTCTGGTTTTATGATCGATTTTTTGGGTTTCAAGACCCGTGAGTATATACGGTAAACAAGTTGTATACGTACAATATTAGAACATGCCAGAAGGAGAAGATGTGGAAGTGTACAGGGAACCTTGATCAATCTAAAAAGGCCAATAATATGTGTGCCACAGAATATTTACAAATGTAACTATAATTTAGAGTGTACAGAAATAAAAATAATAGATAGATAGATATTCCCCAAAATGAAAAGAAAAGAATGTAAGAGACATGCCTGATCAAGGCAATAAAACCAAAATGTTTAATCTCTTACAGCTTGTTCTTTTCGGCATGGGAATAACCTTTATCTCTTTTTTTAGCATATGTAAACTGTTGCAGCTGTCCAGTAACTCCATTATTTGTTTAAACACAGGCTTGGGTGCAATCTGCATAGTACTGAAAGCTAAACTAAGCTAATCAGTAACTTGGCAAAGGATAGGCATGTCATACAGATGACAAAACCTATTGGCACACTGCGATAATCACATGCAACAAAGTGTAGTCTGTTACTCCAGTAATACTGGAACAATTTAAGCATAGTACTGTAAAATATTAAAGGTTTTAACAAGATCAGGTTTAATTTTGACATATGCAGCAATAAGATCTAGAAGAATGAATTTTCTAGTTTCTTTTAAATCCAGGGTCTGTAGGCAAATCATTTTGTCAAAGGGACTTTACTCAAAACATCTGATCTACCTCACACTAAATCTACACCAAAATGGTTCAAGATGGTGAACACATTTTGAACATACAGATTTTACATTGATATGGCAAACCATGTTCAAACTGATTTGGAGAAAATGACAATTGGGAGTATGATGTAGGCTAGCGTTCTTTAAATTACAGCAATGTTGAGATTCACTTTTATCTGAAAAACAAACACTCCCAGGCATGGTGTAATACTAAATTCATATCAGGGTTTAGGATACTTGAGAGGAATATTTCTGGTAATATTTTATGGGAAGAAACAGATTACAGGAGATTTACGATTGTAGAAGGTTTTGGAATCAGGAAAAGAAGAATCCTTCTTGCTCAATGCATCTTTGCAGTCCTGATTAGCTTTACCTGAACAGGACAACAGTCAATATGTTTGGTCTGAGACTGTACTTTAACAAAACCCAAGCATCTAATAAACAATGAAATAAAAAAATAAAAAATCTGCATCAAATAAAATTAGCATGATATAAACAGCTTTTTGTGAGTGTGAATGTTGGGTTTGGGTTTTGTAAGAAGTCATAATGAAATGATTGATCTCTGACAGCTTTGTAGACTATAAAGAAAATCTCTTTGTCTAATGTTTGGATGGCATAAGTTAACACTGAAAAAGAAAAGGTGTAAATTATCCTTATTGAGGAAATGCAGCCAACACTTGCATGTCACAAAAGTAACTAAAGTTTAATATGATTGACTGAGCAAGATGAAAATTCTGCAATAGGAAATGGCTGAAGCATTTGCTTGCTTCATAGATACAGGAAAAGATCCAAACCACACATTGTAGACAAAGGAACACTGTCATTCATGAATCATAGTCAACCTACTCTAACAATATAGGATGTCAATTAGAAATTAGACTATCATATTTATAATATGAAATACCCAAGAGATCCATTAGGGGGTACATTATTTGTTCACAGAAAATAGAAAAATTCAGATTTTATTTCAATCTATTCATTCAGTACTCTTATTTCAGTTTTAAAATCAAATTCAAAGCCTGTTGTGTTAGCATCAAGGTGAAAGCAACCAGTTCTAGACATGGTTCCACTCTACTGCAGAGTCGACCCATGCATATGCAACCAGATTTGAAGTTTTATGTAACCTAATATGCTTGTCTTTTTTTTCAAGATAAAAACTTACACAGATACAAAAAGAAATGCACATGCAATTATCAGTGCATTGTCAGATTCATAATTCAATAAGACTGTAACTTTTTTGTATTATCAATAACTTAATGTTCAGGTCAGGTTTGGCAGCATGCACTGGTACAGCATGTTGCCGCACCCACCAAATGACGAAACAACTCGGGATCCTTATTAGCAACCCCCAAGGCAGACACGTGATTCAGTCCCACCCACCAGAAAATGACCCTCTATATGCCACAGTCAGATGTTATGTGGGCGTCCCCTTGGCCTGGTCCAGCCACTGACGATCCTGTGAGCAGGATCACCCTCGGGGAATCGCCCCACAAGGCTGTAGTGCCGTAACTGACATTCCCTGATAATGCAGGTAATGTGACTCATTCGGGACTCTGGGAGCAACCGCTCATTCAACACAAAGTCAAACCAGCAGTTCCCAAGGATTCTTCAAAGAGACACAGTACCAAAGGAGTACAGTCTTTGTTTCAGGTCACTGGATAGCATCCATATCTTGCAACCATATAGGAAGACAGGAAGCACCAGGACTCTAAAGACTTGGACTTTCATCCTTTTGCATAGATATCGGGAGTGCCACACACCCCTTTCCAGTGACCTCATGACTCCCCATGATCTCCCAATCCGTTTACTGACTTCATAGGAAGAATCACCACTGACATGAATGTCACTGCCGAGGTAAATTAACCTCTCGACAAGGTCAAAATTTTCTTTACAGACAGCCACACTGCTGATTGCTGTGCCTAAGAGGTCATTAAAAGCCTGGATCTTGTTTTATATCCAGGACACTTGCAAGCTCAGACACTCAAGCTCGTCTCTCGAGAGCCCCAAACAGAGCCTTAGTTGATTCTGTGATGATCACAGCATTGTCCGCAAAGTCAGATGCCCCACAGCCGCTGGACCCCATGACCTTGCCCAACACCCAGTCCATGAAAGCATTGCTGAACTCCAGAATCAACTGGGAAAAACGCAGAGGTTCTGTCCCCACTCTGCCCAGCACTCACAATACCAATGTACAGGCCTTCCATGATAACCAGCAACCTTGAGGGGATCCAATGAAGTCTCAGTATGTTCCACAGGGCAGCTTGATCAACTGAGTCAAACATCTTATGAAAATCAAAACAAAGGCAGCAAAGAAACTCTGCCGATATTCGTGTTTGCGCTTCATGGGAACTCTCAATGCTAGGATGCAGTCGATGGTAGACTTCTTAGGCGTAAAACCTGACTGTTCCCATTGCTGGTAGGTAAGCAAGTGATCACTGATCCTATTGGGGATGACCCAGCAAGGGCCTTACCCAGCACCAAGAGTAGTGTTATCTGCCTGTAGTTGCCACAATGCAGGCGATCACCCTTCCCTTTCTAGATAGGGATGACAAAACCCATTTTCCAGTCAGTTGGGATGATGCCTATATCCCAAATGGAAGCAAAGATTCCTTGCAATGCCAGGAGGACAGACTTACCACCAGCTTGGAGAAGTTCACCCCGGATACCATAGATCCCTGCACCCTTCCCTACCCTCAGTTGATTCGTCAACTGTGCAATCTCAGTGAGATTGGATAGTTCACAGCTAATTCAAGGATCAGCTTCAAGAACTGTGGACACAGATATATCGAATGTCTTAGACAGAGGATCAGCTTTAAACAGCTGCTCAAAGTAGCCTGCTCAGTGGATCACAACTGCAGTATCATCTGTAAGGACCTTTCTATCAGCTGCCTTTACTGCGACTCTGAGGAACAGATTCGAAAGTGCATAATACTTCAGTTCCTCTGTAAGCAGAACATGGTTCACTAGACCATAGATGGTGTGCCACTTGGTCACAGATTCCCTTAACAAACGCATCCTTATCTACCCTCAGAGCCCTAACAGCCATCCTTCTCAGTTCCCAGTACAGACGGAGTTGCTATAAAGCCATATGCTGCGACTCCTCTCGATGATATCCAGAGTTTCCTGTGAGATAAAACACATCCTTCTGGGAACACTGATAACACCAACACAACCCTCAGCAACCTTTTGGGTCTTGTCATGGAAGGTCTCCCACGTCATGTTAGGAACAGCAGTCGCACCCAAATCCTTAAGATCCTCACACAAACTGGGTGCAAACTCATCAGAAACAGCTTGATCTTGGAGTCTGGCCAGGTCCAGCCTCATTTTCCTAGTAGCTTGTAGCCTACTGGACCTAACCTGGATCTTCAGAGTGTCAACAACAAGTCTGTGGTCAGAATTCACAAACCTGGAACTTTTGTAGATCCTGCAGTTTTGTAAGAGCCTTTTGTGTCTGCCCACAAGGATGTAATCAATCTCCTTTATCGCACTACCAGTATTGGAGTACCAAGTCCAACGATGCGGCTCAGTGCACTGGAACCTGGATCCAGCAATCTGCAGCCCCTGACCTTTTGCAAAATCAAGGAACATGGAACCACTTTCACTATGATCACCAGACCCATGGGGACCGACACAATCCAACTATCAGTGATATCCAGCTATCAGTGCCAGTGGTTGCATTGAAGTCACTCATGACCAGAGGAGTGTCACCCTGCAGGCACCCATCAACCACCAAGCAAAGTTGTGAATAAAATGTCTCCCTTACCGCAACATCATTCACCGTGGTCAGAGCATACACTGAGACAACAGACAAGGCACCCAGAGAGTGCTCATTGAAAGAAGTGACACCAGATGCCATCAGAAAGAGCTGATCCACTGCAGCAATGGCTACTTCCTGAGTATGATAGCCATGAGAGTGACCAGACCAATAAAAGATGTACCCGCCTACAAAGATATGGCCAGTTCCAGATCTGCACACCTAAGAGATAGCCGCCACTGATATGTGGAGTTTATGAAGCTTCTCCGACAGCAGAAGAAGATGATCATCATACTAGAGAGACAAGAAATTCCACATGCCTACCCGGAAGGGCTGCCTCAAATTGGGACCCAAGTGCTGCGGTGCAGCATGTAACGCCTCAGCACCACACCAGCTGTGATCCCTGACAGACCTGACCCCTTTGGCTCTCCAATGGTTTTGACTCTTCCAAGGATGGGGTTCACAAAGGCTTTCCCCATCTCCTTAATAATGCGAACAGCCTACCTATGGGTGGCTGCAGCAGAGCTACTCTCACATAGAGCAGAAAGGAGTCCTGTCTGTCATCTCAGAGCTGTGTGAAGTTTTTTTTTTTACAGTGGCTGGAGTAATAATCCTGCCACCAACCCCCATGATTTCAGATGCATTTTAATGTCATACACAGGGCAATTAATGATGCTGACATGTAAATTAACTGTTTTGTTTCACCAGATCCCAGTCTTTTTTTAAAGTGCTCCACCATATTAGCCTGGCAAATTTCTATTAGTAAGCTATTCCAAATTTTAGGTGCATAACAGCAGAAGGCTGCCACACCACTTCTTTTACGTTTAGCTCTTTCAATTATACAGTAAGGGGACACTCATCTGAAAACTAAGGTTACGCTTTGCAGTGTAAGGTGAAAGACATTCTGAAATATAGGATGGAGTGAAATTATTTAATTATTTATAAGCCATAAGCATTATTTTAAGGTCACTTTTAAATGGAACAGGTAACCAGTGTAGCGACATCAAAACTGGAGAAATGTGCTTGGATTTTCTTTTCCCAGTTAAGATACTGGCAGCTGCATTCTGCACTCATTGCAATCAATTGATGTCTTTTCTGGGTAGTCCTGAGAGGAGTGCGTTACAGTAATCTAGCCGACTGAAAACAAAAGCGTGAACTAATTTTTCAGCATCTTGCAAAGTTATAAGGGATCTAACTTTTGCTATATTTCTTAAGTGAAAAAATGCTGCCATAGTGAGCTAACTAATATGTGATTTACAATTTAGGTCAGAATAACTAATTACACCTACATTCTTTACCTCTGTCTTGACTTTTAAGGAAAATGGGTTAAAGTTCCAGTCCTCTGGACCAACATGGCAGGAGTTTTTTGTATTCCAGCCCATTTTAGAATTAGTGCATAATATTTACTTTTAATTGATCTCATTGTTTAGTTGCCTGATGTACAAATGTTTTTATAAAAAATTCAAAAAAAAAATTTTTTTGCCATAGCTTTAAATGAATGTTTTTTTTATGCCATTTTCTTTTTTCATTTACCCTTTTCTGTTCAGTATGCTCCATTAATTGTATACAGATGCTGATTATTAGCATTAACACTGCAGTTGAAAACAACATTGCACGCTAAAGGGGATGAATGACTTCATTGCCATTTTCACTTGTCTGTTCATTAAGAAACATTCCTTGCCATTGAGCAGACACGGAAATGTGGCACTGAAGTTATTGCACCACCTTCAGCATTCAGTTTTGCCAGCATTTGAATGCAATCAAAACCGTAACCTCTAATGAAAGGGGTTGAATTAAAAAAAATGGCAAAAGAAACTTAAGCATTTCAAACTTTGGCAAAAATACAAATATTTCAGAATTTCTTGGAAGAAGAGAATAAAAAAGGACAGCTCACTAAACAATGAAATCAGTTAAAAGTAAGAATAAGGCACTCATTGTGAAATTGGTTTGAATAGAGGCAGGCAGCTATGGGGTCCCCGAGGACAGGAGTTGAAAACTACTGCCATATCATGAGCAGGAGGAAGACTGTGGCCAATTGGCTAAGGACATCCAACATTCAAATTTGTCTTTACATTATTTCAAAAGACTATGGACCTCCCAGAAGTTTATTTTCTCCAGGAGTGATATAAATCTGGTGTATGTGTTTGCCACCTGGCCATGTATAAGCACTAAACTGAATAGCATTGAACTCGTGATTTGCGTCTGGAGCTTGCAGGATAGACCTTGGCATCCTATGACCCCGATTGGATTAAGCAGGTTTGAGAATATTATGTATGTTTTCTATCTGTGATTCTAACAATAGTATAACAGTAGACCTTGAATAATTGCATGTAGGTTTGTATTTAACAAAAAGAACAAAAAATATTGAATTATTAAAATTCAAAGAGCAGAAATACACTTACTTAATAGCATTTCTTACATATAGAGTAACTTGTGCCAAGCTGTAATAGATCATTTTTAAAAGAAGCTTAGAATTAAACTATATTAAAGTCATTTACAGCTACAATGATATGAATGAATCTAACATTCCCTTCAAGAGCAGCATATGCAGAATTACCATGCCTATAGCGACACAATTACCTTGATATATATATATATATATATATATATATATATATATATATATATATATATATATATATATATATATATATATATATATATATATATATATATATATATATTTTATTTACTCTTTTTGTTTATTGCAAGACCCATATACCCTTTCAGATATTTTTTTTTCCCTACAGCTACTTTTCATGGTCCCCATCTGTGGTACAAAAATACTCAACACCTGTGCACAAAATTGTTTGTCTGAAAGAATGCTACAGCTGACCTGGTGATTTGTTATTCAGTCAACCGTAAAGCCACAGAAATGGATTTCCAAGTATGACCTCAACAGAAAAGTGAAGGTCACTGCCTGCTCCAAAGGTGTATTATACCGCACGATTTGATGTTATTATATCACAGAGGAAAAACAACGAACACACCAGCCCGTGTTTCAGTTCTTAAAGCAGTCTATAACTTGACAGTTAACTGACCACAGAAATGTGAAGATAACATTTTATATCTCATCCTTTATTTAAGGTTTATTGCTACAGTAAATGCTATATATACCATTTCTTATTATAGTGTCAACAGAATTGATATTCTGTTGATATATTTTTTTTACCTTTATAATGCAGTTTTCTTCTAGAATCCATTGTATGATTTAGCCATTTAATTAAGTTCAAACAAAAGAAACCTAATACTGAAACAAAATGTAGCAATTCTGCTTGAGTTTAAGAGTGCAAACATAAAATATATGGCATTAATATTATTTTCTTAAATCTCAGCCAGAAGTAAAATAAAGGGACAGGTATTTCTTGAAATGTTCCCATTAATGCTGAAGTGGTAAAAAAGGCATACTGTCTAAATGAAAAGCTGCTCCTGTTTTACAGCTGCTGTCACATGCTTTTCTGTGACTACTGTGTCACACTGAGCTTAAAAAAGAATGAGTACAAAAGCTTGACAATTCAATTATAGCTAATTTATGCTGCATATCATTTGCACATAGATACTGCTCATGAGACAATCTAAGGATATTAACTTAAGCTGGATAGCCAACTCTCTGGAAAGGAGGAGGAGGTTAGGAGCACGCGCTGATACATAAATACTTTAAAAGAATTTGTGGAGGGCTAATATTGTATGGTTTTCAGGATATATAAGATTCAGGATATGTAAGATTTCAGGAGATTTCAGGATATATAAGATTTTTTATGTGTTTGGTGTATATTAGAAAGATTTTGCTAATTCTTAAATAGAAGGATCATTTTCTCTCACTCAAAACAACATGAAGCAACACCCATATATTAAAAAGTATGAAAATAAAGACCAAACTCTCTACATGGGTATAGCTACTCAGTCCACTATTAACATTTTTTGAATTTTGAAATAAGACATTAACATGCACTATAAATGGAATGCATTAAATAGGAAAGAATAATGTAACTTGCTTAAAACTTTATACTATTCTATTTATGTATATGGTGGTAAAAAATATCTTTAATAAATCAAATCGAGTAATATTACTTTGAGGGTCCAAAATATTCGAGTTTAGAAGTACTGCAATGTGGAGGAAGAAATCTGCTACTTTAAATCATTGCTACTAAACCAAATCTGCATGAAATTATGTAAACTACCACTGTCAGCATCAGTTGAACAAATTAGAGATAGTCACACTGATACAACTGCATAATTTTAAATATGAGGTAGGAAAAGTAAGCTAGAGCATGTTACAATGTAAGTTATGTGAACAAAGCACTGTGAAGCTGGAATGAAATGATACAATCCCATACCGTATATAGTTCTAGAACCATATCTTTCACATAATAATAAAAAGGATGATATGCAGAGGCAGTGGTTAGAGCTGCTGTCTCACAATTCTAGGAAATTGTTTTTTTCATTATGTAGAAGGTGCAGGTTTTTACCATTGTCCAAAGGTTTTCTGCAAGTATTCTGGTACAAAACTATAGTTGATATTGTATTTGGAAGTCTAACTACTTTTATTCCCCGTCTCGTCCACTGTGTGAGTAAGAAAGGCTAATTTTTCAAATATATGCAGTAGTGAGAGTTTTACAATATAAATTACAATACCTTTTGTCCTTGTGATACTCCTGTAGCATTTCAGCACAAAATGGTAAAGTGTTTTTATAATGTGAAAACTGACATTAATGTCTTGGCTTACTATACAGGTATATATTATTCCTGTTTTTATGGCAATGACCAGCACAATATAAAGAAACAAAAATGTCTACAGAGAGAAGAGATAAAATAGTGTCAAACTTCATGCAAAGAAGTACAATTATCATATAGGATGATTAATCTCAAATGACTGATATTGCAAGGACCTCCTGGGCATTTTAAAAAAGGTCAAAGGCACACAAATAATCAAAATAAGAGAAAAACAGTAAACTATTGTCACAGAGATTTATATGTTATGGCATATGGCCGGACATTTATCCTGGCCAATACCCCCAGACTGGGATAAAAGCCGCCAGATGGAGCCCTCCCTGCAACATGGAGGTGCCCCAAATTCCAGCAGGGCCTCATGGACCTTGGAGTTTTAATGCACAGCCCTGCTGGATACCATGGGGGCCACCAGGGGACGCTGCAGGGAGGCTCAGAGACTTATATCATCCATATAGTCCGGAAGTAATTCCCAGTCATGGGGACAGAGGAGATGACATATTTCCGGGCTGAAGAAAAGAAGAGTTTTAATCTGACCTGGAAGTGATAAGAGTCACATGGACTGGGGGGAACGGAAGTACTTCCAGGTCAGGGAATATAAAAGGACTGTAGGAGATCCCAGCAGTTAAGCTGAGTTGGGAGGAAGGAAACAACACATCTGTGAGTGGGAGGATTATTAATATAATTATTGATAATACTATTGATTGATTATTGTTATTATTATTGAATTATTTATGAGTAGTGTGGAGTGTAGGGTGCTTTGTGAACATTATTGTCTAAATAAAACAAGTATTTGGACTTTTATCTGGAGTATGGCGTCTGGTCCGATGGTTCAAGGGGATGACAGCACGCCCTATCTGTCTCAATGTATTAAGCACACGGAATCCTGGAATGAAAATAATTTCAGCATGTGGATGTTCTCAAGGTATTCCCTAAATCAAGAGTTCCCAAAGTGGTCGATATCGATCCCCTGGGGTCGATTTGAACTTTCTAGGGGTAGATAGTTTCAATAAAAAATTTGGGGGTTGCTGACAGCAAAAACAGACCCCCTTACTAATGCTATTTGTTTGTTACTTCAAAATATCTATGATTCCAATAGGTACCTAATTAACAAGTAAAATAATTCAAAAAAACACTTTTTTGATAAAAACACATTACATACCAAACTTGCGAACGAAAAGGTAAAATATGTCATTAAAACAGTCACACATAAAAATGCATGAAAATACACGTAGCACAAACATGTCTGTGCATTGTCTTATCAAACGTATCAAAGCAAGTGCGGACATGAAAAACCGTTGCATGTCTGCACTTGCTCGCGGTGGGACAACACAACGGATATTCGATATTAGCAGAATCTATCAGTCTTGTACGGTCATACGTTCATAAAACACAATAAATTGGTTTGTTTGATGTGACATGTACTTATTTGTGATTTGAACTTTGACTATAGTTATTTATTGAAGAGCAGTACTACGAAAAAGAAAATCAGAGGACACAGTTTATTTATTCGAGTTTGAGCAAAAATCTTCTGTTTCAAGTACGTACATACTTTTTTTTATTATTACAGGGGCTTTTGAAATTGTTTGTTAATAAAAGTTTTTATTTCTTCAGATAATAATATGACTGAACCAAAAAAGAAATGCAGACAGTACAGCTTGGACTATTTGTACTTATTTTGAATTTACATATTTATTTCATAAATGTCAAAAATGTAAAAAAAACTCTGCTCGTATTTTTTTGCTTTAATTTTCATTAGTGCAGGTTTTGATATTAAATGTTGCACAAAATAATGCCATATTCCGTAGCCATTTTATCTTTTTCAATCATTAATTACAAGTGATTAAAATGTAAAGTTTGATATTTAGTGAAATATTTAATATCAAGTATTGTACAAATTTATTAATTTGAGTAAGTAAAGTAAATGACTAGGGGGTTGACGGTTTTAAAAGTTTTTGGTAAAGGGATCTGCAGCCGAAAAAAGTTTGGGAACTCTTTCTCTAAATTTAAGAAGATGACCCCCTTACTGCTATAGCCCTCTAACTCATAAGAGGCAATGACGGACCCTTTGTAACTTCATTGGCATTTTTGAATCCTGTACTCGACACAGAATACAGTATGGCACATGATTATCATAAACCTTTTCCAAGTCAAACATGATTGGAAACTACAATGTCCTCTTAATGATCTGTGCAAGGACATAGTTCAGTATAAAGTTTTACACCCAACACCTAATTCTCATTGCTCCTCCTGAATCTGAGGTTTAAATATCATTGTCTCTGTTCTGCTATATCAACAAAAGGCTTTTTCTATGGAGGCCAAGGCATCTGATCTGTAATTAATCAGAACATACCTTTTTGTTTCCATTTTTAAAAGTGGGGAACATCATCTCAATTTGGGAATTCTAAGACATTGTCCCCTAACTTCTGCATGTTAGCCAAGACACTTCAACAATATCTAACAATTGCCACCATGGAACATTTTAATTACTGCATTGTCCTTAGGCACACTTTGGAACCAACCTCCGTCACTGCAATTGGAAGCACTTCCTCTAGTGAGGACATATCCATCAGGTTTAGGAGTTCCTCAATGTGGTCCTTTCACATTTCATCAGTAGAACAACATCCCTCACATCCCTTCTTCCCTTCCAGACTTCAGTAATGGTTTTCACAAAGATTCATTGAGGTTGTCCTAAAGTTATTCTCTAAAGCTACTTCATAATTTATCCACACACAAGCTTTTGCTTTGGATACTACAGCTGTTGGAAAACAATTGACCTGCCAGTACCATTCATCCATCCATCCATCCTCTTCCTCTTATCCAAGGTCGGGTCGCGGGGGTAGCAGCTTAAGTAGAGAAGTCCAGACTTCTCTCTCCCCGGCCACTTCTTCCAGCTCTTCCGGGAGAATCCCAAGGCATTCCCAGGCCAGCTGGGAGACATAGTCCCTCCAGCATGTCCTGGGTCTTCCCCGGGGCCTCCTCCCAGTTGGACGTGCCCGGAACACCTCACCAGGGAGGCGTCCAGGAGGCATCCTGATCAGATGCCCGAGCCACCTCATCTCGATGCGGAGGAGCAGCGGCTCTACTCTGAGCACCTCCCGGATGACTGAGCTCCTCACCCTATCCTTAAGGGAAAGCCCAGACACCCTGCGAAGGAAACTCATTTCAGCCGCTTGTATTCGCGATCTCGTTCTTTCGGTCACTACCCATAGCTCATGACCATAGGTGAGGGTAGGAACGTAGGTCGACTGGTAAATTGAGAGCTTTGCCTTACGGCTTAGCTCTTTTTGCACCATCACGATGCACCGATCCGCCTGTCATCTCACGCACTCCACCCTTTTCCTCCACTTGGGGCTGAGGACCATGGCTCCATGTCTCGATTTGGAGGTGCTGATTCTCATCCCAGCCGCTTCACACTCAGCTGCGAACTGCTCCAGAGAGAGCTGAAGATCACGGCCTGATGAAGCAAACAGGACAACATCATCTGCAAAAAGCAGTGACCCAATCCTGAATCCACCAAACCGGACCCCTTCAACACCCTGGCTGCGCCTAGAAATTCTGTCCATAAAAGTTATGAACAGAATCGGTGACAAAGGGCAGCCCTGGCGGAGTCCAATGCGGACCAAGCTCTGACACTGGTTGTACAGGGACCGAACAGCTCTTATCAGGGGTCCGTACCCCATACTCCCGAGCACCCCCACAGGATTCCCGAGGGACACGGTCAACGCCTTTTCCAAGTCCACAAAACACATGTAGACTGGTTGGGCAAACTCCCATGCACCCTCCAGGATCCTGCTAAGGGTGAAGAGCTGGTCCACTGTTCCGCGACCTGGACTAAAACCACACTGTTCCTCCTGAATCCGAGGTTCACTATCCGACGGACCCTCCTCTCCAGAACCCCGAATAGACTTTTCCAGGGAGGCTGAGGAGTGTGATCCCTCTATAGTTGGACCACACCCTCTGGTCCCCCTTTTTAAAGAGGGGGATCACCTCCCCAGTCTGCCAATCCAGAGGCACTGTCCCCGATGTCCATGCGATGTTGCAGAGACGTGTCAACCAAGACAGTCCTACAACATCCAGAGCCTTAAGGAACTCCGGGCGATCTCATCCACCCCGGGCCCTGCCACCAAGGAGTTTTTTGACCACCTCGGTGACTTCAGTCCCAGAGATGGGAGAGCCCACCTCAGAGTCCCCAGGCTCTGCTTCCTCATTGGAAGGCATGTTAGTGGGATTGAGGAGGTCTTCGAAGTACTCCCCCCACCAACCCACAACGTCCCGAGTCGAGGTCAGCAGCACACCATCCCCACCATATACAGTGTTGACACTGCACTGCTTCCCTCCTGAGACGCCGGACGGTGGACCAGAATCTCCTCAAGCCGTCCAAAGTCGCTCTCCATGGCCTCTCCAAACTCCTCCCATGCCCGAGTTTTGCCTCAGCAACAACCGGCCGCATTCCGCTTGGCCTGCCGGTACCTATCAGCTGCCTCCAGAGACCCACAGGACAAAAAGTCCTATAGGACTCCTTCTTCAGCTTGACGGCATCCCTCACCGCCGTGTCCACCAACGGGTTGGGATTGCCGCGCGACAGGCACCGACCACCTTACGGCCACAGCTCCGTCAGCCGCCTCAACAATAGAGGCACGGAACATGGCCCATTCGACTCAATGTCCCCACCTCCCTCGGGGCGTTGAAGTTCTGCCGAGGTGGGAGTTGAAGCTACTTCTGACAGGGGACTCTGCCAGCCGCTCCCAGCAGACCCTCACAACACGCTTGGGCCTACCAGGTCTGACCGCATCTTCCCCACCATCGGCCAACTCACCACCAGGTGGTGATCAGTTGACAGCTCCGCCCCTCTCTTCACCCGAGTGTCCAAGACATATGGCCGCAAGTCCGGCGACACAACCACAAAGTCGATCATCGACCTGAGGCCTAGGGTGTCCTGGTGCCAAGTGCACATATGAACACCCTTATGCTTGAACATGGTGTTCGTTATGGACAATCCGTGCAGCACAGAAGTCCAATAACAAAACACCGCCGGGTTCAGATCGGGGCCATTCCTCCCAATCACGCCCTTCCAGGTCTCACTGTCATTGCCCACGTGGGCATTGAAGTCTCCCAGCAAAACGAGGGAATCCCCAGAAGGTATGCCCTCTAGCACCCCTCCAGAGACTCCAAAAGGGTGGATACTCCAAACTGCTGTTCGCATACGCACAAACAACAGTCAGGACCCTTCCCCACCCGGCGGAGGGAGGCCACCCTCTCGTCCACCGGGGTAAACCCCAATGCACAGGCTCCAAGTCGGGGGGCAATAAGTATGCCCACACCTGCTCGGCGCCTCTCATTGGGGGCAACTCCAGAGTGGTAGAGAGTCCAGCCCCTCTCAAGGAGATTGGTTCCAGAGTCCAAGCTGTGCGTCGAGGTGAGTCCACTATATCTAGCCGAACCTCTCACCTCGCGCACTAGCTCAGGCTCCTTCCCTTCAGAGAGGTGACATTCCACGCCCCAAGAGCCAGTTTCTGTAGCCGAGGATCAGACCGCCAAGGTCCCGCCTCCGGCCACCACCCAACTCACACTGCACCCAACCTCCTTGGCCCCTCCCATAGGTGGTGAGTCCATGGGAAGGAGGACCCACGTTACCTCTTACCTCTACCTGCCAGTACCTCACACTTAAATCTAGAAAGACTCCAAAGGTCTACTCCTTCATGTTGACAGCTGCCTTACCACTGGTGTCCATCAACAGGTTCTTAGGATTCCACCATTACAGGTATCATCAATGTTTTGGCAATGGCTCCTTAATTTTGCCTTCCCTATGGAGAGGGCCCATTTGAACTTTTGTCCATGACCTTTCCCAATATGCAAGTGAAGGTCTTCTGTAGGCTTAGAGTTAATCTTATTCAGAACAGAATCATCTTACAGATATTTCCATCAAACCTCACTATCCCTTTGGATCCTCTATATCTCAAAAGTATCATCTTACTATAAATGTGCTGATAAGTTCACAGCACCACGCCTCTCTTTACCCAAAATTTTAGACCATATGGTCTCAGATTAGATACTATAAAAAGCATATCATTGACTGTTTACCACTGGTTCTTTGATACCAGTTACACTTAGAAAATGGTGTTGATTATTCACAATCCATGATTATCACAGCAACCCAGTAATAGTATAAAGCTTAAAGTCTTCCATTATACTAAAGAGTCAATAGATTGTATCTTTCTGAGCACCAAATGAATGTCTTTAAAAAGGCTGAATTCTCTGAAACTGTATTCTGTGCATGCACACAAAACAAGACCTAAAACTTTCCTATCATAACCCCAAAGTTGAACTGAGGCAACCTTGTTCTCCAGTGGCACAAACTCCAACTGCCTGATACATAGTTCGGAGCTTGTGAGTATCCCGACACCTGCTTGGGAAGATTCTTTTTGTTGAATGAGAAAAGTTAATCTTACCCACAATCAATGACCTGCTACCCAAGTAAACAGGAAGTTACTGTTTTCCAGGTTAGATGATCTAAGTAGCTTCTAGTAAATTCTGTTAGAAGAGACATGCTCTTTGCTAACCACATTTATTACTCTCTTTGGTGAATACTGCTTCAAAAAGTTTGCCCTTTGGTAGAACATCATAGCCCAAGATTTTCCAGAGAAAGATATCTGACCTACTCCAAGCCTATAAGGGTTTTATAGTTCATATTATAATGACCCGCAGTCAGCGCCTTGGCATGGTGCATTGTGGGTATTTCTGTAACGTTATTGTTTGTACTGGGCAAGCAATTGATTTCCTGTTGTACTATAAATGTTATATGTGTTTGTGTTGCAGTTGCTTGGGTGGGCTTGGGTCATTTGCAGCCCAGGAGTGGTAAGTGTAACAGTTACCATCATGGAGAAGGATGTCTTTCTGAATGACCTTGGCAATGGCCTTGCAATATGTTGAGCTTTGTTTCTGACTATCTGCTCTAATAAAGAGATACAAAAGGACAGAGCTGTGTGTTGCTAGATTCCAATTATGCAATTATATACGGAGACACTCGGGGTCGTGCAGTGTATGGGACACGAGTGTTCGCTTGCTTAATGAGCTAGGTACAGCTGCGTGCATGGCGCTGGCATTCCGCTGGCCGACCAGCTTGGGGGAAGTGCGCAGTAGAGTTCGGCTCTGAGAACTTCAATACTCAACCACCGGTTGTTACAATATGAATGATATATTTTTCTTCAGAAAGACAACCCAGCAACATGATCTGTGACTCCAAAAGGTAAAGTAAATGCAAGCTTTCTTAATCCAAGCTGGGCTTCTTAGGACAAGTAATAAACAATGAAGGCATCAGACCAAGCTCAGATAGAGTAGCAGCTATTAAAAATCTAAATATGTAATTAACCATTCCATGGTCATTCACACTACAAATGGACAGAGGTGGCATCTCAAGGACAGCCGGATATTTGCCATTATTTCTGTGCTGCGAGGTTTATATGGCTGAGAGTGAGAGCGCTATACTCAACAGAAGGAACAAATATGAGAAAGAAGGTATTCTTGGCTGATGAATGGCCTATAGTCAAGAGTGCTTTGTATGTTTAAATGTATTCTTGTAGACCAAAAGTAATATTTAGGTCTGAGATATCACTAAAACATCGTATTGTTGTTTGTGCCGAAAATAAGTAAGTCTCTTGAAGTGCTGAATGACAGGCTGTTATTCCTATAGCACTTGTGTGGTTTAAAGTGCTAAGGGTTATTCAGCGTGTGTGTGTCATTCATGGGGCACTGTTGTGGTTAGGGTCTGTGTGTGTGTTTATCTATGTGTGTGTGTGTTCATCTTAAAGTGCAACAGTAGACCAACCCGATAACGAACTTGACGAGAACCCTTACCCTTGAGGAAACAGGTAAAAGAGCAAGTGGAGGGAAATACCACGATAATACAGATAGATAGATAGATAGATAGATAATCCCAAGGGAAAATTCACATATTCCAGCAGCAGCATACTGATAAAAAACAATATTAAATTAAAGAGTGATAAAAATGAAGGTAAAATAGACAATAACTTTGTATAATGTTAACGTTTACACCTCCGGGTGGAATTGAAGAGTCACATAGTGTGGGGGAGGAACGATCTCCTCAGTCTGTCAGTGGAGCAGGACGGTGACAGCAGTCTGTCGCTGAAGCTGCTCCTCTGTCTGGAGATGATACTGTTCAGTGGATGCAGTGGATTCTCCATGATTGACAGGAGCCTGCTCAGTGCCCATCACTCTGCTACGGATGTCAAACCGTCCAGCTCCATGCCTACAATAGAGCCTGTCATCCTCACCAATTTGTCCAGGCGTGAGGCGTCCTTCTTCTTCTCCTTCTTTTATGCTGCCTCCCCAGCACACCACCACGTAGAAGAGGGCACTCGCCACAACCATCTGATAGAACATCTGCAGCATCTTCTAAGGAAGTATAGTCGGCTCTGTCCTCTCTTGCATAGAGCATCAGTATTGGCAGTCCAGTCCAATTTATCATCCAGCTGCACTCCCGGGTATTTATAGGTCTGTACCCTCTGCACACAGTCACCTCTGATAATCATGGGGTCCAGGAGGGGCCTGGGTCTCTTAAAATCCACCACCAGCTCCTTGGTTTTTCTTGTGTTCAGGTGTAAATAGTTTGAGTCACACCATTTAACAAAGTCCTTGATTAGGTTCCTATACTAGTCCTCCTGCCCACTCCTGATGCAGCCCACAATAGCAGTGTTGTCAGTGAACTTTTGCATGTGGCAGAACTCCAAGTTGTATTGGAAGTCCGATGTATATAGGCTGAACAGGACCGGAGAAAGTACAGTCCCCTGCGGCGCTCCTGTGTTGCTCACCACAATGTCAGACCTGCAGTTCCCGAGATGCACATACTGAGGTCTGTCTGTAAGATAGTCCACGATCCATGCCATCAGGTATGAATCTACTCCCATCTCTGTTAGCTTGTCCCTAAGGAGCAGAGGTTTGATGGTGTTGAAGGCGGAAGAGAAGTCCAGAAACATAATTCTTACAACACCACTGCCTCTGTCCAAGTGGGAAAGGGATCGGTGTAGCATATAGATGATGGCATCCTCTGCTCCCACCTTCTCCTGGTATGTGAACCGCAGAGGGTCGAGGGCGTGGTGGACCTGTGGCCTCAGGTGGTGAAGCAGCAGCTGCTCCATCACATGTGACATCAGAGGGACAGGCCAGAAGTCCTTCAGCTCACTAGGATGTGATACCTTTGGGACTGGGGTGATGCACGATGTTTTCCAAAGCCTCGGGACTCTCCCCTGTTCCAGGCTTAGGCTGAAGATGCGCTGTAGAGGACTCCCCAATTCCAGCACACAGGCCTTCAGCAGTCCTGGCGATACTCCATCTGGATCCACTGCTCAGCTCTCTGCTTACCTGGGCTGTAGTAATTGTGGCTGGAGATGTCTCTCCTATGCTGATATTAGCAGAAGGATGGGTGGAGGGTGCAGTACTCTAAGGTGAGAGTGGTTAGGGTGGTCAAACCTGTTAAAGAATTTGTTCATTTGGTTTGCTCTCTCCATGTTTCTCTCGATGGTGGCACCCTGCTTCGAGCCAGAGATGATCTTCATCCCATCCTACACTTTCTTCATGCTGTTATTCTGTAACTTCTCCTCCAGCTTTCTCCTGTACTGCTCCTTCGCCGCCCTGAGCCTCAGAGTTCCTTCTGCACGCATTTGAGCTCATGCTGATCACCGCCTTTAAAAGCCCTTTTCTTCTGGTTCAAAAGGCCCTTGATGGTGCTTGTAATCCATGGCTTGTTGTTAGCATAGCAGCGTACTGTTCTTACTGGAACTACAATGTTCATACAGAAGTTGATGTAGTCAGTAGTGCAGTCAACAACCTCCTCGATGTTCTCACTATGTGACCCCTGCAGGATATCCCAGTCCGTAGTTCCAAAGCATTCTCTCAGAGCCTGCTCTGCCTCAGGGGACCACTTCCTGAATGAGCATGTGGTTGTAGGTAGCTCCCTCACTCTTGGTTTGTAGTGAGGCTGAAGCAGAACCAAGTTATGATCTGCTTTCCCAAGCGCAGGCAGTGGGGTGGCCCTGTATGCATCTTTAACGTTTGCATATAGTAGGTCAATAGTCCTGTTTCTCCGGGTGTTACAATCCACATACTGGGAGAAAGCAGGTAATGTTTTGTCCAGCGTCACATGGTTAAAGTCTCCAGCTATTAAGCACAAGTGCCTCAGGGTACTGTGTAATTTAGCAACAGCGGAATGGATTATATCACCTGCTTTCTCCACGTCCGCCCGAGGAGGGATGTAAACAATAACAACAATGACATGTCCAAACTCTCTGGGCAAGTAATAGGGACGCAGACTTACAGCCAACAGTTCAATGTCCCTGCAGCAAGTGGAGATTTTGATGTTTACATGTCCAGAGTTACACCACCTTGTATTTTACTTCAATTTTATCTTTAGTCAAATAAAAATGGACTAATACATTACAATATATTGCAGCATTGAATCTGTTCTTTCAATTTTAAGACAATAAAAAAATCCCAATAATGTCTATTATGTTGTGACTAAAGTTTTAGAATGATATTGTGGAGACCCTGCACCCTTGAGAATTCTTTCACAATATAGCAATAACTGGGTTTTGGCTCAAGGCTACAACACTTCCTCCTCCTCTCTGTTCAATTCCTCAAACATTTGTGAAAGGACAAATAACATTTATTAATGACAACAACAAAGATAAGTTTGAGGTGTGGAAAATCATGACCATATTTTATAAAAAAAAAAATCCTCCTTTAGATATTTATCTGGTTTAAACAAGGATACACAGAGTTATAATATTTCAAGAAAAAAGCCAAATGGCCTTAAAATTATGAGCAGATGGTCAATATGAAGCAAGTATATATATATATATATATATATAAATATAACTTATTAATATTACTGATATAATACACCTTAAATTAATTATTTTAATAATTATAACATTTTCAATCCAGCTTATTTCAGTTTGCTAACATGAGCTGTTAGGGAGAGGCACAGTTTATACAGACATTTTAGGGCAAAAAGCAGAAATGCCACACAGGATATGACCCAAGAACAATTTAAGACTCCTAATTAACCTAATGCCCACCTCTTTGAGAGTAGAAGAGAAACAGTACTATCCAGACACAAGCCCAACCAAACATGGGTTACAAGAACATGCAAATTTACGTTCACACCTTTCATTACTTTACACTGAAGGTACTTATGCTACTTTTTACCCACTTCATTCAAGCATGTATCTTGTTTCACAAACTTCAGTATCATTAACACATTGACATCATTTCTTGTTAATTCCATGAATACAAATTACAGGATAAAATGAGAAAACTTGCTGAAACAAAGTATGGATTCCATAAAACGATTTCAGACCATGTTGATTTTGTAAATGGTATGGCGTGTGACATTAAGTTTTTTCATTTGTGCAGATTGTTGTCACTTTCCAGATTTTCCATGCTGGCCCTTTTTTTCACGCTGAAGACACATTCTAAACCCAGCCTAACAATCATTTGTGCCAAAATAGTTGACATGAATTGAATTATACCACTGGTTCCCAAACTCAGTCCTAGGGACTAATGATGGCTGCAGTTTTATATTCCAGCCAGATTCGCAATTGGTGATAATAATCAATAACAACTGATCTCATTTAATGAGCCGGTCTTTTTTACTCTTCTCTTATTCCGCATTTAGAAAAACACAACAGTATGGTTTTCACATTTATAAGACATTTTGAAATATTTCTATTTTTTTTCTAAAGCTATAAATGCTTTACTGTCTTTTGTTGTTTTCCTATTATTTTCCCCTTTTCCTGTGTAATTGCTCCCTTCATTTAACTCTAATAGTGACAATTAACAACCAACATAGCAGACACCTAGGATAATGAAAGCTGCAACGACTTCAGTGTCAGACCCACTAATTAGTAAATAATCAATTAAATAACGAAAACACCTGGTAAAGTAAAATGAAAATTAGGTTGAAAATACTGTTAATGACTTTAAAAAAACTGCATATTCCCCATATAACTGCTTATTACATAGTAATAAAAACCTAACAAACTTAATTTGTAATTTCTGCATTGACTCCAAAACATTAAAACTGGGAAATAGTAACTCACTTAATTAGGCTAAAGCAGAAGTTGGTTGGAACAAAAACTTGCAGCCACACTGGGTCCCCAGGACTGAGTTTGAGAACCACTAAATTATACTATTTCCATTTGTAAATCATTAACTCAAATATGTAGATTGATCGTCAAACATTCAATTAAAGTTTTATGCAAATAAATAAATTCTAAACTTACTAGCCAACCCGCGGCGTAGCATACGCCGCATAATCAGGCCGCTTTTTAAATGATTTTTAAGCACAGAGGAAAAAATAAACATTTGAAAAATCCGTAATTTAATAAACCACCAAGAAAAGTAACATTGCAACAATGCATGCTACGAACCAACATACAATTGTCTGTGACTGAAAACCGGAGGAGCGCCATTGCGCTTTCTCCTTCCAAAGCGAAGGACGGGGTTGAACGGTGCTCGTTCAATACGCACTGCCCGCTTATGTGCCCGCCCCAACTCCCTACCTGAGTCGCTGCCTGTGTACAGTCCACACGCACCTGTGAGTCACGCTTGACTGTTAATTTTCCAAACACCGCCTCAGTCGGTTTCCATGTTGATTTTTCATTGTTCTTTGCGGTTCCGGCTCCTTTTTTTTTATATATAATCCACCAAGTCACCCGACCATGGGGGGCTTTACAAAGGGCAGGGATGTAATCAGTGCGAAGCGTATGACCCGCATCGCACTGCTAAATTTGTTCGTGGGGAACAATTGGAAGCCACAGTCTCCATCAGGAATGGGGTTCAACGGCTTACCCACGCCGGGCATACACACGTTGATCCATTCAGTGTAGAGCGCGTGCAGTACCGGACATACAAGTGCATCACAGACCTGTTAATGCTTAATCTCACGTGGCTGAAAGCCACTTGTCCCTCTAAGAATTTGGACGCCGACCGTTGTTGGGCTGTAACTATTTAGCAGGTGGGAGTCTCGCTGCGTTGGAAATAACCAGCCAAATCGCTCCACCAACTAAGAACTGCCATGCACCACCACCCACAGAATCGAGAAAGAGCTATCAATCTGTCAATCCTGTCCGTGTCCGGGCCGGGTGAGGTTTCCCGTGTTGAGTCAAATGAAGCGAAAGGCTCCACACCTGGTGGTGCCCTGCCATCAATTCCTTTAAGTTTCAGCTTTTTAACCATACTCCCCCCTGAACCCAAAGACTTTGGTTACCGGTTACTGTCCGGCGGTCATGGGAATGACGCCGCCGGATCGCCTGTTGCAGGGCCTGCATTGGTGAAGCAGGTGAGACGGTAATGAAACAGAGGCACAGGGCTTATTGGTTTTTAAAGACTGCTTCCTTCATTGGGTTTTAACCAATGCACGGAACGAACCAACACATAATCGTCCGTGCAGAGCTCAGGGTGGAACGGGAGAAGGACATCCACTCCGCTCCCTCCGTCATGCTAGTCTTCTGGTTTCTCGTTCAGTATACACTGCTTGCTCATGTGCCCACCTCCAACTCGTCACTTGAGTCTTTGTACAGTCCAGATGCACCTGTGACTCACGTAGACTTTTCATTGCTCTGTGCGGTTTTGGCTGCCTTTCTATATATAATCCACCAAGACACCCGACCACGGTGGGAGGGGGGTGTGTACAAAGTGCAGGAGTATCTAAGAAGACGTATGTTTGTCACGGATGCGAATTGCTGTATGTAGCGTGTAAAACAGTTTGCTATAGTACACACAGTCGTGCATTGTAACCGAAAACTCGCTTTTTAAAGACTGCTCACGTCATTGTGTTTTAACCTCAGTTGTAAAGGAACGTTTTAAGGATCCCATGGGATACCCTCGCAAACAGTTTTACACGCCGCATATGACGATTCACCTCCACAAGAAACATGCCTCTATTAACAGTCAACGTGGGTCGGAGTTGCATGTGACCTCTACGACAGACGAATATAAATGACAGCGGTTTTTCTGTGTCGTCGCATCCGAGTTGGTGGTTGTGGCTCTGTGAGTTGTGGTCGTATCTAATGGTCTTGGAGTTGGTGGCCGTGGCTCCTTCCTGCGTCGCCATAGGTGTCTCACTTGTCGGTGGCTTAGTGAATCCACGCCCCTTCCGGTGTGCTTTCCATGGTTGTCTTGCCTTAGTGAATTATATATATAGACTAGCAGAATACCCGCGCTTCGCAGCGGAGAAGTAGTGTGTTAGAGAAGTAGTGTGTTAAAGAAGGTACGAAAAAGAAAAGGAAAAATTTTAAAAATAACGTAACATGATTGTTAATGTAATTGTTTTGTCATTGATATGAGTGTTGTTCTCATATCTATCTATATATATATATATATATATCTATATATATATATATATCTCTATCTATCTATCTATCTATCTATCTATCTATCTATCTATCTATCTATCTATCTATATCTATATATATATATATATAGTAAAATACCCGCTTAGCAGCGGAGAAGTAGTGTGTTAAAGAAGCAATGAAAAGAAAAGGAAACATTTTGAAAATAACGTAACATGATTGTCAATGTAATTGTTTTGTCACTGTTGTGAGTGATGATATGTTGTATATATATATATATATATTTACACACACACACATAAACATATATATATATATATATATATATACACACACACATATATAAACATATAAATACATATACATACATATCTACATATATACACACACAGCTATTTCAGTATCAGTGCAATACGCTGCTTGTTAAAACGGATAACTCCGCTCTTACGTGCAAGTCTGCGGATATTATGAACTATCGTATTTGTTCAAGTTCTATTTAAATTTTAAATAGAAGGAATTTTTATTTAGTCGACAGAAATATCTTTGGTAGGAATGGTAAAACAGACAGGAATATTATTCTGAATAAATCAACTCAAACCTTAAACAACTTATAATATTTTGCTCTCCATAAAAATATATCCTGTCTAAATTATACAAGTTAGAAATAAAGTAAACGTTAAAAGAACAAACATTCAAATTTCTTTACTCTTATGTAATTTTATATAAAAATAAACTTAGATTTTAAATATCCCAAAAGATTTTGCTCTCCATAAAAATATATCCTGTCAAAATTATACAAATTCAAATATGAACATGCTGCATAACAAAACCTGGAAATATAAATAAAATGTGTTCCTTTCAGCAATAACAAATCAAATCATTCAGTTGTCTTTGCTCATATGTCATTTTAGAGCTGGACGCCTGGCATCTTTTTGGCACAGGTTCGTTTCTGTTTGGTGTGAGGTTCTGTGTTGTGGAGATTCTCAGGATGGATTGCAGGTGCTCATCAGTGAGGCGACTCCTGTGTGCTGTTTTGTTAGTCTTTATCACTGAGAAGAGCTTCTCACACAGATATGTGCTACCAAACATGCACAAGGTTCGAG
Organism: Polypterus senegalus; assembly: GCF_016835505.1. Lineage (NCBI taxonomy): Eukaryota > Metazoa > Chordata > Cladistia > Polypteriformes > Polypteridae > Polypterus > Polypterus senegalus. Next base: position 152,145,434 of record NC_053157.1, read on the forward strand.
CCGCATGTAGACGGACTTTTTGTTCTTCAAAGTCACCAAAGCGCCGTGCAAACTCAGTGCGCTCAGTTTATCAGCAAAGTGCGATTTGGGAACACCGTAGTGACGACTTGGTTTAACATTACTTGGCAACAGGGAAAGTGGGGCAATTGCACTGGTGCATTTGTGTCTCCCATAAAAGCAGCTTCACTTGAAATCACTTTGTGATTGTGCACGGGTAAAACGTCCGCTGAAGTGTCAGATTCTTATTTAATTCTTCTGCTTTCTGTATCTTCTGCATTGCATTCAGGTTCTTCAGGTTACCCTGATGTTTTGTCTCATAGTGCCGTCTTAGATTAAATTCTGTAATTACAGCCACATTAGCTCCACAAATGAGACACACGGGTTCAGTAAACATATACTCAGCCTCCCATCGGTTTTAAAGGCTCTATTTTCAGAATCAACTTTTCTCTTCAGCATCGTGTGAGCTAGCTTCGCAATAACTTGCAGCATCATAAGCTAGACTTGATTAACGCGTAAGTGTTACAAGGCAGCTGAAGCGCTGCATTATGGGATCTGTAGTTTATTGTGTTACCAGCGCTTCATATACCGGGCCATTAATAACAATAATACAGTATATAAAATGATCTCGGGCCGGATATAATTACACCGGGCGGATGTGGCCCTGCCCTTGAGTTTGACACATATGGACTAAATAGAACTTGAAAAGATATATTTTTTCAAATGTGATCGCAATTCAGATAGAGTTGACGCACTACAGCCTGCATGCCTCAATAAGTCATCCTCCCCTCGCTCTTACTTTTTTACCGTTCATCTAATGAATACACTGAGTATGGCTTTACCAAAACAATCATTGATGGCGAATAAAGTATCCATTATTCGAGTATGTAGATCGGGATATATATATACATATATATATACCCGCGTATCGCAGCGAGAAGTAGTGTGTTAAAAAGCTAGAAAAGAAAAGGGAACATTTTAAAAATAACGTAACATGACTGTCAATATACAGTATTTGTTTTGTGAGTGTTACTGAGTGTTGCTGTCATCAAGGATTTGATTATCATTATTTCTTTCAATCAGGTTCGTATTTGTAGGATGTGTTGTGTTCAAGTTACATTCCGTGTTTGTCAATCGTTGTAAAGATGACAGGTTTCATTCATCGATTCGTTTCTTACTGCATCAATAAACAGCTCGTCTTCTTCTTTATCTGAGACCTGACACACTGCATGCACGGTTTTTTACACTGTCTTCCTTTAGCGGGACATTGACTTTTTCCACGTGTGCTTTGTTTCCGCAGTAGCTGGATTTATGAATATGCTTGTATGTATCAGACGCTTCATATTTTTTGCTGCCTTTTCAATTGTGTAATTCGGTTTTGTTCAGCTCTTTGGAACTGTTGCTTTTATCTGTGCACTGCGTCAGTTCACGTGAGCCGCGGTGTACATGCATCGAAGGTTCCCAGCTGTGCTGGTGCCATCTCGTGCTATGTCCATGGCTGTATTTAATGTTACCTTAGTCCTGGCACTTAAAACTTTCTCTCGCAGTTTCGCTGAGTTTGTGTCAAACACCACCCTGACCATCTCATCTTCCTCTCCATAAGCACAGTCCTTCACCCGTGAATATTTAGTGGGAGTTTGCTATTGGATTGCCGCTGACGGACGGCCTTATATGGGCAGGCACTAAATTACAAACGCCAGTGCAGCCTGTCTATGAACTTAATTTAAAGTGTAGGTTTACATCGTGCTTTGTTTCCGAAGTAGCAGAACTCATGAATATGGTTGTATATGTCACTTTCGCTCGCTTCTTATTGTTTCGCTGCCTTCTCAATTATATAATGCATGTTTTCTTCAGCGCTTTTTGGAGGTCTTCCTGGTTTTCTATGTACTGTGTGATTACGTGGGAGGCACGTCCCCCCACGATTACAGAGAAAAACAGCTTCCAGTTATAACCATTACGCGTAGAATTTCGAAATGAAACCTGCCCAACTTTTGTAAGGAAGCTGTAAGGAATGAACCTGCCAAATTTCAGCCTTCCACCCACACGGGAAGTTGGAGAATTAGTGATGAGTGAGTGAGTGAGTGAGTGAGTGAGTGAGTGAGTGAGTGAGTGAGTGAGTGAGGGCTTTGCCTTTTATTAGTATAGATATTTGCAGTGTGTTTGGAAAAAGTCAACAGTCAGACTTCAGTGTCACAAGAAAAAAAAAGGCAATAAGCTGCTGTAAATCAAGTCTGCTAGTAGAATTTGTTTCTGGGTAATACTGCTGGGATTGTTCATTGCCCATATAACTTCATGTCCCACTCATCCAATGACTGATAATGTCAACAAGATGGGAAAGTGAGAAAGCTCAGGATGTTTAATGCCCTTTGTATCCAGAATTTATAATAATTTATTCAATGCAGATTGTAATAAATAGACACGTTGCCAAGTAAATTGTTAGGTCTGGTAATTGGGTTTCAATTTCTTTTAGCTGTGAATTAATCTGATAGCTAAAAATAGCTTGACAAATAAATGATAATGACTACTCTTTACATATCTCAATTCAGTTCAACAAAATAAAATAAAAAGTAGGCTGGTGCAGTGGTAGCTCTGCTGCCTCGCAGTTAGGAAACCCGGGTTCATTTCCCAGGTCCTCCCTGTGTGGAGTTTGCATGTTCTCCCCATGTCTGCATGGGTTTCCTCCGGGTGCTCCGGTTTCCTCCCACAGTCCAAAGACATGCAGGTTAGGTGCATTGCCGATTCTAAATTATCCCTAGTGTGTGCTTGGTGTCTGGGTGCGTGTGTGCCCTGCGGTGGGCTGGCACCTTGCCCCGGATTTGTTCCTGGCTTGCGCCCTGTGTTGTTGGAGTTGGCTCCAGCAGACTCCCGTGACCCTGTGTTAGGATATAGCTGGTTGAATAATGGATGGATGGATGGAAAATAAAAAATACCTTCTAATAAGCCAAGATTAAAATCAGAGAGTTTAGACTTTTAAAGAGGCATCCTGTGTATTTGCTAAGCATGCACCGAGCCACCATTCCACAAATGCAGATAACTATCTTCACTCCTTTTGGAATTTTCAGTACTCGTCATCACTTTGACTCTTTGACATTTTTACTGTTACAGTTCTGCATTATATTACGTGATTATGTCCTTTGCATTTTCAGATTGTCAATATAGTCATGTTTAGTTTGAAAGTAAGGTTTTGCTAGCCGTTGTTTTAGTACATAATGGTAAAATGTTTCAGTATTTGTGTGTGCATTTACTATTCAGCCATGCCTGAGCATTATTGGTAATCAGCCAGTGTTTTTCGCAGAAAATATGCTGTGTTCACTGGTGATGGTGTTTGTGGAATATGCTCTTAGAACTTTATTGTGTGGCTAGCTTAGGTGAACATTTTTTTCCAAAAGCCCCATGATGGTTTGCAAGGTCAATGTGACATCACAGAGCTGTAGTAGCCATTTGCAGGACTTTCACGCATACCTACTGTAAGATTACTGCCAACTTGGCCATCCCTGAATATCAAACACATGAGGAAAAAAAAAAGATGTTTCAGTTGCTGATATGCGCTGAAACCGCCACCTTCTATTCCATCTACTAAACAGTGCAAGATATTTTTAACCATCTCTAACTACACTTATTTATTCCACTTGCGGTTGTTTCAACTCCCAAGGCTATTCGAATGACGTATGTGGGTCAGTGAACTTAAAGTGGTAAAAATCTGTCCTGAAGCCACAAAATCTTAGAAGCACTGCCAGATTCTCATTTTAAATGAGTTTGAAACAAAAAATAAACAAAAACCTTACAGTATTACTAGTACTACCAATGGATACAGTATATTAACACTGATCAATGTGCAGCTGACAACACTTCATCACATGGCTAACTATGTATGCTCATTAGTCATGTGTTAAGCAATAAGCCCTAAAGGAACCCTCCTCTCCCCTTCTCCTTATCAGAAAAAAGTACAATGTGATATAATAAAAATAAAACATGTATTACTGTTTACAAATCATGAGTTTATTCTTGATGGAAGAAGAAAGTGTAAAACATCTGCACAGATGCAAGGAAAACAAAAAAGACTTTCCCGGTCTCTCCGGATCTGTGACTTTAAAGAAAGTTTCACACTGCCAATTCGTGGCATGGCTAATGTGTGCCCCAAGACTGGCACTCACTCAGCAAAATGATCTATATTTTATTTACTTATGGCTAGTTTGTGGTTGTTTGTTGTGTTTTACTTGTAGTATTTGTTTTCGTTTGCATGTTTTGTTGTTTGAGGCACAGTGATCAACACTGCTGCCTCCCAATTTATATCACACATTTGGACATAGTAATCAGTCAAGCCTAGTTGGCAAACATTTCCCTAGCCCTTAGGGATGCTTTAAAACCACTGCATGATTACAATCTACTTAAAACTAGTTCCTCCTTCCTTATTGACTTCAATGCATTTTGAGGTGTTGGTTGAAGTTCATGAACATTTTCATGATTCTGCCAATTCGAGGTGAAGCGAATTGAACGGGATTCACTCATCACTACTGAGCATCAAAGAAGGAGAAAAAAGCCACACATACAATTCTCTACAGAGGCAAAATGACTTGATGAATCAGATGACATATCTTGTAATAAGTGCTTTGCCTTGGTAGAGTTCTATATAATCCTCTTCTTTCCCCTTTTGCATTTTTTATTGTGTTGGCTTTATCAGACTGCCTCAAATCCCATAGACCACTGTTTATAATGTTTTGTACTTTATAACTTCTTCCCACCTTCTGTTCTACATCTATAACATCAGGCAATTAAACAGAGTAGAAGGACAATCAGAAGTAAAATTGCAACTTCAAATAATGTATTATTGATAATATTCATAAAATAATAACAATATGCAACGTATATGTGAATATTGGCAACCAAACAACCTGGTAAATGCTACGTGTGTAGTTTCAGGTGACACACAGACTTGTAGTTACTTAAATATCTCATTTCATCATTTCTAGTCAGCTTTCTTCAGGACAGGCTGTATGCTTGTCTCAATATGGCTGCCATGTTGTGCTTTCTACTTGTGTTCTTCTATTCATGGCCATGGTGTGAGAGAGAGAGAGGGAGGGGTACAGCAACCAAATGTATAGATTCTCTGTCCAAATCCTTATACCAATAGGGTATCATGGTACAGAATGGCCTATGATTTAAAGCCATTTCTAAACAGCCAAATTTCACATGAATAGATTAGACCATTTGTTGAGCTGAAGCTTGCCAGCTAGATAGTTTATGGCCATCATCTGTGGGTTTCAGGCCACCCCCAACCATACATTTGACATCTTGAGTCAGTCCTAAAGACTCAGGGGTTGGTTAAACATGAAAGCACTGCTATTCCAATCAATGATATACAAAATTTCTTACGAAATACTAATATTATATTTACCTTGTCTGACTTAACATAGGAGCTCTTGAATTATGCTGCCAGCCATACCGTTCATCAGCCCATTTCCTTACCCACTGAATCCAGTTCTTGATCACAACGGGCCAAGGATCTATCCAAGCAGAATCAGATACAATGAAGAAATCATTAAAGAAATAATATGAGAGTTCATGACAAGAGCACACACATACACACCCCTCACACAGTCACCTATTAACTCAATATACAGTACATGGTTTTGTAAAGTTGGAGAAAAACTAGTGTCCACTCAGACAAGGAGAATTCCACACAGGATTTGATTAAAGGCTCTAGAGGCCACAACACTAAACAAAACACTTCACCTCTTATAGAGACCCTCCCACCAAACATTCATATCCATGAGTTTAAAAAGATCAAACCAGATGGAGTTTTTCAACTATAAATCACAATAATGCCAAAATAATCCTTATTAGACACCCTGACCCTCACTAAAGTCTAATATTCCAGTTTTAAAATCCTAAGCACATTACTAAACTCATTACTTTTCACACTCTGCTATTTAAACATACTGGAAGATAAATAGCTTTCATTGTTGTTTATTCAGGCTAAAGGTAAAATTGACATTTCAAATTTAAATGTTTACAGTTTAAAGGATGTTTCAATTTTATTTGACAATGCATTTCCAGATAGATTGTCCCATTTCTCAATGAGAGATATAAAGTATTGTGCTACATCAATATATTTGAAAGCTTATTTTAACTGACACGTGTCTTTAAGGCTTTTTTAAATTAAAAGAAATCTGCTCTGTTATGTCAGCTTCATAACACTAAATTAGTGTATCATTCCATTGGACTCAATTTGCCATTTTTATATACTGTATTAACGTAAATACTTTGGAATTTTGCAAATTTCGATTGTTATTTTATTTGTAACTGTGGTTTGACAAAAAAAAAATCATTAATCTTATGTAGCAAATTAACACTGAGTGAGGGGACACTTTATCAAATACAGTGGAACCTCGGTTCACGAACGTCTCGGAACACGTACAAATCGGTTTACGATCAAAAAGTTTGCCAAACTTTTGTATCTGTTCACGACCACATACTCGGTATACAAACAAGCCAGTTTCCCTTGCATTTTTTGAGCGCCAATGATTTCCACACGTGTTCAGTCTCTCCCTGTGCATTCCCTGTGCAGCGAGAGAGAGAGACACACACACACGCGCGCACGCCAGAGAGACACCCACTTCACTTCTGTTTACAGCGATCGGTTTGTTGTGTGCATTGTTGCAATGTTACTTTTCTTGGTGGTTTATTAAATTATGGATTTTTCAAATGTTCATTTTTTTCCCCTGTGCTAAAAACTAATTAAAAAAATTGTTTTTAGCGAGCGGTTTGTAGCGCTATAGCGCAAACACTTATAGTGTTAGTTTTCTCTGGTGTGCCAAGTTTTCTCAGTGTTATTCAGTGTTTTTACATTTAGTTTACTATTACGCTGTGCATTCTATGGTATGATTAACTATATTTGTGCTTAAAAATCTTTAAAAAAATATATTTACATACAGTTCGTACGGTCTGGAATGGATTAATTGTATTTACATACAATCCTATTGGGGAAATTACTTCGGTTCACGACCAAATCGGTTTACGACCAGAGTTTTGATTGTGAATCGAGGTTCCACTGTATTTCCTTTTTTTCATATAACTGAATGCTCATTCAGTGACATGGTCAAATGAGGAGATATTTCTATGTAAATGAGGTGGACAGGTCCCAAAGGACTGTGTGTGCATTTCAGAGGTAGAATAGGCAAGACTGTAAATTTGTTGGGCATTGACATGGCATAGCAGTAAACATAATGAGGATGAGTGCACCAGAAACTCACACTTAGCTGGAGTGTCCAAACTGACATGAATGTGTTACAAATGAGATAACAACCAAATTAATATTCAGTACTTTGGTCAAAAGATACTGTTGATTAAAGGAGCTGAGCGAGGCTGAAGGCCCTATCACATTATGTAAGTTTTCCACAGATTTTCATATGTAGTCTTCATTGCATAATCTCAGCGACACAGGCAGTCAGTGGTGCACTCACATGAAGCCAATGTTGCATTCCAAATGACTCAGTTCAATTAGTCTGTAACTCGCTCCAATAAAATCAAACAGGTTTGATTTTGCCTTTAGATGTTGTAATGGACACTGTGTGCATGAAAAGTGACAACCAATGAGAGCTCATCCAAAAGTACAATACATATAATGTAGCAATGAAGATTAAGAAAGATTGGTGTTTTGGACCTCACCAACAGAAGAGAAGCTCACCTGTGTGATATCTTGTGTTTTACAAACCACAATAACATGGAAAAAAAAGGGCCAAGATTGAGATTGAATTCATCTCCACTTTTAAACCTTATACAGTGCTGGCTCCATCAGGAAGGCTATTGGCTGTCTCTGAAAGGGGGAGCACAACTGCACTGGAAGCTAGACACTCAGTCAGTAAAGTAGACCTGGGCAGCGATTTTGAATTGTTTACATTGAGTTTCTCCAGCGGCAAGATTAGCAACTGCAATCGGATAATATGACATACCCCACAACTAGAAGTCGCATAATATGATAGGCTAGTGGTAATGGCATAATGGTGTTCCATGAAAGTAAAGAAAAATTTCCTCCACATTGATGAAACATCTGGAGTGGCAAAAGATACATAATGCATCTGCATCAAGAGTTACCAGCTTCAATTTACTTAATTATCTATAGCATGAGATGGTACAAACAATTAAATATGTAAATCTACTACAAGATAATGATGTATTGTTGTATAAGGAGGTCAGTTCCCTGATATAACATGTATCTAAGGTTCTTTCCCAAACTACAGCGCTCCATTCAAACAAACAACACATGCCTGTGTTATGTTTTTGCTAACCAAACTCAAGGATGGTCTAAACAGCGTGCTCACAAACCAGCTGGAGCTATGGCCTCAAGTAATAGATATTGAGATCTCACAAAGCCATACTTCTATTTGTCATTGGTGAGATATCACCCAAGATGACACTCTTTGTAACATACCATTCATCCTGGGTTATGTTTGTGCTTATCAGACTTGAGGATGGTCTAGATGTAAAAATTTCTAATCAAAGGTGAATGCTGACATTTGATTTTAAAACCTTGCACTAATCTCGGCATTGTGTTACTCCAGAGATGTTATACTGCAATACTATTGTATTTTGCACATGCTTTGCACATCACTTCCATGATCAGTGTTTTAATGATTTTTAATTCTTAGTTTGTATCGACATTTTATTAAATGGACAGATTTTTATGTCACACTCCTCTGCTTTTTGGTTAATGAGCTTCCTGGACATCTACATTGAAAGAAATAATGACGCCACCCTGACCACAAGTGCTTACCGTAAGGAATGCTATAAAGACAAGATATTACCCTTCGCCAGCAACCACCCGGTATCTCATAAATGGAGCTGTGTTAAAACTCTATTCAGAAGAGTCCACACCCATTGTAATACGAAGGAGACAAAAATGAATGAAAGACGCTATCTCTTCCGACTTTTCATGTCAAACGGATACTCAAAAACATTCATTAATAGAAGCTTACACAGAAGATTCCAAAAAACTCAGCAAACAATCGACTTGAATCAGAACCCCCACCCCACATGGTACTCACTTCCTTATCACCACAAGGTGTCTGAAGGTGCAGCACATATCCTGGCCAAGTCAAACGTCAGAATAGCACACAAACCCACGAACAATCTGTACACGATCCTCTGTAATGCTAAAAAGAAGAAATCAACAGCAGAAACACAAAATGCAGTTTATAGCATTCCATGCAGTTCTTGCCCAGCGGTATACATAGGACAAATGTCAAAAAGAATCGCAACATGTATACAGGAACATTGCAATGCCGTCAGAAGAAAGAACTCACGATCACTGATCTATACGCATACTAAATCTACAGGACATACATTTAACTGGGACAATATACAAGTAAGATTTAATGTCAGTACTAAAAGTGCCCGAGATTGATACGTGATTCATTTTCTCCCTTTGTGGATCTCCAGCTGCAAATATATATATATATATATATATATATATATATATATATATATATATATATATATATATATATATATATATATATATATATATATATATATATATATATATATATATATATATATATATATATATATATATATATATATATATATATATATATACTAGCAAGATACCCGCGCTTCACAGCAGAAAAGTAGAAAAAGTTATGAAAAGAAGTTAAAGAAGTTATGATAAAGAAAAAGAAACATTTTAAAAATAATGTAACATGATTGTCAATGTAATTGTTTTGTCACGGTTATGAGTGTTGCTGTCATCAAGGATTTGATTATCATTATTTCTTTCAATCAGGTTCGTATTTGGAGGACATGTTGTGTTCAAGTTACATTCCGTGTTTGTCAACCGTTGTAAAGATAACACGTTTCATTCATCGAAGTGTTCACTACCCAAATCGCTACCCATGAATTGAAGAAGTTTAACAGGCATTCCCGGTATTATTGTAGATTTGCCTGCGAATATTTAGCGGCAGCGTGTCTATTAGCTTGTGGATTTTTCTGTGAGTATTTGGTGGCAGTGTCACAAAGTTATTTCCATCTAGCTGCATCAGAAAATGTACCATGATGTCTGACACGCCTTCTTTTTACTGTTTTCTCAAAGCTTGGATTGCTGCTGTCATAATCGTTTTGAGTTTCATGGTTTGTTTCAATTATGTTAGTATTTGCAGGACTTGTGTTGAAGTGACATTCAGCATCGGTCAAGTGTTGTAAGCATACAACAGCCTTCATCGATAAATTTGCATCGTAATAAACGAACAATAAAACGGTGGAGAAGCCATGGATTAAATAAAAAGGCTGCAGTTATCAGCAGGGAGCCGTGAATACCGTGGCGAAGCAAAGAAGGGAATGAAGAGACCGGAGCGACAGACGGCCTTATATGGGAGGGCAGTCAATTATGTGGGAGGTGTGGGGATGGGGGATGCAATATAGGCAGGCAGCCAACTACGTGTGAGGCGTGGTGATGGGGGACGCAACGCCGCCTCACACAGCGACCGAGCTGCAGGCTATGGACGTATATTTGTAGGTAAGTAGGATTCGATTATGACGGTTACACGTAGAATTTCGAAATGAAACCTGCTTAATTTTTGTAAGTAACATGTAAGGAAAAATTTCAGCCTTCTACCTACACAGGAAATTGGAGAATTAGTGATTAGTGAGTCAGTCAGTCAGTCAGTCAGTGAGGGCTATTAGTATAGATATATAATAATATATATATGTATTATATATATATATTGTGGAGGATTGCTTCCGGTCCTCACCCCCAAGCCGCCAGGAGGAGCTCTCCCGACAGCAGGATCGTGCCCCGAGGTCCAGCAGGGCCTCATGGACTTTGTAGTGTTTATACACAGCCCTGCTGGATACCTTGTGGGCCACCAGGAGTCGCTGTAAGGGGGCTTGTGGGCTCTTTTGTGCCTTATGACCCGGGAGTACGTTACGGTCACATGACGGGAAGGAACAACGTGCTCCCGGGGTGAAGAAAAGGACTGACCCAGAAGGAATAAGGAACTGTGGTCTGATTGGACAGGAACGCCTCCGGATCAGGGGCTATAAAAGGACTAGAAACCAGTCCAGACGCTGAGCTGAGCTTGGAGGTAGAGGAGCAAGTGTCTGGGCGAGGAGGAGAGTTGTTAGAAGAGTTTATTGTGTGAGTTGTGAGTTTATGAGTAGTGTGGAAGGTGCTTGGTGCACTGTAAAAAATAAAGAGTCTTGGACTTTTATCCGGTGTCTGGAGTTGTACCTGAGGGTTCGAGGGAGCACTAGCGCCCCCTACTGCCACAATATATATATATATATACTGCTCAAAAGAATTAAAGGAACACTTTTTAATCAGAGTATAGCATAAAGTCAATGAAACTTATGGGATATTAATCTGGTCAATTAAGTAGCAGAGGGGGTTGTTAATCAGTTTCAGCTGCTGTGGTGTTAATGAAATTAACAACAGATGCACTAGAGGGGCAACAATGAGATGACCCCCAAAACAGGAATGGTTTAACAGGTGGAGGCCACTGACATTTTTCCTTCCTCATCTTTTCTGACTGTTTCTTCACTAGTTTTGCATTTGGCTACAGTCAGTGTCACTACTGGTAGCATGATGCGATACCTGGACCCTACAGAGGTTGCACAGGTAGTCCAACTTCTCCAGGATGGCACATCAATGCGTGTCATTGCCAGAAGGTTTGCTGTGTCTCCCTGCACAGTCTCAAGGGCATGGAGGAGATTCTAGGAGACAAGCAGTTACTCTAGGAGAGCTGGAGAGGGCCATAGAAGGTCCATAACCCATCAGCAGGACCAGTATCTGCTCCTTTGGGCAAGGAGGAACAGGATGAGCACTGCCAGAGCCCTGCAAAATGACCTCCAGTAGGCCACTGGTGTGAATGTCTCTGACCAAACAATCAGAAACAGACTTCATGAGGGTTGCCTGAGGGCCCAAATGTCTACTGCACCCTGTGCTCACTGCACAGCACCGGGGAGCTCAATTGGCATTTGCCATAGAATACCAGAATTGGCAGGTCCACCACTGGCATCCTGTGCTTTTCACAGATGAGAGCAGGTTCACCCTGAGTATATGTGAAAGACGTGAAAGGGTCAGGAGAAGCCATGGAGAATATTATGCTGCCTGTAACATCGTTTAGCATGACTGGTTTGGTGGTGGGTCAGTGATGATCTTGGAGGCATATCCATGGAGCGACTCACAGACCTCTACAGGCTAGACAACGGCATCTTGACTGCCATTAGGTATCAGGATGAAATCCTTGGACCCATTGTCAGACCCTACGCTGGTGCAGTAGGTCCTGGTTTCCTCTAATGCACAACAATGCCTGGCCTCATGTGGCAAGAGTATGCAGGCAGTACCTGGAAGATGAAGGAATTGAAACAATTAAATGGCCTTCACGATCCCTGACTTAAACCCAATAGAACATCTGTGGGACATTATGTTTTGGTCCATTAGGCGCCGCCAGGTTGCTCCTCAGACTGTACAACAGCTCAGGGATGCCCTCATACAGATCTGGGAGGAAATGCCACAAGACACCATCCGTCGTCTCATTAGGAGCATGCCCAGGCGTTGTCAAGCATGCATACAAGCTCGTGGGGGCCACACAAGATACTGAAAAGCATTTTGAGTAGCAGAAATTAAGTTTTGAAAAAATGGACTAGCCTGCCACATCTTCATTTCACTCTGATTTTAGGGTGTCTACACAATTGAGCCCTCTGTAGGCAGAAAACTTTTATTTCCATTAAAAGACTTGGCATCCTTTTGTTCCTAAGACATTGCCCTGTCGTATATATATATATATCCAACTTCATATTGAGATCTGATGAGTGTATATATATATATATTGTGAAGGCTGGCCCCGGCACAGACAGACGGACAGCATATTTTGCTCCACACACTGTTTATTGACACTATTTACAGTTCAGTGCACTCCACGCAACCCCAGTGCCTTCTTGCACGATTCCCCCAAAGTCCAGGGCCCACAGTCTCTTGTGCCTTCCTGGCCGCCTCCTGTCCTCGCTCTCCAGCTCAGTCCTTCTTCCTCCCGACTTCCACCAATCACTGGAGGGAGGCCCCTTAAATAATGCCCCGGATGAGCCCCAGGTGCTTCTGCCTCTAGCCACGCAAGCGTGGCGGAAGTGTCGGCTGTCTTCCTGGCAGCTCTCCGGGTGCCACACAAAGTCTCCCCGGCACTTCCTGGTGTGGCGGAAGTGCGGGTTCCCAGGATAAGTAGGCACGGGCGCCGCCTGGCGGTGGCCACGGGTCCCTACAGGGCTGGGCTTCAAAGCCCTGTACCGAGGCCCTTGCCTAACCAGGACGGGGCGCCCCACTCCGTCTGGAGGAGGCACTCGCCCTCCTCCGGTCCTCAAAGCGTCCCGCGGGCTCCAGCCCCAACCGGCAACCGCCGGGATAAACCGGCATCGAGCGCCGCCTGGCGGTGACCACGGGCCCCTACAGGGAAGGGCTTCCATGCCCTCAACCCGTGGCCCCAACAGAACCAGGGCGGGCGCCCCTCGCGGTCTGGAGGAGGCACAAGCCCTCCTCACGTCCTCCTGGGCGTCCGCCGGGCTCCAGCCCGGCCGGGGCCACATGCCCCACCGCTAGCGAGGACACGTGGGTCGAGCGGCACAACCGAAGGCAGCACGTCCCCAGCGAGGGTCCTACTATGTCCCCAGGGTCCAACCACGGCACCCTGGGACATCTGTCTTCGGCACCCTCGCCGGCGCAACGTCCCCTGTGGTCTGCGCTCGCTCTACCCCGCTGTTCCCCAGCGGGTCACGTAGTCCTCCCGCGTGGAGCACTCCAGCGAGCGGCCCGTTCCAGGAGGGCAGGTCCCTGTCGGCGTCGGCCTCAGCGCTCGTCGGGGCTTGAGGCCTGTAAAATAAAGGAAAAGAGGGCCAGAAGCACAGCCAGGACACTCATCCCGGCGCCCGTCGGTCTCCGTATCGACCGTGCTCCTGCCCCCTCCGACAGCCCCCAACTTGCCTGCTGAAGTCCTCCGCCGCAGGTTCCATGCCCGTCCGTTCGTCGGCCTCGGCACCGCTCTCGCAGGCAGCTCGTCCAGCCGCCCAGGGGATCTCCTCTGCCCATCCAGAGGACGGCCCTTCTCCGGACGCGCGCACCCAGCGCCCGCGTCCTCTCCTATCGGAGGAACCGGCATTCACCCGCCGGTTCCTCCTTCTTTTCTTGGGCGCTGGCGGTCTGGGTCTGAGCACAGCAAAGCTCAAATCCAGCCCGTCTGCGTCCAGGCAAGCGACAGGAGACAGCTGCAGGCTTGAAGCGCAGGCGCTGGGACCCAGGGCACTCAGCAGCCCGATCCTACCAGCCCTTGCGTGTTCGAGCTCCTCGCCTCGCTAGCTGTCTGCACCGCCGCATCCGCTGTTGGGAGGTTGCCTACCGGGCCGGTCGTCCCGTAATCGGTCACGGCCATGTTGGCGAACCCCCTTGCTCTGAGGAACGGCAACACTCACCACTCCCGCCGTGTTCTGCCTGCCTCCGGTTCCAGCGCGCGCCGATCCTCCGTCTCAGTCGGTGGCTTTCTCGGCGCGACCGCCATCTCCATCAGCTGCTCACACTGAGCGGCGAGAACACGTAGCAGTTCCTCTAAAGCGGCTTGGCGGGCGAAGGACTCCTCCGGCGCCACGCCGAGCCGCTGGTGGAGAGAGAGACAGGCGTCGGTGGGCTTACCTGTCCATCAGCTCCACGCGGCGCCTGCCTCCTCTGGGCCACTCCCTCTGGCCCAATCGGGTCTCGGTTTGGCGAGACTGGCATTCCTTGGGCCGCCTCTATCCAATCATCGGTGGGCACGCAAGACACACCGGCCAATCCCGTGCCTGTCAGCGGGCGGGACCACCGGCCCGGGGGCCATCTTGTCTCCCCTGCGCTGGAGTGCGGAGGCGTGCCTCCTCACCGCGTTGTAGCTGCAGCGATTCCTCGAGCCGCAGCGGCTCCGATTCCGCAGCCTCCTTTGCTGCCTCCGTAGCCGCACTGCCGACAGCCCGTGGCCCGCGCGCTCCTGCCACAGGCGCGGATCGGTCTGTCCCTCCCTGTGGAAAACAAGGTATGACCGACCCCGAAGGGCCGATTACTGCAGGGCAGGGCACTCACCTCCCGGATCCCGTCTTGCCGAGGCCCCCACCTCGGTGTGGCCTTTGCGTCGCCCGCCGCCTGGCTGTCCGTGTCGACAGCGCGACTTTGGAGCCCGCTGCGCTCCAGCGAGGCCCGCTCCTCCTCCGCACCCGGGGATGGCCTCTCTTCATTCCGGCGGCGGTTTCCGGGGTAAAACGCTCCCGCGGGGCCGTGCACGGGCCGCTCCCGCGGCCAGTGTGTGGGGTCCGCTGCTGCGCCGGGCCGTTCACAAAATATTTATAAAGACGGGGTCCCCCCCTTTTAGCAGGGGGTTGGCCCCACGTTGGGCGCCATTGTGAAGGCTGGCCCGGCACAGACAGACGGACAGCATATTTTGCTCCACACACTGTTTATTGACACTATTTACAGTTCAGTGCACTCACGCAACCCCAGTGCCTTCTTGCACCGATTCCCCCAAAGTCCAGGGCCCACAGTCTCTTGTGCCTTCCTGGCCGCCTCCTGTCCTCGCTCTCCAGCTCAGTCCTTCTTCCTCCCGACTTCCACCAATCACTGGAGGGAGGCGGCCCCTTAAATAATGCCCCGGATGAGCCCCAGGTGCTTCTGCCTCTAGCCACGCCCAAGCGTGGCGGAAGTGTCGGCTGTCTTCCTGGCAGCTCTCCGGGTGCCACACAAAGTCTCCCCCCCGGCACTTCCTGGTGTGGCGGAAGTGCCGGGTTCCCGGGATAAGTAGGCACCGGGCGCGGCCTGGCGGTGGCCACGGGTCCCTACAGGGCTGGGCTTCAAAGCCCTGTACCGAGGCCTGCCTAACCAGGACGGGCGCCCCACTCCGTCTGGAGGAGGCACTCGCCCTCCTCCGGTCCTCCAAGCGTCCGGCGGGCTCCAGCCCCAACCGGCAACCGCGCGGGATAAACCGGCATCGGGGCGCCGCCTGGCGGTGACCACGGGCCCCTACAGGGAAGGGCTTCCATGCCCTCAACCCGTGGCCCCCAACAGAACCAGGACGGACGCCCCCTCGCGGTCTGGAGGAGGCACAAGCTCTCCTCCCGTCCTCCTGGGCGTCCCGGCCGGGCTCCAGCCCCGGCCGGGGGCCACAATATATATTATACATATTGTAATGGCTTTAAATTTGCATTATAAAGAGCATTTCAATGTCAATAAAACATACTTACATACTTCAACCAATACATGTCTTTTGGAGTCTGCTGGCTTAACACATAATTCCTAAAGCAAAGGTGAAATAAAAAATATGTTGTGTCTAAGTACAGGAATGACAGGTTGCTACACAAATGAAAAGTTGGGACACCACCTGCGTCATCTCGTTTAAAAACAGCAGTCCGAAACAAAAATTACATCTCTTGGCAACAGTGTAAGTAGCCTATTGGGCAAAACAACAAAGTATTTGCCATAAAATAAGGGTCAATCAATGGAGCTCTGTCCAGCATGTTGATCTTCATGCAAATAACACCTCCTTATGGACACCTGGGCTTCTTATATCGCACAAACCAGAATAGGTGTAGCTAAGTGTCCTCACTGGGCAGATTCTTGATTCTGTGGGGAGAGAAGGAGAAGTGACAGCGCCCCCTCTCGCTAATACAAGTTGTCACATACCTTGATCAAACCTGTGAGGAGTTCCTCCGACACCTATACATGACAAGGTTTTAAGGTTACATGTGTTATATTTTTGCTGCATCTGTAAAGAATCCCACTTAGTTTTATCCTGTATGTCATTCTTTGACCTCTGCCACTCTACTCTATAAACATACCAAATCGGGCTGCTCCACACATTTGATCTGTCTTCCACAAGCTCTATTTTTTTAATCTGTAACCGATGGTTCTTATAATTTGTTTAAAAATAAATTAGTTTTTTATTTTTTTACTTTGTATAGCAGGATTTTTAAGTTGCTGTTAATGAAAGTGTTTGGCAAATAAAAATATAATGAGGAAGGAATACTTAAAGATCATTACAATGCAACATTTAGTACACTGAGTAACTCTTTGTGTGAAACGTGAATGGACTTACCATATCTCAACTGATATAAAATATAGATAGGCACTGGCTTCACAATTTTTACACCCAACAACTAAAAAGGCACACAGCAGATTGGAGGGTTGGAGGAGGGTACAGGGTGAGGAGGACTAAAGAGCTGTGTTTGCCATGTCTCCGCTTGGGTTCTTCTCCTGGATGGGTTTCAGATTCATCATTTATGTTTTTTTTGTTATTTTTTTATCCTTTTTATGTTGATTGTGTGCATATTTCTTTATTGTTGTTTTGTCTATGAAAATAAGCTGCTTTTTTATGTTCTATGTATTTTGTAGGTGGACTCCCAAGAGGCTCCCAAAAGCACTACATCCTACAAATCCAGAAGGTCTACCACAGTTCCTGGCATTTCATCATGATTACGCTAGAGAGTTAGTGAGTACACTTGTGTTTATTGTGGTTTTTGTAAATTATTGGATCTCTGATTCTTAAACTTTCTGGTTTGTTTTTTGACTTTACCTTTAATGTATTAGGACATGTTTCATTTGGATTGCCTTTGTGTTTCAGGCAATTCCGTTTTAACTTTGTACTCCATGGAGCTTCATTGTGATTAGAATACTTTTTTGTGAGGAATAATTTTTGTTATTTTTATAAAGATTCAGTGCTTGCCCATATCACTATTTGGGGTTTAATAGTGATATCCCACTCCTTTGTGCATTAGATAGATAGATAGATAATTACTGTAAGTGTTTTGGAATTCTTTAGTGCTTGGGACTTTAAATAATCATGAACAATTTTGTTTGGGTTTTATATATTCATTTCAAGCATGTGAAGTCCCGCTTTCACATTTCTCTTGGATCATGCCACTTTCCTTTCACAGAAAATCATATTTTTGTAAAGGAGCATCAGCCTAAACCCTAATTTTTGTATAATTTGACAGCTCTAGTGAGTACATCACCCTGGATAGCACTATTCTCTATAGACATTAGTCAGATGCACCCACTTCTGACTGCAAACAAAAGCCAATCATTCTCTTATTTCTCTACTGAGAAACTACACAGTCTTAGTCACGTAGAAGCATATTTATTTTATGTAAACATGGTAGAGAAATATAAGTACTATAAGCATAAGCAAAAATGCAAAAGTCGCCATAAATACAATAAAACCTGGACAGTATACTGAGACATGTGCTGACTTGCAGCTTAGCCAGGTGTTATTTGCTCAGGTGGCAGAGAGCTTGTGTTGTATTGGAATAAATCTGTTATCGTTATATTATATGTTTTCCTAGTCATTCATAGTAAGGCAATATCCTGCATTCCTCAGTAGGAATCTGTCTACATGAATCTACACAAATTTCTTTTCCATTTTATCTGTTCTGCTCTACTCCTCAACTTATTTTCTGAGTATTTATCTACTACCTATACCCAATTTATTTCACTGGGCTTAATGAATATTATTACTTGCTTGTTCCAGATTATTGCCTGAAATTATTATTCAAGTTTATTAATATTAAGGGAAGAAGAGTTGCTATCTTCCCAACTCATGTGGATGGGATCATGAAACTGACTAGGGGTACCATATTCATGCTTGTCCTGAGACTTGAAGCACTTGGGTTCATTAAACCTTATCTGTTGGGATTGTGACATTTGTGCTTGGGATATCATGAGCAAGGTATAACAGATGAACAGGACAGGCCTGGAATGTCCTTCTTTAAGATGCCCCATTACATACACAGCTGATTAGCCTTGCATGAAAAATGCTGAGGGCATGCTCAGCAATGAATAATGAGGAAGACTGATATAGCATCCACCATGAGCCTTAGACATACGTATAACTCTTAAACCTCTGACAGCAGAGAAAAAGAAATGGTACTCTACACATACATCAATCAACAGTAAGCTGGTATGAGGCTGTATCAGTTAAGCCTGTCTGTAGTTTGTTGCAAACCTTTTTAAAACATATATGTTCAGTTCATATGTGATCATTATTACTGTACAGTCCAGACTTTTGTCCTTCATACTACAGTTTGCAGCAAGTACTGAATGCATTGACATGTACCTTCAAAACATAAGTAGTTTTGATTGTTATGAAGACAAGTAAGGTTGATTTAAATAGTAATGTTTCTTAAAGGTTTAAGAAAGCTGAAAAATACTGTATTTCTAAATATATAAATAAAAATTATAGAAAATATTTTGGATTTTTTTATACAGATTTGATTAGGTCCAAAAATGATATGTTTGTCTACTGTCAGAAAACAAATGACATTTTTTGAAAATAGGTAAAAGTTATAAACCTTGGCAGAAAGAATATAGATTAGTTTTTATTTTCAGTAGTTTAATTACTTATGAAGCTTTTCGATTTAAGATGACATTAACTTTTTGCAGTTCTTACTAAAAAGTATAAAGATATTTATATCCTAAGTATATGATGTAGAAAATGAAAGTAATTAATGATTTATGGTGAATACTAAAAGAAGCAGAAGCTAAAGCCATCATTTTCCTGGGTTATTCTCAACAGACAGTTGTGTTTACTTCTTGCATATACAGTTTATTACACCTCAGCATATTTTTTTTCAAGACTCTGAAAACAAGT
This sequence comes from Polypterus senegalus, assembly GCF_016835505.1. Taxonomy (NCBI): domain Eukaryota; kingdom Metazoa; phylum Chordata; class Cladistia; order Polypteriformes; family Polypteridae; genus Polypterus; species Polypterus senegalus. The sequence goes on from NC_053157.1 coordinate 152,165,074, forward strand.
CTCTTATACCTCATTTTTTTCACACTGTAGCATATGTGACACCTCATTAAGCCAAGTATGAAAAGTCAGGGAGTTGCAACAGAGTTTTAAAATTTGTGTGAACAATATGACCCTTTTAAACAATGTAATTCAACAGCTCTGGCACAAATTGGATATAGCTAAAATTATCAGTAACAACTCTTAATTTGAAATATACATTGAAAACCTGTGAAAACATCTTTTGACACAACACATAAGTTGCTGTAAAATATTATAGCATCAAAATGCATAAAGACGGAATACACTAGGAAACTATTATATGGAATTTACGTTTACATAAATGATGCACGGACAGCACAGAGGTTTAGTGATTAATGCTACTGTCCTATATCTCCAGAGTGCAGGGTCCAAATACAAGCCAATCATAAAATTTGTGATGCCTTCTCAGAATTTCTTGGTGAGCTGACTAACAGATCTAATGGTTATTTGTGGGTGTGTGAGTGAATATGCCCTGTGATTACACTGGGCTCAGTTCTGCCAGGATAGGCATAGGTACCTTGTAGTCACCCAGTTAAGTTGGTGGCTGCTCCCTTCCATTTTGGCTTTATTCATCATTCATTCCCATTGCAGCCTCTTTAGTGCCTTATTAACAGGGACTCAGACATTTGTTATTGTGCCCAAGTTCCACCAATTCCAAACAAAGGTGAGTAATATAAACGCTTTTCCTGTTATCATATGATTTTGGGAACACAACTTATTAACAAACACTTAATTTTTCAGCATGATATCACACTGAAACACACACTGTAAACAAAATTAAGAACTACTTTGAACTGGAGTGTATATATTTAACAGTAGTGGTATTAGAGTGGCTGCCTCAAGCTAAGATAATAGAAGCTATTAAAAAGTACAAAGAGCGATTCAAGTCAAAAGAATAGTTATGGCAGAACCTTTAAGAAGCTTGGAGAATATGCCACAGTGCTACCTGAAAACATTTTTCAGCATTATACCAAACTACATTGCTTCAGTTTTTCTTTTGAAGGGAAGCCACTTAAAATATAGACTTGGTTTAAAAACCCAAGTGTAAGCTTTTCCACTGACAAATGTTGTCATGTGCTGAGATGATGTTATGTGTTATTTATGTTTTATTACAGTTTTTGTTTATTTTGAGTTATTGTTTTTCATGTCTTTACATTATTTTTATTGGTTTCATATATGACTGTATATTGGTATACTGTCTCTTAAAATGAGGGCATCTTCCATTTTCCTTGTGGGTGAAAATCACTAAGCGGCGTAGCCACCTGGCAGTGTTTGTTTGGGAATTGCCTTCAGCCATATAAAGTATGTGGAAACTGGCAATTCAGTGGAAATCATTGTCTATTTTTAAGAAATTATAACTATTGTATTATTCCCTGTTAGATTTTCTGGCTTTCTTGATTTTTCTGTTCTCTTTAAAGTATTCTGACTACTGGTCTGTATTTTGGAACTTTGTCAGCTTTAGGGTAGCCTCTTTGGCAACTCCTTTGTGCCTCTTTAGCTGTTCCTTGAATTTCAGATATTTTTGTTAATAAATCCTGTTTTATTATATAAAGATTCTTTGATGGACCATCTGTGTACAAAACAAGTCTTATGGATACCCTCCTCTTTTACAGCTTTTAACATATATTTTGGCACAATCAAGTTTATTATTAAAGTTAAAATCTCTTTTGGACCTGCAACGCCTGAGGTTGTTCCTAAGCAAGCTAAGGTGGTCTGGCTTGCCCTGGCCAGTGAAGCCTTTTGGAGGTCTCATCTTAAGTGTTAAGATGTTAAGTGATATGCCTTTAACCTGAGTTTGATCAGGCTGTACAGGAGTGCACAAACTTTCTTCACGTTAAAATCCTTGTGTAAAATTTACCATGCGGTGTCTTTGTCAATATTCACGGATTCAGCTTTCATTCAAATACTGAGTCGCCGGTCTTTTCAAACAATTTGACTGTTTTTTTCCACATTTTCTTTGGTTCTTGAAGTGCAAGGTCATCCAGGGCGTTCATCGTCTTAGACATTCTCACGTTCCACTCAAACACATGCACACGAGACAGGCAGTCATCCCCATAAGCTGTAGTAAGCATTTGAAAACATTCTTTTGGTGTTTTGTGCAATTTTACTAAAAATTTCAAATTGACACGTTGTTCAACTTTTAAATTCAGCATTTTTTCAGCGCACTACAGAAAACACAACCAAATTAAATGCCGACTCACAATCAACTGAACGTCATAGAGTGTTGCTGCTTGCAGGTTCAGACGTGTTCAAGGTCACCACGCATACAGTTATAACCAGTTCTGACTGCTTTGTTTACTAGGTGGAATCACAGTCTCGTTATATAATAGACATACCTCGTATGCTAGGAGAATTGTAACATGAAGCTCACACATTTATGAGCTTCAGTCCTAAGGAAGCTAACTTTGAGCTGTTGTGAAATGAGTTTGCTGCTTGATTGACAATGATGTTTGTAACATTTTCCTTTGTTCTGTTTTTGTGTATGATTTCCATGTGTAAAATGTCAGCATACCCTGTTAGCAATGATGAGAACCTGCTGCTCAGTAAGATAGGATGTCATTTTTAGGTGCTTATTAGGCAAAAAGGGAGGGGAGCTGCTGTCTCTTTCTCTTAAATACATTTTTGTCTTTATTTATTTTTTTTTTTGAGAACACATAATCTGCAACTAAGTAAAGGATCCACCTGGGAATGTTTACCAGCATCTTGTGGTTGTTAATGAAACTGAATGAAGATTTAGCCCACCCAGGCTGTATGAATGTATCACTTTGTACTTGTTATTGGCTGTGATGCAAATAAATATAGTTATTGAATAAAAGATTAAAACCAGTCTCTCTGTTTAAATGCTGCTAGGGGGATTGGATGTTAGATTTTTCATTCCTTGGCTAACTGTGGTCTCTTAAGAGGATGTCTTTGTGAATTCCTCTATTGGTGGTAAACTGAGTTGAAGTAAAGGTTTGAAAGTAAGTCTATCATAGAGGATGAAATATGCAGAGTGCAGTACAGACAATGAGACTGGTGCATAGATGGTTTTGACATCTCTTCCTATCCCCCATTAAGGAAAGAAACTAAGAGGTTATTTGGTACCTTTCCTGTTAGGTGCATATCACTGGTAATCTGATAGCAAAATAAAAATAAGTCATTCTATTATTTTTTTGTTTCAATCATTATTTTTGTGTATTTTAATGTTATGTGGTGTTTTCAGAAGCAAAAAACATGTACTGCCCTGATAGGTAGCTTTACAAATTACCTTCTTCAGTAACAATATATTTCTAAAAGTACTGTATTTTTCTATGTAATTTTATTACCTAATTCTTGATGAACTCATTATCATCGTAATCATTTACTTTCCAGTTCTTCTAGTTAGGTTTTATGGATAGTAACACAGTTGGGCTGAAAAAGTCTTCCTATCCCCATTAACATTATCCAGATACCTCTTGGCTGTGTTGGGAGTTTCCATGTATTCTCCAGATGCCCCTGGAGAATGTTTGGAAACACCCAACACAGCCAAGAGATATAATTCCTCCAGAGTTTATGGCATATGCTCTCAGTCTTCTACCTTTAGGCATACTATCTATGTGCCCAAATAACCTCAATTAATTCCTCCTGATCTGGAATTAAGAAGGGTTCTACTCTGCAATCTTCCTATATCATACCATCATGAAATGAGCCTTGGTCATATTCTCCCAATAATTTCCCAGAACTTGTGACCATGGGTGAGGATGAGGATGTAGACCATCCAAAAGACAAACAGCATTTTTTTTTGGACTTAATTTCAGGTTAACCACAATAGTCTGGAGAAAAGTTGGTAAAACTGCTTCTGCTGCACAGATTTCTTTGTCAATTTCACAATCACATCTACCGTCACTCATAATCTCATTAACATTTAAAGGAGTTTGAACATTTCCACTTGGTGCAGCTGCTTGCCCTGCTGAAAGCATACAACTGTCTTGTGGGGGAGGATTCTGACCACTTATCTGGAGTTGCTAAATTCTTATCCCATCTGCATCACAGTGTACACAACAGGGATCATAGTCTGAAGATGCTAAGACGAGCACATCAGCTGCAAACAAGAGAAATTTAACCATTAGGATCCCATACTTTATACATTCCAAATTTCAGATTCTCCTTGGTATACTGCTCATGAAAATCAATGAACCACAGCAATGCACTGTCTCTCCTGAAGAGGGTGTAGGTGGTATAGCAATTCTTCAAAGTGCCCCTTCCATCTCTTGATGATTTCCCAAACTAAGGTCAGTTTTCCTACACTTGCTGAGAAATGTCTGGTTGGCACCCTGTCTACCTTTGATGAAAATGAATAGTTTCACAGAACCTATTTAAGGCCATTGGAAAATAATTTCCCAAGTCTTCACAAACTATATTAAAATATGGATCTTTGCTTTTGACACCACCATATCTACTTTGTTGGACTATTAGCGAGCCCAGGAAATGCTTCAGCTAACATTGCAAAGAATGCACATTTCTACAGATTGACAGGTGAAGAACTTTTTGTTTCTTGATGCAGAAAGAATTGTCTGCAACTTAACCAGCAAAACCAAGTAAATGGTTATTGGATTTCATTACATCCAAGATCTTTTATGTCTTGTTATTTCAGAGACAGGATGTAGAGGTGGTCCACTCCTGCAAGTACTTTGGGGTCTACGTCAATGACAAGTTGGACACAGAGGAACTACTGTATATTAGAAAGTGGAAAGCGTTGTCTTTTTTCTTAGGAGACTTCTCATTCTTTACAATTCTGTGATGTCCAGTGTGCTGTGCTGGGCTTTAAATATCACTCAAAAGTGGCCCATTGAATCAACAAGCTAATTTATCTATCTATCTATCTATCTAACGCTCTCAGATCAAACTATATGACTACCCAATCAATTCCTAATCTTTGACTCAAGGAGGTCTGCCACCTGTTACAATTATGAGTAACCTTGTGTTTGAAAAGAGTGCATTTTATGGAGAATCCATAACTGGCACAGAGATAAAGTGGAAGATACATGAGATTGTGGCATTTAGAGATCTCTGTATTGATTATGTAGTCTTAACTTTTAAACAATTAAGCTCCCAATTTAATCTTTTATATACACATTAGCAATTCATTAAAAACAACCTGCCCATCTTCAATCATCTTTCATCTATATTTATATCTGAGGTAATACTGGCTAGTGTGGATGACAATTCAGGCAACATTTCTAGAGTATATCAATACATTTTCAGCTTACCCCTTAATGATCTTAGGAAATGATGGGAAATATCTCTATTTCAGAAAAGGAATGAAATTCAGTCGTTCATAATTCACACTCTAATATGTGCCAAGGATTCAATAAACTAAAAATTGCTCATCAATGTACCCAGGCTGAGATCCAATCTGTGATCAGTGTCATCAAGCAGCTGCATCACTAGGTCATGTGTTTTGAAAAAGTCCTACACTTAAACTGTTTTGGATAAAAATAATTGTATATCTCTTAGCCTTGAATTTAAAATCACTTCTAACTCTTTAACAGAGACATTTGGAGTAATGCCAGTTGAGATAAAAGTGTGCTATGAAAAATCAATTGTAATATACCACACTACTTATACTTATTTTGCTCATATGGATGAATCCCATTCCACTCTCTATAAACTTTCTTTATTATCTAAACTTGGAAAAAATCAAATTCTATTTATGAGGGCCTGTTCATAAAGCATCTTTGTCAGATGGGAGTAAAAGTCTGAGTTTTATGGATTGTTCTTGAGCTGTACTGTTGTACTTCCCATGTTATTTCCATTAGTTTAATTGGCATTTTGTTCTGCTATAATGTTTTGTTTCCAAATGAAAGTTGGAAAAAATAAAACAACAAAAAAAATCCAGTAACAGTTCTGCAGCACTACTACTACTACTACAATTACTAGTAATAATGTTGCTTGTTCTTGAAAAGAAAATGTAAATCATTTAATTTATGCCTTAATGACTGCTAAAAAAGGTGTAAATGAATATCTATATATATAATTCACTAAGGCAAGACAACCATGGAAAGCACGCCGGAAGGGGAGTGGATTCACTAAGCCGCCGACAAGTGAGACACCTATGGCGCATGCAGGAAGGAGCCATGCCCACCAACTCCAAGCCCATTGGATACGACGACAACTCGCAGGGCCATGCCCACCAACTTGGACGCGACGACACAGAAAAAATGGCGTCATTAATATTCATCTGTCGTAGAGGCCACATGCAGTGCAGGTCAGGTTAATGTCATGTGCATGTCATGCACCTCCGAGCTACGTTGACTGTTCATAGAGGCATGTTTCTCGTGGAGGTGAATCGCCATATGCAGCGTGTGAAACGGTTTGCGAAGGGTACCCCATGGGATCCTTAAAACAATCCTTTACAACTGAGGTTAAAGCACAATGAAGTAAGCAGTCTTTAAAAACCGACTTTTCGGTTACGATGCACGACCACCATAGCAAACTGTTTTACACACTACATACAGCTATTCGCATCCGCGACAAACATGCGTCTTCTTAGATGCTCCTGCAGGAACACGGAAGACGTTTTCCTGCCCACCAATACTCCTTTATCAGCAGCCGGCGTCTACCCTCGTTCTCTAGGCATTCACACTGCCTGCCCATTTGCCCGGACTCAAAAACTCACCGACCACCCAGTTAGTCCCTTTCGTCTGTGGTAAGAGTACACATGCACGTCTGAGCCAGGCGGCGTTTGTTATGCCGTGGGTTCACTATTGTGTTGTATTTTACTCTCTCCATAGTTCCATCTTTTCATTCACTTACTGTTGTATTTTCACACCGACCCGTTTTAGACATCCGTGTCTTTCCAGAAGTGTTTAGCATTCAATAAATAATTATGCATGAGATTGACCGTGTGTCTACCTAGCGCAGAGAGGCGTGGGTAAGACGTTGAACCCCATTCGGGCGGCAAGCCGTGGAATTCCCACTAAGTGTGACTCATACGCTCCCACTCATTACGTCCCTACCCTTTGTGCACACACCCCTCCTACCGTGGTCGGGTATCTTGGTGGATTATATATAGAAAAGCAGCCAAAACCGAGGGGTATCCCATAGGGTCCTTTAAACATTCCTTTACAACTGAGGTTAAAACACAATGAAGTAAGAGGTCTTTAAAAACCAAGTTTTCGGTTACGACACATGACCACGTCCACCATAGCAAACTGTTTTACAAGCTACATACAGCAATTCGCATCCACGACAAACATGCGTCTTCTTAGATGCTCCTGCACTTTGTTCACACCCCCCTCCCACCTCGCTACCACCGTGGTCGGGTGTCTTGGTGGATTATATATAGAAAGGCGGCCAAAACCGCACAGAGTAATGAAAAGTCTAGAGTTCCATCTTTTCATTCACTTTCTGTTGTATCCTCAAACCCTCCCTTTTTAGACAACTGTGTCTTTCCAGAAGTGTTCAACCATCAATAAATAATTATGCAGCGTTTGTTATGCCACGGGTTCACTATTGTGTTGTATTTTGCTCTCTCCAGAGTTCCATCTTTTCATTCGCTTACTGTTGTATTCTCACACCAACCCGTTTTAGACAACCGTGTCTTTCCAGAAGTGTTTAGCATTCAATAAATAATTATGCATGACATTGAGCGTGTGTCTACCCGCCGTGGGTAAGCCGTTGAACCACATTCGGGCTGCAAACCGTGGAATTCTCACTAAGTGCGACTCATACGCTCCCACTGGTTGCGTCCCAACCCTTTGTACAAACCCCCTTCCCACCTCGCTACTACCGTGGTCGGGTGTCTTGGTGAAGGTATATCTGGACTGTGTAAAGACGACGACTCAAGTGACGAGTTGGAGGTGGGCACATGAGCGGGCAGTGCATACTGAACGAGAAATCAGCAGACTAGCATGACGGACGGAGCTGAATGGACGTCCTTCTCCTCTCCTCCCGTTCCAACCTCCGCGCCGTGCACCCCCATCCCTCTGTCTGGCAGGAGAAGGCGCGAGGGCGGTCCGCCAGTTTTCAGTCACGGACGATTGTGTGTTGGTTCGTTCTGTGCATTGTTACAATGTTGCTTTTCTTGCTGATTTATTACATTACCGATTTTTCAAATGTTAATTTTCTACCTGTGCTTAAAAATCATTAAAAAACCGGCCTGATTATGCGGTGTATGGTACGCCGTGGGTTGGCTAGTAAAATATAATTTCTCTTATGAAGGACATAATTTGTGCGAGTATAAAATTTGCCTTACTGTTAGGTACTGTAAGTTTGTGACCTAGCATGTTTCAACATATATTACAGTAAAAAACAAAACAAAGTATTTTAATAGATTTTTTGCTAAAATGTAAAAAATGCATACAAGGCTGTCTTGATATGCCAAGAAATGATATCACCTTTAATCATTACTAATACTTCACATTTGACATATTGATTTAGATAAACACTCCTCTGTGTCAGAAGAGTGTTTTGACTCCAGCTGTGGGATTAAAGAGATACATGTAAAAAAATGTCACAATATTCTATTCTCTGATTTTGCAGCATTACACTTTTTTTTATCATAGCACAACCCTTTACAACCTTGTGGAGAGAGAAAATGTATATTTCAAACACATCCATATTACAAGTGAATGTTTATTTGGCAAATTGATTACTACAAATTATTTTTATATATGATTAAAATGGATGTCTTTGTAAACAGTTTTTTTATTAAGAATAATAAGAAGAATTGGCCTCCGATTAATTGAATTACTAATTAAGTTTGGGGAAAAAATTATAAATATCAAGTGTAAAGTAGTTATAATTAAGAACAGTGATAGAAATATTTACTGGGTATTTAAAGGGCATACTTACCAATGCACATGCATATGTTCTGTAAGTGCATATAACAACAACATTTATTTAAATAGCATGTTTTCATACAAATGATGTAGCTCAAAGTGCTTTACAAGATGAAGAAAGAAAAAAGAAAAAATATAAAAATAAGATTAGGCAATACTAAGTAACAAAGAATAAAAGTAAGGTCTGATGGCCAGCGAGGACAGAAAAAACAAAACAAAAAAACCTCCAAAGGACAGGAGAAAAAAACAAAATCTGCAGGGGTCCCAAGGCCACGAGATCACTCAGCCCCCACTGGGTATTCTACTTAACATAAATGATCTAAATCAGTCCACATGGTTTTCAGGCTTCATGTGAAAGAATTAGACAATGATGGTCATGTGGGTCTCTGGCTTTCAATCTATCAATGCAGAGACGGTGCTTTGATCAGGTGGTGGTGGCACAGATCGCCATCACAGAAAACCAGAATTGGAACAGCAGAGAAAGTAGGAGTAAGAACAGATTTTGGAGCCATTAAAAAAATGATAATTAAATACATATATAGAATATCAGGGTTACACTAAAATGTATCTATGAGAAAGAAATGTTAAAACATGTTTTTTAAAGTACTTTAAATTTCTACCAGTAAGCTGTTCCAGATTTTAGGCCGCCTCACCACTTCTTTTAAGTTGTAGCTCTCGGAATTATAAGCAGACACTCGTTTGAAGATCTAAGGTTATGATTTGGAGTGTAGGGTGAAAGGCATTCCGAAATAGAGGATGGTGTGAGGTTATTTAAGGCTTTGTAAATTTTAAGCAGTATTTTAAAGTCAAGTTATATACTACAAAGTTCAGCTATACATACTGCTGTGTGGGCTAGTGTGTCATAATTTACTTGACAGAATAATGATATTAATAGAAGAGCATTTTTCTGGGAGTTTGAATTCATGTTCATGCATTGAGTTGTATGTATTTGTTTTGTAAAATGACTTATTGAATTTCTTTCCTGTAAAACATACTATGAGATATAAATACATTGTCTCAAATAGCAGCTTATTTCTGCCCAAAATGTCCAGAGCAGCATTTCTTTCTTTTTTATCATGTAACTGACAATAGTAATGAGGAAGGAAGTTTTCTATTAACTGTATACATTTGCATTGTGTCTTCATTATACACAAAGTTTACCACACTAACATGCCAATTGTCTTATTCTATAAAATTTAACTTTTTATTTTATTTTGAAGTGGCAACACTTTGATTCAGGTTTAATCATATTTTACCAACATTAATAACTAGTAAACAAAATTCAAGTGAGCAGGAAAAGTGACATCTGATTTCTGTTGGTTTTTCTCTAATCAAAATCACACTTTATGTGTGTTTTATTGATGGTTGATTTAAGTATTTTGTGTGAAACCAAGTAGATTTTATTTTTGAACTGGAAGATGTAAATTAAAATATATTATGTGTTAACTAATTTGAACTGTTAAATCATTCAAAGACTCAAAGATTTCATCAGCCCTGTAACTTGCTTAATCCAGTTTAGGAACACAAGGAGATAGCAATGCCTGGCACAAGGCAACAATTCTTAAATTCATAATAGTTGATAGCAAGTGTAAAAAATTGGCAGAGACTTCACACAGAGGGCTGCAGCCCTTTACTCTGGGATACTTGCCCATCCACTTGTGATGTGGGAGAAAAAAAAGAGTATAATTAAATAATGCCAAATATATAGTGTCCAGGTGGCAAATGAAACACAGAACTCTGGAGCTGGAGGCATCAGATGAGAGCCATTGATCCCATAGTGTAGTTACAACAAACTAATTCACATTGTGCTCTTTATGTCTACCTGCGCCAGCATTTGGAACAGAAGTTGGGTCCGTTTAACACTACTAACCAGCTTTTGGTTAAAATAGTGTTTATGACTCTTTCATTTTAGTAAACTTTATGGTTTTTAAATATTAGAATGTAACTATAAAGAAAGTCAAATTATTAAATCCATTTAAAAATACAATCAATGAGTCACACACTTGGACACATCATCGATGACGTTATTGTGGTGTTTTGGGTCTTTTGAAGATTACACACCCTCATCCAGGTGACCACTGTGTTGGATCTGATGGCTGTCTTCCTCTTCAGCCCCATGATACCCATAGACCTTGCTGAAGGACTGGCCTGTAAAGCCCATGCAGACCACCTCAATTGGCATACACTTTGACCTCCACCCTTGTCTATGTCAATCATCACCAGCTCCATATATTTTGCACTCTTGCTCTCCTTTATAAATTAGTAATAATAATGATAATAATGGTACAGGGTATCTATGAGCTTTTACTCTTTTTTACTTGATACGGCCAGAATATCACCTGTGTCATGTGCTACAACAACAACAGAGAAAATTTTAATACTTCTACTGAACATCTTAATAAACTGAATGTATAAATACAGGATTCAAAATGAAGCTGAATATTTAGATATTTAAAGAATAAACATCTGAATGTATCACCTACACATCTGAATTTGATCTTCATTTTATCCTTCAAGTAACAGCACATAGCTATACGGCATTATCTAAAACATGAAATGTTAGCTACCAGTAAAATTAATGAACAACTGAAGATAATCTGAGCTAATTGTTCATTTAGTATGTCAAAGTTGCCTTCTTTGTGCTTTTCCATAATTCATCCAATGCCTAACCAATAAACAAGAGAGCCACATGTGTCTTAGTAAAATTTAGAAGCGTGTCCTCTATGCAACAACAGTTAGAGTACTTTATATGTGGACTAACGTCAGCAGCCTTTAACAACTTGTGTAGGGGTTTATATACCAATAATAAATAATCCTCATCCATGTGTCAGGTGGGTACTGTAATGTAGTGTAACTGTTAAACACTTAATATCAAACTATTACACATAATGATGCTCCATTATCACCCCAATAAACTGCTATGTTTAGTGTAATGACAACTTATGTAACGTTGGCTAGCTTACTGGAAAATGGATACATTTAGAGCTCTAAACAACACCTGCAAAGAGTGTAGTATGAGCTGCTTCTTCTTGCTTTCATTTTTGTATTATTTTTACTTTTATGTGCTCCTGACTGGTGTCGATTTATCTCTGCTTATTAATGCAAAATGACTGTGACCGTCAAAAAAATGTTAATTTGAGGTTTCATGAAACAGCAATAGTCACATTAGAGTCACGCTGTTGACCTCCAGAACATCGCTCTGTTAAGGAGGTTGTCGGTTTACATAGATAGATAGATAGATAGATAGATAGATAGATAGATAGATAGATAGATAGATAGATAGATAGATAGATAGATACTTTATTAATCCCAAGGGTAAATTCACATTATAATATATATATGAATGTATATATATATTAATATATATATAATGTATATACTGTATATACTTCATTATATATATGAAATATAATATACATTATATTTCAGTGATGTTACACTATGGATAAAATTAAGGTTGTGGGAGAACTTATTTTACTCAAGTCATTTAAACCAAGCGACAAAAATGTGCAGTCCTCCTGGCTGTCGAGCAGAGCTTCTGAATCGTTATGGTCTGAAAATCCCCAATGGGACCCCCACATCGGTCCTCTGATCACGGGCCTCATGCACAGATCTGTGTGTACAGTGGGACGGGGTGGCTCTGCTTCCTATACAGTACAGTTAATTTCAGTATGATGAACTCATCTTTTGTTTCTGAGATCAGGGTGATGTTGGGCCTCAATAAATTCTCTGTGGTATGTGCTGGGAAGTTCAGCTGCCTTTCCAGGTCAACTCACAATACCCACCCAGTGTCATGCAGAGAAAAGCAGGCCAGTCTGTCAGTACCTGCTCCTTTTTTGCAACTGCTCTCCCTCCTTAACAAAGATAATCTGCTTCATTATCTTCTGATTGTCCCTTATCCCCTTGCTGGTGGTCTCTGCGATTGACTTGAGGACTTGGTCATGCCAGCAGTGATATGGCCCTTCACCCCAAGCCTTTAAACAACTGCTCAGTATGAGTTCCAGGATTCCTGTATTGAAACACAGGGACCACCCCAATGTCTTGGCTGTGCCCCGTACAAACAAGTTTAATGAATTTGGGAGGACATCATAGACTCCTTGGATTAAAAACATAATCCTTTAGAGCAGAATATTCTAGGAAGAATTCCATAATGATAGATCCAGACCTTGAATTTCCTGGGAGAAACCAACCTGACAACTGTTCTCAGCCAACCCTCAAGGTCATCACAGGTGGCTCTGGTGGAGTTGATATCTTTTGGAACACTTTCCCCAGGCTTTTCATTGGCTTTTCTGGGAGTGATGGTATCTGCTTACCATCTGTCCTAAAAGAGAACTCATCCGTGAATGCCCCTGTCTTAAGAACCAAGGACCGAGACTTAGATGGCATGAAATTCATAATCATGAGCTTTTCCAGTCTCTGAAAAATCATCCTGGCTCCCAGCACTGATAATTGATAATAATTGTAGTTACCAGGAGGCCATCCTTAAAGGCTATGATTAGGTATTGTCTTGTTCCAGGCTTGCATCTAGGGCTCCATCTCTCTGGCTCTGCTGTCTTCACCACCATGGTCATATTTAAGGAATGGTTTTCATTCGAGTTCTGAACTAGTATGTACCCTGCTGCTGTAAATTCGATCACTTCCAAAGTTTAGAAGTTCCAAAATGTACCAAAAATAACATAGACATACAGGTAGTTATTAATCTTATAATATCAGGTAACAATTGTAAAAGACATTACAGCAAAATGGAGATTAAATAATAATGTTAAGAATAAATCTTACAGCACTTTGGATAAGAAGTAACAGTGCTGGGTTATCATTTAATAAATTATTATGTTGTAAAATTAATCAGATACGCTTTCATCAGAAATATATGATTATTTATTGCTTACTAATTATTACTTTTTGTATCACAAACCTTTTAGCCGGGTCAGATAATATAAAGCAATTAATCAAAATCAAAAGCAGTTATTAACTTGATCACCGCTTTTTGTGTTTTCCATTTTAAAATGATTCTAAAGCATAATTCTGTCAAGATTTAATGGTCCCCTGTGTGCTACTTTCATGCTGCATTACTTGATAATTGGTTTCAACGCATTAATGGCTATGTAGGGATAAAAATAATATCCATGCAAAACTTCTCTTAATCATCCAATTGTCCTCATGTTTAAGATAAAAAGTCATTACTGTTATTGGTGGGGGCCACACATTTTGAAAACACATGCCTGTATCAATTCCTAAGAGAAGAGAGGTAAAAATTAGATTTACAGTATTTAAAGTTACCACGTTATCAATTGTACTTTGTGATCTATTGTTAGTATTAAACATGATGCATGCACTATATGGCCAAAAGTGTGTGTGGACACCTCTCCAAATGATTGAGATCATTGTTAACAGATTAATTTGTTCTTCTTTTCTTCTATTACTTTGAAATCTTTTAAAGCCCGTTGAGCTACACATTATGTATGAAAATGAGCTATAGAAATACATTTTGTGTTTGCCAGTAGAATGGGTTATACTGAAAAACTTGGTGACTTTAAATGTGGTACTTTCATAGGATGCAACCTTTTGCCACAGGTCAGTATGTGAAATTTCTACTCTAATAGATCTGCTCTGGTCAACTGAAAGTGCTATTATTGTGAAGTGGAAGCAACTAAGAATGCAGTAGACCAATTAGAGCAAGGCCACCAAGTGCTGAAGCGTATAACATGTAAAAATCACCTTTCCTCTGTTGCACCACTCATCAGCTGAAGAACTGTGAATTGTGATCTTCATCTTCTGGCACTCTGATGGATGAATCTGCATTTGGTGAATGCCAGGAGAACGCTATGTTCCAGATTGTATTTTGCCTACTGGAAAGTTTTGGGCCGGGGGATAATGGCCCTGGACTGTTTGTCAGGGTTTTTGTTAAGCTCCTTGTTTGCAGTCAAGCATATTGTTAATGCTACAGCACACAGACATTTTAGATAATTGTATGCTTCCAACTTTATGGCAACACTTTGGGGAAATATTTTCTAACAAAATTATTAGTTTAATAAGTTTGGTGTGGAGGAAATTGAGTGGCCTGCACAGACCCCTGCCCTCAACCCTACTGAACACCTCTGGAAAGATCTGGAACGCTGACTGTGGGCTGGGTCTTCTTGTCCAATATGAGCACATGACCTCACAAATGTTCTTTTGAATGAATAAGCACAGATTCCCAAAGTCCAAGATCTTGTGGAAAGTTTTCCCAGAAAACTAGGGGTTGGGGGCTGGGAGGCAACTCCATATTATTGCCGTTAGTTTTGGAGTCCAATGACCTCATATATAGGTGTGATGGAAATGTGCCCACAAACTTTTGGCCATGTAGAGCAAGTGAGGCTTGAAATGCAGGCAATTCTCAATATTTACATTTGAAATTTTATTAAAAGTGAGATATATGAGTTCAAGTTTTTATGCATAGTTGCTATTATACTGTATAGATTGAAAAAGGAAAAATGTACTGTACTTAACATTCCCAGCTGAATAGGAAATGTGTAGTTAATAATTACATTCTGCTAACACTTCACAATTAAAGTTTGAAAATTGTGCCTTTCAGTGTTTAATTAGCACCATATTGAACATTTTGGCCTGACTGAAAAGACAAAAGGTACAGCTGGCATGTGGTTTGTAAAATACAACTTTTTAAAATACATTTCATGAATATTTTAAATATTAATATTCCTATAGTTAACATTTTGATCCAAATATACTGCTTATTATAAGGCGGGCAATTTTCATTTTTTTCCATCTTTTACAGTTATTGTGTCATATCAGATTCTGGTAATGAACTCCTCCTCACTTTAGGACCCTTTTTTATGTAAACTGGAATATCCCACACTGTCTGACCACAGTTCTTAGTATTTAAACTTTTCAGCCTGTGATAGACATAGAGTTATAGTCTGCACCCACTTGTGGTCAACCATTAGAGTGACTCAGAGCTCAGACCTGATTAAAAACTTTTACTTAACCTTTTAATTCCCAGACAGTAACATAGAGTACAAAGTTAGCAGGTTCAAAGTTTATTTACTCATAGTTTTGCATATGCTAAGAGAAAAAGCAAAGTGAGGTGGGAGTGGTAAACACCCCATAACAGCCTGGATGGATAACAGCTATTCTTTCTGGAATTCTAGGCACTCAATAGACCTAGATATCAGGGGGCTCTTTCAGTCCTCCATTGGGCTTCTAAGCTGACATATCTTTGATCCAGCATCATCTTTGGATGTACTTTTTTGGAAGGAGAAAATCCTATATTTATTCCAACTTTCTTCTCGCTTAAAATCCTTAGACAAATGAGGTATTGTGCTTTAGGATCCAAGTCTCTTCCCATGTGCCTGTTTCATGTCTTTGAACCCAATCCTGATAGTGCAAGACATATGTTTTTGAACCTTTTACCAATCAATGCTCTACTCATGGTGTGGGGCTGCAGCAAAATGTATCTTTTGGCCACTGCTAGCATCAACTTGTAGTTAAGGTGTTAAAATAGATAAAGTATCAAGTTACCCAACCTAAAACTTCCCCTTGTCACAGTTCCAGCTGGTCATGCAGCAAACAAAGCAAACAATTCTAGATTAACCATTAATTGAACAATTTACAGTTGAAATTTCCTCTAGAATACAATAAAGCTTTTCTAATACATGCCTTATCTCTTTATACATACAGTATATTAAAATATAAAACAGAACACCAAACACTTGCTCATAGTCTATTCCTATATCAACAGTATCATTTTAATGAATTGAAAGTATTGGTAAAAAAAATATGTATCATTATACATATACTGTACAGGTAGATGTTCTCCTGCTTGCCTCTATGCCAGCTGCACCACCACCTGTGTGTGTCCAGTTAGCTGCAGGGTCATCAGCTGGGGTCCATCATTCCATAATGTTTTGTCCCTTACCCTAGAACATCTTCTGGAGGTGGGGCAGTGATCAGGGATGTCTCTCCAACTCCCCTGCAGCTAGCTTTTCCACAGGAGTTACTTGCTTCGCAAGTCTTGTACTTCCACCTCAGCCACAACCTTCTCTGCTTCTTCCGCCATTTTCCTGCTTGCCTTCTGAAGTCTGTGACTCTGCTATCCCAGGTCCTTTAGCACAGATGTTGTTGATAGACCCACATACCATCTTGCTCCCATCCCAGCCTTGTTTACCATTCAGCTTTCCTGAACTCTGTGACCAGGTCCGAGTATTTTTTTACCTCCTCCTATCATACACTGCCTTTATGCTTTCCTTTCTTGGAACTATTAGCTCAAAAAAAAAAACTCTTGGCTCAAACAGCAGCACAGATTTTACAACTGAAGCCTACAGAACCATTTCTGGTCACAGTGAGGTGCTGCAGATCTCCTTAAGGAACTGAAGCTATCTGCCCAGAAGCACCTCCATCTTCCACTCTGTTCCTTGAGCCAGAAACTTTGAATTTTGCCTTCTGCTGGAGCTATCCATGGTCTTGCCCTGCCTGAGGAAAGAAACCTGCTGGTTTGCTGCTGGGGTCTTGTAGCTGGCTTTAAACTGTCCTCTGTCCACCACTTCTGCATGCTTCCTGAGCACCTGGTCATACTGCCATCCCACATAAGTCACAGGTTCTATGCAAAACCACTGCTGGAGATTCTGAGGGCTTGGCATTGTATCGAAAGGAACTCTGATATGGAAACTGAACTGAACCAGTGGTATCTTCCATAAGTCTACCCAGTTTACCACTTCCCTTGCAATGCCCTCCCACATTGCCCATCAGCCTCATCTGCCTTGTGTCACTACTTTTACTCTGTATGGCTCCTGGTACATCCTGGTCACCTCTATAATGATGAGGTCTTTCTTCCCTTTCTTACAAAACTTTTATTATAAGCTGGATGGATTACACCATCCAAAGATTGTCCTGTCCGGTATTGATCCTGTTCATTACCTACTGGTGTTGAAGCCTGGACACGGCCCTGTCCAGTTTCTCCTCAGATTTCCAATTTCTCTCAGATACTGCTCAGGCACCCATGTTCCTTACCATTGCAGCAAAGGAGCACCTCTGCTCCATTATCAGACTTATCTTCTCTTGTCTATACCTGAGGGTGATGGATTTCAGGGGTAGTTGAATAGTGTTCCACCCTTACAGGCTTGCTACCAAGAAGCATTAAGGAAGCAACAGCCACCTGTGATCCTAACTCTGCTCAGGTTGACTGACAACTGCTGGAGGATGATCTTCACCATTTCCTTCTCTGAACGACAAGATGTTTTAATGCCTTCCCAGACTTGGGCTGGCCTATGATGTAGGGGATGTTTTTGCCACTGATGGTAAACATGGTTCTATAACTCCTTATGCCTTCCTACAAGGAAAGACTCTGTGATTTGTATGGCTTGAATTTAAACATGGTACAGGTAATCAACTCATGCAGCCTCATTAGGAGCCTAAGGTGCAGGTTGCAGTTTGTGGTACACAGATGATATAATCAGTGTAGAACCTTAGAAGTGGAAACCACTGACCTGCTGGTAGCCAGATGCCACCCACCACCAGCATTGTTCTAATTAGGATGACTTCAAAGGCTGCTATGAAGAGGATGGGAGAAATGGATTGTCCTATTTCAATCCCTTCTTCCGGCTGTTGCCAGCACATATGCAGGTCCTGGAAGCACTCAGGTCCCAATTTGAGGCAGCCCATCTGGGTAGGCGCTTGGAACGTCTTGTCTCTGCAGCATGATGATCATCTTCCTCTGCTGTCGGAGGAGCTGGGTAAAATCCACATTTCAATGGCGGCACTCTCTGAGGTGCATAGACCTGGGACAGGCAAGATCTCTTTAGGTGGGTACACTTTTTATTGGTCTGCTCGCTTTGATGGCTGTCATACTCAAGGAGTTGCTGTTGCTGTAGCGGATCGGCTTATTCCGATGGTGTCCAATATCACTCCTTTCAACGAGCATATTATGAGACTCAGATTATGGTACTCTTTGGGTGCCTTGTCTGTTGTCTCAGTGTATGCTCTGACCACAGTGAGTAATTTCTCGGTGAGGGAAACATTTTACGTATTCGCAACTTTGCTTGGTGCTTGATGGGTCCCTCCTGTCTGAGTGTCATATGAAAGCTTATTAGGGTAAAGAGAAAAAAAAGGAACACAGTGGGGAAAAAGCATGAAATGTCAACTTTAATCTCGAAGTTTCCACTTTAATCATGTAGTTTATTTGGTCATTAAAGTAGAACATCATAAACTTAATCTTAAAATCGTTTAATTTACTAGTTTCTCAAAACCCATCGTAACTACAGTAGTACTATAAATGTTTTTTTTTGTATTTCATGTTCTATGTGCTTTATGTGTGTGAATCACTATGTGCCTATTAAACCGTCTTTCTTTACCTCCGACAGGACACAGGATCCATTACATTCATGATATTACAGCTCTCTGAATAATTAAAATACTGAGATGTATACATGATATCATTTTCATGATGATTGGAATTAATGCATGCTATTAAACATGGGAACATGATGGCGCAGTGATTGTTCATGTCTCACACAAGATGCTGCTGTGCCATGTGCAACCTTCGATGAAATAGTTTATTGTAGCAGTACTGTCTTTTTTAAACATACTAACCTCCAATTCCTGTCCTTACTTTTCTTTCCCCAAATACCCAATCCCCACATAATCAGCTCTGTAATAGACGTTAAGCCATCTGTAAGCTTACAATGACGATTCTTCAAAACTTTTAAGGAACACTGAAATATCTTCATAGTGTTTAATTATTCTATCTGTCTATCTTTCCAGTGTCGCCCCAGCCTCAGCAAATATAAAGACCGATTTTAAGTTTAGAAATGGGATAAGCATACAGTTTTCTGACCATTTTGAAATGGTTCAGAAATGTTAAGTAAATAGTAATGATTTGAGATGTAACAAGTTTAAGCTTAGAACTGAGTTTTTCTTAACATTCATTTGTCCTTTTACTATTTTAATTTTCCTTTTTTTTATGTGAACTGTTTTACTTCAAAACTTAACTAAACTTTCTAAAATGAAGATATTTTGTCTGTGGAATCATTTCTGTGCGTCAGGCTTTTATTGAATCCCATTTTTTAAGTTGAAGCTGCTGAACTTTGGTCATTTTGGGAAAACGCAGCTACACAGATTATTTAAATGAAGTTAAAGTTTTATCTGTATAATATAATCAACATATTTTGCTGCATTTCATCTTAAAAATGATATTGTCATCATATGTAAATACACACTTTATAAAGTGGCGCAGGTTGTGCAATATTATAACTGTAGTGCAAGTTTACAGTGGGGTAATTGTACTTATAAGCAATTGATTGAGTGCGTTGTGGTCCCCGGCCAGGGCCGGAGCCCGGCCGGGACGCCCAGATGAAGGAGAGGAGGGCTTGTGCCTCCTCCAGACCCCGAGGGGGCGTCCGTCCTGGTTATATTGGGGGCCTCGGGTAAGGGGCTTGGAAGCCCAGCCCTGTAGGGACCCGTGGCCACCGCCAGGCGGCGCCCCGATGCCGGTTCATCCCGTGTGGTCCTCGGCCGAGGCTGGAGCCCGGCCGGGACGCCTTGGAGGACCAGAGGAGGGCGTGTGCCTCCTCCAGACCGAGAAGGGGCATCCATCCTGGTTATGCAGGAGGCCTCGGGTAGGGGGCTTTGAAGCCCAGCCCTGTAGGGACCCGTGGCCGCCGCCAGGCGGCGCCCCAGTGCCTATTTATCCCGGGAGCCCAGCACTTCCTGGGGAAGACAACCGGGGAGACACGGACGGCTTCCGGGTGCGCAGCCGGCACTTCCGCCACACAGGGGTGTGGCCAACGTTAAGTGCCAGGAAGCAGCTGGAGCCCATCCGGGTTCCCATAAATGGGGCCGCCTCCCTCCAGTCATTGGTGGATGTCAGGAGGTAGCAGGACTGAACTGGAGAGAGAGGACGGGAAAGACTGTGGGCCCTGGACTTTGGGGAAATCGGTGCAGAGGCACTGGGTTGTGAGTGCACGTGACTTTGGACACTGTAAATATTGTATATAGTATAAATAAACGGTGTAATGGGTGAAAACATGTTGTCCGTCTGTCTGTTCCGGGGCCAGCATTCACAGTGGCATAGTCGGCAGGATGCACAACCTGGTGCAAGGCGGGGACCTGCGTTAAAAACAAAAATTTCTGTGAACGGCCCGGCGCAGCAGCGGACCCCACACACTGGCCGTGGGAGCGGCCCGTGCACAACCCCGCGGGAGCGTTTTGCCCCAGAAACCGCCGCCGGACCGCAGAGAGGCTATCCCCGGGTGCGGAGGAGGAACGGACATCGCTGGAGCGCAGCGGGCTCCGAGAGCCGCGCTGTCGAGATGGACAGCCAGGCCGGCGTTGCATCGCTGAAGGCCACACCGAGGCAGGGGCCTCGGCATGACGGGATTCGGGAGGTGAGTGCCCTGCCCTGCATTAATCGGCCCTTCGGGGTCGTGCGTACCTTGTTTCCCACAGGGAGGGACGAACCGGATCCGCATCCGTGGCAAGAGCACGCCAGTCCACGGGCTGTCGGCAGCGCGGCGGCGGCAGCAGAGGAGGCCGCGAAACCGAAGCCGCTGCGGCTCAAAGAATCGCCGCAGCTGCGGAGCTGCGAAGAGGCACGACTCCGCACCCAGAGCAGGGGAGACAAGATGGCCGCGGGCCGGAGGTCCCGCCCGCTGACAGGCACAGGATTGGCTGGTGTGTCTGGTGTGCCCGCCAAGGATTGGATGGAGGCGGGACCTAGGAATGCCAGTCTCGTGCCGAAACAGGACCCGATTGGGCCAGAGGGAGTGGCCCAGAGGAGGCAGGCGTCGCGTGGAGCTGATGGGCAGGTAAGCTCACCGACGTCTGTCTCTCTCTTTCCACCAGCGGCTCGGCGTGTGTCGGAGGAATCCCTCCGGCCCACTGAGTCGCCTTTTGAGGTATTGCTGAGTGCTCTCGCCGCTCAGTTGGAGCAGCTGACGGGGAAGGCGGTCGCGTCGGAAGAGACGCCGCATGAGACGGAGGATCGGTGCGGCGCTGGAACCGAAGGCCGGCAGAGCACAACGGGAATGGTGAGTGTTGCCGTCCCCGTAAAGCAAGTCGGGGAGTTCGCCGAACATGGCCGTGACCGTTTACGAGACGACTGGCTCCGAGTAGGCAACTTCCCAACAGCGGACACGGCGGTGCAGACGGCTAGCGAGGCTGGGAGATCAAACATGCAGGGGCTGGTAGGATCGAGGCTGTTGAGTGGCCTGGTTCCTAGCGCCCTGCGCTTCAAGCCCGCAGCTGTCTCCTGTCGCTCTGCCTGGATGCAGACGGGGCTGGATTTGAGCTTTTGCTGTGCTCAGACCCAGACCGTCAGGGCGTCCAAGAGAAGAAGGAGGAACCGAAGGGTGAGTGCCGGTTCCTCCGATAGGAGAGGACGTGGCGCTGGGTGCGCGCGTCCGGAGAAGGGCCATCCTCTGTGCAGGCAGATGAAATCCCCTGGGCGGCTGGGCAAGCTGCCTGCGAGAGCGGTTCCGTGGACAACGTGTGGACGGGCATGGAACCTGCGGCGGAGGACTTCGGCAGGCAAGTTAGGGGCTGTCGGAAGGGGGCAGGAGCACTGTCGGTACGGAGACCGGCAGGACGCTCGGGGTGAGTGTCCTGGCAGTGCTTCTGGCCCTCTGTTTCTTTTCTCCACAGGCCCGAAGCCCCGACGAGCGCCAAGGCTGACGTCGTCAGGGACCTGCCCTCCTGGAACGGGCCGCTCCGCGGGAGAGCTCCACGCCAGGAGGCCAATGGTGACCCAGCCGGGGGGGGACGGCGGGGGCGAGTGGCGCAGACCAGAGGGGCACATTTGCGTTGGAGGGGGTGCCGAAGATGGATGTCCCAGGGTGCCGTGTTGGATCCTGGGGACATAGTAGGACCCTCACCGGGGACGTGCTGCCCTTTCGGGTTGGGACACCCAGGAGGAGGAGAGGAGGGCTTGCGCCTCCTCCAGACCGAGAAGGGGCGTCCGTCCTGGTTATGCAGGAGGCCTCGGGTAGGGGGCTTTGAAGCCCAGCCCTGTAGGGACCCGTGGCCACCGCCAGGTGGCGCCCCAGTGCCTATTTATCCCGGGAGCCCGGCAATTCCGCCACACCAGGAAGTGCCGGGGGAAGACGACCAGGGAGTACACGGACGGCTTCCGGGTGCGCAGCCGGCACTTCCGCCACACAGGGGTGTGGCCAACGTTAAGTGCCAGGAAGCAGCTGGAGCCCATCCGGGTTCCCATAAAAGGGGCCGCCTCCCTCCAGTCATTGGTGGATGTCGGGAGGTAGCAGGACTGAACTGGAGAGAGAGGACGGGAGGCGGCCAGGAAGGCACAAAGACTGTGGGCCCTGGACTTTAGGGAAATCGGTGCAGAGGCACTGGGGTGTGAGTGCACGTGACTTTGGACACTGTAAATATTGTATATAGTATAAATAAACGGTGTGATGGGTGAAAACATGTTGTCCGTCTGTCTGTGCCGGGGCCAGCGTTCACAGCGTTTATAGTTCTTGGGATGAAACTGTTTCTGAACCGTGAGGTCCATACAGGAAAGGCTTTGAAATGTTTTGCCATGGCTGAGGCAGCGTGTGTTTGATGCTGTATACCGGCAATTCTCTTTCAGATCAGCTGCTGCTGTGATTCCCCACTCAGATACAGTGATATAAATACTCTGAGTGGTGCAGTGAGAGTAATATGGAAAAAGATGATCCGCTGTGGCAACTCTTAAAGGGAGCAGCTGAAAGAAGAAAAAGAAGAAGATGGTGCAGTTAGAGTAACAACGCTAAAGCAGCTATGGTATTTGGAATACTATGGCTATTTCCTGGACCATTATATTGTTACAGGTTAATTACAATCAGATGCATTACACTAATAAACAATATGCGGTTAGTTTCAGTGTATTTATAAAGCCGCGTCAGGAATGTGAATCTAAGAAATAAAGGGTAACCACGCAGGAACAGTAGCACTGCTTTGATGCTGGGTGCCGCCAGTCTGCAAAACCGAGTGGAGAACTTGCGTACGACAGGGTATGAGGTACTGTGGAAATGTGAGTGGCTTTACGCCAAGTTTAGGTTTTATACATCACGATTTGAATGTGGAAATGTTCTTACGCAACATTTCTGTGCGTACACACCGTTTATACATGAGGCCCCTGGTGACTGTGGTGAAAGTGGCTCCATGTTCCTGGACTTCACAAAATGTCAGGGGCTGTGAATTGCTGGATTCTGGCTCCAGCGCTCTCAGCTGCATCGTTTGGACTTGGTAATCCAGTACTGGTGGTGCGGTGAAGGAGATTAATCACATCCTCATGGGCAGACACTGGAGGTTCTTACAAGAAGTGCCCAGTTTGTGAATTCTGACCACAGACTTGTTGTTCCTACTCTGAAGATACAGCTTAGGTCCAGTAGGTTACCACCTACTAGGAAAATGAGGCTGTACCTGGCCAGACTCCAAGTTTCTATGAGGAATTTACAGATTTGGGTGCGACTGCCAACCCTAATGTGATGTAGGAGACCTTCCGTGACGAGACCCTGATGGTTGCAAAGGGTTGTTTTGGTGTTACCAGTGTTCCCAGAAGGAGGTGTTTCATTTCACAGGGCACTCTGGATATCATTGAGAGGAGTCACAGCGCACAGCTTGATGGCAACTCCGGTCTGTACTAAGAACTGAGAAGAATGGCTAGGAGGACTCTGAGGGTAAATAAGAAGACGTTTGTTAGGAGAATCTGTAAGCAAGTGACACACCATCTATGGTCTAGTAATCCACGTCCTGCTTATAGAAGAATTAAAGCATTATGCACATTTCAAATTTGTTCTTGGAGAATCATAGTCAGGGCGGCTGATGGAACGGTCTTTATGGACAACGCTGCAATTGTGACCTGCTTGGCTGGTTACTTTCAGTAGCTGTTCAAAGCTGATCCTCCAGCTAGGACGTTGGATATCTCTGGGTCCACGGTTCTTGAGGCTGATCGTCAAATTAGCTGTGAACCACCCAATCTCACTGGCGCTTGCCCATCAGCGGTCCTGATATCTGTGCAAAAGAACAAAAGTCCAAGTCTTTAGAGTCCTGGTTGTTCCTGTCTTAGTATATGGTTGTGAGACATGGACGCTGCCTAGTGACCTGAGATGAAGACTGGACTCCTTTGGTACTGTGTCTCTTCAGAGTATCCTTGGGTACCGTTGGTTTGACTTTGTGTTGAATGAGTGGTTGCTCATGGAGTCCTGAATGAGGCACATTACCTGAATTGTGAGGGAGTGTCAGTTACAGCACTACGGCCATGTGGTGTGATTCCCTGAGGGTGATCCGGCTTGAGGGTCCTTATCGTTGAGGACCCGTCTGGACCAGGCCAATGGAATGCCCACGTAACATCTGGCTGCGGCATATAGAGGATCATTTTCAGAGGGTGGGACTGGACTGCTTATCTGCCTGGGGTGTTGCCAACTAGGATCACAAGCTGTTTCGTTGTGTGGTGGGTGCAGCAACACACTGTACCAGTGCATGCTCCCCAACCTGACCTGACTGCCCTGATGTTACTAGGGATGTCAAAAAAGTCCAGCCTTCTTCACTGGTCCGTTTCATTGAACTTTGGCAACTTGATCTTGTTCATCCTTCCTGGGTTCTTTGGGTTTCTGGTCCTTTGACCTGGCTCCTCTCCTGGATCACTTTAGGCTGCTACAGGGTTCTCGCTTTTGGAGTCATCTGCATCCCTTTCATCCAACTCCCTTGCCTCTTCCTGCCTCAGCTCAGTAACTTTGGGTCTGCTGGCACTGTGGTTTTTGACCTGGCCTTGGATCCCTCTTGTCTGACCTGCCTGAAGCAGTGCAAGGTTGGTTTTCACTTTTACCACCAGACTTCATCTTCTTCTGATGGATGCAAAGCAAAGTGTTGTTACTCTTTTCCACCTACTCCTGAACTTCCAAAGTCATTATGCTTGCGTTCATTACCGATTCATTTGTCCTGGTCAACTGTTCTTCCATTCCCACATCTCACTAACTACCTCATCCACCCTCAACTGGGCCCCCCCCGGTGCAGTCTATCCTGCTGCCACCAGTTTTTCCCGGTTATCCCCCAGTCTTCTGTGGTCTGCATCTCTCCTATTCAGAGTAGTTACAATCTTCAGAAGTATATCATACACATTAGATGTTCTGCTAAGCTCTGCGCCTGCCATAACTCCACCAGTTACTGCTCATTTATCAGCAGGGTTATCTGCTGGATACCATTTAAATAAGGCTGAGAAACAGGGAGTATACTCCTAATTATTAATACTTTTTAATTCATCAATAGATTCTTGCGGAACCCCCACAGCCTGATTAATTTCATGCTAATTGACGGCTGAACAGCACCTGAAAACACAGAAGGTCTGTCAGTTTCATAAGAAACACTCAATTGTTATGTAGGTTTTCATTAACTTTTTTCACGAAATCATATATATTTAGATAAGTAAAATATACATGTACTATCAAGCAATTTGGTAAAATCCAACATGAATGGTACTTTTGCTTTTAGTAGGCATGTCATGCTGGAAATTTACTCTCTTTTTAAATAACTTTTGTAGTGAACAGCTCCAAAATAAATTTCATGAAGGTTACATTATGATGCATGAAGCTGCCCATGAGGAGAAATGTGTAAAGCATATTCTGTAACGCAGAATTCTCAAGGTAAGCATGTTGTTCAAAGAGAGAAATCAGTGTAGACTTTAGCATTAGATAGTCAAGGATTGAGGTCACAACACAGATAATGCAAACATAATTATTTTGTATGCCCATAATCCAGGTGTTATGCCAAGCACCAAGTTTGATTTGATAACTGTGTTTTATTTTGCTTTTTATAGAAGATTGCCTTTAAAATCCTCAGGGAAATTAGACTTGATAAGGGTTAAATAAAAAACAAGATCCTGGTAAAACTACAAGCATTATCAAAATATGTAATCAGATTTATTTAAAATGTTACCCTTGCAAGGTCCATAGTTTTTATAATTAAATTTAACATGGCATGTTATATCAAATCTGGAACTTGCTTATATCAACTCAGGGCTGCAGGGAGCAGAAGCCTACCTTGGCAGTATTAGGCACAAGGCAGGAACCAGCCCCAGACAGAGCATCGGGGTCTGTTCATACGCACACACACAGGGTCAACTCTGGACTTCCTAATAGTCTGTCACAAGATACTTGGAGCAACTGCAAATTCTGTATAGAAAATCACCAAACAAGGAATTCAAAGCCAGGATGTGGTATCTATAACATGGCCTTCCTATCCCACTTGTCTCCCTGTTGTAATTTAAATATCTCAATTTTAATTCATAGCATTGTGAAGCAACTTAGTGTTGAGCTGTTACAGTGCCAAGTAGAGTGTTTGCTGAGGTGCCTCCTATTTTTAATATACATGATATTCTTTTAGATTTTGTGCCACCATCCTTACACATTATTTGGTAATATGATTTATTATGGGTATGTGCATACAGTGTAAGTGTGTCTCGCATTCATTTATCCAAGCTTGGTTTCTGGCTTTGTTCTCATTATCAAGAACTTCATTTCCACTACAAAAAGTAACTGCTCTTATCATATCATAAAATAACCTTTAGACTTTCAAACAGACTAATCTTTCTTTAGTACTACTATTGAAAATTCTGATTTCAAATTGCAAAGAAAGGGATGAAGGACTGTTTATACAGTGTTGGCTCATCAAAGGTGATTCTCACAATAAAGCCTCTCCTCCTGCACCTGTTTAAGAACAATAGACACTAATCAGGTGTCCTGCTTGACCTTGTAAACACTTTTACAGTCTGCTACCATTTACTCAGGAAGCCTTTAAAGTAAATATAAAAGATGCAAAGTCTTAGTTATAATACTTTAAATGCAAGGTTTCAGATTTTTTAAAAATATATAAACAACAGAAATTCTAAATTTTTTTTTCATTATGTACACTATAATTTACCTTATGTGTGAAAAGAGACTTATCCTAGGGCTACCTTCAACTATTACATAATGCATTCAAATAATTAAAAATAACTTGCTTTACTAGTCAAAAACAGAAAGCAATGCAAAAGCCATGATATAATCCAAAGTAAAAAATAAATAGAAAGGAAAGCAAAATTCTAAAGCAGTAACAGGCCTGAAGTACCTTTTTTTTGTCCTTTTTCCGCGCATGATGTTCATCAGAGCTTTTCTTTCTCACATGCTATTTTTTGTCTCTCTTTTTGTCCATTTCTCTTCACATTTATGCCGTATATATTTGCTATAAGATAAACCTGTGTTCCAACTGCTCTTGAGCTTTTTCCAGCAGGGTCTATTTTGTTTTTAAAGAGAATCTCACAATCTTTAGGCCATTTCTGCAACCATTTCCAGGTCAGGGACACCCTTAATAAGACAAGAGTGCCTCTAGTGCAGGGGTCTTCAACACGTCACTCGCAAGCTCCCGGTAGCACGCAACCCCATTTCAGGTAGCTCACTAAAGGGTTAATGAGTCCTACATAAATTTGAAAACTTGATTAGTCAAATTAGGGGTGAGCGATCTTTCCAAAAAATCATATCTCGATGCACAAGCTGAATTGTAATCTATCTTTTCAATGTGGCTTACACTTAAGAGAATATCCGGACTCAAACTCATCAAGACCTAAGTAACACTTCATTTAAAATATCAAACAAAGTTGAATTCAATTGTTCACTAGCTAAGCGGAGTTAAGGAACACGCCCTGAAGCTGGCGAGTGAGTGAGGAAGGCCTCTCCCCACACATTTGCACAGATAAATCGGTACTGCAAGCAAACTATGATACATAGCGAAATGAGAAAACTCGCAAAATGTTCAAGCAAATTATAGAAAAAAACCCGATCTAAATCCATGAAGTAATTCTCTCATTTAAAGTGGGCAGGCATACAGACAGACAGACATTGGATTTTATATATTATACATTAGAAAACCTTCACAATAATGTGCAGTTAAAGTCTCAACAACATTCTCAGCATTTCTGGAGCTTAGTAGAGCCAGATAACTATAAGAATCTTCACCGAGCAGCTCTGAAAATGTCTGCTTTGTTTGGGTCTCCATACCTCTGTGAGTCTGACATGAATGTCATGAAATCAAAGTTCAGAACAACACTGGCAGATGAACATTTAAATGACTCCAGAAGAGTGAACCTGAGTGGCTACAGTCCACCATACACCTCTCTTGTTGACTCCATGCAGTGCCAGTCATCTCACTAACTAAAAAACACATCACACGTGCAAATGGACATGTGAATACTCTTGTGAAGTGAAACAGTGACATTTAACAAAATGACAAATGAATAAGGAATATCTGTGTAATTGTAATTGCATTGTTTTGTTTTGATAGTATTCATGTTTTAATTCAATAGTGTGAGATACACTAGAAAATGCACAGAGACATATAAAATGCACTTGCAGGTGAACTAAATATTTTTGTGATGTTTTAATACAAAATGTGAGTTGTGAACACCAGCATTTTGTAAATGTTCAGGCAAAACAAGCTTATTCAGTTTGTTTGGGTTGAAATAAGCTATTAGAATAAATGTTAGAAAATATGAGTAGCTCTCTGCCATTTTCATTTTGTAAAAGTAGCTTTCAGAGGAAAAAAGTTGGGTACCCCTGCTCCAGTGGTTTCTGGAGCAATATTAGCTCTTTATACATTTTTTGTAATGTTTGAGTACCCATAGATATTTTGAACTAGCTGTCATTGTCCATAGCAGAATGACAAACCTCCACTGCTATCTCTTTCTTTCCCTGTGGCAAGTGCTGCAACCCATTCTGAAGACACTGTCAACTCACACTGGCATATAAAGGTGCTCTTCTATCACCAGTGAGAGCTCCTCACCTCAGTGGATTTCAGCCCAGGTAATTTTCTTTACATTACTTTTCTAAATATCACACCAACTCCCAATATATTGTAGTATATAATGCTATATGTCACTGATTGATTCACTGACTAAATGATAATAAAATTTTCACTGCTTGCAGACTTTCTAAAGAAAGAATGTTAAATTTCATTATGAGACTGTTTTAGCTGTGAGTAACACACAAAGAAGAGGAAAGGAGCATTGTCTGGCTGTTTATTTTCAAATCATCATCTCCGCAGAACTTCCTTTCACGTTACATTAAGTATCCAAGACATTGGGATGGGTATAATAGCGACCCATGAGCATCAAATTAAACGTAAATACATAACAAAAATGATATTGACAAATTAATTTATCTCATGGCCCTGAGGAATCAGAAAAAATCCAGTACCATTGACAACTTATATTTATCATGAATAACTTGTAGGGCATTGTAATGATACGCATATTTCACATTTCATAGTTAGAAATGCTGTGGTGGGTTGGCACCCTGCCCAGGATTGGTCCCTGCCTTGTGCCCTGTGTTGGCTGGGATTGGCTGCAGCAGACCCCCGTGACCCTGTGTTCGGATTCAGCGGGTTAGAAAATGGATGGATGGATAGTTAGAAATGGACATCTTATTTCTGTTTACATTGGATGCGAAATGGTGCTGAAGATAGCATGTCTGACTGCTAGTCAGTAAGATTATAATTTGAGGGTTGTTTGTTTGCCTTTTCATCTAGATCTTAATTTATTTATCTCATTCCAAAGGCTATGTAAAATATAACAACACAGAGGACAATAGGCTTAAAATAGCCCAGGGCACCAGCAGTTCATACCCATTTACTATTAATTTCAGTATCCTATTCACACTCTTGCTGTGTTCATTCTTGCATTTGATAATTCTCCATATTCTGTTTTTGGAGAATCAATTTCTTGCGATTTTCATTAAGTATAGGGCATTAACTTGCTAATGAATCCACAACTAAAATGAGCAGGAAAGTGGTGACTTTGGTAGAAAAAGTGTCACTCCTAGCTGTGATAAAAGCAGGACATCTGTCAGCTGTGGACCACAGGTATAGTGTTAACAAGTCCATGGTTCACTAGACTTACAAGAAAGAAAAGGAAATTAACAAAAGTTTTGCTGTGAAGGAAGTGTCTCAAGTGTGTGATAAGTGAAAACAGAAAAAGTTTTCGACATTGGGATTCAAAATCTACGAATCTAAGAAAAAGAATCGGTTTCAAAATAACAGCCCCTTTCCAAACCAATTAACTTTAAACACTGTGATGGGGAACAAAACACTTCCATCAAATGCATACTCTCAGAAGGGGCTTATTTGGAATTACAAATTCACCTAACATGCATTCTATGATTATGATTCCAAGGATTAATAAAATAAAATAACAGGGGTCGAGCTTTTAGTTACAGGGCCCTTAAACTGTGGAATGGTCTGCCTGCTACTATAAGAGATGCCCCTTCGGTCTCAGCTTTTGAAGACTCACTACTTCAGTTTAGCATATCCTGACTAGAGCTACTGATTAACTGTACATACTGCATCTCTGCTGTCAGTCATTAGCACTAAAACATAAGTAACATGATAGTTATAATTTGATACTAACCCTCACCTGTTCTGTTTCTCTTCTCGGTACTCAAATTTGGCACTTGGTGCCAAGGCCCACCTGCCAAGTTGTTGTGGCTGCCTAAGGTAAAGTCATCCCTGATGGTGGATCGCTGGAATCATGGGAAAGAGAGGTCCTATCATCGGATTGTCTGGCCCAGTGCTGTTTCAGCCATGGAATGGCCAAATGGGGGAGGCAGCTTGATGGATGAGGTCTCCAGGACTCTAAACAAATCCAAATCATATTATGTGATGTCATCCACTGTTAAATTCTGCTACATACTTCTAAAATTTGTATTTTTATACTGTATTGAGGATTTGTTCTGTTCTGTGTATTGTATTATATTGTATTGACCCCCTTCTTTATGACACCCACTGCATGCCCAACCAACCTGGAAAGGGGTCTCCCTTTGAACTGCATTTCCCGAGGTTTCTTCCATCTTTTCCCTACTGGGTTGTTTTTGGAAGTTGTTCCTTGTCTTCTTAGAGAGTCAAATCTGGGGGGCTGTCAAGAGGCAGGGTCTGTTAAAGCCCATTGCGGCACTCTTTGTGTGATTTTGGGCTATACAAAAATAAATTTTATTGTATTGTATTATATTGTATTGTATTGTATTGTATTCTTTGGCAAGTGGAGAACCCAGGAGTGCCCAGAGAACATTCATGTCAACTCCACACAGTGTCCTTGTCTGGAATTTGAAGCACGTGTAGTGATAAACAGCAATGCAGATCACAGCTAAGATGCTGTTTTCGCTTTTATGGACACTTTTATTAAGCATGCACATGACTTTATCAAGTAAAACAAGGTAAAGTACAGTATGTCTGTATTGTTTTATTAACTGAGACTTTTATTTAATATGCGTATGACATTTAATTAAGTAAGACTTTCATTAAGTATGCCTTATTTATCTTTTTTATTAAATAAGGCATTTATCAAGTATGCCCATAGGAATGAACAGCAAGGAAAACAGCTGCACCACAGTACATTTTACAGAAGTATGTGGGTTTTGTGATTTCAGGTACAGTATTACAGAAAAAAATAATGAAGTGGTAAATCTCTAATGTCAACAGAATGTTTTAGTGAAAATGCTGAAGGCGGTCCTCATCCCTACCTCAGTCAGAGTTGTTATAAGGGGTGGGAGAAAGATTGCATTCTAATAGGAACTGCAACAAACAGAGGAGGTACAAAGATTTGAAAATGTAAATCAACTTCTGGGAATGGAGGAGGATGTATTAAATTTAGCAAATGTAAAAACTGTGATCTAAGGGAATAAGAAATGATTTTAAGCAAGAATGAATTTTATGTCACATACAAATTTATTAATTAAATGAACAATTGTTTTAAATTAGTGTCAGCCCCTTGAGGTTCACAGAATGCGGTTTCTTGCTCCTGCTTTGCTGAGCTTTTCAAGGCTGATTTTGGAAATTTGAAAAGACACACAAGGGGCCACATTAAAAATGGTCAAGAAATAATTTCAATGGTTAAAACGATATGTTTGGTATTTTTCAAGTAAAATCTATTTTTTCACACTAATGGTATACACTTTTTTTCTGTAATAATTCTGTTCTTAAGTGAAATAATTTTAAAAATAACTGTACCTGTTCTCTTTGTTAAAAACAATGTCTGTGTGATACTGGTCCAAATATAAAAACAAAAGCAATTAAATTTAGTGAATGCCTCCTTCAATGTTTTGAAGTATTGATCTTTGTCCTAAGATTGTACACATATTGTAAAACAGTATTATTCATGTTGTTTTCAGAAAAAAAGAAGGCTGTGCATTTACATTTATTAATTTGGCAGATGCTTTTATCCAAAGCAACTTACAAAAAGGGGTAAACATAATCGAGTAACATTAGGACCTGTTTAGTCAGTAGGACAGGTAACACGGGAAAATATGTAATAACTAATAAATTTACAACCATAGATTTACAATAAATAAAGCAATTAAACTTAATTTAACAAAAAAATCAACCAGCAGTACAGTTTTCTTTTCTCAATCAATTATAATGATATTCACAGAACAGATGGGTTTTCAATTTCTTCTTAAATGCATTGAGGGAGTCAGTGGTTCGAATGGAGTTGGGCAGTTCGTTCCACCAACCAGGAATTACACAGGAAAAGAGTCTGGATTGAGACTTGATACCACACAGAGGCGACATCACTAGATGCTTTTCTTTGGCAGACCTGAGAGGGCGAGCAGGTGTATAGCACTTCACCAATGTCTCCATATGCTCAAAGGCTGACCCATTGACTACTCTGTAGGCAAGCATCATGGATTTGAACTTAATGTGTGCTACTACAAGGAGATACAAAGATAGCAACCTGAAGAGAGGAGTGATGTGTGCCTGTCTCGGCTGGTTAAATACAAGATGGGCCACTGCAGGTACTCCTGACAGAAGTGAGTTGTAGTAGTCCAGACGCAACAAGACCAAAGCCTAGACCAGAACTTGTGCTGCGTATTCTGTCAGATAAGGTCTCATCTTGCAGATGTTGTACAGCGTGAATCTGAATGACAGTAGAAATGTGGTCAGAAAAAGATAGCTGTTCATCAGTCACCATCCCAAGGTTGCATACTGTACGGTGGCAGCTGTACAAAGATGTGGTGTTGAATAGACTGTCTGGCTGAGATCACAAGAACGTCACTTTTTGCCTGGTTGAGCTCTAGATGGTGGTCCTTCATCCCAGTTGACTTAGTAGTAAGACAAATAGAAACTCTAGTTGACATAGTGTTGTCCTCAGAAGGAAATGACAGGTACAGCTGTGTATCATCAGCATAGCACTGATAAGAGAACCCATGGGATTAGATGATGGAGCCCAGTGAGGTGGTGTACAGAGAGAAAAGTACAGGACCCAGCACTGTTTCTTGGGGCACCAATTGCCTTGCCAGGACACACTGTAAGATCTGCTCAGGATGTAGGACTATCTGAGAGCAGTCTCAGTGATGCCAAGAGGGTAGCAAGAAGGATGCCATGGTTGACTGTGTTGAGGGAAGAGTAGAGATCTAGAAAGATCAGGACTGATGACATGTTGGTAGCTCTAGCGAATAATATTCTGTCAACTATAGTCAGTAGAGCCATCTCAGTCGAGTGGTTCCTCTTGAAGCCAGACTGGTTGGTACTGAGCAATCCATTCTGCACAATGATGGAAGAGACCTGGTTAGAAAGTGTTCAAGTGTTTTAGAAAGTTTTCTTGTTTCTTACTTAGCAATCTTTAACCCCACATTTTTTCTTTTATTTCATTTTATAAATGTTACAGTTGGCGTTGTTCTTTTGATAGTGAGTCAAGTGCTAAGGGTCAGATTTTCCTTAGGATTTAAACATATAAATTGTAGGTAATATGGATTTGGATAATAAGATAGACTAGTACTTCTCAAATTGTGGGCGAGAGGGGCAGCAGGATAAGTTGTTTCTTTTGAAAATCCTAAGCTGAAAGTGACCATCTTAAGGGACATGAGGACACTGAGTTCCTAGCAGACTAAAGCAAACTGTTCTAGCAGACTAAAGCAAACTGTTGTTTAATCTCTTTTCCTAGTAGTGTCCCCTCTTTTCCTCTCTGTGATTTCCTCAGATTTTTGTGGGGTTAATTGCCTGAGTTTAGTCTCAGTAAAAAAATTGAATCAATAGCCTGTTGGGGGTACTCTTGCAGTCCCCAAACCCAAAATACCAAAGAAACTAAACATATAAAGGAAGGGAGATTTTATTACAACTGAATAGAGATGGTTACAGGACCTTGGAGGTAAAACACAATAAATGAGGTAGCACAGAAAAAATTAAAGGACCCTTTATACAACCTCTTGTTTACACCTTCTACCCTTTTGCTTCTACCTTTCTCTCTTCTTACACCTCTTGTCTTCTCCTTCCCCCTGCCAAGTGAACTCTCATCCACACACCATCCAATTCCAGTTTCACTAAAACAGTGACCACTTGCATCTTTTACACCCAATCCCTAGACCACTTCTGAGGTCACTTCCAGTCTCATCTGAAGGCATAACCCTACTGAGATTTTCTGTACAGCACCCTCTGGTGACCCCAGGTATTCCTGCCAGACTGCTGGCCCATTTATAACCAAAGGGTCAGATTTGCATGCACAGACCTCGATAGCAACCTTCTACTGTGAGCTGTTAACAGGCCTGGTCGAAAGTGCACTCTTTTATTATGCACTCCCCATATAATCATCATCCTCCACTGTGGTGCTTGACAGTTGGTATGAGGTCATTATGATCATAAACTTTGTTTCATTTTAGCCAATTATGTCATTGTGCAACCAAACAGTGCCACATTGATATTGTCCCCCTTGTTAGCTAGACGTTGTTTCAGATTGTAACTTTACAAACCTAAGCTGTGTTGCCATGTTGTTACTGAATAGAAGAGGGTTTATCCTGGCTACCCTTTCATAGAAGCAAGACTTGTTCAGTCTTTTTCTGATGGAGTAATTATGAACTATTGTATTTACCTTGTTGACAGAGGTTTGTACCTCCGTGCATGCGTATTCTTGGTTCCTTGTAATTTCTTCAGAGTTGTCTGTTCTTTGGGTAAATTTCCCTGATATACCTATTCCTGTGATTTCTGGCAAATATGATAAATGGTCCCCCATTTCTTAATAAAACTCAGTATAGAATGATGGATTTTACCTTTTTTGGAAATTGCTTTATTAAACTTCCCTTACTGTAATATGGATCATTGCAGAAGTCTTTTTCAGTATGTTAGAGTTTTAATGTGGTATGGTGTTACCACAAATCTGAATGCTCCAGACTGAACTGGGAAAGGCTTTGGATTTATAAAACAGTGGCAACATTTTTGATCAAGAAATTGAGTGCACTTGATTAGCAGCAACTAGCTATAATTATCCTGATATGGAAGTAACAAGAGTGCTTACTTTTTCACACAACTTCTGCGTGTTAGCTTATTTTTGTTGAGTCAATAACATTCTTTATGTGTTGACTGTCATCTGATGGTAGATTTATCCACTGTTAGGATTTGCTGATAACCTGGTGATTATTAGTTATTTCCATATATATAAAACTGAAAGAAGCTCCCTTTTTTCAGATGCATGTACTACAGTATATGTTCTGCTCTGCATTTCCTTGAAGATAAACATTCCCTGAGTGATTGTAACAGAAATCTTCAGCTTCCATTCTTCTTCACATCAAAACTGCAATGAATTATTCAATACTATCATCGGGTGTCATTATCAGATACATATAATTCAGAATTTAAGAGAGAATCCAACTGTTGTGCTTCTTTGCTGTAGGGAATGTCTGACATTCTCATATTCTGGAGAAAAGAATATTACACTTATGTTATATCTTAATAAAAAATCAAAACAAATTTGTTAACTTCATTACATTTTGTATCACCCAGGAAATTTAAAAACAGAAACAATAACAATTTCCTTTTGTATAAAGCACTGTTCATACAGAACTGGCTCCGTAAGCTAAAATGTTGTGCTTCGCTTTCTAAAACCCTGACTTTGTTGTGGGGAGCCATAGCCTTTCTTCGGTACTGACCCCTACTCTCTTTTCTGTTTCTTTTTCCGGTTTCTTTGTGGTGGTGGCCTGCGCCACCTCCACCTACTCAAAGCTTCATGATGCTCCAACAATGATGGACGGATTAAAAGGAAGAAGTCTACGTGACCATCATCATCATCAAGCCCTTCCGTGAGAACCCTAAATCCAAAGAGGACTGTTTCATTTATGTTAGGTAGAATGCCCAGAGGGGACTGGGCGGTATCATGGTCTGGAATCCCTACAGATTTTATTTTTTCTCCAGCCGTCTGGAGTTTTTGTTTTTTCTGTCCCCCCTGGCCATTGAACCTTACTCTTACTCGATGTTAATGTTGATTTATTTTTTTATAATTATGTCTTTCATTTTTCTATTCTTTAATATGTAAAGCACTTTGAGCTACTGTTTGTATGAAAATGTGCTATATAAATAAATGTTGTTGTTGTTGTTGTTTCTTGACAAAATTGGGTACAACTAGCTCTGGGCAAGAAGACAATCTGTCACAAATCACACACTTACAGTGCATCCGGAAAGTATTCAGAGCGCATCACTTTTTTCACATTTTTGTTATGTTACAGCCTTATTCCAAAATGGATTAAATTAATTTTTTTCCTCAGAATTCTACACACAACACCCCATAATGACAATGTGAAAAAGGTTTACTTGAGGTTTTTGCAAATTTATTAAAAATAAAAAAACTGAGAAATCACATGTACATAAGTATTCACAGCCTTTGCTCAATACTTTGTTGATGCACCTTTGGCATCAATTACAGCCTCAAGTCTTTTTGAATATGATGCCACAAACTTGGCACACCTATCCTTGGCCGGTTTCGCCCATTCCTCTTTGCAGCACCACTCAAGCTCCATCAGGTTGGATGGAAAGCGTTGGTGCACAGCCATTTTAGGATCTCTCCAGAGATGTTCAATCGGATTCAAGTCTGGGCTCTGGCTTGGCCACTCAAGGACATTCACAGAATTGTCCTGAAGCCACTCTTTTGATATCTTGGCTGTGTGCTTAGGGTCGTTGTCCTGCTGAAAGATGAACTGTCGCCCCAGTCTGAGGTCAAGAGCACTCTGGATCAGGTTTTCATCTAGGATGTCTCTGTGCTTTCCCTTTATCTTGACTAGTCTCCCTGTTCCTGCCGCTGAAAAACATCCTCACAGCATGATGCTACCACCACCATGCTTCACTGCAGGGATGGTATTGGCCTGGTAATGAACGGTGCCTGGTTTCCTCCAAACGTGACGCCTGGCATTCACACCAAAGAGTTCAATCTTTGTCTCATCAGATCAGAGAATTTTGTTTCTCACGGTCCGAGAGTCCTTCAGGTGCCTTTTGGCAAACTCCAGGCGGGCTGCCATGTGCCTTTTACTAAGGAGTGGCTTCCATTTGGCCACTTTACCATACAGGCCTGATTGGTGGATTGCTGCAGAGATGGTTGTCCTTCTGGAAGGTTCTCCTTGTGCCTCGAGACAATCCTGTCTCGGAGGTCCACAGACAATTCATTTGACTTCATGCTTGGTTTGTGCTCTGACATGAACTGTCAACTGTGGGACCTTATATAGACAGGTGTGTGCCTTTCCAAATCATGTCCAATCAACTGAATTTACCACAGGTGGACTCCAATTAAGCTGCAGAAACATCTCAAGGATGATCAGGAGAAACAGGATGCACCTGGCAAAGGCTGTGAATACTTATGTACATGTAATTTCTCAATTTTTTTATTTTTAATACATTTGCAAAAAATCTCAAGTAAACATTTTTCACGTTGTCATTATGGGTTGTTGTGTGTAGAATTGTGAGAAAAAAAATGAATTTAATCCATTTTGGAATAAGGTTGTAACATAACAAAATGTGGAAAAAGTGATGCGCTGTGAATACTTTTCGGATGCACTGTATATACACAATTTACTTAGCAAATATTTAAAATTGAGTTGCATTCAACTTACCAAAATTATTATGAAGTATTGTGATAGTGACCTAAAGATGAAAGAGATTAATTTCACCTCATATCATAATTAATTTTTTTACATTTTCATTTTGTAAGCTTTAGTTTAATAAATCAGATTAATATTGACAAATTACTATTTAAAAAAAGGTTAAAATACAGATGTTTAATGATAATAAATTAAATGATCAATGAGTGAATGACTGTCTTATGATTAAGCAAATTTTTCATTACAACTCAATATGTTTCAACTTTTCAACTTGTACACAAGGATATTAAGTAGGCTTTGCAGCATCTACGCATCTGAAATTATGTTTACATAAATCACAAGCTTTACAAAGTCTGGGTCCTCTGGGTGGTCCTCAGCTGGTTGTTTTTGGAAGAGCCAAGCTTGTTAATAACTGAGAGAAAAGAATGTGCTGATCCAAGTAGCTCCCCTAGTTAGGTGTTTAACTTTCTACTTACAAGAATCTTTAAATGTCAGCTGTTCAGTAGTTCCATAATTTAATGGAATTTAACAGTTATTTCCTGAAATTTTAACATAGATTTAATTCATTTTTCTTATTATGATTAAACAAAAGTAATGATTTATTGATATGCTAATGAATAATTTCTTGAAAAGTATAAACCTGTTTACCGTTAAATATATAAAAGGCCTTTCCACTCATTTGCAGATAGATAGAAAATTATTTGTCCAAAGTGGGAAATTTGGCATTATTATTATTATTATTATTATTATTATTATTATTATTATTATAGATTATGCTGATTTCACTTCCAGATATATTTTAATGCAGAAATAGCAACTATAGATGAAAAGAATATATACTGTATGTCAAATGCTCCCAACCTCCTCCTCTTCCTACTTAGAAAACAAAGCAAAAAAGCTGAGGATGTAGGTTCAGTGTGAATGCTGGGCTTCTCAATATTTGTTGAGTGACTTACAATAAGAACTCCAGGGAGCAGGTCCTGCAAACTGGATGAAAGAATAGCAAGAATCAGCCCTGGATTAACCATTAAGCAAGATAGGGATGTGCTTAAGGCACCAAGGGAAGGGGGGCACCACAGAGTTGTTCCCCCTGAGTTTTCCTGCTCTTAACTCTTTCACTGCCACACTAGCCTTTAGTCAAGTTTAGCTCTTAGTGGACTTAGTTGACATTTTGTTGTGTATATTTTTAATATTAATGGTCATAAATTGCACAGCTCAGCATTCATTTTTTCATCTTAAGCATATTAAAAATCCCAACAGAACAACTATGTGAGAAGACAGGCTGGATGTCTTGCATTTGCTAAGTATAGAAGCAAACTTATTTTGCCAGATTAGTTTTGAGGACTTGATCAAAGACTGCAATTTTAAAAGGTAGTAGAAAACTTTTTAAAGTATAAATAAAATTAGTAAAGATATGCATTTTGAAATGTTTCAAGATTAGAAGACAATGTAATAAAATATATTTTGTTTTATATAGTCGATGATATTTCTCCATTAATTTTTTTTTAAATTGTCCTCCAGCATCGATTTCTGCAGGAAGATGATTTTTAGAATCATTTAGAATTGAAAAGTTTCTTTCGAGATCAAGTAATTTCAGTAAAGATATTAGATGTTATATCTCCTTAAAATCTTTGAGAGGGTGATTCAGAATAGTTTTCTATAAACATTTGTATTTGCATTTTTCCCTTAAAGTTTTATTTCAAAATGCATAAAAAGTGTCGAAAATGCTGTTTTGTTGTTGCCCTAGAAGCAACCTTAATCCTACCCATAACCCTAAGCATAACCCTCTCTAGTGTCACAAATATAGTTGTGGGGCCTAGTCTGGGAGAAAGCAGAATTTTTAATTTTATTTTACCTTTAACACTAAGAGAGTTTTAATGTTGTGTCAGTTGAGCAATGGAATGGCTAATTGGGGTGGGTGGGGAGATCTTAGGTGGGTTTGAGAAATTAGTACCCTTCATCCAGCCCCATTTTTTTTTTTTTTTGTAATACAATGCCCTCCATAATGTCTTGGACAAAGACACATTTTTCCTTGCTTGACGGTTTAAATTGACAAATCAGACAATTCAGACATGAGTAAAGTGCATACTGCAGACTTTAATTTTAGGGCATTGTTTTATACAATTTGATCACACCATGTAGAAATGACAACACTTGTTCTACATGGTTCCCCCCATTTCAAGGTACATTAATGCTTGGGACACAATTTTGGACAATGGTAGTTATATTAAAGCAGTCATTTTTAGGACTTTGTTGCATATCCCTTGCATGCAATGACTACTTGAAGTCTGTGATTCACATACATCATCAGATGCAGAGTTTCGTGACTGGTGTTGCTCTACCAAGCCTCTAATTCAGCCATTTTTTGCTACTGTTTGTTTTGGGGGCCTGTCCCCTTATGTTTTCTCTTCAGCATATGGAAGACATGCTCAGTTGGATTTAAAATCAGGTGACTGGCTTGGCTATTCAAGAAATTTCTTTTCTTCTAATTTTTTAGCAGAGGAGTATATCAAAGAAAAGTATGTCTTTGTCCCAAAAGTTATGGAGCTCATTACATTAGAACATTAGAACATTAGAACAGGCCATCCAGCCCAACAAAGCTCGCCAGTCCTATCCACTTGTTTCCTCCAAGAAAACATCAAGTCTAGTTTTGAAAGTCCCTAACGTCTTACTGTCTACCACACTACTTGGTAGCTTATTCCAAGTGTCTATCGTTCTTTGTATAAAGAAAAACTTCCTAGTGTTTGTGCGAAATTTACCCTTAACAAGTTTCCAACTGTGTCCCCGTGTTCTTGATGAACTCATTTTAAAATACAAGTCTCGATCCACTGTACTAATTCCCTTCATAATTTTAAAAACTTAAATCATGTCACCTCTTAATCTTCTTTGCTTAAACTGTAGAGGCTCAGCTCTTTTAATCTTTCTTCATAATTCAACCCTTGTAGTCCTGGAATCAGCCTAGTTGCTCTTATCTGGACCTTTTCTAGTGCTGCTATGTCCTTTTTGTAGCCTGGAGACCAAAACTGCACACAGTACTCAAGATGAGGCCTCACCAGTGCATTATAAAGGTTGAGCATAACCTCCTTGGACTTGTACTCCACACATCGTGCTATATATCCTAATATTCTGTTAGCCTTCTTAATGGCTTCTGAACACTGTTGGGAAGTTGATAGCTTGGAGTCCAGTATGACTCCTAAATCCTTCTCATAAGGTGTACTCTCAATTTTCCGACCGCCCATTATGTATTCAAACCTAATATTTTTAATTCCTATGTGTAATACTTTACATTTACTGACATTAAATTTCATCTGCCACAAATCTGCCCAAGCGTGTATGCTATCCAAGTCCTTCTGTAATGATATAACGGATTCCAAATTATCTGCTAATCCACCTATCTTGGTATCACCTGCAAACCTTACCAGCTTGTTACTTATATTCCTATCTAAATCATTTATATATATTAAAAATAGCAGCGGCCCTAGCATGTATATGTCAGCTAAAAACGTTGACATTAAAAATAATTAATTTGGTAATCCTTCAAGATATTTAATGGATATGTCCATCTAACAAAACTCACGGAATGTAGATAACATGGCTGACATGTGGAACAGTGCTGTTTCCTAACTCATCAGGTGCCTTCACCTTGATTTCCAAACAGCTTCTCATTATGTAGAGTTTGCATGTTCTCCCTAAGGGTTTGTCCATTTTTTAACATATTGTTCTGTCCTATCACAAAAAACTGTTTGTTAGGTTAATATTCATTCTAAATTGTCTTGGATGAGTGAGACTGTCCTGCAATAAGGTAGTGATCATTCAGAGTTGGTTCATGCCTTGTATCTATTTGACAAATCCCATTGAGAACATGTTCAATAAATAAAAGTTAGATAGAGTGTTTAACAGAGCTGTTAGAAATGCTTAAAAACACAAACCTTCAAACTTTACTACCAGTGGCACAGTGCCACAGTGCTCAGTACTTCTTGCTCATGGACCCTGACTCCTGGGTTTGAATCCGAGCCTGGTCACAGAGTGAAAGTTGTATTTTTTCAGCGTCTTTCGTTGGATTTTTTTCTCTAGATACTCTAGTTTTCCTTCCAAATCCCAAAGAGATGTCAGTCAAGTTAATTGAGAGCTCTAAATAAAGGAGTGTGATATATTAGTGTCCAGTCTGTGGTTTGTTCCTTTCTTATTTCTGATACTAAAGGCATAGGGTCTGGTCCCTTTGATCCTGAATTAAATGGCCAGAAGATTAAAGGATAGATGAACAGATGGATGGATGCACAATTCAGTATGTAAAATGATAAGCTAGTATGTCTTCCTTTAAAATCATTACAATTCAGTGTTTCTGAGATTTTAATTTTCAGCATTCTCTAATTGTCATTGAACTGCATGAATTATTATACCATAGCTGTTACTTTTCCAATGTACTGTACATTTCTAAAAATGTCATTTTCTTTAATGATAATGTTATTATTAGGAAATCATTTAGCAAGTAAAACCAGCCATATCATTAAATGTCATCAGAAATCTACAAGTTATCCTGTGAAGGCTAAAACAGATCCGATATTTCAGATTGCTGTCATAACTAACGAGATTAAGCCTCCTACTGTATAGATGTGGAAACGAGATCTCAGAAAAAATAATAATCCCTCATTTTCCTTCTCCGTCTGTGAGGTGAGAAAGATTAAACAGTGGAGTAATGAAAAAGTCTGAAAACCCCTTGAAGAAAATGACTTAAGCACAGTCAATAAACCAAAGTCAACTTCACTCTGGATGATTCTCTATTAAAGTTCAATGCCAATTTGTTAGCTGTTTGCAGACTTCCAGTATTTGTATTCACACCTGCTGAATCAGTTTACTTAACTTAAAAATATTTCTGTACAAAATAAATATTCCAATCTATTTCCTAAAGAATTTCAAACAGCATGTTAGCAAGCAGGGATTAATGTTCATCCTCTTTGAAACCTCAGTATTGCATTTTGAGAGCCCTGCCCTGGGTCTTACAAGAAGCATTGCAAACCATCCCAGGGTGACTTGATGTGGGGATAAAAGAGAGAGCCATGGACCAGAAACTGTGAATATTTAATATTTTTTACCAATGGATCATTGCACAGACCTTGTGGAATAAATCTGTTTTTAGACTGGAACATCCTAATGACAGAATTGATTATCCCTGTGATCAGTGGCATTTCACGCACGTTTATTGTTATAAGAACAACTTAGATGGAGCAACCTTTTCACATA
Source organism: Polypterus senegalus (assembly GCF_016835505.1). NCBI lineage: Eukaryota > Metazoa > Chordata > Cladistia > Polypteriformes > Polypteridae > Polypterus > Polypterus senegalus. Next base: position 152,208,977 of record NC_053157.1, read on the forward strand.
AGGATGGTTTACCGATGCAGAAAGCATTGTACCTCAAAGCATGGGGTCTTGCATACTACTTTAGTGCATGTGAAGTGAACTGCCTTGAGCATGGGAAAGGCACTATATAAATAAAATGTATTATTATTATTATTATTATTATTATTATTATGTGGTCACACAGTTTGGGTTCAATTTCTGAGACATGCTTAGTTTCTGTGGTATATGAAACAGTCGGAGGAGCGAGACAGAATTTGTATTGGGGATTATATACAGTATATATAGTATAGAGAGCTTAGTTGTGTAATGTTGAAAGGCTAGCCAAAACAAGTGCAGCTTACATAGAAGATGTAGTATAATATTAAGAGCAGTGGATGATGGAAAAACCATATTCTATATTAGATCCATCTGATCAATGATGAAAATAAGAAACCTGTTTTTCCAGTAAACAGTGTCACAGACGGCTGGGGTCCTTGTCCAGCCGGGACGCCTCTTCATAGACAGGGCCCTGACCATCATTGTGCACCAGAGTAAGAGGTGGACCCGGAAAAAGAAGGCTGGGACTCCTTACAGTGTGTAGCATGAGCCCATCTGCTCAGAGGAAGTGGAGGTGCTTCACTGTGAAGGGGCGGAGATACCAACTGGGCGGACATCAGGACAGGACTTTCCATCCTGCTTCCGGTTACGCAGGGTACAAACTGGAGGGGAGCAGCGTTGCTATGAATGCAATTGCTTTGGCCACGGCTGGAGGTGTTGTCCCTGGAGGATGTCGAGGATAAGTAGATGTCGGCACAGCACCTCCCAATCTGTTGATTGTGTTTTTACAGAGCTGTTGACTGGATAACATCGTTTCCCCATCCTGGAGAAAACCAGCCCACCCATGACGAGCTACTGTGCCCCACAAGGCTCAGCTGAGGGAGGGGCAGTGTCTCAGATGGGACACCACTTCACAGAGAGGACTGGGGGAGCAAACGTGGGCAAGACAGTACCTCCCCCGGGACGTTAGATGGCAGCCCCCATGGTTTGAAGTGGTGCCTCGGATTCCCACTGGGCTTCATGGAAATTGGAGTTATCTACAGTCCTGTTGGGATCCGGGGGTGTCACCAGGGGGTACTGCAATAGCTGCTGAGCTCTCTTGGGTGGGTTTTCTGTCACACATGGAAGTGCTGCTGGAAGTAGATCAACGAGCACCTGGAGCACTGCCGGGGGCATTATAAATGGAGCCAGCAGTCACCACTCGGGAGCCAGACTCGGTAGGAGGGAGACAAAGCTTGCCGAGGAGTAGTGGAGGAGAAAGACAAAAGAGTAAAAGTAAAGTAAAGTATCGTGCAGTGTTGTACTTTGGACTGTCTTGTGGCTTGTGGGAATGGAGAAAACGTTACCCACAGGTGAAGAAAGAAAATAAAAACATTTATTTGTTTATCAGTGTGCCTCCTGCTTTTGCCTGTGTCAGGTTAAGCGCTGGTATAGCGCCATCTACTGTCACAACAGATATAATGTTAATCTTTTTGGCTAATGTGTTAGTTCATATACAGGTATCTGAAATTCAGCTTAAACCATGCTATGTTATATTTTACTTTACACAATATTAGAGGCAGCATTAGAGTGGTTGCTGTTTTTTGTCTTATAACTCCAGAAGGCTAGAAAACAGTAGATTTAAATTGTTCTTATATATATAACATATATATATATTATATATCTATAATAATAAAAGGCAAAGCCCTCACTGACTGACTGACTGACTCACTCACTCACTCACTGACTCATCACTAATTCTCCAACTTCCCATGTAGGTAGAAAGCTGACATTTGGCAGGCTTATTCCTTACAGCTTACTTACAAAAGTTAAGCAGGTTTCATTTCGAAATTCTACACATAACGGTCATAATGGTCGATAACGGTCGACAACGTCAGCCATGTTGAACTTTCTTATTTATGGCCCCATCTTCCCTGCGCTAACCGAAACCGATGTACTTACTTATTTTGATGGTATGACGCCACTGTCGGCCGCCATATTGAACTTTTCAACGTCACCAATTTTCAAACTTCCCGTGTAGGTAGAAGGCTGACCCCATCTTCACAAAATTTGGTAGATGGCTTCCCTGCACTAACCAAAACTGATGTACGTACTTATTTCGGTGGTATGATGCCACTGTCGGCCGCCATATTGAATTTTCCAAACGTCACTAATTCTCCAACTTCCCGTGTAGGTAGAAGGCTGAAATTTGGCAGGCCCATTCCTTCCAGCTTACTTACAAAAGTTAAGCAGGTTTCATTTAGAAATTCTACGCATAACGGTCATAACGGTCAACAACGTCCGCCATATTGAACTTTCCTATTCATGGCCTCATCTTCACGAAATTTGGTAGGCGGCTTCCTTGCGCTAACCGAAACCAATGTACATACTTATTTCGGTGGTATGATGCCACTGTCAGACGCCATATTGAACTTTCCAACGTCACTAATTCTCCAACTTCCCGTGTAGGTAGAAGGCTAAAATTTGGTACTTATTTCGGTTGTATGATGCCACTGTCGGCCGCCATATTGAACTTCTAACGGAAACCGATGTCCGTACTTATTTCGTTGGTATGACACCACTGTCGGCCGCCATATTGAACATTCCAACGTCACTAATTCTCCAACTTCCCGTGTAGGCAGAAGGCTGGAATTTGGCAGGCTCATTCCTTACAGCTTACTTACAACAGTTAAGCAGGTTTCATTTCAAAATTCTACGCGTAATGGTCATAACCGTCAACACGTCCGCCATGTTGAACTTTCTTATTTACGGCCCCATCTTCACAAAATTTGGTAGGTGGCTTCCCTGAACTAACCGAAACCAATGTACATACTTATTTCGGTGTTATGACGCCACTGTCAGCCGCCATATTGAACTTTCCAACATCACTAATTCTCCAACTTCCCGTGTAGGTAGAAGGCTGAAATTTGGCAGGCTCATTCCTTACAGCTTACTTACAAAAGTTAAGCAGGCTTCATTTCAAAATTCTACACGTAATGGTCATAACGGTCGATAACCCTCAACAACGTCAGCCATGTTGAACTTTCTTATTTATGGCCCCATGTTCTCGAAATTTGGTAGGTGGCTTCCCAGCACTAACCAAAACCAATGTACGTACTTGTTTCGGTGTTATGATGCCACTGTCGGCTGCCATATTGAACTTTTCAACAGTCTTTATTACTTATGGGCCCATCTTCAAGAAATTTGGTACACGGGTTCCCAACGCTAACTGAATCCTACTTACGTAGATATATATGTCCATAGCCGGCACCTCGGTCACCGTGTGAGGTGGCATTGGGTCCCCCATCCCAATGCCTCCCACGTTGTTGGCTGCCTGCCTATATAAGACGGTCTCTACATTCCCTTCCTTGCTTCGCCACGGGATTCACGTCTCCCTACTGATAACTACAGCCTTTTTGTTTAATCCACGGCTTCTCCGCTGTTTTATTGTTTGTTTATTACAATTATAGTTATTGTATAGGTATTTTACACTTACATTACATTGCTCAGGTACCCATTTCCTTTATCATTTCAACCCCCATTACCATGTCTATCGAGATGATCACTATCGATCAAAGAACTGTCACTTACCGAGTGGTTTCCATGCCCGGAGATAGCACCTACCTTTTCCATTTTCTTTGTTACATATTGCACGGCCATATCAGGCTCACTCTTGATATCTGGAGGAACATTGTGTCTTATGTAATGAATGACTGGGACAGGTTCAAGGTGTGGACTGATGACGGTACAGGAGATAATTATACTACACAGGAGCACTATAAGAGTGAAAAGCTTAAGCCCTTCACCTATGGTTCTGCATGTGAGTTGATGGCTGCCGCTGAATTGTTCGGTTGTCGCTTTCAAGTGTACTGAAATGGCCAAATATTTTACACCTTTCGACAACCGCCAATGCCTCTTAAACATCTTAGATTCACAGGTGACGATTTCAGTAGTGGACACTTTGATGTTTAAGAATGTTTAAACTCTCAAAAGCTGGATGTGATTTTATCGATGAAACCGGTTGTGTGCTTACAACGCTTCACAGATGCCAAATGTCACTTCAACACAACAAATCCTGCAAATACTGTCGCAATTGAAACAAACCATGAAACTCAAACCGATTATGACAGCAGCAATCCAAGCTGTGAGATTTGAGACAAGATTACATTTCACATGGCCAACTGTACGTTACATGCTCGAGTAAGCTCAGCGCACAGCTTGGTCATGTTACAACCGGAGGGCCGAACTGACAACATGGTATACAAAGAGATCCTTAACAAATAATTATTGGCATATTTTCCCTCAGTTTAAAAAGGTTTAATTTTTTTCTTAATAAAAATTTTAATGCAGTACTTCACCGCTGCGAAGCGCGGGTATTTTGCTAGTATAATATACTGTATATATTACATATATATTATATATATAACATACATATATATTATATACAGTATATATATACAGTATATATATATATATATATATATATATATATATATACACACACTAGCTGTCACCTATGACTCAGCTAGTGTAATAGTGAAACAGGACAAACTTGAAAAATCAATAAACAAGCAGGTATTGCTAGCTACGCGCAGGCAAGGTACGCTACAACACATCGCAAGAGGTAGGCAGAGTCGAACGGAGGCTGGCTCGTAAGTGAGGTGGGCCCCGTTCACCTCCCCACTGCTGACGTCCCATGTAATAGCGAAAGAGGACAAACTTTAAAAATCAATAAGCAAACAGGTATCGGTTGCTAAACGGTGGCAAGCAAAACATGGCAACAGGTAGGCGGACTCGAACGGAGGCTGGTGTGTGAGTGAGGAGGGCCCCACCCAGATCCCTACTCCTGACGTCATGCTTCCCCCTCCACTTGGCTCGCAGCCTCTGTCTACGATTAGTGCGAATAAATCTCTTGTGCAAGTGAACTAGAAAAGTTGCAATGAACCAGAATGTTCAAGCAAATTCTAGAGAAAAACCTGATCTAAATCTATGAAAAGCAGACAGACATATATAGACAGACAGTCAGATAATGGATGTTATATATATATGTAGAAAGAGATTTACAGTATATGTGCACCTTGACTGGTGGGACTGGATGAAATATTGTACCCCATGATCTTGGGATAGGCTCAGGCTCAGTGTGCTTTTGAGCTGAAATGTACAGGAATAGATGGATACACAGTACTCAGAGAGTGAATGTTGTGGTCTTGTAACATATCGCTATTCATTTTATTCATGTGGAGTACTATGGTTGCAATTTAGCAATATGTTTTCTTGCACAACTCATTAACTAGTTGACAGCAAACTGTGCTACTCCTAATAGTAAGACATGTTGGTGGGTGTGTTCTTTCTATATGTTAAATAGTTTAAGCAAAAACATAATATGATAAAAGCACTTAAATATTTATCGAAAACCTTCTACATTATATTATTTGCACATAATGCGGAGGCTGACTAGACTAGGTTTTTTTAAATAAAAATGAAGAAACAAAAAAGCCCATCTATTCTTGTTTATACATCTTTTTCTGGAAAATTGTGCATTTTAAAAGTGGTGTGTCTTATATATTGTTTGTGTGTGACTGCAAGCTTGCCTGGGGGAACTTTCTGCTGAACAGATTCAACACTGTAATTGCTAAGAAAAGCAAGGTACAAAATTGAGATATTGATTTTAATATAAAATGAGTCTTACAAATCTTACACATTTGAAACTAAATTATGTACATCCTGGGTGTCAAACTCAGATGCTGGAGGGCCACAGTGGTTGTAAGTTTTCATTCCAGCCACTTTATTCATTAGTAACCAATAAGTGCATTTCTGCTAATTCTTCTAATTAAGAAAGAAAATGTAATCAAAACTTGGATTTAGTGCAGCCCTCAAAGATCTGAATTTGACATCCCCCAACACACACCATATTCATTCTTTACATTACAGCTTCAGTTTCATATAAGCTGATTTAAAGCTTATAACAAATAAAAAGTAAACATACATCAGAAGAACAATATACATCATTATTCAATCCCTGTAGTGTATGCTATCTCATGCAGTGTCATTTTTCTTTTGATTGTCCATAACAATTGGCTCCATGGTTGCAACAGTTTCTTCTGTCATTGAAACAAAAGTCTGACACCTTGGATCTTCTTCCAGAGACATCATACTTTGAAAGAATTCTGCAGCCCATTTCTTCACTGTGGTATTTGATGAGTACTGGCCCTGGTACATGTTGACTACATAAGAATGAATTATCTGAAGATGCATTGTTCTCTATCATAAGAAATAACAGTGCAATACTTGAATTTGCTGTTTTCAGGATTTTTGATGACTTGGTTTTGAAACAAGAAGCATTCACTTCAAAGTGCAAATTTTTGACGCTTTTAATTGACATTCTTTAATACAGAGAAGCTAATTTTGGTCATTTGCAAAATTAGCACTGAAGAGTACTCTTTTTTCGTTCAATCTTAGAACTGTTTGATCACTCCTCATTGTTCCTACAATATTACCACTGGATTGTTTATTCTGTGCGTGTTACTTTAACTGGAGAAGACAATCGTTTATATCTCTTGGCATTGAAATGCTGCATATATAAGATGATGATCTCTGTTTTAACTTTGTTGATGCAATTAAATTTGACATCCAATCTGCTCTTTCAAAACTTGCTGTCTTATATTAGTCTGACTTTTTAACTGTACAATGTGCCTCTTCTTTTTATCATTTTCTGGTCTACTCTGCAATGCCTATTATATCTCTTCATGTAACAGAACTACTTAATAACAATGTGGAACTGAGACTTAAAACAGGCCACTTTGCAATATACATGACACTAATGTTTTTGCTTTCTTTCTCAGTTTTTGTTAACTCCACCTACACCTTTTCTACTCTGCCCTTTACATTCTCCAGTTAATTTGAGAATCTGATATGCCATTCAATTAATAACAAGAAAAGTAGCAAGTAAAACAATCTACTCATTTATTGGTCAAGAGTCCTGTCTACAATTCAAATGTCTGTTCCCATGTGAATGTGTTTCCTCACCACATACTACTCTGATTTTCCAAAAGTATCTATTTAACAATATTTTAGCAAAACATTGATGCATTTGCCTGTTATAGGCATACAACTGGATCACTTGACGCATGGATTATGTGACATGAATAACATAACCTTTTTTCTTGGACATTTTTATATTGTTTGCTGTGGCACAACAATGGTCACTATATACAGCCATCCCATCAGAAGGTTTGTTACATCTGTTCTCCATGAAAAAATAAGAGTCAAATATTTTCTTGGCTATCACTAAACACTACATGAGGAAAATAATATATATATACAGTACAGGACACACCTCCTCATTCAATGTGTTTTCTTTATTTTCCTGACCATTTACATTGGTAGATTCTCACTGAAGGCATCAAAACTATGAATGAACACATGTGGAGTTATGTACTTAACAACAAAAGGTGAAATAACTGGTTTTATTTCAGGTGACTACCTGTTGAAGCTCATCGAGAGAATGCCAAGAATGTGCAAAGCAGTAATCAGAGCAAAGGGTGGCTATTTTGAAGAAACTAGAATAAAAAACATGTTTTCAGTTATTTCACCTTTTTTGTTAAGTACATAACTCTACATGTGTTCATTCATAGTTTTGATGCCTTCAGTGAGAATCTACCAATGTAAATGGTCAGGAAAATAAAGAAAACACATTGAATGAGGAGGTGTGTCCAAACTTCTGGCCTGTACTATATATATATATATATATATATATATATATATATATATATATATATATATATATATATATATATATATATATATATATAAACATTTTGGGTGAAGTATTCTTTTAAGTTTATGTGTTAGGTTTAAATATTGACAGACTAATCTTTAGTCCAAGCTGCAAAAATGTCACTTTCATCAAATTGTGCACAGCTAAGTTTCTGTCTGAAAATTCTACTTTTTATTTTTTTTTTTACATTTACAAGGCACAATAATTGATAGTCCTAAACAACACAACATAATTTGCAATTTCTTTTTTTCTGGTTTTAAAAATTCACTTTACTTTTGCTTAGTTTCTGAGTGCTTTATAGCAAGCCAAATTAACATTTACAATCATTTAGAAAAGCATTTTTATGGAAAAATTAAATAGATATCTGAAAATATATCTGTTTGAAGATAAATGTATTTTCAGATATTTCACAGGCTTTTTAAGATATCTTCAAATGATACCCTGGTTATTATCAGACCAGAAACAGATTTTAAGGTATCTCAAAAACATTTCAGGATATCTTACAGTAACTTTCTGGAAAACTGCATATGTTTTCAATTGAATTTCCTGTCATTTTAAGAAACTGTATCTTGAAATGAATTTGAGATTTCTCAAAATGGTCTAAATTGGATTTTAAAATATTTCAGAATATAATAAACATATCTTAAAATGCATTTCATATTGACTCAGATTTCAGATATGTGAAATATATTTTTAGAGATCTCATATTATTCTTTAATATTTTAAGATGGGCTCCTGCTCCATTTCAGATATCTTAAAATCTACGTCAAGATATTTGTAATACATTTTTAAAACACAAGAAGTCACTTCAGAATAGCTGAAACAGAGTTAAACTTTCTCACCTGTATTTGCAAATACTCAAAATAACACACTAATTCCAAATATTTGAAACACATTCAATAAAACTTAAAATAACTTCATGAACATTTTGATATATCTCAAATGCAAATAGTAATAATTGCAAAATGGTTATTCTAATATGAGGAAGTCTCATTGAAAGAACAGAAAAATTTTACTGGAAGTGATTTTAAGATATCTCAAAACGAATATATATGCAAAGTCAATTTGGGATATCTAAATATGAATTTTACATATCCTGAAATGCATTTGAGATTTTTGCATTGCAGATATCTTAAAATTTAATGCAGCCATTTTGAGATATCTTGAAATGAGTTTCAAATATCTGGAAAGGATTACTGAAATTTTTAAATATCTGAAATACATCTCACATACATATATCTCAGTATGTCAATTGGGTTTGTGATAGTTTTTGCTTTTTCAGTTTTTGAGTTATTACATTTGTTTAAATTAAAAAGAGAAAAATCTGTTAGAGCAAAGGAATACTGCAACATGATTTCTCATATAGAATTAAGACTTCGTTAGGCACTCAAAACTTAACATTTGATATTTTAACACTTCAAGGTGAATATATAGCAACCAACAATCTTAAGGACCAAACTGAAAATAAAAGATATAGCTATGATACAATAATAATGAAATTCATAAAGAATGATTTTTACTATTGAATTAATTAAATAGCACTGAAATCTGCACACAGCTTTTCACATTGTTATTGATTTTGTTCGTATCTTGTTGTTACCCAATAAACGTTAACTTTAGTTAAACTCACTTTTTCCATTTCTAATAGATATGACTTATAGTTTCTTTCCAATGTTTTAGTGATGAAAAACTATGTAGCCTCCATCTTTTGTATTCACTTATCAGTATTCCTAGGGTCGTTCTGTAAGCTGTTTACTTGACCAGATTCAAGTTATTATGTGTAGCTTATGTGCTCAGTAAAGGCTGTGCTATGCCTTAAACAGCTGATCATTTTCTGCAAATGTTCAAAAATAATATTATACTAAGGCAACATTAAAAATCATTATTTAAATATACTGTCGCATGTGTGAGGTTTCTGAACTCTTAGGTACCCCCCCAACCCAATTGGATGGCTCGCTGAAGCACACCTGCAGAGTCTGTGGAGGATCGCTTGTCTGTTCTTGAGGTAACCACAGGTTCGCAGTGCAGCAACTCTGCAGAAACAACTATGAGTCGATCAAGATCTCTCTATATGCGCCTGTCGCTGATGGGTGATGCAAGGGACATGATAAGTGCAGGGAACAGTATAACTTGGCCACTGACCTGGCCTCGACTATGCCCGTTTGCTGTGTCTAGTATACAGGAGAGTGGTAGCTCCCGCTGCAATAAATAACCCTGCTGTTCTTGTTTCAAGTTGAATAATTCTGGTTTTGCTAAAGTACTGAGATTCAGCGTTGTGTTTTGGGGTGCAAGACAGTGACTCACGCGTCACACATGATATTCTCAGTCCTGCTTAATCCTGCTTAATTCATTTGAAGATTACAATAGACCTAAGGCTAGCCCAACAACAAGGTAAGATCACAAATCTGCATTTGCTTCTAGTCACAAAATTCAGTCACTCATCTTATACTGGACCAATTCAGAATCAATAATTAACCTAACACATTATACTGTATTTGGAATATCAAAGAAGAAAACAAATTCCTGGAGAATTGCCCAAACACACATTTGGCAAACATGCAATTGAGTACAAGCAGATACAGGATTCAAATGTAGGACACTGACTATGTGAAGAGACAATCCTAAACCCTGCACCATGCAAAATCAAACTATTCAGACATCAAAATAATTTAGTAAACAGTTGCCATATAAATGTATTAATTTCTTAATTATGGTAATATCTTCCTGCCTGGACCAATACAGACACTTGCTGTTTTGGATATTGTATCTAAAAAGCAAAAGACTATACAGCATGGATTGTGCATTCATTTGTTTAATCGAAACTTAACAAATCCATAAATTATGAAAAAACATTATAATTCAGCTGCATACAGTATACCATTATCCTCCTTAATAAGGTAAATTATAATCTGGAATTAATAGATAGATAGATAGATAGATAGATAGATAGATAGATAGATAGATAGATAGATAGATAGATAGATAGATACTTTATTAATCCCAAGGGGAAATTCACAAAATGTTATGTTATCTTTAACATTCTATTAATGATGTAGCCATAACCTACATACTGTACATCTCCTATTGTACATTTCTTTTCTTCCCACATCACAACATTAAATGCATACTCCAAATTGGCCCAGTGCAGCTTTGTACCCTGTAATGGCTTTTACCCTGCAACCAATATTTCTGAAACATGCATCAGCTTTCTGCATAACACAATTGGATTAAACAGCCTCATTAAACGGTTAGGTGAGATATTATGAAGATACTTAGGTTCAAGTGGAAAGGCAGCCCATGATCAATTAATTTCACATACAGTCCTCAAACCTAACAAAACCCTTTTCCTCTATTTATATTCGTACAAGCCTTCCTCCAATAATTCATCACTTCTGCGACAATCACTGTCTCTTAAATATGTGTGGAGTGGGAAGTGGAATACTGGACTGTCAGACTGCCATTGAGTTAGACAAGGACTTCTCTTAGATGAAGACAGAGTTCCACCAAACTGTCAAATATTACAAAAATATAGTAATCACTTTTCTCTTTCCAGCTTTAGAGGTGACCTTTTATTAGAGCACTGACATATAAAATTGATTTCTAAGTAATTACTAATGTGCTTTAACACACAAACCCTCAGCATGATTGTGCAATAATAAATTATGTAATATTTGAAAATAACTATTAACATGGATGCAAGAATATCTGCATATTGCCAGGATCATTGCTCGGGCATTATCTATCACTGGTGCATTTTATTTATATAAAATAAACAGAGACTTGCTAATGACTGACTGAATTCAGTTATCTAATTTCATGCTCTTAAACTCCCTAGCCTGCTGATGAGCTATTAGAGATTGGCAAACAAATTCACAGCTGCAGAAACAATTAAAAATGTTAGGGATAAAATGTTGTATGAATGGAAAATTTTAAAAACTGTGTGTCTCTGACACAGCACATAAATTTAACTTAACTGTAAAACTGTCAGTAGATTGTTGTGAAAATTAAATACACAGTGGATTACATGTATTAAGCTTTTACATCTTCTTTAAAAATATGTTCAAAGAGATCAGATCAAGACCAAGAAATTATTTGAGTCTCTGCTGATTTTTTAATTGTGACTGTTAACTGAAACATGCACTGCAGATACCCAAAACATATTATACTTTAAAACTCAGAAAATACAAATGCAAACTCCAGCTCACACTCTTTCTGACTTCCACTCATTGATCACCATGTGATGACAGGATAGCCTTGTTACAAGAATGTATTGTGTCATTGTAGTACTGGAATGTAGAGGGTGAGCAGGCCATCTGCAGCCCTCACTGCGGGGCCCAGCATGGCTATAGTAGCAATCGCGGGAGATGAGACAACAGCAGCACTCCTTCCATAAAGTCCTAGGTGTGTACCTTAAATCCTAAATACAGAAATTAGAAGTGTGTTATTTGCCATATAACGTCTAGAAGGAAACTGGACACCAAATGTAAGAAAAGATGTAAAAAATGAAGAACAGAAAAAAAAAGTAAGGAGCGAGCAATGTAGCCCAGTATAGTTAAGTACTCATAATGTATGTGTGTGTCTGTGTACACAAAAAAATAAAACAACAGATGAAAACTAATAATTATGTTGACATTGTCATTTTAGATCTGAGATCGGCTAAAATTTAAACAATGACCTTGTTAATACCCAGCCGTCATTACTCAGTTTGTCAATAGATGTCAGAAGGACGGATGTCAAAACCGAACTGCCAAAAGATAGATTTCAACGTACCAAGCAAATGGCGATACGTTCTAAATTACTTACTGAGCTGTCGAAGGGTTTAAGTCAGTCAATGATGTTAGTCTTGGAAAGTCCTGAAACCAACGTTCCAAAAACCAACCAAACTTACTGTTATCTGCTTGAACCAACACCGACTTACTATACTCGGCCATCCAGCGGAATCATTGAAGCATTCGAACATTCTTAGCCAATTATGCAATACTGCATCCACGTTTGCCACGTTATGTTCTAACTACAGAAACAGAGTCCCATTGCATGGTTCTAACCTGTATTCAGTTGAGGTATTGACACAAACACCATACATATGGGGTATTGACGCGAACACCATACATTTGGATAGTATTAAATTATATATAAGGATATGTTCCTGTTTTGCAGAAGTATTGCTCCAAGCCCATCTGTTATTCCTTAGCTCTGGACACCAAATGTATGCATTTTTCTTGTCTACAGTTCCCTTCACATTGCACAGCCACCATAGTCCTTAACATTAACTCTTAATCTTCATCATCTTGGATGAGTGGTTTCAAATTTTGGTCCTGGAGGGTTGCAGTGGCTGCAGGTTTTCATTCTAACCCTTTTCTTAATTAGTGACCTGATTTTGCTGCTAATTGAAGTCTCAGACCCCTTAATTGTTTATTTTTCCTTATTTAGCTGCCAAACAGTAACAAGATATACAATACAATATCTGAACATAAAGAAAGATGAAGGTCTCAGGAATGTTGATCTGCTCAGGTCCAAAACATTTGCTCTTAGAAAAGCGATAATCAACAATTTCAGAAATGTTTGTTACTGCACAATGAGAGCAGCAACAAGCCATAGAATTAAAGAACATGTTTAATTAACAACAAGAATCGGCTCCTAATTAAGCAACTCGTAGGAGTGAAATTGGTTGGATTCTGAGGCCTTGACTTAGATGGTCTTCTGTTACCTCACTCACTTCACATTTCGTTTCTGTTTGGGTGCCATTTAGAAAAGAAATGAAGCAATTCAGAGCAACCAATTCTAAAATGAGAGGAAAATTAGTTAATTAGCAGCAAAAACTGGTTCCCAATTAAGGAAATGGTTAGAATGAAAAACAGCAGCCACTGTGAACCCTCCAGGACCAGAATTTGAGACCACTGTCTTAGATGGTCTTCTTTTACATCACTTCTCTGTTAGTTTATCCTTTACTATAGTTACTCCTCTTTGCACTATTCTTTTTCTTCTGTATCTTCACTTTATTCTTCACTATATCACCTAAACTGAGGTGAGGTCAACAGCTAACATGTTGCAGCTTGTTAACTTTTCATGGAATTGACTTCTTGCAGTTCTTTATTTGTCTCTGTCTTTTATGAAGATATACTGTACATATATGTGAAAGCATGTAGATGAAGGCTAACAATTTAGTATATCAATAAACATGCAGTAAAGTTTACATAAGTAGATAACAGAGTTTAAAACTCAAAAACTAGCATTACTCTGCCGATTACATGAACCTTTGCCAGAATCTTCAGCTACATTATTTATGAATGATTTCCTTCTGTGATGAATTGACATCACTAAATTTCTGAATTCCTGCAATAAGAAAACACCATATATGATGTTGCATTTATTCAGAAGTTCATTAATGAGCTGCTGTGTACACTCAAATATACATCCCATGGAAATGGCAGAGGGTCATTTATGTTAATATATATATCCTTACACTTCACAACAACTAAAAAAAATTAACTTCAGGGAAAGGGAATATTAAATTGCAACAAATTGCAGAATTGATTTACAATAATTAACATTTTAAAACAGCACAAATTGCATATGAATGATATATGTTATATATATCATATACAGCACATGGGATGGAAGCTATAATCTTTCTGCTTTTACTTTAGTATACAGTATAAGACCTTGACCATCCCCTCTTTGTAAATACTTGAAACACACAGATAGAGTTAACCATGGAAGTCTTGTTTTTTCAGCATATATACTTTAAACTGTATTTTATAGAGATACTTTAATGCCTTGCTGGTTTTGACTTGCCTTAGTAATGCCAAATACAGTAATATCTGAGATTTTTCAGGTAAGGAAGACAAGTAAGGTAGTTACAGTATATTCACTAAGCATAGTGCTGGAGAGTGGTGACATGTTGTATGTTAATTTGCTCATGCAAGTAAGAATTCCACTGTGATGTGATAATAGTCATCCTACAAATATTGTGTTTTATTGTGACCCAAGTATCAGGATAGCATTGTATTGTATTGTGTAGTCCTTGGCAGTTCACAGAGTCATGAATGTGGGGGTATAAGTGTACCAAACAAAATACTGGCATTCACCACAAGTGTGTTCCTGCCTTGTGCCTGTTGTTACTATGACAGGTTTCATTGAGCTGTAATGGATAAAAGTACAAAGGACAACAAAGATGGATGAGTGCTGATATATTATTATTATTACACCACTGCTTGCTATTACCAATTACATCAGTAAGAACGGTTTTAAAGATTACAGCAATAACCAATTGTTTTTTGCTATGAACAATTGATAAGAACAAACACATTCTGAGATTCTTTCTTCTGTATAACTTTTGGCTCCTTTATTCCACCGACTTAATAAAAAACATTCTGATCATGCGTAGAGTACATGTGAATTGCGCTGAATATTTAGAGAGTGACTGTTAAGTGAAAAAGACATTTTATTTCAAAAATATAATATACTGTATAGTATGTACTTTCATTACTCTGAAAAATATTCTGCAGACCAAAACTGTTAAAATTGGTTTATTCAAGCTTATTATAAGCTGTATCTCTTGTCAACATTTATTAATATTAACTAGAATAAAAAGCACAGCTAATCTTATTTGAGGCAAGAAATATGTGATTAAGTCTTTAGTGCTTTATGCTTTTTCTGTTAAGAGAACCATCTAGAAGGAGATCTAAGTCTACATTTACTATCTTGGCATATGTATACTGTACTTTTTGTTATTCCTTTGTGTCTTCCTTGCCAAATGCGGTATCATAATAAACTTGCATGTAAAGGGGAAGAAGTGGCACCACGTTGGCACTGACCATAGGCTTTACAGAAAAATAAAATCATTCTGCTGACTTAAGTTTGTCTCCTATAAGCTAGATAAGGTTATCAGGAGTCACTAGGGTGATGTATGGATGTGGAATTTCTGCCTTAATATAGCTGCTTTATAGTGTACCACATGCACAGCCTTACCTACACCTGGACAGCTGCTTTAAGCAAAGAGACTTACTAGCTCAGCCAAAGCAGACCAAACAGTTAAGCTACACCTGTGCCAATTCTCCAAGCAGGTGCCAGCTCACCGTTCTGCTTTTATTATTGGAGGCATCCCCAAGGCTGCTAACTCCTGTGGGAATATGGCAATCACCCACACCAGGTGCTCTTATCACTATACCTTGAATATATTATCATGGAGATTCCTATGCTTGTTATTTTGGTTTGCCTATGCTGTAATGAATGTTAACTATATTGTATATACACAGTAAGTGTTAGGTATCTACTTTATAGCGCCCCACATGAACATCTTTACCTGCACATGGACAGTTGCCTCAAGTATAGAGACTCACTAGGTCTGCACAAGCAGACCAGAGGGTTGTCTTCAGACTTCAGCTACACTTGTGCCAATCACTACCACTACACTCCACCCATCCACTGTGCAAATCCCACCCTTTTTGCCAAGTTCTTTCAGTTCGAAGATTTGCTCTGTGGTAAACTGTCGGCAGCAAATTACGAATCTGCAGTCTCCAGCTCAGAGGTTAGCACCTATCAACAGAGGCAGCATTAGAGATGTGCGAGGCCTAGGGCTGACCAACCCCACATGGGGCCGGTTACATCATATGCTGTTACTGGTATGTATGTCTTGTATAAACTTGCACGTGAATTTAATAAAAAGAATGTTAACATACACAAGATATTCTCATTACAGTATTCAGCTAATTTTTTGTAAGATAACATATGGACTTTATCAAAATATAACTGGAGAATATAACTTGACAAATCTGCTCGAACGGGACATGTAGACCTCAAAAGCAGTGCCCCCTTAGGTGTGGGGCCTAGCGTGGTCGCACCACTTGTCACCCCCAAACGCAACTCTTGCCTAGTAACATGAGCTAAATGGAGAGACGCCTTTATTTATCTGTGCAGAGACCATCTCTGAACCCTGCGAGCTGTGCACCTCCTGGTGACATCTCTCTCTGTGTCAACCCCCAATGCCTCGGACAGTGTTGCTATTTCAGGTAGTAAAATTTATTGATGTGAATCAGATGGCAGTGCAATGGCTAAATTAGTAAAGCACCATTCACAATCAAATAAGTAGGCGCTGAACTAAATAAGCATTCGATCAAATGGATATCAAAGATATTTCATCCATTACTTTTTATTTTTTTCAGTTTTCTGATAGATAGATGCTTTATTAATCCCCAAGGGGAAATTCACACTAATCATAGTTCAGTCTGATCATAGTTCCAGGGAGCAGCAGTTACATGGCTGAGACCCACTCTTGATGTAAAGTTAGGGGTTCTCAGGTTTAGTCCTGCAGTACCACTGTAGCTGTGGGTTTTAATTTCAACCAGTTTCACAAGTCAGTAAGCTGCCTTATCTTCTAATTGAGGTACTGCAATTGTTAAATTTACTTAATTACTTATATCACTCAGAAAAGTGTGTTAGCATGTTATTTGTAAGCAACAGAAATTCAAAAATGTATGTTTTTTGAATGCCATTCAATCACTGACTTTCTTTCTTTTATGATATTAATTTTAAATCAGTATAATTTGCTCCATTTAAGGATATCCACATAATTACAATTTCTTATTAATTAGCCCAGAAATGAACGTGACACTACAGTAGCTGCTCTCCTCTGTATCATTTGCACCAGTGTCTGTCCTACTAATCGCTAACGATTCTTTTCAATTTCTAACTGTAAGCAAGACATACAGTGCATGCAAGCATTATTATATTCATTCATTTACACTTTTCTTGATCTATCTTATCTTAACTTGAAAACCGCATAACAAATTCATGTATTGCTGTGTTTACACCTTAGCATAGTCATAACAGGAAACAACCGAAGAACACAAAGCTTACATTGCAGTTTTCTTTGTTCTGAACTTCAATAGTATAGTTAAAGTCTGCCAACTCAATTTATTTTTAAAGTGTATTTCAGAATGTATTTGCTCAGGGTGTGTCACAAATTTTTAAAAAGCTAAACAGCATAATTTGAACATTTACTTAAAGATAATAAAACATAAATGGCAAATTTAAGGGTGTCTTTATTGTCAGGTAACAGAAAAACAAAAACACCTGTATAATTTAACTGTTATAGAAAGTTAACGCTGCTCGTTCAGGGTGCAATTTAAAAATAGCAGCTCTGGGAGAAGTTGATAGCAGGATTAAAGGATTCCATTTCAGAGACTTAATTTAGTTCTAAAAAGCTCAAGTGAAAAAGAGGGTTTTCTGACTTGATTTAAATATTACAAATGATGGAGAAAACAAATTATTCCTTTAGAAGTTAAAAAAATTCTATGAAAGTAGCAGTAGTAGTATTGTCACACATACAGAGTACAGTGAAATTCTAACTTGTTCAATCAGTATGCAACTCATAATCACTCTATAGGGTGGTCCAGATCTAATTATGCAGTTTTTATTACTCTATAACTTATTAAGTTTATTACATAGAGAATTCACAAAAAAATATTTTTGTTGCCGATAGATGGCAGCACCTGCCCTGCATTCCAAAATGGTGGGGAGCCGGTTGTCAGTCGAGCAGCGGGTGTGATGTGTTCGCCTTTTCATAATTGCATAATTAGATCTGGACCACCCTGTACACTGGCATCATATATAAAAATGTATTATTCTATTATAAAATACAAGCATTTATAAAATAAAATAAAATAAATAAATAAAACTTCCTTCACAGAAAGAAACTTAATATCCACATTGGTATTTAATTTTAGATTAGATTATAATCTACTTGTCCTCAAGGACAAATATATATTGTAATAAACAAGCAGAAACAGTAAGAAGTGTTGGGGCGCCTGTAGGTAAACCCACATAATTAGAATTTCAGGTGCTCCCAGATGGGCTTAAAGTGGAGAAGGACAAACAAACTGTAACTGCCTTTACTTCACTATTGACATGTTGACTTGTCTTGCTCAACTGAAAGAATCCTAACCCACCACTTTTAAGTCAGTGGGTAACTGATGTTCTGTACTATCTAAAATTGGAGGTAATCAAATTCTCACTCAGAGGATCTGTTCCAAACTTTTTAAAAAATATAGCAGGATCTAATTTGATAACATTTTAAAATAAGCGTCTATATCAGAGAAAAAGATACTCTTCCTTCCTTGCTGCTTCAAAGATTTAATTTGTTGTCTGATTCTAATCTCTAATCTAATTCTTTTGGGTGGGGTTACATTTTTGTTTTGTTAAGTTTGATTTGCTTGTATGGATTGTTATTTGCTTTTAATTAAAATTAATTTGACAAAATTCCAAAAATGTGGGTAAGAGCATTAAAAGACATCTTTACAGATGGAAGTCTGGTTTTCGACTGCCAAAAATGGTGGTTCTTCCAGCTATGTGTTTTCCTACAGGAAGAGGTGGGTCTAGGCAGATAGACAGTGACATCAGCAGCGGAAAAGTCGTCAATCTTCTGGTCTGCAGAGATAGGAAAAGAAAAGGCGTTATCACAGAATGGCATCCCCTGGAGTGGCAGAGAATTACCATGACCAGAGCTATTAAAACTGTCCCCTATGTACAATATATGTATGTTATAATAATGAAACCTGCTTGGATTGTGCCACACTTATATATTTAAAGTCAGTAACATTTCAATAGAGCCAGTCCAGCATGTAATGTCCATGAATTAAATGTGCTGACTGACATTTGTTTCCTTATTTGTATTCACCAGCATTCAGAATGATTCATCATTTAGATATTGGTAGAGAGTGAATCATTTGTTTGGCAGAGTCAACCAGGATGATTTAACTTATTTCTCTGGACAGAACCATGGATGAGCTTAGTCTGCTTTTCAAAATCTGGATCACACATTTAGTTTTAATTGCCCTGTGCTCCCTTATTTACCATTGTGTAGCCACAAAACAAAATTAAAATTCCCCATGAGTTGTAAAAATGAGAAGAGAGCCATCAGAAGATCAGCTAGTACAGCATTAATGGAAGCTGGAGACTATCTCAACAGAACCAGGGACAAGAGTAATTAACCATAGCACACAATCATTCAAACATCCATCCATCCATTATCCAACCAGCTATATCCTAACTACAGGGTCACGGGGGTCTGCTGGAGCCAATCCCAGCCAACACAGGGCGCAAGGCAGGAAACAAACCCTGGGCAGGGCGCCAGCCCACCGCAGATCATTCAAACATCCACACACAATTCATAGTGCGCCACTATAAAGTTGTAGTAAAATTTAACACAGATATCTTTAAGGTGTGGTAAGAAACATATTCTTTGAAATTTAACCTTAAAATGGGAAGAACATGCAAATTCCTCACATAAAGCGACCAAGGGCAGGAACTGAACTGTTTTGCTTAAATTGGACAGAATTACAATGATCTAAAATGTCCATGAATAAGTAAAATATTCAAGTGAGTTATATAAAATGTTGGGATGAACAAGCTGAATCCAATATTCATCAAGAAGTAATTAACCTTTTTAGTTATTTATTTTTAAACTAGACATGTTGATCTAAATATATTTGCTAATTTCTGCAAGTACTATGAATCAGATCTTAGAAGCATTTTAAAAACATTTTTAAAAACAAAACAATGCAATATATTACAAAGGAATAAATGCCGTGCTATTCGTCAGCTTTGCAGAATGCATCACTACAGATGTTATGGCAGGCACACATTTTTCATGACAGCTGCTGTACAATTCCTCTTGACATGGCATTTGACTTTTTCAGATTTTGCATGAGAATTGCATGGCAACTTCCATGAGAAATTCACTGTGTGCCTGCTGTAACATCTGTAGTGTTTTGGTTGATGATTTACTAAGAATCTGGCAAATTTTAATACTGCCTCATTATTCAATAGTGGACATTTGCATTTAGCTGATGTACTACAAAGAAATGCATGCAAATAACCATACCTTTGGCAGTATAGACAAAGATTTTATACCACCCCATTTAATAATTATGCGTTGTTGGCAAAAAAGTGCCACACTGAGGCTAGTCATGGAGCTTACTGACTTATCTTGGATAACTAGTCAATTTTTGAATGATGCAGACAAATAACATGTCAATTATATGAGGCAGGCCTATAATAAGGATTAATAATGACAGTTTAATGATTTTCTAATATTTATAATGAAACAACTTTTGAACAGAGACGTGCACAAAGGAGTGGCTATGGTAGCTCAAGTCCCCGCCCCTTTCCCCTCATTGGCCCTTTCCTCCCCTTAAGACTCAAGTGCCGGGGCACACATCCTTTTCATTGCAAGAAATAGAGAGAAAGCAGTGATGCGCAACATACTTTATTAAAGCTATGTCCACTATTAGTGGCAATCCCATAAGGAAATAATATATTGACTATGGTAATTATTGTTATTAATGCCACAAAAAATCTATAATAAAATAATCATGTTCCAGTTTTGTAGTTTTGTATGATATTATGACATGAAAAATGTACAAGCTGCATATACTTTAGATGATTACAGCAGCTTTTTAAGTTTGCTTGTTACAGTTTTTAACCACTCCCTACTATTAGTGAATTAGCAACATAACTCCTTTGAAATAAGAGTCTTCCATATGTGCATATACCCTAGGTAAAGAAGTTAAAGAAACTAATAAACCATAGTTGCAGAAAATGTAATATTTATGCATTTTTAAAAGGAAAATTGCAATAAAGGACTTTAGTTATCTCCTGCTCCTGTTTAAAATTCATGCAATCAACTTCTCATGAGGCTGTGAGAAGTACTCTTTTCAGGTCGGTGTAACTGCATCTTAATGTTGGTTTTTCACTGAAAGTTGGAAAATTGTGATTTCAGGAGCTGGTAAATATGAAAAACATCTACCTACCTTTTGACTGAAACCACAGCAAAACGTTCAATGAGGTGTTTACTTATTTTATTCCTATTACATTGGTCAATGTTTTAACTGGCTTTAAATGTTATTGAGGAAACACCATTTTAATGTGGAAATCACAAGATAGTAGGCATAGGCTAAGGATGCATCAGAATGGCTGTATGGCTTCTCTTGCAAAACCCCAATTAGAATTATGTTTTCTGTCAAACGCCAGGAACCAAACATTGGACTGTTGGTAAAATAAGAACTGGGCAGTCAAGGCTGAAAAAGATGTGCCAGGAACACATGGCAAAATTATATCTTTTTTTTTTAATTAACATATAATACCAGTTAAATGATAGACTTGTAGATTATAATTGAACATCTGTTGTTGTTTTTTTTTAATCTTCACTCTAATTCTCTGTTTTTAGCTTGCTTTGTTGAGTTTATTATGCAGCAACAACAAGCATATACCTCCACCAGGGTGCAAAACAGGCCATGAAAGTTGCTGCATCCTCCCTGTGAAAAGGCAAAACTTTGAGTCTTGACAACCAGTTGAACTTAATGAAAAAATCCTCATCTTAGAGTCACTGACTGCTAATTTATGATGAGACTTGTTTTATATATCTGAGCCACTTTGTCTTCTGTGGTGAATAGGTCACCGTTGACAGTCAGCTCCAATCTGTTGAATCCAAATCACGACACGTGGATGATTTATTTCTGACAGGACCATTGCTTAACTGCTGTAAGCATATACATCTTTGAGGACATATCTTCTGATTGTACTGACTGAAGTGCCCTGCATGTTCAACTGAAGTAGACTCTGTGACAATGATGACTTTTAAAGTAGACAAGTGATGTCAGTTGTGTCCCTCTGTAATGATTCAATGGATTCAAGATTATCTGCCAATTCACTTAACTTGTTATTACTTGCCAACTTAACCAGCTTGTTACTTATATTCCTATCTAAATCATTTATATATATTAAAAATAGCAGCGGCCCTAACATTGACCCCTGTGGAACACCACTCTTAACATCAGCCAATTCTGATGAGGTTCCTCGCACCATCACCATCTGCCTCCTGTGTCTGAGCCAATTCTGCACCCATCTACAAACAACACCCTGAACTCCCACTTCTTTAAGTTTGATGCCCAACCTCTCATGTGACACCTTATCAAATGCTTTCTGAAAGTCCAGATGAATAATATCATATGCTCCACTTACTCCCTTTTTCTTGCTTTCTCATAGAATTCCAGCATGTTGGTAAACCTCTCTCTTCTGAACCCATGTTATCTGTTCAGTAAAACACCTGTTCTTGCCATGTTTTACTTAATCTTATCCTTAATAATTCCTTCCACTAATTTCCCTGCAATTGCTTGGATCTTCCCAGCCACCCTTTATATATAATAAGATAATGTTTGCCATTTTCCACTCCGTATAAAGGGTTTATATATATATATATATATATATATATATATATATATATATATATATTGTAGAGACTGACCCGGACACAGACAGGCAGACACGTCAATGTCACCCAATACACGTTTATTCGTCATATTTACAGTGCCACACAAACCCCAAAGTCCTGGACACAACACAATGCCTTTCCTTCTTCAGGCTTCCTCGTTGCCTCTCCACCAAGACCTTGTCTGTCGACCTCCTGACTTCAGCCATCATATGAAGGGAGGCGGCCCCTTTTATAATCACCAGTCAACCACCAGGGGGCGCCCGAGTGCCTGAGGAGCCCTGGCCCTCAGCACTTCCGCCACACCCAGAATTACTGGGGAGAAGAAGACCCGTGACACCCAGAGTGCTTCCGGGTGTGCAGCCGGTACTTCCGCTACACTGGGGAGTACCGGCGGAAGCTAATCGGGAGGCACCTGGAGCACATCTGGGACTGTATAAAAGGGGTCGTCTCCCTCCATTCAAGTGGAGGTGGTTAGAAGACAGAGAGAGAGACATTGTAAAGAGGCCTGGACTTTGGGGGAGTTTGGGGTTGTGTGTGCACTTTGTAAATAGTAGTGTAAATAAACTTGAGGTGGTGCTTATTACAATGTCTGCCTGTTTGTGTCCTGTCTGAATATATATACCCGCTAACCTCAAGAACTTGAGTGTAAATATTATCTTGTGCTGGTGATTTGTAGGATATCAGCCTATTTAATCCAAGCAGTATTTCTCCCTCTACAATTTCCAAATCACTCAGTTCCTCCTTAGTAGTCCCGTTTACTACTGGGAGGTTATCTACTACCTCACATGTGAAGATTTCAGAAAATTGCGAGTTTAGAGCACCTGTTATTTCATTGTCTGTATTTTTAAAATTCTCCTTTAATATTCCTGATGCACTTCACCTCCTCCTTGACTGTTGCTTTACTACTAAAATACTGAAACAATCTCTTTGGGTCATTTCTCGCCTTATCTGCTATATTCCTCTCTAACTGCCTCTCTAATATCCTTCTTAATGGTTGACCCAATGTTCTCATACTCCCTACGATTCACATTGGAGTCTTATACGCCTTATATCCCTGTTTTTTTTAACTGTTAATTAACCCACTGCAGATTTTTTTTTAATTTCCTAATTTAAATTTAAGTATGTAAATACACTGCATTATATTTAAACATTTTGAAACATATTCCCTTGCTCCTCAGCTGTCTCCGTACTTAAAAGCTTATCCCAGTTTATCCTCCTTAGACTTTGCTACATCTGCTCAAAATTTTCCCTACCAAAGTTAAACTTAATAGCTTTATTTTTGCATCTGCACTCTTCCGAAACACTGAGAACTGTATTATATGATAGTCATTTGATCCTAGTGGTTCAACCACCTCTACACCCTCAACCTCATCCTGATTATTACAAAAAACAAAATCTAGACAGACTGCAACATAATGTGTTAAAAAACAGTCACTGATTACTTATAAAAACTCCTGTTTTTGTGCTCCACTGTTTAAAATGTTATCTCAGTTAATTTTCAGGTAGTTAAAGTCCCCCATGACTACAATATCATCCTGTAAACTTGCCTTTTTAATATTACAAAAAATATGCATTGAAATTATTGTTTGCTTTGGGCGGTCTATAAAAAACTGCTAAAATAAGGCCTCTTTCCCTAATGCTTTCCAGACAAAGGGGTACAACCTTTACTTTGCACAGTGATCGTAGCCCACCTATCTCTACCCAGTCTGGAATCTCCTCCTGTGCCACTTTAAAGGTGCACACTTTCTCTCTAAAGGACACCTAGGCCAGGTAAACCAATTTTCTACTAACGTCCAACTCTGTTTAAATTCACACTAAAACTAATCTTATTTGATTATTCACAGCTTACTGCCTGATGAAGCACTGTGAAGAAAATGAATTCAACCAATCAAAAGAAATGAAAGACTGAATTTTGTTTTAATCTATGACAGTATGTATATTTGTAGCCAGCATTTAAAATGCGATGGAGGTACATAAAGTTTATTTACTGCTCTAAGATTTATGTGGCACTGAGCCATTTCAGCTGGAACAATTTTGGTATCCTACAGACATGTTAAATCAAATTTCTAAAGTGCAAATGCATGTCTTGGAGGTAATGCACATTTTTTGATAACGGACAGCAGCACACCAGGTCCCTTCTCAGTGGAACAGGACTATAAAATGGCAGGCGCTCCTAGTTAGTATACACAACATAACTATGATGTGATTTTTTTTCCTGACAATTTGAATTGTAAGCTAAAACTCTGTATGTTTGAGTGTTTTATGGAAGGACCTTAGTAACTAACATACAATAACATGAAAAACATCATTGATCAGATAATGCTAATTTATAAGATTACAGTAAATTTACCTTGCTTATTCTGTATTATAATATGCTGACATCTGTCAAAATCAGAGCAAACCAACATTAAATATAAAAAAACATGTTGGCTGAAACTGGACACAGAGAAATGAATAGACTCATGGTGGTAATTCTAAAGGAATTCCTCCATAGTGCTGCAATTCATTTTTGGAAGTGAAAGAAGAGAGGTGGAATAAACACAATCCATTGCTGCCTAACTAATAGTAAGTTTATCTGTCTTCGCAACACTTGCATCTCTGTGTGTGTATATATATATATATATATATATATATATATATATATATATATATATATATATATATATATATATATATATATAATATAAAATCCAACATCTGTCTGTCTGCTTTTCATGAGAGAACTACTTAACGGATTTAGGTTGTTTTTTTTCTATAATTTGCTTGAACATTCCGTTTGATTTTGCAACTTCTCTTATCGCGCTAAGAGTCATAGTTCACTTGTAGGAGCGATATACGTATTCCCAATCTGAGACAGAGGCTGTGGGCCGAGGGGAGGGGGCAGCGTGACGTTAGGAGTAGGGAGTCAGGCAGGGCCCTCCTCAATGTCCTGTTTCACTACTATACGGGCGGATGGCTAGTATTTTATAAAAAGATCTTTCACCAAGTCTCTACATAAACTAAGGGAATATCCAGTGAATTAACTTATGAAAAGAACTTGTAAGCTGAAATGCAGAAAGAATAAATTAGTGAACCAGTTCTTCTATAAACATACCAAGTTGCAACTCCAAAGTGGCATTTGAATGATTCAGTTACTGAACTGTCACGTCGTCACGTGACACATTACACACAGTAAACATGAAGTCAGAATCAGCAGAAATACATTTAAGTTTATTATTAACAGTCATTTACTGCTATTTACTGTTACCATGTTGCTATTATTATTTTTTAATAGGTTGGACTAACTGAATACTGTAACTCACAGTGTCAAAAATTATAGTCTTTTCATTAACTTAAACTAAGTGATTTGAACCAGATTTCCTGGCCAATAAAGAAATGAAACGGATGGCAATGAAGCTTTAGTGGCAGAGCACAACTTGTGCTGAAATCATTCAGAAGGTAAGGAAACCAGAGAGAGCAAGCAAACCAAATACAAGGTTAAAATTCCTTAATTCCTTTAACAATTACCAAAATGCTGCTAGGAAGGAGACATTAAACTAATACTGGTTGTAACCAGAAAAATGTTGATATTTAAGGAATGCAAAAATGTATATGTTAACATAAAATGAACAGAAAACATGGTAGTTATACTGATCCAAATCCTTATTGGCAGGTGATTGATTGTTGGATCTCTAAATTAGATCTTCATAAAGCATTTTCCTTCTAATTCCAGATCTATAGTTTATTAAGCTGTTGAGGCCCAGATCTACATTAGTATAATTGAATTTTTGTGTATTATGTAAAAAATGTGACAAATAAGACAAGAGTCGCACTTTTAGCAACCATTTTAAAGGTTTGTCTAGACATTGTGCTATTTGCATACCAAAAATAATGCTTATCCATTAAATTTTCCTGAATGAGAAATCATCAGAACCATCAGTCCTATCAGAGCTTGTTTTTAATTTTTGGTTCGCATCATTAAAATGATCAAAAATGACGATTACTAAATCAGATGTGCAGTGCATAATAATTTTAATTAATTTAATTTAGAAATACTAATACCTCCATGTACTGTAAATAATAAAGTAATTTACTATTAAAAAAGCAAATGTATCTAAGTGTCTGTGAATCAAATATTACTAATGTGTAAATGAACCATTTACAGATTGCCTCAAAACTCTTGACTTAATTCAAAGAAAAAAAAAAAGTGTTTCGAGTATTTCCACAATTAAGTGAATGGGATTGGTGAGCTCTGTGGGGCAGAATGGCCTGTTCTGTGAACATTAGAACAATGTAGACGAGAAGATAATGTAACTGAAGGGAGGCACACAGGCATTGATGCAAAATTTAACTTACACTAAGCCAAATGTACGGTAATTTGTTTCTTAGAACTATATATGTTTCAGCTGGAAGTATTTATGCAAAAGTTTTGAAACACAGTTAATGAAGTAAATGTGTTCTGGGATTTTAGG
Organism: Polypterus senegalus; assembly: GCF_016835505.1. Classification (NCBI taxonomy): domain Eukaryota; kingdom Metazoa; phylum Chordata; class Cladistia; order Polypteriformes; family Polypteridae; genus Polypterus; species Polypterus senegalus. Next base: position 152,236,470 of record NC_053157.1, read on the forward strand.
CCTTGATAAAAACTTTTGTTATTAGAGGTAAATTTAATATAGGAGGAATCATGCTCTATGCCGTCTCCATTCTTGTCCGCCTTACAAGACTCCTGCTGTGGGTAGCCACTGGTGACTCCTTCCATGAGCCTTCAGGCAGCTCCCCATGCTCTTGTCTGCCTTGTTCACTTACCTAGATACTTCCTGTTATCAGCTTCACCTAACACAGTACTCAGGATTTGAGACAACACTCCCAATCCAACTCTGAGAAATAATCCAAACCAGGGATCCTTATCAAGACTAGTCAGTTGTCAAAGACCTAGTCTAATGGACCTCAGCAGCAAAGGAACATCTCCAAAGTACTTGTAGGTAATTGCTTCCTATCCATGACCCCTCTTCCAGGCTCTGTAACGGCTCATTTCATAATTCTGCTATGTTGCATTTCTTTTCTCCCACTTGTACTCTCTGTATTATCTGAACTCAAAGATACTGCTTTATGTTTTCTTAACAAATTATATTTAATATAAAAAGTATTAATATAACTGTAGTAATTTCACTAAGATTTGTGTGTGAAAGCTTCATATTTTGCAGCACATATAGTATCAAAGGCAGACAACAAGTGTTCTGTGTAAGGAAGCTGCACAATGACAGCACACTGGTAGACTGGTACTTCAATTTTACGCACCACCATGGCCCATTTTATGGAGGCTTTGTTATAAAGGAGCTTCATTCGCAGAGGATTTGTTAACCGAGGTACAACCGTAATGTATAAACAAATTTGTATTAACATTGTTCAGTTACTTAAGTAACTATTTTAAAATGCTACCAATGTAAAGTTAACATTAATAATTACAGCAAATGAAAAAGTACTTACTATTCATTTTTATTTTTGAATGCAAAATACTTGATTAATCAAAACAAAACCATCAAGTTAATTCTGTCTGCAAGAGCTTAGATGCTGGCTTACAGGAATTTTTTTTTTTGCCCATTTTCGCACATGATCACTTCAGCAGCTCTCTTGCCTTTATAAAAGTAAAGTCATATAAATTGCTGTTAAATGTCAACACCTGCTAAACAGTGCGACTTCCTTTTGTAGTGTTGATTTTCACTGTTACAATGTTATAATTAACACTTGAGGTGGGTGAATATTTTAAAATGACGAACAATTACATTTCAAGAGGACGGAAAATGCAAAAGCTTTTCTTTTAATTTATGAGGTAATAAAAATTGTATTAATAAAAATAAAAACCTCAAATTTATAAAAATAAAGGGGATGGCCTAGTAGAGATGTGGTGCCTTATAGAGTCAGTGTCCTGTCTTCAAATCCTGGCCTGGACAGTGACCGTGCGGAGTTCTGTGTGTGTGCATTGGTTCTTCTTCTTGCTGTAGTGGAAAATGTACTTGAAACCTTCTGCCTGTTCAACCAGGATATCTTCACATTTGTAGGTGTACTTCTAAATTAGAAAATGAGATCAGATATAAGATTTAATTTTATATGTTGTTCTCTGATAACAGTTTACATATAAGACGCCTTGTTTCTTTGAACCAGACACTTAGTTAATACTCTTAATATGTTTAACTAACTTGGGACTTTACATAATACGTAATGGCATAAGTGGTATTACTAGAATGTACTATTTGTGTGCTGACTGAAGTAAATTAAAACATAGTTGAATGTTATATAAATTAACATAAACAATAAAAAGAACTGTTCTCTTAAGACTTGCTGTGCAGGGTGTTGCTGCTCACATGGTGAGGCTCCACTGGCCAGCTGTCAAAAAGGACACTCATTTTGGAGTTCATTTCTAATGATGACTCAAGACTTAAAAGTTCTTTATCTACGAAGTATTTTCTGCAATGTTCCCAAAGACACCGGATATTAGTTTGTGACTTTAAACAAGCTATACAGGAGCGGATGCATAAATAAGCTCTGTGATGGTCTATTGTCCAAATGTGCTTTCTGGCTAATGTCCAAGGCTACTGGGTTAGACACTGGTCCTCCAGAGCTGGTAGGACCGATGAATATAATAAGTGGCTAGGTTTCAACTGTTTGCAGAAAAATGGTATGAAACTTGGCTTTGAAGATGTACAAGGAGGTACCAAAAATAACCAGAAAATTGTTTTAATAATTTTGACTTACTAAATCTTTAGTGTCCTTCATGGGTGATCATAAAGAACAGCGAGTCTGTGTAAATTTTGTTTTCTCTTAGGGAAAACTGCTGCTGAAACTGCTTTTCAAGAGGAAGCTTTAAGTAAAACACAGGTCTACGAGTGATTTTTGTGTTTCAAAAGAGGGGAAATGTCACTTGCTCCATGCGACTTTTTCTTGTTCCCGTATATGAAAAAAAAAAAAAGAACTGAAAGGAAGTGTTTTTGTATCGTGGAGGAAGTCAATAGAAAAATTGCTACAGGCATTGGAGAAAGTTCCTCTTCAGCAATTCCAAAAATGTTTCCAACAGTGGGAAAACCATTGGGACAAGTGCATTCATTCACACAGAGAATACTTTGAAGGAAACTAAAGTTTCAGTTAAGTAAAAATTACGAAAACATTTTTTTCCCCCCAATTCCGATTATTTTTGGTACCCCCTTGTATTATTTGGTTCATGCAAAGATGAAAATCTTTAAGTAATTACCTGAAAATAAAACTACTGTAAAACTCATTCATATACAAGGTCATATAAAAAGAAGAACTGAAACTTTCCAATGGACCTTAAGATGCACAATCACTACATATCACAATAAAAAGGAAAACAAAATTAAGTTCAATTGAAGTGAACTTCTCAGACACTAAGGTACAAAATAAATGTTCATATGTATCCTGTTATTGTTTTTGCTGTGTATGTAGAGTATATTTCTTCTACTAAAATAATTAAAGGTCGGAACCATCTCAGATTTGAGGTTTTACGTTCAAATAACGAAGATTATTCTGACAACCTGTAAAAGGAGTGCTTACTGTTTATATGCTTGAGACTAACTGAGAAAGTGTAAGACACATACAGAATATGATACTACTAGCAGAATACCCGCGCTTCACAGCGGAGAAGTAGTGTGTTAAAGAAGTTATGAAAAAGAAAAGGAAAAATGTAAAAAATAACGTAACTTGATTGTTAATGTAATTGTTTTGTCATTGATATGAGTGTTGTTGTCATATCTATCTAAATCTATATATATATATATATATATATATATATATATATATATATATATATATATATATATATATATATATACATATACACATATATATATATACACATACATATATACATATATATATATATATATATGTATATATACATATACACAGACACATATATACATACATATATACACATACATCCACATATATATATACATATATATATCTACATATACACACACATATATATATATAAAAACATATATATACATACATATCTACATATATACAGTACATACACACACACGCACACAACTATCGTATATGTTCAAGTTTTATTTAAATTTTAAATAGAAAGAATTTTTATTTAGTCGACGGAATATTATTCGAATAAATCAACTCAAACCTTAAATAACTTATAATATTTTGCTCTCCATAAAAATATATCCTGTCTAAATTATACAAGTTAGAAATAAAGTAAATGTTAAAAGAACAAACATTCAAATTTCTTAACTCTTATGTAATTTTATATAAAAAATAAACTTAAATTTTAAATATCCCAAAAGATTTTGCTCCCCATAAAAATATATCCTGTCAAAATTATACAAATTAAAATATGAACATGGTGCATAACAAAACCTGGAAATATAAATAAAATGTGTTCCTTTCAGCAATAACAAATCAAATCATTCAGTTGTCTTTGCTCATATGTCATTTTAGAGCTGGACGCCTGGCATCTTTTTTTGGCAACAAATTCGTTTATGTTTGGTGTGAGGTTCTGTGTTGTGGAGATTCTCAGGATGGACTGCAGGTGCTCATCAGTGAGGCGACTCCTGTGTGCTGTTTTGTTCGTCTTCATCACTGAGAAGAGCTTCTCACACAGATATGTGGTACCAAACATGCACAAGGTTCGAGCCGCATGTAGACGGAGCTGGAGCATTTTTGCGGGAATGGAGTGAATAAACTGTGCGGGCCCTGCAGTATCGTACTTTGCCTTCAGTGTGCCATTACACTGCAGCTCAGTCACCTCCATCTGAATCTGCACAGGTGCAGTTTCCACATCGACAGCAAATGGGTTGCGAAACAACTCAAAATTCTTTTTTTGTTCTTCAAAGTCACCAAAGTGCCTTGCGAACTCAGTGCACTCATTTTATCAGCAAAGTGCGTATTTGGGAACACCGTTGTGCCGACTTGGTTCAACATTACTTGGCAACAGGGAAAGTGGGGCAAGTTGCACTGGTGCATTTGTGTCTCCCATAAAAGTAGCTTCACTTGAAATCACTTTGTGATTTTGCACGGGTAAAAACGTCTGCTGAAGTGTCAGATTCTTCTTTAACTCTTCTGCTTTCTGTATCTTGTGCATTGCATTCAGGTCTTTCAGGTTATCTTGATGTTTTGTCTCATAGTGCCGTCTTAGATTACATTCTGTAATTACAGCCACATTAGCTCCACAAATGAGACACACGGGTTTACCGGCAATGTCAGTAAACATATACTCAGCCTCCCATCGGTTTTTAAAGGCTCTATTTTCAGAATCACCTTTTCTCTTCGGCATCGTGGGCTAGCTTCGCAATAACTTGCAGCATCATAAGCTAGACTTGATTAACGCGGTAAGTGTTCGGCAAGGCAGCTGAAGCGCTGTATTATGGGATCTGTAGTTTATCGTGTTACCAGCCGTGGGCCTTGAGTTTGACACATATGGACTAAATAGAACTTGAAAAGATATATTTTTTCAAATGTGATCGCGCAATTCAGATCGAGTTGACGCGCACTACAGTACATCGAGCCCGCGTGCTATTGTGGTTTTGTCTGCGTGCCTCAATAAGTCATCCTCCCCTCGCTCTTACTTTTTACCGTTCATTTAATGAATACACTGAGCATGGCTTTACCAAAACAATCATTGATCGCGAATAAAGTATCCATTATTCATAAAGCTTCAATTGGTGATCTGTCTTTCTGCGTTAACCGCATATTTTTCATACGTCTCAAACCAAGGGGATCCGAGGCTAAAATGGAAGCGCGCCTACATACTCAGTGCATCCCCTCTCGGGAATCGAACCTCGGAAGCCGGCGCTAGAGGCGAAGCCTGTACTATTGCGCCATGGCGTGTGGTTTGTCTATTTGAGCGTAGCAGTGTAATTCAGTTTTTGTTCAGCACTCTTTGGAACTGTTGCTTTTTGTCTGCGCACTGCGTCAGTTCACGTGAGCCGCTGAATATGGTTTTATATGTCACTCGCTCGCTTCTAATTGTTTCGCTGCCTTCTTAATTATATAATGCATGTTTTCTTAAGCGCCTTTTGGAGCTCTTCCTGGTTTTCTACGTACTGCGTGATTACGTGGGAGGCGTGATGATGTCACACGAAACTCCGCCCCCCACGACTTTCGAGCTCAACTCCATTACAGTAAATGGAGAAAAATAGCTTCTAGTTCTGACCATTACGCATAGAAATTCGAAATGAAACCTCCCCAACTTTTGTAAGTAAGCTGTAAGGAATAAGCCTGCCAAATTTCAGCCTTCTACCTACACGGGAAGTTGGAGAATTAGTGATGAATCAGTGAGTGAGTGAGGGCTTTGCCTTTTATTAGTATAGATTTAGCCCAGCAGAAAAAGCTTAAATGCTAAACAAAGAAAAAAAAAGCAACCCCAAATGTTTACATATAAATGTATACATAAAAAGTAAGCAGAGGCATGTAAAAAAATAAAAATATATATTAATTTATTATTAATATGATGAATATTTTGTAAGATTTTATACGTTTTTCAAAGTTAAGGGATCTGCTTAATAATAAAAACAATAAATTTCTAATAAAGAAATGAGTTAAAGAGTAATCCAGTTACAGTTCTGATGCAGAAAAATATTTACTACATTAATTTCATTTATGTTGCTGTTGATAGCTTATTATTGTGCGAGTATAATTACAGCAGCAACAGCTAACACTGAAAACTATTACAAATCCTTAGAACCATGTAGCTTTAAGATTCAAAACATGGAACTATTTACATTGAAAGTTATCTATTTGTGGAATGCAATTAAAAAAAACACGCTGCAGTACACAAAACTACAATACTTTCCACTTGGTTCAATACTGTAACTCTAAATAAACATATAGCTCTTACAGGTAAACTAGTTTGAGTAGGTGTTTCCAGTATGTCACTTTCCTAAAGAAAGTCTTTAGAAATACATTTTTAAAACCCTATACCTAACTTTTCTTGACAAGATTTCTAAGTTTTCTGTTTGAGGGTTTACATAGTGAAGTGGAAACAACATTCCTCACGCTAATTGCTGTTGGCAGTGTTTTTTCTTGAGGGGGTTGTTCATTTCCTGATTAAGTAAACTGCAGTATGCCTTGGAATATCTGAACTTAAGTCTGTTAGAAATTACTAGAATACTAATCGTCTAAAAGGTCTTACAAAGTCTTTCACACAGCCATCCAATTCTATCCTGCCACGGGCACAAGTAAACTAGAAGCACACTTTTCACTCTCCACATTGTACTGCCAACATTTTTTATGAAAACAAGGTCCATGCATTTCCTGCTAAACCCTATTCTTTTTCAAAACAGTATAAAAATATATTATGCTTATGCAAGTAATTTAATATATACAGTACAGCAGTTGTACATTACATTTAAAACTGCACATGTAATATCATTTGCTTTTAACTGTTTTAATACTGTTAATGGTTTTAATTATGGAATGTGCTTATACTTTTTCTGTAATATCAATGCCAATCAAAGGTCCTCCCCACAAGTTCAAAAAGTCTTTTGTTAGGCTGATGAAAGAACTGATAAAGCTTTGCAAGGACAGTGGGTGCAACCTGAGGATGGGCTCTTCCTTTCGACTCATGTAAACACCTTTCTCTGCCATTTTCTCGGAGGCAAAAAAAGCCTTTTGTTTTGTTGAAATAGAAGTTGGAAGCATTAATCTGAGGAGAGAGACTTAAAAACTTCTCCACCTTTTTCATTTCAGGCAAAGGGTCTCTGATTAACTGATCTCCATCCACTAAATGAATGTGTGTCAAAGGAAAGTACTTTAGCCATTTCTGCATATGAATGTAGTATAGGCTCCTGTTTATTGCTTTATAGTCCACATTTATTTCCCCATTTTTAATAAGCACCGTCTCAATCGGCTGAGAGTGCTTGTGCTTCTGTAAGCGATTGTAAAACACCTGGGTGTAGTCTGACAAGACTCTCTCAGTAGGGTCCCTCAAGATTAAAAGCAGCTTGGTGTCCGAGTTGATTTTATAAATTCTCTCTGGAACTTTGCTGGATGTGAAGTAGGCTGGTGTCTTTTCCACTGTTATTTGATGTGGGTATGATAAAGGCATCTGGCTGATATACCAGTATAAACCCTTTTCGAAGTTGCTCTCCCAGTCAAAAAAGTGAACCTCACTCTCTGCTGCGACGATGTCAGGGTGCAGACTGAGCATTTCAATGAGTGCTCTCGTCCCACCTTTTCTCACACCTATGATAATAGTCTGAGGAAAACACTGCTTAGTTCCATTGGGATGAAGAGTGGGTTGTACTTCACCAGGGTATGGAGATGCTCTCTGTGACCAGTCAGATGTTGGAGTGAGTGCTTCAGTGTCTTGGCTTCCTGCAGGTCTGGCACGAAAAGAGTGCAACCGAAAAACAAACATTAACAGTCCAAACAGAAAGCCTGCCATTACAGATGTCCTCTTCCTGGCTTAATTTTGACAGACGAATGAACTAAAATCCACATGGAACAGAACGTGAAAAGTTCATTGCTGGCAGATAACATACAGTCCTTAGGGGGAACATCTAAAGAATAGGAAAAAAATGACAGACTGGTTAGTATAATAATATAATAATTCCAACAGCACAGCAAAGCATATGCAATTAAAGGAATTGTTTACACCGTTCAATTACCGATTACGTGAACTTGCTTTTTCCATTACCATGACACAGGAAGACGAAACCTATCATAGCAGTTGAGTAGATAAGACACCACCTGATGCATCGCTCAGCGAAAAGTCACACATCCTGTGCACAGCAAACCAAACTTGAGTAGATAAGACTCCACCAGCTGCATCGCTCAGCATAAAGTCACACATCCTGTGCACACCAAACCAAACTGGACTTTGAAAATGAAGAACCCAGAGAAAAGCCAATGAATATTCAAACTCTACATACAAATACAGTTTGTGAAGGAAATAAAGCTCATGTTGCTGGGACTGGGATACAACAATGATCCAGCTTGTCAATTATAAATAACTGACAATCAGATGCTCAAAAGTATAGAGAAGGTGAAAAAAAAAAAACTACAAACGGAGCAAATAAAACACATTGTTGACTTTAAAGAAAGTGATTTTAACTTCACTTCACTGGTTAAACAGAAACCATTTTTCAAAAGAAAATGAGTGGTGAAATCACACACATCCATCCATCCATCCATTATCCAGCCCACTATATCCTAACTACAGGGTCACGGGGGTCTGCTGGAACCAATCCCAGCCAGCACAGGGTGAAAGGCAGGAAACAAACCCCGGGCAGGGCACCAGCCCACTGCAATCACACACAACTGACAGCAACAATTACATCTCATAAATAAACTTTAAACAAGTCAAAAAACATAAACTTTAATGTAGATCAGAAAATAACCTTAAACTTGAAAAAATGCTGGGCAAGTAATGCTACAAAATTTCACATTTAAAATAAACAGAATAATAATCTGTTGTTCAATAAATATGTTTTGTGGTCTTAATACAAAATGTAACCCATTACACAATTCAGTGACATAAGAAATAAGGTATGTAAAACAGAAAATTAAAACCAAACCCCACAAAAGAATCAGTGACTCTTTCATGCTCAGTTGTTGAGAAGAGGAACAACTTTGTAACTAGTCGAAAGACTTCATGTTTGAACAATAAGTTACAACGATATACATCTGTTCATAAAAAAGTCAGAATTGAAAACAACTAAGAAATACAACATCTTTTGTCCAAACAGACACAAATAAAAAAAGTCATTGCAAATGATCATTTACAAGTAAAGAATTACAATGGCAATACCATTATTTGAGGTTTGCAGGTCAATGCCAGTAACCTGGGAGATATTCCAGAGACACTGCAAAGTGCAGATGGACTTTTTATTAGTTAGCAAGAAAAAGAACACAAAAAGGGAGTGAGGAAGAAACTATAGTAATATTAAGACAAAGCGTGGCACCCAACAGTCTTTTCTTTTTACAAAAGGTGTCTGTAACTCCTAGCTTGCATACTCTTTATCCTTACCAGAACAACTTACAACAGTAATTACATAAAGATTTCCCAACACTGTGTTCCACTATTTTATATTTTTTTTTTGTGTTTTATTTGTGGGCTAGGATTTGCCAATATTAACATGTTTATAATTGTACCGATCTGTTTTGTAAAACAGCTGGACATTTTAAAAATTAATGTTAAAAGTACAGTATTCTTTGCAGTTTGGAGGTACACAGATTAACACCCTTATTGAGATTCATGTTAGTAATTGTGGTATATAAGCCCCGCATCATCGTTTTATGCACTTTGAACCATCATGTTACAGAGATAAGTGCTAAATATATTGAGAGGGTGCCAGCAAACTAAAAGTATGCTCCAATTATATAGCACCTTTCCCAAAGACCATCATCAGTGACACTCTACACATCAAATAAGAATAAAATGCAAAGATAAAAAGGTACATTACATTCAACACTTACTACACAAGAATAAAAAAACAAAAGAACTAAACTCTACCATGGTATCAAATGAAAGTTAATATTGACAAGAATCACAGCAGAATGTCATTAGCATAAGTACGTATATGTTAGCTTTAAGAGGATTTAATAAAGGACTCTCCAAAATGCAATTATTTGTTTAGCAATATTTCAAAATTTTAGCTGTGGACCCTCACAGTGCAGCGTGGGGAGAGTGATCCACACAGCACAAGCTTGAAAGGTCATTTGAATGCTGATGAAGATACAGACAATGGGACTTGGGAATTATGAGAGGGTCAGTTTGAGAAGACTTCATGTACCTGAGATGTTTATATAGTATTTAAACAGTGATAACAGTCTGGGGTGTTCACTAAGGCAATAGCCAAGTTTTGAAAATTGAGGCAAATTGGATTGTAAATCTGGATTCTGGTGGTAGTACTTTAAATCTGTAATATGACTGATCCCTTTATCAAGGATATCTACAGTACTTTATAGTGAACTGGTCCTTCATCTGCACCATTAACCTTCTGAATTTGACAGGGCATAGACTCAACAAAGTGCCCAAGGTGTTGTATAGATATGCTGGGCCAATGTGTTCTCTGCTTGTTGAATAATTTGTTGCATCTCATACTATAGATTCTGGATTGGACCGAGATCATGTGACTAAAGAAGGTACTGCATTTTTATAAATTCACTGTTGTATTCTTGGGACCATTACAGGTCTTTCCTAGCTTTATGGCATGGAATACTATTCTGCTAAACAAACAAAAAAGCTAGTTTATAGATTTTATGTTGCTGCATTGTCGAGATGCATCTAATTGGCAATGATATTTATGCAGCACATAGTATCTTTCACCAAGAAACACAAAGGGTACAAAAAAAAAAAATACTACTCACCAATACACCACCACTACCATCCTACATTGATAAACTGATGAATAAAGGCAATTTTTGATCCTCCCATTGCAGGAATGAGGAGTGATGTTTTCAGTCCTCCAGTGTTTGTTAGTCTACTGCACCTTTATATTCTTGGTTTTTTTTTTAAACTAATAAAAAGTGGAGCAGAATGGCTGACTGAATCAAAAAGTTTAGTTAGGATCACACCGCCTTACTAGGAACAGTTGTTCAACTGTTTTGTTTTACCTTTCAGTTTGATGCTAACTTACAGGTATGCTGTTGTGAAGTGCCTTCTTGAATAAAAATTTAGGTTATGTTCCTGACCAGTATATGTATGTATTCATCGGACTGTAATTTCTACTAGTGTTTCCCTACCGCTGTAATTAGTGGGTGGGCCACTAATTTCACCAGCCTAGTAATCACCAAGCAATCCACTTGAGGCACTGTGGTACACTCGAAGTAAATCTCATACATTTGTCTCTGTCTCTGTGAAATTTTTATCTATGGTGCTTGCTTGGTTACTTTTGTGCTGTTCTTATTGGAGAATCAAATGGCTGTTAAAACTGCCTTCTTCTTGCCCTACACATGAGACAAAAATGAATGTTTTAGAATCAGCGTGAAAACAATCTTGTACTTGGTCATGCACTGTAATTCACTTGTAGTGACAGCTCCAACCATTGGTGACTGGTAGGATTTTAACAACTTCAGGCATTAAATGTGACATACCTTCTGTATAGAATCCGTTGAGAGTTGTTTTGAGATGTGAATATTACACTCCCTTCATGTAGTAACATGACTAAATACATTTTCTACTTTCCCTCCCTCTCTCTCTCTGAATGATTTACAGTATCTTATAATGTAAAGCAAACAGCATTGCTCTGAACTCCCATTTACTATAGCAAGTAAGAAAATGTGATTCAATTAAAAATTTGTAGGCCTTTTTTAAGGGCATGTCTTTTAAGGGTGCAAATAAAATAAAAATTTGCATGGATTCCCATTTATGTTGTACAAAAATGTTTTTGGATTATTTAAATTATTTGTTGCTCCAACTATTTATTTATTCATTGGTACCACCTCTCCAAGAGAGAACAAGCCAAATCAAGCAGCAACTAGTGCCACCAACTAATAAAAACATTGTAGGGAAAAGTCAGATTCCAACTTTAGACATCCATTTGCTAATGAACCAAGCATTTGACCAGAAGGCAACACCTGTACTGACAAACTAAATTTTATTCTGATTTCCAGACAACTAGGTCTTTCTGCCTTCATCTCATCCAGATTAGGTATCTAGTCTACCAGTGCCATGGTATCCTCAGAGCTAATGGGCAGTTAGCACACTTTTGCATAGACAAATCAGTCATTTAAATTGGACCACAGTAGTTAATTATCTAGAGCTAGTACGCATTCACCTCTAAACCGATTCTCTAGTTTCTACCTATGCGATGCACAGACTGCAGTATTAGGCAATGAAGAGAATTGTGCTGAATTGGAGGAACTTAAATGTCGGCTATGTTGTTATACCTGCCGAGAAATGCAGCCAGCTTGATTACCAGTGCAGTACACTTCGCCAAAGAGAAATAACAATGTAAAACCTTTGTAGACAGCCTTGTAAACGAAAAGCTGAGTGATTTGCAGGAAATCTTCTTGCTCTCAGCCTTCCTTAAACAGAACAAAGAAGAATATTTGTCCATGTATGCTGGGCGGTCTCCTGTTGTTTCACAAGCTGCAAATGCACATCTGAAAGTGTCAGTGTGTTATCCACGCGACACTACAGACTCTAATACACCATTATAAATACAGATGTGACTCCTGCTAACACTGCTAGTCAGCCTAAGGGTGTGGGTGCAAAACTACCATGTAAATGCATCTAAGAGAATCCAGCTGCCACTACTAATCAGCTCTTCACAAAATGCAATATATAGAGCAAACAAATAAAGCTGTGTGCCTATATACAGCAATAAATATGAAAGCGCAGGTCTATGGAGCAGCTCTGCACCAGAATGTCCAAGTAAACATCCATGCTCCAGTCAAGGGTTGCTATGGTCCCAGAGTTCTACAATTGCTGCAGTTTTTTCTTTAAATCAGAATTCCAATGTTTATGATTTACTTCAGTTAGTTTGCTAGTTAATATTCCAAATCCTTAATTGCTTATTTTACTCTTAAGCACCTGTATTCGCCATTTCATAGCCAGCTGCCAATTAACATAGATATCCAAAAGACACAGGAGCCAGCAGTTCATCGAGTTACTTTGTCCCATTTACAACTGTGTGTGTGTTAGCCACAAAGCATATTTCTTTAATAAAGTACTCTGAAAGAAATGGGAGAGAAAAAGTGAAAGAAGGAATTACTAATTTGCTCCAGGCCTCAAATCATTTGGGTGAAATACTAGGAAAGGAAAAAATGACAGTGTAGGAATGACCTGCATTGATAAAATAAAAACACTAACAAACCATAAACAGTCTGTTATTGGCAAGGATTTTGTTCTATTTAGGCAACTGGGGTGGGACAAAAAACCTGCTGCTACTCCAACCTTCCAAGGCTAAATTTAAGCAACTTTGCTTAAGACTGTTGAATATCCTCTTTGCTTTCATCAGCCAAATTTGGAGCAAAACATTGCTCAGGCACTGTATCACTACCCAGCATATACAGCATCTCATACAAAAGAATCAATCTGTTAGATCCATCCAACCTTGCATCTTCTCTACTCACTACTCACGTTCTGAAGCGCATATGATGAATTTACTGACTCACTGCTCTACAGTCCCAAGCCTTATTTTATTTTGAGAGTGGTAAGGAAAGGAACTTTAATTAGTTTGTTGGTTCTATTCAGTCATTTTTGGGATGTTGCAAACTCTTAATGTCTCCAATGGAAATTAATTGAAATGTGTCTCACATGTAGACTGGCATTACCTCCCACTTTCTGTGATGGATTTGTTGAGTGCTACATAAACCATAGGATTCTGATAGAAGATACTAATCAAACTAAGTGGAACACAACCCCTCCACCTACAGACCAGGTAACAGGAAAAATGCATGTCACAGAAAGCCACATTTTGATATCAAAGGAAAAAAGAAAATTAGAGAAAGTAATACCATCCGTGTATTTCAGGAAGAAAGGAAGACTACCCTTGGACTAAGGAAAATAATCTATTATGCAGAAGTAGTATAAGATAAAGCAGCTGCGTGTTGTGTACAAACAAGGAGCAAGTTCTTGACGATACTATTCTTCCCATACAGTTAATGTACAGAATATTACCTTAGAAGTTAAATAAAGGCCACATTGTGACAAGAATTTAAAAAAGATAGTTGTTGGAAATGTGCACATTCACATAAACCTCAAGACAGCAATTTACCATACTGAATGGAGTATTTACAGACCAGAATCAGAAACTTCTGATCATAGTTATGGACATTTTCTTTGATGTACAAGCAAGTACACATAAACCCATACTAAAGGCTATAATGGTACAATGTTTCACAATACTGCGTGAGCCATTGTGGCCTGTGCCTTAACAATGGTTCAGAGTGAACAGTTATCATGCTTTTCAGCTGTGCACAAGATAGAGGAGAGAACATAGACATGTATTATTGAGTCAGAGAGAAGACTTTTTGTAGATTTGTGGCTCACACAATGAGTAATTTGAGGGATTTTCAGAGGGCACAACTTTTACGAAGGAAAGGTAGAGTTGAGAGATATTTCTGACATAAGCCACTTCTGAAAGACTGACCTGGACACCAAAGTGTAGCATTTTGTTTCAATTCCCCAAGTACTCCTCAACTGCTGCTGATACGAACTCAGTAAGGGCTAATGTGCTGCCTATGAGATGTCATGAGGACTATTTTCTTCCAGTTGCGTTCCTGAAAGAGGACTTAGACAAAGAGCTTATCTTGGCTAAAGTTTAGCAGACCATTTTTGGACTAAATTTTAGACTAACTTTGTGGTATTTTCATCACAAAGACATTCGGCTTAGCAAAAAACAGCATACTAACTGAACTTCATGGTTGGGCAGTATATTCTGATAATTGATCCTCTGTTACCTAAAGGCCAATAGGAAAAGTTACGTTGACACCTGAATTAGGTGAAGGAGGGAGTTTCTACTTCCTCTTGTTTAGGTCAGTGACGATACTAAAAGTCCAATATGCTAGTGTAACATAATCTTAGTTTCTTCTTAGTTTTAAATTAGTTGCACAAGATTGCCAGCGGCTGTTTCAGCGAGTTTAATGTGGGTCATGCCCTCTGCTAGAATGGGTTTTACTGCTTTTCTTCTTTTTTCCTTTTTGTTCCGTTGCTTTAACCTCTCAATGTGGAGACGACATACTTCACTGTTGTAAATTGCATTCTTCAATTTAATGGTAGCTACTAGAATTTACCAATCTCTACTTTGCAGTCACCGGGTTCTGACCTTATAACCTTGGACATCTGTTTGTTGTATCCCTGCATACAAGCACAACTTGCAGAGGTCCCCATTCGGCTCTCTCTATCGTAGTGGTTCTTAACCTTTATCCCCCAGTGCACCACAGGAATATTGGAGTCACTCCCTAAAAAGGCCATGGTATTTACCCTCTTGTTCTTCTGCTGTAGTCTTGCATGTTTGGCTTTTAACTTACATTTATTAACAAATGCAAATTTGATGCTAGTGTTATAATACAGCTTGTGTTTTTTAAAGCAAAATGAAAAATTAATAGGCCATTTAAACAAGCTGACACTATAATCCAAATTATTGTGCATATGTGGGAAGTCCAGCCAATCTCTATCCCGGCCTGAAGTTTGACACCCCCACTATAACTTGATTTTTAGTGATTTAATAATTTTTCTGCCATTTATAATTATTTTTATTCATCTTGGGGTGCCATTGAATGGTTTCTTGGGCACCCAGTGGGCCATGGACCCCCAGTTAAAAGTCTCTACTCTAAAAGACTGTTACACACTTTGTTTAACATTGTGGTGCTCAGCCATCAGTTGACTAAGTGAAGCCCGTACATTACTTTATATCAGTCATGTCATCTACTGTTTGGCCGTAAGTTGTTTCTGACCACATGGACACTGAGGTATGGATTCTTCTTGGGTGAAGGGTAATACATGTGTGAAAAACCCAAACTGGGCTGCCATTTTTGATATGATCGGTATTTATGAAGTTCACTACCACACCATCTACACACAAACTTGAATATTTAGCTTTGCCTGCTCTTCTTCTGAATCTCAGCTACTGCCGATCTATCTCCCTTGAACAGCACCGAGTAATCAATTACATTTTAAGGGCTAGAGTACCTAATAATGTGGCCAGATAATGTATGTTAATACTAAAAACAGATCTGCATTAAGATTCAAAAAGTCATCTAAAACAAGATATTCTTTTCATAAATTCTATTGTAATTATTTGCAACAACAAGAAGACAATCTCTGCATATGTTTATTACAGGAAACTGAAAAGCAGGGAACATAAATATAAATGATATATACAGGGTATTATCATTACCACTAATAATTAGCAATAAACTCTGACAGCAGCAGTTCCTGAAAATAGGCAAGCAAATTACAGTATGTAAGAACAAGGCAAAACAATATCCATTTTACTTTTTACATTTTCTCCTTTGATAAAAATTACTGCCATGAACCAGATGTCACAAAATTGCACTTTTGTAGCTCTTTGGAATGTGACTAACATTGTACACAAGTTATTAAACCAGCCCCTGAAGACAATGATATTGAAACTGTATTTACAATTAAATTACAAGTAAATTAACAAAGCAGATTTTATATTATTATTACAGTTTATGCATCTACATTGCCAACAGTATTTATAATACAGAGTCTTTCAAGAAACAGAAATGAGATGGATTTTATCCCTTGGTATTAAAAAAAAATGTTTAGGATAAACTGAGTCCAATATTTTGCTGGCATAATTATGAAATTTAGAAAGACATATATTTAAGTAGACAGAAAACTCCCTTTCTCCTAGTTCTGGATGTAGAGAGTTCATCTGGGTACAGTGCAGGAGTTAGTCTGCAATGGGGTACAAGACCACTAAAATGCACAGTTACACATACTGAGTGAGTTAATTTATAATAATTGGCGTAACAGGGTTGGTTTATTTAAGAAAAAACACTGCTGAATTAAACAAATACCTAAAACACCAACACAGCACTGCCCACACAAATACAAATAAAAACCTGTTATTTTCAGGACACATTTCTTTAAGCTTGTGACATGCATCATGTAAATTTCCTGTGTAAAAAAACTGGATAAGCACAAATTAATATGAGACTGACATGTGCTGTAGTCTGACATACATTGGACATAAATTAAACATTCTGGCATTAAGTGCACAAGAAATACTGAGATATCAGTTATAGAGATTGGTTTTGTCAGTGCCTCTAAAAGAAAAAACCCTTTTAACTTATGAGTATTATATATTAGTGACTATGTGTAAACATGTATATAAAAATACTGATCTTCAGATTTGGTCAAGATGAAAAACTGATTTGGAGATTAGGAATGAAGCAGGTTTTAAGTCATAGAGACAGATGTGGCCTTTACTAGTGTATGTCTCTTCCAGCTACTTATTGAAATTACTGATTTCCTCAGGGGAAAAAAAGAAAGAGATGATCTCCAGCATCACATTCACAAGACAGTGCCACTTCTCAGATCCTTGTATGACACTTGACAGCTATGGTGTATCACAAGCTCTTACATTAGAAGAGCAGACAGGTTAAGTTACTTGCTCAAGATCTCCAAGTGACCTTGTCAATTCTAACCTGGCACCTTTGCCTCTACAGCACACTGTCAGCCTTGGAAAAAGAACCAAAGGATGAAATTACATTAATGTCTTGTTATTCCTTAAAATTCAACAAAAAGTTAAATGTGCAATCATTTGACTGTGCCAATATTTTTAATATGCATAAGCAATGAACTTGTTTTCAAGCTGTTTTAAACTCTATTACTACACAATAGGTTTAGTATAAACTTACCGGAGCTGATAATTTTAGAGTTTGGATTAATTCAATTTACCTGCTTTCTTAGGGTAAATGAATGCATTTAAAAAAAAATCTTAAAAAACAGAAAATGATGTGGTTCTTATTGTGGTGTACTCATTCCCCAACTAAACACCCACCAATTACAGTGTGCATAGGAAATAATCATATATAATAATAGTCATCTCAGGGATTCCATATTTTTATTTATTTATTTATTTGAAACTGTTGCTACTACATCTTTCACTTGGCTGTTATAAGTAAATACAGCTGGATAAATATATGTGTATGTCTTCATTTCAGGCTGCAAAGCAACAAAATGTGAATATTCTGAAGGGAGGTGATTCTTTTCTATACACACTGTAAAGCAGGCAGCCATCTCATCTTCATTCAAGGCGATAATAAGTCACTAAAACAATTTTAGGTGCAGTTGTCTTACACATCCATCAATTCTTTAAATATGAAAAACTCTTGAATACACATATTCAACATGTCATTTCTTTTTACTGCGTGCAAAAGTACCTTGAATTGAACAACACCGACTATTCATTTTTTCAGATAGTGTTACTATTTTAACGTTTTGACCTAAAAGGTGTTAGAAAAGGATAGATGGGTGACTTAATAAAACAGCTGTTTTATTTCACCTATAAGCACAAACTGTCATCTGTATTTTTATGTATCTACGTTATCTTACACCTAATTAGCAATTAGTTGTCATTCGCTGCATTTTCTCTTCAAGAATCACTTATATATTCAGACAAAATTAATTTCTCCTTAATGAAAATCTTACAATACCTATTTATGGATTACATTTATCATATGTAAATTTAAAAATTAAACATCTCCAAAGTATAGAAGTGTTCTTTGGTTTTAATCAGTGTTATCTCATAGAATGGATGTCTTATTTGACTGAAACCAACTGGGGATTAAATGTACTTTAGCAGATTGAAAAAAACTGCTTAGATGATTTTCTGTCACTTTGTACAGTAAAGATGTTAAAAGTCTTTGTAATATTTTTGTTTCACTAAACAAGAATAGAAAGGAAGACTAGTTAACACATAACATGCATATAGATTATGATATCACCACCAAAGAGCTCTAAATGCAATCTGTTAAAAAGAGAAACTATAATACTGTAATTACAAAAATATTAATCTTCACAACTACACTTTAAGGTTGACATAAGCATCATCAGGTGTTCCAGAAAAAGTTTGCAATATATTGTATAACCAAGAAACAAAAACAATGCACTTGGATAGAAGTAAAAGAAGTCATTCTTGTCATCTTAACCAAAAAGAAACATTCCCAATACCCCAGAGTTTATCTTTTAATAAAAACTCAACCAAAACCAGAAAAGGTGGTGAATCTGCTCTAAAGTAGCATTCACCATGGAAGGGTTTATATATAAACGACTGAGCCAACTGAAAACTACATGACTCATTCAAACACGTTTTCATAGTTATCAAAACAAAAGATCGCTAGGATTTCAAAATAGAATCCCTCTTTTAAGTATGGAACAAAACCCATTTGTGGAATAAGTGAAAAAAATCCATTACTGACTGCCAAAGTGAAAACCAGATGGTTTACATTCTAGCTCAATAAACATTCAGAACCTACTGCATTCACGGTGAAGCATGTCAAGCACAACATGATTGTTGCTGTGGTTGTGGAGACACAGTAGGTGTAAACCACAAATTTCATTACCAGAAATGTTTTCTCAAACACCCATCATGAAAAACCTTCTCTGTGCTACCACTGCATATCCGGAACGACAGCTGCAGGTAAGCTATATTTCGAAGTTCAAGGACCACATTATTTGGGGGGAGGTCTGATGTGCTTCAACGTCTCTTCAAGCTGTTTGTGTAATGTAAATAACACTACACCCCAAAAATTCACTTCAGCAATCACAAAGACACTACTGTTTCTCAAAAAGGGACCATTAAAAACTTTCAGCGCCTTTACATATTTGCAGAATACAATAACTGGCACATAATTTAAATCTACTAATATCAAAATGATTTAAATTTGACTAATTTCTTTCAGTGACCTCATACATATTTATGTCTACCTCAGATTATAACCACTACTCTAGTATGTATACAAGCAAGAAAATAAAAAATAAGACAATATACTACATCAAATCCATTAAATAAAGCACCCAATAATGTACACCTGCACATTATGCTGATAAACTAACATGCATTACCTTTCTGCATCAAAAGAATATATAATGCATGCACTGGAAAACATTTAAGGTAAATTGACCACAATTATTTGTCAGAACAATAAAGTGTTTTTTAAACTAGCAGTATTGAAAGATAATTAAATTATCTATAGGTATTGACCAACTATCGTACTTTCCTAACAAATGTCTTCAGAATTAGATCTGGCAAAAATAATTACAGGATTTCACTGTTTTTCTTTGGAATTACAAGAGTAGATACCCTGATGTTCCAGTAATCCTCTGTTTATTGTAACAAAGCAACAAGGCAATGGGTATTTATTTTAGATGAAATAATAGAATCATAAACCCCATAGAAAATCATGCCAAATGCCAGGACAACACAAAACCCATAAAGAGAATTGTCAAGGCTTGTAACTTCTAATGAATTTCCAGATGCTGCCTTAAATAAATCATTCCATTGTATTTTCCTTTTAAGTATTCCTGTCAAGCTTGCCCTCAATGGCAGTTTCAACACAGTACTATCTGCTGACAGTACTGAGTTAAGAGTACAACCAAGAAATAACACACTAGAAGATAAGAGACTCAGTCATAATATGTCAAGACTAAAAATAAACTGACCCACTTGATAAACAAAGTAGAAAAAATAGCAAATGCAGCATGTCAAAATAACAGACAAACTTAAAAGAATTCCTTGATAGAATACTTAATTTTTATGTCCCGGTATGTGGTCCATTCCATATCTACTAACAGTTAAATGCCTTTGGCAACTGCTGGACTGAAAAGTTAAATGTTACTCTTCACTTTTGCTACCCTTTGTCTAGGCTACGCTGCCCTATCAAGAATGCTCTATTGTCAGGGGTGATAGGGAGGGTAGAAGCCATTGTTATAAATACAAAAGGCGAGTTATCCTACCTCACAACATGTTAAAAACTGAAAAGTAACTGCTTACAAATTTGGAATAACAATCAGTAACGGAAGCTAGCAAAATTAATATAACTTGCAAAAGGCTTTAAAAAAAAGGGCTTCACTTGTATCCGTTGAAAATTGTTTTCTACATGTGCTTCTCTGCATTCTTATCAAACGCTGTACAGAGGTCGATACTACTTTACTGCTTAAACCAATTATTTTTTGTACTGTCTATATTAAGAGCAGTAGGTTACTTCATCTTTAATAAACACTTTTCCTAAATGATAACTTAAGCAAAATAAGCCAATCTTGCGCACCTCATGTACAAGACACACAAACCTAAAACACGCATCGCATCAGCCGACGCGAGTAGGGAGCCCACAGGTCTTTTATTACGTCGATTTTGCCAAAGATCGTGGGTGCAGATAGCAGTCACAATAAATTTAGCGTAGGAACTTTACAGATGAAAAAGAAACGATGTTTTGAGTGGGTTTCTTTTTCTCAAAGTCCAGGGAGGACGCGTCAAGTGTTGCAACCACCGCATCTACCGTATCCGTTATCTTCTAGCAGCAACCTAAAGTTAAGTGGCGCCACAAAGAAGTGATCATAATACGACTCCCATTTCCCTTAATTACAGGCTTCGTTTTCACCAGACTGCCTATTATCGGACAATTTAGAAAAAAAAAAGATGAACACGCTTAACAGAGCGTTATCTTCATCATATTAACATGACCGTATAGATCAGCTGAACGTCAGCCTTAGTTTAACTGAAGCAGCTGCCAACATGACATCCAACAACCCCGATTTATTTTTACATATCCAGAAGAGTTCAAAGATCACGACGAACAGAAAGCAAAAAAATCGTGTTTCTTTTTCTCTATTTTGCTCTTTTAGAAGGAGTTGTACAAGGTCTTACAGAAAATTCACTAACCTTTTAACAGAATCAGTTAACTGTGCGGTGTCAATCAACGATAAAAATGGTTACTGACACTGACACGTATGGTGGGTAACCCTAATAAGCTCTGTATGAAAACTCTTTAGTCACCAACACTCTCTGACTTTGGAGCATTCGCGGCTTCACTGTGGGTGTTTCATTATTTGTGTCTGTTGTCTCCAAACCATCTTTAATCGATTTCGGTTCATATATAAAATTACAAAGTTGTAGTGACAGACTTACAATGGATGAACAACGCGTCGATTAAGTTTGTTAGCTAGTGGCTTTCTTTCGCTTCTCCACCCTGCCGATGCCCACATACAACATTACTTACCTGTCACAGCGGGGAAGTCCGCACACCGCACCACAACATTCCTGTACGCCGTCGCCGTGCTTCTCTAAATCGCTGCCACTCCTACATACAGATGGGGGTCCTCTCTTACTCTTTTTCTTCTGTTTCTTATCGGTTAAAGAAAAAACAAAAAGTCACCGCATGAAACCCAGGAGCTACAGCTCATACTGCTGTAGAGACGCACTGCGAAACAGCCCGCAGTTTTGTGATCATTTGCTGCTTCGCGTTTGCCGATTAAACGTCTCTCACTTGCGTAATCCCTCCTCCTCCGTGACGTAAACGGGCTTCGGGAAATCCGGAAAGGGTAGGATAAGTTTACCTAAAGAGTGATGCCAGGGCTTGCCAGGTTTGTCATTGTGTAGATAGCCTACTTTAGGGAACGGCACAAAAAGTCAGAAGACGGCGTCGGCGGTGCTCATTTGAGACTCATTAAACAGTGACCGGCTGTCTAATCTCTCGAGTAGACTGGACTGTTCAACTACTTAAGTATTTTACCGAAAAAAGTAACTAGCACCTAGCTGCAGTTCCTTTCATTGGCCGCGACGACAACCTAAAAATAGTACGGCGTATAATATTTGAAGTACTTCTAGTGAATAAGGTGTCTTTCCCATGAAACGTTAAAGTAATCATTATCTTTTGATGAGTCCAAAGCCGAAGGAACAAATCGGGGTATCCCTTGGTGTTTCGTGCACTTGAAAAGCGGTTTTTCTATGCCAGAAAGCAAAACACGACGGGGCTGGCCTCTTGGAGATCGGGGATTGAAATTCCTAAAATATGGGAAAAAAAGTCCCGGAAACAAAACACCACCGGTTCAAAATGTGTTGTTTACTATTACAGCATTAAAAACGTGTGGGAATGATTTAAAGGATACGGAGATATAGCTTCTATAGTATTGTCAGTTATTAAATAATGGGGATGTGATAAGGGTGGAGTTCAATTAACAAATGTATCTCACAATGTACACGTTTTTATGTGGCCGTAAATATACGTTTGCATGGTAGTCATCGGCCCACCCTGGCTTCCCAAAGATTTTCTTATCGGTCACGTTTACGGTTTTGGATGCACTGATTGTGAAAAGCATTTAAATGGACATAGTGGGATAAAATAGAAAGAAGTTAACTGAAGACAAAAACAATAGAATTACAAATGTACCAGGGATGTTTAAATGAAAGAAAAGCATGGTAAAAAGGTGTACTGAAGGGGATAAAAGAAGATACAAAGGAGGTCTGGAAATTATTTTACAGCTTAATCGTAGGAACACAAAACAAACCGAATAAAGTTTTAGAAAACCAAGTGATGACAATTCTTAAGCATTTGTTTCTAAACAAGGTCAAGAAAAAAGCGAATTTAAAAGAGACATAGGCAAGATTAAAACATTTTGTATAGTTGTGATTTGCACATTAAGTATTATTTTTTCAATACAAAAGTTTTAGTGAATAGAACATTTGAAAAATGCATGTAAATAAAAGAGGTAGCTTTCCATTTCACTAGAAGCATCTTTTGTCAATTCTGTTGTACTTTCTTAGGTGGCTAATGGTAGATTTATAGGTGTATAGGATCATTACAGTTAGGTGAAATTGTTACTTGGGAACAGATTATGGCTACTTCATAAAATTATAGTTACTTCTTGCATAGTGCACTCAATGTACACTATTAAAAATGTGGTGCTGTAATTTATACCATACTGCAATATTTTAGGTATAGATTTTTTATCCTATGACATAAAATTTCTTAAAATCCAATTCAAGGTCACCAAATTCTATACTGGCAGCACTGAAAATTCTGTGATATTCTGAAAAATGTTTATTTTTATAGTGTCTTTACCGAGTGTAGCTCTTTGCATTTTTACAGTTGATTCTGGCAAGGTACATGACTTGGTGAGGTTCTATCAGTAAGGCAAAAGAAAGAATATCAATGATGATATTTTATTTTAAAGCCCACTTCCAATTATGTCTTTTGTTAAATTGCCTGTCAACTTTGCATTTTCACAGAAACAATGTTTTATATGAGGCAGGGTTAAAATTAATCCATATTTATATAATGTTACAACATGTGTCTGACTCTACAAAACATCCTCAAGGTTACAGTAAAGTCTTTTACACTTCATTCATTATCTGCATGTACTTTGTCTATAGAGGCACAAAGCAGGAACTAAGCTGGGCATCATAAGGAACACTTAGGCACATATCTGCACTAACTCACATCATGGCAAGTTAAATTCGTCAGCTGATTTGACACCCACATATTTAGATTGTGCAAAGAAAACCTTTAAAACTCTAACAAGCATAGAGTGAGTGTACAAACTCTTTAAAGACATTGATCAGGTTGGGATTTGAACCCAATGTACTGGACTTTTAGATTTCTATAAATATACAATTTTTATTAATTCGCATGAACGTTCTTATCATAAATTTTATAGCTTAAATCTAGTAACTGTTCCATCAGGCTCAAAAGGTACATACCTACTAGACCATTCTTTATAGACTGGTGAGTACTGATAACAGACAGGGTAGAAAACAGCAGTGCATTGAACAACTTTGTACTTGTAAAAATACGTGTACTGGCAATTTTAAAAAGTTAGTTATATAGGAACAATAACTTGGAAGCTATCTCACAATAATTGAAAGATAAAAGGCTGTTTTGTATGAATATACTGTAGGTAAATGAAGCAGAAAGAAAAAATGATTGATGCAGAGAAAAAAGAATGGAAACAATTATGGTAAGTTAAGAAACATTCACAGACTTTCTTAAAATACTAAAGAGTAATAGTAGAAATACTAGTATTGTCAATTGTACAGAGTACAGTGAAATTCTAGTAGCCTTGCTCTGTGAGTTCTTGATATGTTTAATGTGATAATGTTTAGAATATTGAAATGTGATGTAGCAGTGAAATGTAACCTGCCTAAACCTAAATTGCGGTGTGTCCTTCTCCACTTTAAGTATTGTAGGGAGTCATCTGCTTATAAAGTGGAATATTACATATTCAGATATGGCTTTGGTAATAATGGCACCTTACCAATTCAAAAGTTGGCAATACAAGGGCCATAGATGGGATTGAATTTCTTTTCATTTAATCCTGAATGTGATATGTCAGGTGATTAAATCCATGGCTTATATTTAAGCCTTATGTGCAGGTTATTTATTGTTTTTACTATATATAACATAATTAAATTTACCATTTATATAAGTCCTGAGTACATTTTTCTTTTTGGATGTTCTGCTTTAACACTGCAGTAGATAATGTACTCAGTCATATAATACTCTTGCAGTTCTTCAGGTACTTTATTCAAGTTTTGACCTCATGGATGGTGTGACTTTATGAAACCTTATCCCAGCCGCCATTTTTTTCTGAAGTCTTTGCTTTCCTTCTACAAAAAAAAGGAAATCTCCCCACCCTGGTAACAATGCATAAGACATTCAGTTGTTCTGTTTGATGTAAAGTAGTGTTTGGGTGGTCTGATTAGAGCATTTGTTTTAGAAATCACATTTTCCTGGGGAAAAGTGGCAACCAGGATATTTTCAGAAGCTGTGTGCTGGGTAAAGGGGGGTTTGTGATGTACTTTGACAGGCCACTGCTTGTAAAATTGTATACTCGTGTAAGCAGATACTGTAGATAATTCCCACTGCATTTCATTGCTCAGTGAGAAGAAAAGATGCATTGTTTTGATGTTGGTTTACGCAAGTTTTGATGTTATTGTGATGATAGGGACTGTGCCAACTCATCACTAATACCACCCTGTTATTTTTTATGCAGCTAACAAATTACACTTTGGTCAAGAGAGTACCAATTTGAAAAAAGAATCAACTTCAACCTCACTTTCTAGTTACACAAGACAACCTATAAAAGTTACAATCATCTCCGAAGTACATAAGCCAAATATAAATGTTTTTAATTTGTCTTTCATGTAGCATACAGTAAATTATATTTGCCCCATCCTGCTCTTCATAAAATCAGTTTTCACAAAGGACTATCTAAGTACTAGCCAAAAGTACTTCACAAATCACTGCAGTTTATATTTACAGATAAAGAGACTATGGTTCAATATGTCCATACCACAGTGTGGTGCCAAACAGGTGAAACCTGAAATATGACATAACTCACTTAAAAAAAAAATCATAACAAAACAGTTGAGAGTGCTGAACTTAACAGAAAAAAAATGTAAAAATTTATACAACTGAACAGATTTCAGCCAAATCTAGTTAATACAGCTGAGTAAAGGTTTGGATTGTTTGGTTGAGCAGTGGGTAGTACTGTTGTCTCACAATTCTAGGGTCCTATGTTCAAACCATGAACGAATATGTTTACTGTGTACAGTTTACACTTTCTGTCTTGGTGGGTATTCCTCTCAAATCTCAAGAGATGTATGTCATTTGAATTGGCATTTCCTGACTGATCATGTGAGTGTGTGTGTGAGTGAGCTACAATGTGATGGGCTGGTGTGCTTTCTAGGGCTGCTTCCTAGCTATGGCATCCTGTAACCCTGAACTGGATTGAACAGAACTGGATTGAACAGGTTTGAGAATGTACTGGTACAAAGTACATTGAAATTCTTACTTCAATATCTGAACAACCTGCAACACTTTGCCATATGATGTATACAAATACAGAACTTCCTAAAATATTATGTTACTAGCTGACGCCCGCCGTAGGATACGACGGTGTTAGAATAGAAACGGAAAATGGTGAGAAAGGAATTCAGAAATCAGGAAGAAAGAAATACTTCTTGAAAGACGCAGTTGTGAATAGGTGTTTTGCTGGAGATGATTTGTGTCAAGAAATAACCCACTGATAGGAACAGGCAGTTGCTGGATCCCAGAATAGAGATGACGTTGTACAAAAACCCATCAACAGAGAAGATACTGTTGTTCATTTTATAACAAAGGCTTAGGAAACAACTAAGCAGTATAATGAAAATAGCAAGGAGCGAAACCAATGCCAATGGTCGAGAGCATAGACATATATAGACAGACGCTGCATTCACTGTGTTGCCCAGTCGACACAATACGTCAGCGCGTCCGCCCTATTGCGAGTGGCAAGATTGCCATTTAAACTAATATAGTTAGACATGGAAATTGGGTTTTCTGATGAAAAAACAATAACGTTTAAAACAGTATCGTTTACTTACAACAGATTTTGGTGAATCGTTTACATGCAATTATTTATATCCATTTATACATTAATAATGGAAATTATTAAATAATAATAATAATTATTATTAAATAATTCCTCCCATATAAGTAACATTTCTTGGGCTGCCTTCTTCCATCTCCGAAACATTTCTAGACTTCATCCTATTCTTATGCAACACAGTACTGAAGTATTGGTTAATGCCCGAGTCACCTCACGTATAGATTACTATAATGCTATTTTAACTGGCATCCCACAAAAACTTATCCATCGCTTACAACTTATTCAGATTATGCTGCCAGGATAATAACCTGCTGTTCTAAACCCACTTAATATATTACACCTACTCTCTCTCAACTTTACTGGCTCCCTGTTACTGTAACTACAGAATACAATACAAAATACCGCTCCTAAGATTTAAAGCTATCCACAACCTCACTGATCTCCAACAGACTTACACTCCTCTTGCTCATTCAGATCCTCATCTGCAGCTTTACTTTCTGTACCGCACATCAGACTCAGTGCTATGGGAGCTCGAGCGTCTCTCATAGTGCTCCTCAACTCGGGAATTCTCTTCCCTCTCATATACATCAGCTCGATTCAATAACACATTTTAAATCTGACCTCAAAACTTATCTTTTCAAACTGGCATACCAATTGTGAATTTTGCACTGTTACTGCCAGTTATCTTTGTTTGTTTGCTAATTATTGCTTTTTGATTTATCATTCTCTTGTTTTAATTTTACTAATGTTGTTTAATTTTATTGTAAGGTGACCTTGAGTGCTAAGATTATAAAGTGGGATTTTCCAGTGGCCAAATATAACCAAAACAATTGTTCAGCCTTACCTATGAAATGCAATCCCTGGGATCTGGTTTGGAGCATACAGCGGTTTGCACAATCCCAAGCAGCACTTGCATGAGGCACTTTTATCCATTACTTCACTCCACAGCAGTGCCACTCGCAATATGGTGGCGACGTTGACGTATGATGCTGCTGGTCATGCTGCGTCTAGTAATTCTATGTCTATGGTCCGAAGGAGGAATAGGAATCGAGAAAAGCAGCGTGGGGGTGTATGGGAGGCTGCAGGCAGTGTGGGTAAGGGTTTGGAAGAGAAGGAATAGGAATCGAGAAATGCTGTTTCGGCTGCGTGTGGGAGGGACCGGTTTTGAAGAGGAGGCAGAACAAACCAGAAGAGAAATATATATAAGAGATGCTCCCAGTTACCGAAACCTTAGGGGGTTCTGTGATATTATGAACATTACAATATGTTATGAGTTTCATTTCTAATTTCAATGTTTTTGATTGAACCACTAAGCATACAATGGTTTTCATGCACAGTAAATATTATTGTTCATTTATATTGTATTTTGGCATTACTAAGTGTTATGTTTCTGTGCACTGTGACTATAGTGTTCTTGGGCCTTCCAAACTTCAGTCTAAGCCAGACAGCTGTGAATGAAGATGAAGGAACAAGAGGCTCAGAATGCAAACTCCACTACCTTTCAAGGGAGGGATGTAGCAGACATTGTGTTAGTTGGACTGCTGGGCAGGTTGAAGTATATGTGCTGCACTGTTTAGACCAGCGGTTCTCAAACTGTGGGGCACGCCCCCCTGGAGGGGCACTGAAGCTGTACAAGGGGGGTGTCGAATTAATGAACAAGACATCAAAATTAATTTTTTACATTTTTATTTCAAAATTAAATTTGCAAGCATATAATCACAACGAATGCATTATAACTACAATTAAAATAAAGCATTTCTAAGGCATAGATCTAATGACTAACTGATGAGCAGCGCTGCTGCTGCTTTTATAGTCGCATATTTTCAATCCAGAAAGTTCGAGACGTATCGGTATCTGTCTCAAACATTCAGGTGACAATAGATCAGGTGATGATGTGGCGCGACTGCACCACATTGGCAGCGTAGCCAATATTGCCAAATTGAGTTAAATAATTTACTGCGTATTGGGTTATTTTCATGATACAACTAACAGCGGTATAGTATTTGTCAGACGAAAATACATATGTCTCACACAGATCGACTTCATCGGTGTCTTCGTTTACGAGATTTTTAAAAATGAAAACATATTTAACCGTTTCCTTACATAAAAAATAATTAAATAAGAATAAATAATTTACTCTTTGTTTCTGGGATTAGAATTACTACCAAAAACCACACAAGGCATTTTAACAATTATTATTTAAAAAAAATAAATTGCAAATATTTTATCGAAGTTAGCTGAACACATGCAAATCTTATGAAAGTAAAAATGATAGGATACCGCAACATCACATGAGTATCATACCTTTGTTAGTTGTATCATGGGTTATTATCATCTATCTTATATTATGCAGGGGGCGCAGAATTATTCCAGTTAGAATTGGGCGCAAAATACGAAAGTTTGAGAACCGCTGGCTTAGACTGTCCAGGTGAATTAATAATAATAATACAATAATAATAATAATATTTATATAACTCATTTATTAAACTTAAGGACACTTTACCAAATACTTAAGCCAGAAACAAAGAAGAATAAAAAAATAGAACAAACAATGTTGTTACAATATAGTTATATTCTACAAAGGTTAAAAGTATAAGACTGATGAATTTTTAGTTTAAAAAAAGAAAGCAAAGAGCAGCTGTACAAATGCTGATGTAAGGAGTCTTTGATGTGTGGGGCCATAATACTGAATGTCGTGTCACCACAGGAAGAATGTTTGGTATGTAGGACCATTATGAGCCTACTACCAGAGGTCCTAAGGGCATGTGGATGATTACATCTGTGAAGGAGGTGGTCAAGATATGTAGGATCTAGATCATACTAGAGTTTAAAAGCAATGAGCGGCAGTTAAAATTTGATATGTGAAAATAATGGCAAACATGTGGAAATGGTAAAGGACTGCAGTTATGTGCTCAGTTCATTTGGTGCAACCTATGAAGGTAGAATCAATAGAGAATCAGTGTTAGGGCTGAAGTCTGAAATCATAGCGGTAATTGGCTTGGGGGCAACTAATAACACTTCAGTCTTATCAGAGTTCATTCTAAGTAAATTAGTATCCAGTTAAATATTTAAATCAGTAATACATTCAACAGGTCAGTAGTATATCTAATATTAAGATAGATCTGAGTGATGTATATATGACAATGAAAGCTGAGATCAAATTGGTAAATAATTTGTCGTAAGGAGAGCATTTATATTAGAAAAAGAAGTTGACCGAGAACAGATCCCTGAAATACACCTTGGGTAACAAAAGCAGAAGAGGATGTACTCTATGTCCACTAATTCTAAGACATTACTTCCTGTCAGATGGATAAGATTTCAACTAGGACAGAACTGTGCCAGAAATATCAAGTCACAAAACATCCATCCATTTTCTAACCCGCTGAATCTGATTACAGGGTCACGGGGGTCTGCTGGAGCCAATCCCAGCCAACACAGGGCATAAGGCAGGAACCAATCCTGGGCAGGGTGCCAACCCACCGCAGGACACACACAAACACACCCACACACCAAGCACACACTAGGGCCAATGTAGAAACGCCAATCCACCTAACCTGCATGTCCTTGGAATGTGGGAGGAAACCGGAGCGCCTGGAGGAAACCCACGCAGACACGGGGAGAACATGCAAACTCCACGCAGGGAGGACCCGGGAAGCGAACCCGGGTCTCCTAACTGCGAGGCAGCAGCGCTACCACTGCGCCACCGTGCCGCCCCGTCACAAAACATGAGATAGGAAATATGATAATTTGCAGTGTCAAAGGCCACACTGAAGTCAAGAAGCTGGAGAATGTTGAGTGTCCCAGCATCAGCAGCTAAAAGAAGATTATCAACAGCTTTTCAGAGTGCAGTTTCAGTGCTGTGTAATTGTATAAAAAACAGACTGAAACCATTACTAAAGAGCCTGTTGAGTTAAATAAGTCAAAAGTTGCTTATTGACATCCCCTTCTAGCATTTTTGCAAGGAATGGGAGGTAGGAGATTGGTCTGAAGCTATCAAGGCCAGGGTGGATCAAGACCAGATTTCTTAAGAAGAGGTGTAACAACAGCGGTTTTAAGAAAAGGAGAAACACAGTCACAAGTGAGAGACATGTTAATGAGATGAGAGATGGAAACTGCAATACCTCAAGTGTAGGGCTTAAAATGAGAATTTGGAATATGATCAAGTTATAAGGAGGAGAATTTTGATTTTGAAATTAATTTAATGATACAGAAATGTTGTGACAAATTTAGTATGCGAGGGCTTAGCAATGCCAGGAAGCTTGTCATCGAAAATTTAAAATGGAGTTAATTTATATAATTTCTGATAGATGTTACCAACTTTATCCCTAAAAGTGGTAAAACTCTTGACATTGCTTGACAGATGATGTGGGAGGTTGTGTAGGTTTGCTTATTCTAGAAAATAGATTCTTGGCATAGTTTTTAATGGAAGAATAATACAAGGAACAAGCTTTATTTAAACCTTCCATGTACTTAAGTAAATGTTTATTGTAAACCATTTTCAAGCTAATAACCAGTTTTCTTCAACACCCTAGGCTTTGGAGTATACCACAGGGATGAACAAGAACCTGTGTGGTTCTTAGAGGGGCAAAATAATTAAGTGAGTTAGAACATGTAATTATACTGAGAAATCATGTCATCCAGGAGAGATCAGACTCCAAGTTGGGAGAAGCCTGTAAAGACTGTGAAAGCAAATGGATCAATAGATCTAATACTGTAAAAGGATATAGTACTTTTCTCCTAGCTTTTCTGAAAGGGAATGCAATGGTTATATTCTAAAAGTTTAGGATCACAAATCCCATCCAAGAAACCTGAGACAGTAATAACATCAAGACCAAAACAACAAATTAGATCTAATGTATTGCTATGACTAAAGGTAAGAAAACTAACATGTTACATCAAGTTAAAACATCAAGAGCAGTCAAACATTCATTAGTTAAAGATCAATCATTATCTATATGTATGTTAAAATCCCCCCAGCAGAATCATAACATTGCATACAACTATGGCAATTGTAATTAATTAAAGTTCAGACAGAAAATTAGATGAAATACAGTATTAAATGAATATTGTAGTTAACATTTAAAGCAATGTATACAAAGGATATTACATCAAAGAAGACAAACTCCTTACTTTTTAAGTTACAATGAAATACAACAGCCAGCTCACTACCCTTTCTCTTCAAATGAAATTTGAATAAAAATGTATATACCATTGCCATTAGATTTAAGTACATATAGTTCCCTGGTTGCTGTCACATCAAGAATAATTCAAAGCTTTTGTGGATAATTAAATTATAACACCACGTCTAGCATGAGTTGAAGCTGCAGTGCTGTCAAACATGGTAATTCTCTGAAGTGAGTAAAGAAGACCACAGTCAATTCTATTTGCTTTAGCTGACTTTAGCAGATTATATAACCACAAGCTTTGACTGAAGTTAACGAAAGCCCAGTGTTTTGAACCAGGAAATTAAATTATATTAGTGGGAGAAGTGTGATGCACATGAAGTAACATCTGGGAGAAGTGATGAACATACCTTAAGTGTCGCACAATCCCATGATCTTTACAGTGATAATAAGTCACAGAATTAAGCAAAACATTCATACTTTTTAGTTGAAATGATGAATATCTGAATGCCATAACAAACACTGTAGGAACCAGGTTGGAAATCTAGCGGTAGCACAGAGCTGACAAAATCCAGGAAAATGTCAACACCAAAAACAAGTTAAGGACTTTCAACAGTCACAGCAACAGCTCAAATCTTCTGAAACTACAGCACTTGCTTCTTTAGTTAGGATCAACAAACCTAACACCACATGGTCAGTTGGTAGAAGTTATAACCCAACCAACCAAAGACCTCTGAACACTCTCTGCTGTGAAAGAAAAAAACGTACTAATCGGCCAAGTTAAGAGGTGAGGTCTCACAGCAATTGGGCAGGTGGGAAAAACGGGTGGGCTGTTGCAGTGTCTCGATGAAGACCTCCTCAGTATGTGTTAATGCAGAAGTTCCAGATTTCCAGTAAGCAAAGTCCATAGCAAGCATATAGATATAAACAATAGCAAATTTTATGTTCATGGGTAGTGCTGGGTGGCATGACCAAAATTCTATATCACGGTATTTTTCAAAATGATATCGATTTCACGGTATTCAACTGTACTTTTTCCCATGCATGAGTGGATGTTAACCACATTTTCCACTGCAATTACTGCAGTAGACTGGCTAACAATAACCTATTCCACTGTCATGACAATTGTACATTGTACAAAAAAATATTTTAATGTGCACACAAGTATTAATACAGGTTTGCATGGCCCCATAAAGTGATACCTTTCAAGGGGGTGGCACTAATGAAGAGAAGGAATCACATTGCATGACAGTTGCAGTCAAAATATAGAACCTTTTTATTGAACAAATTTTGCAAACAACTTAAACTAAAATTTTGACAACATATTTTCAACTATCCAAAGAGGCATTTAGACATAGTAAAATATACAGAGGTGCTTGTCAAAAATTGTATTGCAATGAACATGTCTTAGAAAAGGAATAAATAGTACAAACCGGAATCCAAAAAAAGTTGGGATACTATACAAATCGTGAATAAAAACTGAATGCAATGATGTGGAGGTGCCAACTTCTAATATTTTATTCAGAATAGAACATAAATCACGGAACAAAAGTTTAAACTGAGAAAATGGCTCATTTTAAGGGAAAAATATGTTGATTCAGAATTTCATGGTGTCAACAAATCCCAAAAAAGTTGGGACAAGGCCATTTTCACCACTGTGTGGCATCTCCCCTTCTTCTTACAACACTCAACAGACGTCTGGGGACCGAGGAGACCAGTTTCTCAAGTTTAGAAATAGAAATGCTCTCCCATTCTTGTCTAATACAGGCCTCTAACTGTTCAATCGCCTTTGGGCCTTCTTTGTCGCACCTTCCTCTTTATGATGCGCCAAATGTTCTCTATAGGTGAAAGATCTGGACTGCAGACTGGCCATTTCAGTACCCGGATCCTTCTCCTACACAGCCATGATGTTGTGATTGATGCAGAATGTGGTCTGGCATTATCTTGTTGAAAAATGCAGGGTCTTCCCTGAAAGAGATGACGTCTGGATGGGAGCATATGTTGTTCTAGAACCTGAATATATTTTTCTGCATTGATGGTGCCTTTCCAGACATGCAAGCTGCCCATGCCACATGCACTCATGCAACCCCATACCATCAGAGATGCAGGCTTCTGAACTGAGCGTTGATAACAACTTGGGTTGTCCTTGTCCTCTTTGGTCCGGATAACATAACATGGCGTCCCAGATTTCCAAAAAGAACTTTGAATCATGACTCGTCTGACCACAGAACAGTCTTCCATTTTGCCACACTCCATTTTAAATGATCCCTGGCCCAGTGACAATGCCTGAGCTTGTGGATCTTACTTAGAAATGGCTTCTTCTTTGCACTGTAGAGTTTCAGCTGGCAACGGCGGATGACACGGTGGATTGTGTTCACTGACAATGGTTTCTGGAAGTATTCCTGAGCCCATTCTGTGATTTCCTTTACAGTAGCATTCCTGTTTGTGGTGCAGTGTCGTTTAAGGGCCGGAGATCACGGGCATCCAGTATGGTTTTATGGCCTTGACCCTTACGCACAGAGATTGTTCCAGATTCTCTGAATCTTCAGATGATGTTATGCACAGTTGATGATGATAGATGCAAAGTCTTTGCAATTTTTCGCTGGGTAACACCTTTCTGATATTCCTCCACTATCTTTCTGCACAACATTGTGGGAATTGGTGATCCTCTACCCATCTTGGCTTCTGAGAGACACTGCCACTCTGAGAAGCTCTTTTTATACCCAATCATGTTGCCAATTGACCTAATTAGTGTTTATTGGTCTTCCAGCTCTTCGTTATGCTCAAATTTACTTTTTCCAGCCTCTTATTGCTACTTGTCCCAACTTTTTTGGGATTTGTTGACACCGTGAAATTTTGAATCAACATATTTTTCCTTTAAAATGATACATTTACTCGGATTAAACGTTTGATCTGTCATCTACGTTCTATTACAAATAAAATATTGACATTTGCCATCTCCACATCATTGCATTCAGTTTTTATTCACAATTTGTGTAGTGTCCCAACTTTTTTGGAATCCGGTTTGTAAATATATTTTGTAAACCAAGTACACTTTCTTTCAATGTTAACAATCTCTGTTCACTGACATGTTAAAGTGACTTCTTAAAGAATTTTACCATCATTAAACTGCATAATATTTAAACTAATAAATAATAACAATAAAATAAATAATAGTGCGACTTCCAGTAACAATACTATTACTTCAAGACTTCAAGCCCCGGTGCATTACTCAGTATTCACCAAATACAAATAAAATAAAATAAAATAAAACAAGTGTAACTTGGTGATGACATCTTTATCAACTGAACCAAACTGCATTAATATGGACCTTTCTTCAAGCTAAGCTATATACATAAATAACAACTTGCATTTATAATGCTATTTGTGGTATAGCCCTATGGAAGCGTATTAAGGGCCATGGTGAAGAAAATAAAATATAGACACAGTGAAGAAAAAAAAAAAAAACTATATGTCGAGAATAAAGTTGACATGTTAACTTTATTCTCAACATTTCCACATTATTCTCGCCGTTTATATCTAGATTAAAGTCAACATTTTCACTTTATTCTCATAGTTTATTGTCATTCTAAAGTCAATGTTTAATTTACTAAACTTTCTCAAACCCCGTCATAAGATAACGTAGCACATTAAATGCTTTGTGTTACTGTTCTCTGACCCAATTGTTAATCGCTACTCGCTTCTTAAACTGACTTCCTCTGCACTAAGTGGCGGCACAGGCAGCGATCACCACACAGAATCCATTCACTTCGTGATATTCCTGCTCTCTGAAAATTTAGAATGCTAAGATAAATACTTGATATCATTTTCATAATGAAATGAATTAAAGCATGTATTAAACATGCACGGTAGTGTGGCGGTAGTGCTGCTCCCTCGAAGTAAGGAGTCTCCCCAGGTGTACGTTCAGTGTAGAGAATGTTATGGCAGATGTGATGAGGCTCCAAAAAACTGGATGTATGAATGAGTATCGCACAGGTTTAACTGAAATATTGTGTAAATGTTGGGTTCGTGATCTGATGGTCGGAGACACGAACACAGAATTAAATGGATGTTCTTCTAAGCGGGCTTTCTTTATTGCATGCATGCAGTCTCCATCTGACGTACCAAACCCTCAGCTCCTATCCTTCCTTTTTCTTTCTCCACCTAACCAATCACCACGCGATAAATGTCTTTGTGAAATTAAAACTAGTTATAAACTTAGACCGCGGAGTGTTCAGAACTTTAAAAAAATCTTTGTTACACATGTTTAATTATGCCATCCATTCAGGGTTGGCGCCCATCCCAGTAAGCATTGTGCGGGAGGCAGGAACAAATCCTGAACAGGGCGCCAGTTCATCGCAGGGTGAATACGAGCACACACATACACACTAGCAAGGTCAGTTTAGCATCACAAAACCCCACCCCTATATGACTTTGAAAGGAAACTGAAGCACACCGAGTAAACCAGAAAAACATGCACATTCAAGGCAGGGAACACCCGGGACCCCCTTGCTGCGAGGCAGCAGTGCAACCTCCATGCCACCGTGCCCCCACATGATTAATACATGCTTTAATGCATTTCATCATGAAAATGATATCAAGTATTTATCTTAGCATTCTAAATGTTCAGAGAGCAGGAGTATCATTAAATTAATGTATTCTGTGTGGTGATCACTGCCTGCGCCTCCTCTTAGAGCAAGAAGAAATCAGTTTAAGAAGCATGCAGAAATTAACATGGCTCGGGGAACACTTAACACAACGTATTTAATGTGCTAGATAACTTATGACAGGGTTTGAGAAAATCTAGTAAAATAAATATTCATTTTAAGATGAAGTTTAGTTTACGGTGTTCTACTTTAATGACAAATTATGAGAATAAAGTCAACATGTCGACTTTAATCTCGACATAAATGGCGAGAATAATGTAGAAATGTTGAATTTATTCTCGTCATAAGCGTCGAGATTAAAGTGGAAATATCGAGAATAAAGTCAACATGTCACACTATTACACAGTACCCAGGTACATTACATAGTATTGAAAAAAATAAAACAAGTACAACTTGGCTTGCAGTATTATCCAGTAGTATCGAAACAGTATTCACACATTTGAACATAATGGTCCACATCTGACCTTTTAAAACCAAAGTATCTCCAGACAACAGACACATCTCCTTTTTTCAGCAAAAGTTCTTCTGTGTCATCATGTTCAACTTTATTGTCTGCTACAGCTTCAGTTTCGGAATGTTCTCTGTCCATTTTCACCGTTCAATACCTTCACTAACGCATATACTCCGTTGCATTTGTGTTAAGTGCTGCAGCAATGAAAAATGTCCCCCCCTTTAAACAGTTTCCTGCTGCGCCACATTCTGAACGTTGTTTAGGCTATTTAAACCAGTGTTGCGATATAAGAAAAATCCATATCATAACAAAAATAAAAAACGTTTTTTGGTATGAACCAGTATACCGCCCAGCACTATTCATGGTATTAAAATAAAATAAAAAAAAGAATGTTGCATGTAGAATTGACTTTCAGCAGATACATCACAAACAAGAAAACACTGACTTTGTATTGTCACGTGAAGAAAATAAAACAAAATATGGCACTCTATGGAGTTTTTAGGTCTTACGTTTTAATTGTTGTGTCTTGATTTGTGCATATAAGTAGACATGTTACCCCTAAGATGAAGACAAATATGGGCAATTTTAAAGTTAGAAGGAGAATTTAATGTAAAGTCTGTTTAGTGTGTAGTAAATGTGATCATTTTATGAAAAAAACATGAAACAGGAATTTTAGAACATTGCGGGAACAAGAGGCAAGAGTGGCTACAGACCATTCCCAGTATAATTTTTGTACAAATTAATGTAATTGAATATATTCCAACCTGGAATGTTTTCATGAGGAGCTTACAGTTTCTCTTTGCTTTTAATGAATTTTATATGGAAATGTTACAGGATTCCTGCTTCTTTACATAACTTTATACTCACAGGCTGACTGAAACCTTTGAAGTTCTTTAGCATGTTAAATAAAATAACACATTCCTTCCCTTTGCTACTTGATGCCAGAATATCTTCTGTCTCCTCTTGCCTTTGACCAGGTAGCAGTAGGTATAAAAATGGGTGGATGGAAAAATCTTTTTCCACCTTGAGTAAATGTCCATCCATTTTCTGAAAATATTTTCTTTTCATTAGAGGATTTTGGGGAACTTTTTTTTTTTTTTTATTTATTTATTTATTTATTTTATTACAATCAATACATAGCAATCAAGTTTTTACAAAAAAAAAGAATTATGCTAAGAACAGATCGATCCCCACCCTTGAGAGAGAGAGCAAGCCAAACGGTGTAAAATTTAAGGCTTTTAAAAATACCTAAATCAACAAATTCTCTGTGCTTTATAAAATCATTTCAAAATATTACTGATTAGATCCTGCCATGTTTTGAAAAAGTCTGCACAGATCCTCTAACTGAGTATTTGATTTTTTCCAATTTTAAATAATATAACACATCAGTTTCCCACTGACTTAAAGAGGAGAGTTTGGGTTCTTCCAGTTTATCAGAATAAGTCTGCGTGCCAACAGTGTAGTGAATGCAATCACAGTTTGTTTGTCTTTCTCCACTTTAAGACCCTCTGGAAGAACCCCAAACACAGCTGTTAATGGGTTAGGAGGGATTGTGAGTCCAAGACTGTCTGAGAGGTAATTAAAAATTTTTGTCCAGAATAATGTTAATTTGGAGCAGGCCCAGAACATGTGACCTAGTGAGGCTGGGGCTTGGTTGCAACGTTCGCAGGTTGGATCATGCCCTGGAAACATTTTGAGAGTTTTAGTCGAGACAGATGTGCTCGATATATAATTTTGAGTTGTATAATTGTATGCTTTGCATATGGAGCTTGAGTGAATTCTCTGCATTGCTACTTTCCACTCCTTTTCTGATATATTAATTGAGAGGTCATTTTCCCAGTGTCCTCTTGGATCTTTGAAAGGAAGGGATTGTAAAAGGATTTTATATATTGTAGAGATGGAGTCTAACTCCTTGAAATTGAGCAATAATTTTTCCAGCGTGGATGAGGGTGCAAGATGAGGAAAATCTGGAAGGTTCTGTTTAACAAAGTTCCTGATTTGAAGATAGTGAAAGAAATTTGTAGCTGGAATGTTAAATTTGGAACGTAATTGTTCATAGGATGCAAAGACGTTGTCTATATAAAGGTCTCTAAGCAAGTTAATTCCAAATTTTTCCAGATATTAAAAACTGCATATGTTTGTGAGGGTTGAAAGAGGTGGTTCTTTTGCAGGGTGCCACAGAAA
Organism: Polypterus senegalus; assembly: GCF_016835505.1. NCBI lineage: Eukaryota > Metazoa > Chordata > Cladistia > Polypteriformes > Polypteridae > Polypterus > Polypterus senegalus. The sequence goes on from NC_053157.1 coordinate 152,276,086, forward strand.
GAAGCTTCTCCGTCTTAAAATGCTTTCTACATTGGTTCCAGATTCTAAGTGAGTGGAGCACAATTGGGTTATTAGTGTATTGCCGATAACGTGTGTTTATTGGAGCACAAAGCAAGGAATACAAAGAAGTACTGCAGGATTTTACTTCTATTGCGGTCCATGCCTGTGTATGTTCTTCTATTTGTGTCCAGGTTCTTATCGACTGTATATTTGCGCCCAGTAATAAAACTGGAAGTTAGGTAGAGCCATGCCGCCTTCTGCCTTTTGTCTTTGTAGGGTCGCTCTTTTGATGCGTGGATGTTTAGAATTCCAAATAAATGAGGTTATTGTTGAATCTAATTGCTTAAAGAACGATTTATTAATGTATATTGGTATGTTTTGAAATAAAAAGGAGCTTAGGAAGAATATTCATCTTAACAGTGTTAATTCTTCCAGCTAGTGTGAGATGAAGGGTTGACCATCTATGCAAGTCTTGTTTAATTTTTTCCATACAGACGACGAAATTTTTTGATAAAGAGCTTTATGTTTACTTGTGATGTTTACCCGAGGTATTTAAACTGTTCTGCAATGATAAAAGGAAGGGTGTCTAATCTAATATTATATGCTTGCGAATTCACGGAAAGAGTACACTTTTATTCAGATTAATTCTGAGACCAGAGAGCTTTTGAAATTCTGTGAGTGCTGCTAAGACTGCAGGCACAGAATTTTCTGGGTCCGATATATACAGTACCATGTCATCTGCATATAATGAGATTTTCTGTTCCAGTCCTTCTCTGCTAATCCCCTTTATCTGATCAGTATTTCGACAATGTATTGCCAGTGGTTCAATGGCAATTGCAAACAGCAGTGGTGACAAAGGGCATCCTTGTCTTGTGCCACGTTCTAGTTTAAAGTAGTCTGAGCAAATGTTATTGATGCAAACTGAAGCTTCTGGGTTAGTATACAGTAATTTAATCCATGCACAAATGTTGGGCCAAACCCAAACTTCTCCAAAATAGTAAAAGGTATTTCCATTCAATCATGTCGAATGCTTTTTCTGCATCCAATGATAATAATATTTCTGGGGTGTTTGATTTAGTTGGTGAGTATATTACATTAAACAGGCGTCGAAGATTTGAAGATAAGTGTCGGCCCCTAATAAATCCAGTTTGGTCTTGTGATATTATTGAGGGAGCACTTTCTCCATCCTTCTAGCTATGATTTTAGAGAGTATTTTAACGTCGTTATTCAGAAGTGAAATTGGTCTGTATGATGCACATTGTAATAAGTCCTTATTTTGTTTTGGAAAGACAGTGATTAGTGCTTGGCGAAAGGTTTGTGGAAGAGATTGGTTATCTCTGGCTTCTGTAAATGTTGCTAATAGGAGGGAGCTAGCTGAGCGGAGAATTTCTTGTAAAACTCTGCAGGGTAGCCATCAGGGCCTGCTGCTTTTCCACCTTGGAGTGACTTTATAGCATCCAGTAATTCTGATAATGACAGAGGTTTATCGAGCTCCTCCACACTAATAGCGTCAATTTGTGGTATCTGTAATTTATCCAGAAATGCATTAGATTGTATATTGTCTTCTTTAAACTCAGTAGTATATAGGGATTTATAGTAGTCTCTAAAAGTGCACATTATATTTTTGTGTTCGATGATTTTATCTCCATTCGTGTTAGTAATTACGAGATTGCGTTGCGCACTTCTTGCTTGTGAATTTGTTGCGCTAAAAGCTTATTAGCTTTCTCTCCATGTTCATAATAATGATGTCTGGATTTGTAAATTAGTTGTTCGGTTTCTTTAGTTGTCAAGAGGTTTAATTCTGAATGTAGAGCCTGCCTCCTCTTATGTAGAGTCTCGCTTGGTAGTCTGGCATGTTCTTCATCTATTTTAGTAATTTCGCTTTTTATCTCTGCTACTTTCTTCGCTCTGGATTTATTTCTGTGGGAAAGATATGAGATAATCTGTCCTCTTAAGAAGGCCTTAAGAGTTTCCCAGAGTGTTCCTGCAGAGATCTCAGGGGATGTATTTGTCTCTAGAAAGAATTCAATTTGTTTGGATATAAATTCAGTACAATTCTCGTCAGCTAATAGAAGCGGATTGAGACGCCATCTGCGGGTGAGTGTATGGGGCTTAGTAATTTCAGCTCCAAGATCATCGGAGCATGGTCTGAAATAACAATAGCATCGTATTTACAAGATTTAATCTTAGGCAAGAAGTTATTATCTATAAAGAAGTAATCAATCCTTGAGTAGCAATGATGTACTGGTGAGTAGAAAGAATATGTTCTTGAATTTGGGTTTAAAACCTCCAGGGATCTGATAAGTTGTGATCAGTTATAAACTTTGTAATTATCTTTGCGGTGTTAGTTGCCGTTCCCCCTGTGGAGGAAGTCTTATCTAAAAGTGGATTTAGAACACAATTAAAGTCCCCAGCCATTATAAGTTTATGAGTGTTCAGATTGGGAATGGATGCAAATAAATTTTGTATAAATTCCTTATCATCAACATTAGGTGCATAAACATTTATCAAAATCATTTTACAGTTAGATAAGTCTCCCATGACCATCACATATCTCCCTTCAGGATCCAATACTACATCTGATGCTACAAATGGTACTGTTCTATGTATGAGAATTCCCACCCCTCTAGTTTTCTTTGTAAAACTAGAATGGAACATTTGGCCAGTCCAGTCTTTTGCAGCGGAACTGATCCTTACTTAGTAAGTGGGTTTCCTGTAAAAATACTATTTTAGCATTTAGACCTGTTAGGTGAGAAAGTACTTTCTTTCTCTTTAATTCGTGATTCAGGCCTTTAACATTCCAGCTTACGAGTTAACTGTCCCATCATGGAGACACTGATTCTGAGTTTTTGGTGTCATATTATAGTCTTAACTGGAAGTGAAATAGTTTAGGTCTTAATTTCCTATTCCCCCAAGAGTTGTTGCCATGCAGCTTATTATTACGTTGATAGTTATAATTATAAAGATTGAGATGATAGATTAGATATAGATCAAGCCTGCTCTCTTTCTCTTCCCCTTAACCCCCACCCTCCCTTTTTGCCTCCCCAGGTGAGGCTAAAACCCACTTCATGCAGTCCCAGTCCTCTGACATACCCAGAGACAGAGCACGTCCAAAGCACATCAAGCCCCCATGCAGTGGCTTTAAGGTTAAAAGATAGAGATATCTGTTACCAATATAGTCTTTAAAAGAGGAAAAAGAAAGAAAAGAATTTTGCACTTAATATATATATATATATATATACATATACACATATACATATATATATATATACATACATACATACATATAATCTTCATCAATTTTAGTGCATTAAGATGATATCCCCAGATAATAAACCCAGGTGATGGTGTTAAAGATGTGTCCAAAACAAGCATAACAAGTCTTAATGCAGTAATAGCAATAACAGCAAACCAAGGGTATGATATTGAACAGTCTCATTTAGGGTACACATGAAATAATTAGAAAAGAAAAAAAAAGAGGAGGAAAACGTAATTAAGCACAATAAAACACAAACATTTAGCCCTAGTAATACTAAGTAATGATAAGTAATAAGTAAGTAATAATAATATAAGAATATGAGAATATATGCTGATAAAAACCCGTATTTTAAAACAAATAGATCAGACAGTAGATTATTAATCCTAGCTTTATCATTTACCGCCATGACTCACAATTATGTATCAGAATAGTCCCGGATCAGCTTTCTTAACTCATTTTCTGCCTCCTCCTTGCTAGCGAAAACATAGAAATGCCCTGCCATTCCACTTTCAGTTTTGCGGATACAGGAGGCCGTATTTGACATTGGCTTGCCGTAGCCGCTGTTTAATATTATAGAAGGCGGCGCGTTTGATAGCTGTTGCTGGAGAGAAGTCAGGGAAGACGCGAATTGGCAATCTTCATATATAATATCTTCCTTTTTTTCCTGAGGAGTTCCATCACCTCTAACTTAAATGATAATCGTTCAAAACGGACTATAAAAGATCTTGGTCGGGTCTGACGGTGTTTGATCCAGCGCTGTAAGCCGCTGCTATCTCAGATTCTGCTTTAAAGTCGCCCCGATTATTTTAGAAAAAGTTCAGTTCGAATTTCACGGGTTTAAACTTTCGATTCTCCGGCAAGCCTTCAATTCTGACATTATACCTTCTATTCCCATCTTCTAAAGCAGCCAGTCTGTCTCCAAGTTTTTCTCCGAGTTTTTACATTCAACTGACATTTACTGCTCTTTCCTCGGCACTGGCAGCTAGATGTTCGGCTATTTCGATCCGATTCGTGAATGTCTCACTAAGATGCTCCAATCGATCAGCAAGCGTGCTCAGTTTAGCCGAGTTTTTCTCAATGCGCTCTTCAATTTTACCCAGCACCTGTCGAAGTTCAAGCTGTACCTCTTGACGAAGCCTTTCATTTGCCTGTTGGATTTCCTGTCGCAGACATTCATTGGCCTGTTTCATCTCCTGTTTCAGTCTCTCATGTGCCTTTGCCGTTGCTTTCTCATTAGCCTTCTCGCTTTTCTTTATATCTTGCCTGAGGTCAGCGAGCAACACTTTCAGTTCAGATAGCTCAAATGTGCCTTCTTGTACCGTAGATGAAGCAGCAGACTCTGCTGAAGCCGGTGTCCCCGCTGCTCCAGTCCCGCGTGATTGCGTAACTGAAGCCGCGGACCTCCCGGCCTTTTCCAGTTTCAGGTAATCCTCTCCAATCGGCGAGCTATCCACATCTGCACTCACGATCGCACCTTCGCTCCCCTTTTCGCTCTCAGCAGGCGACGATGTAGCGGACCGTGGTCCCGAGGAGTCTGTACTTTCGCCCATCTGATCCAGGTCTGTCTCTGAGAGGCCGTATCTCGAACTAGGGCTTGCTGATCGCAGCTTGGATGTAGCTTTAGTCTTGATTCTTTCGGACCCCCTTCTTGTTGGCCATGTTTATATGTGTTTACATATACTGTAGCGGTCCCTCTCGGGTTGAATAAATACAGGATATCTCAGAATAATAAGCAAATAATATGAAAAATAGCACCACTGCTAGCGGAGCTCCACTTCAGACGTCCATCTCTCGCATCGGACGAGACCAAACTGAAGCTAATGTTGATAACAGAAGACAGAAACTGTTTTAGCAGTTCATCTTGTTTAAAAATAAGAGTTTTGTGTGTCACGGTATTAAAAGATTTAAAAATGTTTCTCTTTATATTTATATACATGTGTGAAGAGGGATTGCAGATAGGCCCGTGAGGTGGGGAGGGGGATTAGTTGACACAAGGTCGCCAAAGCATCAGGCCTAGGGTTGCTGCCACCATACCCCCACTCCCAAGATATCTCTGGTTGCAAACATAATCAATAATTAGTTTGTAACAGTGATTTATGCTTTAATTGATTATGCAAACCATTTCAGTTTTTTTGCTGTATCTCCATAATTTATATAGAATATATATATATAACATGTACTTGGAATATAGGACACTATATGAGGTGCAAACCCAGATCTTTTTGAAATGTAAACATCCATACATCCATCCATTATCCAAACAGTTATATCCTAACTACAGGGTCACGGGGGTCTGCTGGAGCCAATCCCAGCCAACACAGGGCGCAAAGCAGGAAACAAACCCCGGGCAGGGCGCCAGCCCACCACAGAAATGTAAACATGTATATTGGAACTAAAAGAAATCTATAGAACACTAGATATTATGTGGACCTCTGATTATATTGAGAAAAGGGGTTCTGTCACTTATTGAGAGGATATAGTAAATAATATTTGAATAAGAGGATAAAAAGTTAGAAGATACTACCACCTATTGTTGCTGCGTATTGTGTCTTCATGAGTTAACATCTGAATGCTGTCTTGTTGAACATCATCTAAGCATCCAGCCTTTGGACCTCTTCCTGAACCAAGCCATCTGGACACAGCTGGAGAGACAAATTCTGAGCCTCAGACAAGAAACTCACGCTTGTGCCTGCTGTAGCAGAGCCTCTTGTTTGACAATGTAGAAGTGTGCGATAGCAGCTATTTCTTTTTAAAAAATCAAATCAACATAAACATAGCTGCATTTTTTTAACTAATGTTAGCATGTTTTGTCTCCACCACCACTATTGATTTATGTAGTGTACAATCTTGGCCTAGCATTAGGTCTGAGTGTGTGCTCTCTGCAAAACATTCTACCCCCTACAGCTTAAATCTCATATATGAATTCAGACACGTCTGTGTAAAATCTGCCTATATGTCTTGGGTTTCTGTATAAGCTTTATCCTGGCTGTTTGTTTCCCTGAACTAGAGATTTTAGTTATCTTCTTGCTAATTTGCAGCTACAATTTTTAAACATGGACATGAAACTGGTTTCTTCCAGATGCAGTCTGTTGTATTCATTTGTTTAGCCATAGATTCAAGTGCATAATAATCCAGTGATCTGATGAAGGTTGCTTTAAAAACACGACTGACTAGTCAGTTCCAGACTCCCACTGCCCTCTGTGCAAAGAAAAAATCAGTCTAGCTGGGTTTATTTCTGAGAAGTTATGTCTTTCAATATTATTACAGAGCCTCAATCTGTAGTTTTTCATGCCCTTTGCTTTTTCATTTATAGAACATGAATGCAGTGCTTGCAGCTTTGCTGACAAAAATTTAACTTAGAAATGATGTCAAGTACAATGTTCAAATTCATTTTTGGGCAGTGCCCTTCTGCCTGAAAGTTACAGAGTCTTAACTTTAGATCCCGGCCTATTTTCTTCCTGGGTCCAACTGGGTTTTTTTTCCATGCACCTCGGTTTCCTACCATATCCCAAATACATGCAGCTTCCTACCTAATCATTCCTGTATTGCAATGATTGGTTTAGAAAAATGATCCTTCCATTTTCTGTACCTGTATTGTCCAAATCTGTTTCTTTGGGGGTGTCAAGAGCCAAGTCCAACAGCATGTGGAGCACTTAGACATGGATTCATTGGAAAGTGAATGATTGAAGGAATATTGGATTTCTCCGTCTTTGTGATTTTCATATTATGTTGCATGCACCAATCTCAAACATTACTGGTTTGCGGTGTGCTGTGTGCTGTGCTCATTATGCTATGAAAAGGTTAATATTCTCAATACTGCTTAATTCAATTCAGGATTTCGGGATTGAGTCTGTCCTGGTAGCATTATATTCTCCATTATTTGGAGAAAAATCCTTGCAGAGAAAGGTAAGAATGAGCAAATTCTTTACAAACAACCAGACTTGGGATTCAAACTCAGTACACTGGATCCATAATGGAGTGGCACTATCTATTACCCTACTGTTCTACCACTTCTAAAGGCAACATGCAAAGCTTTTTGCATTTATTGTATTTAATTACTGTGTTATGTAATGAGGTTATGTTATGTAGTGAGGTTGCATATAAAGTTTCTGTAGTATATGAGTAAATTAAAAAGGCAAATGGGACACTTAGAATAGTATTTTTTTTCCTTTTACAACAGTGTTTTGGTGTGCAGTACCACTCACACCCAAGTGTTTCCTGGTTTCATTACAAGTGAACTTTTAAACAAAAACAAATAACTTTCACTGAGGAATAACATTGCATGCCTTTCAGCTTGCCAGAAACACATGATCACATACATTGTTTCCACCATGAAGATGATTAACGCCTATTAAAATCTATTAAATGTTCCAGTGAAGCCATTTGTTTTTAATGTGGGGTATTATTCATCAATGGATTCCACAGCCAGCCGAAACTAACTTGGAAACAACTGACACAGTTTATTTAAACATCATCTGACCTAATGCATTTTCATACTAGTAAAAAGCAGGGCAGAGTGGTAGCTCTGAGGCTAAGGATCTGTGCATGTATCCCAAAGGTTGCCGGTTTGAATCCCCGTCACTGCCAAAAGAGATCCTACTCTGCTGGGCCCTTGAGCAGAGCCCTTAACCTTCAATTGCTCCAGGGGCACTGTACAATGGCTGACCCTACGTTCTGACACCAAGGGGTATGCGAAAATTAACAAATTCCTAATACAAGAAATTGTTTAAGGTGAAAAAAAGGGAGTACATTTTGTAAAAGTTACAAATAAAATAGAATGTTATTGTAGCTAAGAAACTGGGCTGTAAATCACAGACTTCATCTCCGACTTACTGTTAAACAATGAGCAAGTGACTTAACCTGCTTCTCCTGTTGTGTAAAAAAATATTTTACTATAGCTCTATTCTCATTAAATACATTAGGATTGTGTTCTCAATAGGCGCTGGTAGATTTTGTAAGCTACTTTCTCTAAAGGTATTTTCTAAATATATAATAAAATTTTGATTTTTTCCTTGTACTTTATGATGAACACACAGACCCTTGTACTGTATATGTTAATAGTTATCTGTTTTCTGCCTAATTATTTATACATGTCAATTAATTACAGTATAGCTGCTGGTTCACAATCAAAAGAAACATGTTTTAAATAAGTCAGCTAAAATTAAACAGGGAAAATAATATGCATCTTTTTGAATTGCAGAAGTTAAGACCTGTATAACTCATCAATTTTCAGTCTTCTGACAGGTACTTTGGCAAGTCATGAAATTTAAAAGTTCATTTGGCAGTAAGAGTTTACGTACAGACTGAAACTGATTGCAATTAAACTCTGTGACTGTTTAGAGTCAAAACTGGAAATATCTGCTTTAAGCTGACCCTCTGCAACCAGGTCATTTTTGACATGAATTTGTCTGTACTGAATGCTGCTCTTTTAAGGACATATTCAATATATCATTCATTATATTTTAGCAAAACAGTACAACCTTTGTATTTGCTGTATTGTATTTCTTAAAAATCACTTTCTTCCATCTAATCAGTCATTTATTCCAAAACTGATAGTGCCAGAATGAGTGACTTTCCGCTAAATGTATGTGGAAGGTGTCATTGGGTATCCATAACAACAGTCCTTCTGAGATGTCTTTGCTGATAGGATAGTGAGATTCCTGTGAAAATATATTAATAGCATGTTTCATGGTGAACATTATTTCAAACTACTTTACATGTACAATACATATATATCAATCTAGTAATTCATTTTCTCTCCCTACTTTCTATTAAAGAAGAAATGTGAGGCACTAGAGAAAGTGAATTTGTGTTACACAACATCTGTTTTTAATGGAGCTTGTTTTGTGGAGGTCTTAGAGCTTTGCCAGTTCAAGTCTGTGAGGTTTTATAAAGGCACAGTTTCAAATATCTCACAGTAAAAGGTACATTATTAATTTATGTTACTGCTGGGAAAGAAAATTTATAGGAATTTGGTATTATGAAATAGTAAATGAGGACACTATAGTAGTTAAGGCAGGGGTTTTCTTTTTGCCATTCTAATATGATCAGTCTTCTTTATATGTATTTTATTTGCAACATAATTTTTTTTTCTAATTATTACTGTTTGTAAAATATACCCAGACTTTTCTTTCTTTAGTCTAATAATTATTATTTTTGGATATCTGCAAATAAGTATTACATGGTTGCAAAATTTTGACTCATATGGCATGTAATACAAGTGAAACAATTATATTATTTTAAATAACAATATGTTTTATAATTTAAATGTATTTTGTAAACAGCAATAAAATCATGGAAAGACCAGTAAATATCATTAAAAACATGAAGTGTCATTAAACAAGTGAAGATAATTTTGAGTTCACTGTATATTAAAGGAAGGTATATAATCTTGAATACCTCAGCAGCATTTTATCATCAGTATTATGGAAAAAGTTTAAAAATGTGTTTATTCCATGAGTCAATGCTTTATATAAACACTTTTGGTACAATTCAACATCAGAATGTTTGCCTATTCTTCCTTTTCATTCAGACGGAGGGCACTGGTTTTGAAATGTCTCTGCATATTTTCATCTGGATTGTGTTATTGGTCACTTCAAGGCATTCACAATATTTTATATGTATCCATTTCAGTGAAGCAATGCCTGTATGCTGGGGAAAGTTGTTACAATATATGGTATAAAAGAGGACAAAGATAGATAAAGGTTTAGGGCAAAACTGTGACCCTGTATAAATACAAAAATAATAAAATGCTTTTCAGCAAAGAATCGTCTCTGCAGACACAAGTCTGAAATTAGACTGCCCAAGATAGCAACACTTCCAGTTAAGTAAAGGCCAGTCAGGATGTGACATCAGAGGTTATAAGCTTGTCAACCTACAGAGGGAGGAAGATATTAGGCATTAGTATACAGCACTACAGTATACAACACTATCTTGTGCTTTGGTGAGGAATTACCACCACCAGAGCCTTTAACCTGTCCCCAATGTGCGTGTATGTATAAATGGAAATACAAAGCTTTACAATTGTGGTTCTCATGATTATTGATATGGCAATTCCCCATTTTCTCTGCCTTTAAAAAGAAGTTAACTCTCAACCACTGAAAAACATTCCCATTTCACCATGCAACCACCAACATGCATTCTGGGTAACATGGTTATCATTAGACAAGGTATGTTTGTATTGATCCCCAAGACCAGTGGCGGTTTTTGATATGGGTGACATGGGCCGTTGCCCGGGGCGGCATCTTGGGCATTGGCAAAAAAAAAAAAATTATTTTTTTTTTTTTTTCGCGCGCCCATGCTGCCCTGACATCATGCCAGTGCATTTTTTGGACTGCATGGGCACCGATCGGTTTTCTATTGCCCATTTGTGGGGAGTAAGGGCGTCCTCCATTTGCGAGGTGCGCCTGCTGCTTGCTGCTTGCCGCACAGGGAGGAGAGGGGCGGGGCAGCAGGGGATTCTCTGGCTGGCTGGTGCAGCATGTAATAGCCAGCTTGCAAAATAAAACAAAAAAAATAAAAACAAACAAACACAAAAGCACCAGGCATTATGATATAGACTTGTAATTTGCACTGATGTGTTTTCTAAATTCTATCACACCCATATATGTGGGATTATATTTATTTATTTATATAAATAAATGTTGTTGTTGAAGTGCACCTGCTTCCTGCTGCTGCTGTGCTGAAGTCTCACACACAACCTGTCGAGATTGTTTCCAAATAAAGCACATTTCATTCATAATATTGTCAATCCAAGCCCATTATGTCATAATTCATTTTTCCTGGGTTGTGCGAAATCGCAGAAATCGTTAGAGGGGTGCTCCTTGCGCAAGCAGCATAGAGCAGAGTACAGCAAACATGAAGAATAAATTCTCCTGTGTGAAGCCTACGCCAGCTCAATGCGTGTGGTCTCTCTAGTCTTTATCACAGGTTAGTAAATTCGCCATAATTGGAGTGTACATTACAGGCTTTAAAACGGTAAAATATTGTCAATGAGATTTTGAACATGTTGATAATATGATTAGAGTTAGTAAGAGTTTTTTTGTATGGATATATATTGTAGCGACCCGTGGTTGAGTCTTAAAGTTTTTAGAGCCGTACTCTGCCGTGCACCTCTCCCAAGCTGTAGGCTAGCGGACTGCCAGCGTTATGCACGCAGCTGCACCCAGCTCTTTAGGTAGCGAGCACTCGTGTCCCATACACCGCGACTCCGAGTGTCTCGTAATAATTGCTTCGATAGAAATCTTAGCAATACACAGCTCTGTCCTGTTGTATCTCTTTATTAGAGCAGATAGTCAGCAAAAACAAAGCTTAACTCATTTGCTTAGCCATTGCCAAGGTCATTAATGAAGCCATCTTTCTTATCGATGGTAACTATTTACATTCAAATAACCCCCGGACGGCAACAGCCCAATCCACCCCACCAGTTGAGTACAAACATATACAATAATTACAACAGGAAACACACTTAGATTACTTTGTTAATTTAACAAAACAATAAGCTCTTACATAAATTACCCACAATGCTATTTACATAAATTACCCAAGAGGGTTAGTGTCCCCACAACCCTACTCATCACAGTAAAAATCGAGCAAATGTCCTGGCCGGCGACGGACGCCGCTCGGCCTGCCTGATGTACCATCACTGTGTCAGGCTCAGTCCTGAGACTGTCAATGTCTGTCTCGGCGCCGGGGGTGGAGGTTGGAGAGCCGCTTGGATTCTCAAGTCTTTCTTGTTCTGGGGCCAGTGGGTGGTATGGTGCCAACCGTCCTTGTGCAGCACCACCCGCCTGCCCCGGCCCAGGCATTCGGACTCGGAAAACTACCTCCGATATTTTGTCCAAAATTTCTCCAGGTCCTTGCCAATGGTGAGTCAATTTAGGAGACAGTCCCCGTTTCCGTTAAGCGGGCAAAATACCCACACTTTGTCTCCTGGTTTCAGCGTCGGGCCATGAGCCCGTGTGTCATAAGCCCGTTTCTGGCTCCCTCCAGCTCCCTCCAAGGCCTCCCTGGCCAGTCGATGAACAGTGTCCAGGCGCTGTTTCAACCGTCTAAAATAATCCAGTTCGGGCCCACCAACAATCTCAGGCTCAGGGGGTGAGCCAAACACCAAATCCACTGGTGTGCGCAGTTCTCTCCCGAACATCAGCCCCGCTGGTGTGCATTGGCTTGATTCTTGTACGGCTGTCCTATATGCCCACAGGACCAGAGGCAAATGTTGGTCCCAGTCTCGCTGGTGATGACTAGTCAGGATCGCCAGTTGAGTGGCCAGGGTGCGATTAAATCGCTCGACCAGTCCATCACTTTGCGGGTGAAGGGGGTGGTTCTAGTCTTTTCACCCCAGTCGCTGACACACCTCCCTGAACAAACGGCTCTCGGTTTCGCCCTTGATCACTGTGCAGTTCTTCCGAACCCCAAATCGAGTGAACATTTCATCCACTATTTTTGTGCTGCTGTGGAGGCACTCTGATCCGGAACTGCATACGCCTCTGGCCATTTAGTGAAATAATCCATCGCAACTAAAATAAAATGATTTCCGGCTTCAGTTACAGGAAAAGGACCCAGTACGTCCACTCCGATTCTCTCCATGTGTGCCCCGACAAGGTACTGTTGCAACGGCGCATGAGAACGTTGACCAGGTCCTTTTTGCGCAGTGCAGATGTCACTGCAGTGGACGTGCAGCTCCGCGTCTTGCCGACACCCAGGCCAATAGAACCGCTGCCGCAGTCGACGCACTGTCTTAGCGTTTCCGTAGTGTCCGGATCCAGCTGCTCCATGGACCCATCGGAGGACCTCGCCGCGCAAAGCCTGGGGAACCAGCAGTTGTAGTCGGTCAATCCCCCCCCTGGGTGCTTGCCACCGTCTGTAATTACGCCATCGTGCAACTCCAAGTTGCCCCACTGGGAGTGTAGTAACTTGAGTTCAGGCGCCTGTGAAGACACGGTTTGCCAGTCGGGACATTCTTGGGTCTCCAACCAGCCCTTTACCTTCTCTAGCGCTTGGTCGTCGCCTGTAATTGCCTCAATTGGTCAATGGTGAACGGCTCCCCTGCTCCAACAGTGTCATCTGGCCTTGCGGATGCTGACGATGGCCCCAGACCCCTTTCTTCCTGTCGGCGGCAATATCGACACTCGTTGCTGAGGCATGGACGCCTGGAGAGGGCATCAGCGTTGGCATGCTGTCGTCCCGGTCGGTGCTGTACCTCGAAATCGTATTCCTGGAGGATCTCCATCCACCTTGCCACCTGGCCCTCTGGTTGCCGGAAATTTAACATCCAGGTGAGGCTAGCATGGTCAGTCCAGGCGTGAACCTAGTGCCCAATAGGTAGGGCCGAAAGTGCCGTATCGCTAAGATCACTGCCAACAGCTCCCGCCGAGTGACGCAGTAATTTCTCTCCGGTCGACTGAGGCTGCAGCTGTAATAAGCTACCACTCTCTCCAGCCTCCCCCTTCTGTGAGAGTACGGCCTCAATTCCCACATTGCTAGCGTCAGTGTCCACGACAAAAGGTTGGTTGGGGTCAGGGTAAGCCAGGACCGGGCGCGCTGACGAGGGCAGCTTTCAGTTGTTGGAAAGCGGCTGCGCAATCCTCCGTCCACCCAAACTGTTGGCCCTTACTCGTCAGTCGGTGCAAGGGGCTGGCAATGGTTGCAAAGTCTTTACAAACCTCCTGTAGTACGAGGCTAAACCCAGGAAGCTCCGCAGTTCGGTGATGTTGGCTGGTGGGGCCAGTTGCTCACGGCAGCCACCTTTGCTGGGTCGGTAGCCACCCCACTCTCGCTGATTACGTGTCCTAAAAACTGGGTCTGTCAGGCGAGAAGATTACATTTTTCAGGGTTCAACCGCAACCCGGCTCTACGAATGGCGTTCAGGACCTCCCTTAAATTGTGCACAGCCTGGTCAAAGTTGGTATGAATCAACAGGTCATCCAAATAGACCACACAACGGTTTCGGGGAATGTCTTTTAGGACCCGCTCCATTAGTCTTTCAAAGGTGGCCGGTGCATTACAAAGTCCAAACGGCATTACCTTAAACTGCCACAGCCCTTGTCCGATGGTGAATGCAGTTTTGGGTCGGTCCTCTGATGCCAGTTCTACCTGCCAATATCCACTGCGCAAGTCCAAGGTGCTGAACCAACGGGATCCAGCCACATAGTCCAATGCATCATCGATGCGGGGCAATGGGTAAGAGTCTTTTCTAGTGACTGCATTTAATTTACGAAAGTCCACACAAGGCGCCAACCCCGTTTTCTTCCGCACCATGACCATGGGTGCGGCCCAGGGACTGTCCGAAGGTTCAATAATGTCGTTGGTTACCATCTTGCGAATCAATTCTTCGGCAGCTTGGCGTTTTGCAAGGGGCAATCGATGGGGGCGCAAACGAATGGGAGCGGCGTGGCCAGTGTCAATGTGGTGTTTTACTAACGAGGTTCTGGTGCAGTCCTCCTCTCAAGCCGCAAAAATGTCCACAAAGTCATTCAGTAATTGTTGGAGTTGCTCCTGCTGTGGCGTGCTCAGATGTTCACCACTTCGATGGCCCAATTCCTCTACAGCGGCAACCGTCTCAGCTGATGGGGGGTTGTGCGATGAATTTGTCTGTCCAGCAATACTCTCCTGGGGGTTCTCTGCAACTTCCAAACAATGGTTGGGAGCCGGTGAGCAGTGGTGTCCAGGTGAATCCACTCTGGCAGTCCTTCCAGGACGGTTCCAGCCCGACCGGAGCGGCACAGTCTCATTACCAAAACAAAGGACGGCCCTTGACACATCAACACGTGCTCCCCAGTGGGCCAACAAGTCCAACCCAATAATGCACTTGTCTTTAATGTCCACAAGCCAGAATTCGTGGCTGGTCTGGCTCGTCCCTACCAACACAGATAACAGTTTCTTTCCGGGCATTACTGTCCGTTCACCCGTAACAGTGCGTAGTTCGCTATTTGTGGGGGTCCAGTCCTCTGGAAGAAGACCAGCGGTTTCGGGCAACACTCCTTTTTGTAGCAAACAAATAGTGGATCCCGTGTCCACTAAAGCACTGCATGGCCGCCCGTCAATAGTGCAGTCTAGGTATAGTGCAGTGGAAAATCCACAGCGCCCCACTTTAAGGCAGTCATTGTGGAGGGGGGCTGAAAAACGGAGCGAGGGTCCCCTCACGGCCTCACCCCGAGGTTGTTTCCTGGCGGTGATGTTGTACGAAGGAAAGGACTTGGAGCAGGGCAATCCCTGGCAAAGTGCCCTGGTTCCCCGCATCGGAAACAGCGGTCTACTCATTGTCTCTGTCGGGGGGTTGATGTTATTTGGGCGCGACTGCCCTCCACTACCTCAGACGGGTCCCCTTCCGCCCTTCGTTCAACTGCTCTCGTTAGTCGACTTGGGCGTGGCGTTCGTCTTGTCGGTGACTCAGCCTGTAGCACCTCTTCAGCCCGCTCAGCCTCTCGCAGTGCCTCGCTCAAATCTCGGGGTGACAACAGACAGACATGCTGGCGGAGACGTTCTGGTGTGAGGCCCCGCAGGAAAGCATGAAGACTGAGTTCCTCCCTCGCTGCTGTCGAAAAAGTAGGGTAACCTTTTCGTGAATATACCCTGATGTCAGCGGCAAAGGCTCCTACACTCTCACCTTCACGCCGACGTCGGCTAGTCAGCTTTTCTCTGCTGCATTCTGCTGAGGTTCTTTGTCCAAAGCGACGGGTGAGAGCAGCGGAGAGAGCCTGAAGATCACAACACTCCTCCGATGGCAGATCAATGAGTACCTGAAGTGCGGGACCCTCCAAGGCAAGGGCCAAGTGTGTCGCAGCTTCCTCGCAGCTCCATCCATTGTGTAGGGTGGCCAGATCTACTTGTGCAAGGTATGGCTCTAAGGGCGTCAATCCGCTGTATCGCGGTAGCTTAGCAGGTGACCGTGAAAAGAGGACCGGCCGACTGGTAACCTGAGGTATCGTTGCTGTAGTTGAATGTTCATTCTGGCCGTGGCTAGAAGATCGTAACACTGTCCGGGGAATACTGGCACCATCAGGCCTGTTTGCCTCTTTTCTCCGCACAGTTCCGCTGATCAGGCGCTCTAACGTAGCGCTGTTCTCTAAGATGGCACGCTGTAATTCTTCAAGACTCTGTTCCATAACGGCATCTTCTAAACAGCCTGGTCTCCCACTTCTGACACCAATGTAGCGACCCGTGGTTGAGTCTTAAAGTTTTTAGAGCCGTACTCTGCCGTGCACCTCTCCCAAGCTGTAGGCTAGCGGACTGCCAGCGTTATGCACGCAGCTGCACCCAGCTCTGTAGGTAGCGAGCACTCGTGTCCCATACACCGCACGACTCTGAGTGTCTCGGTAATAATTGCTTCGATAGAAATCTTAGCAATACACAGCTCTGTCCTGTTGTATTACTTTATTAGAGCAGATAGTTAGCAAAAACAAAGCTTAACTCATTTGCTTAGCCATTGCCAAGGTCATTAATGAAGCCATCTTTCTTATCGATGGTAACTATTTACATTCAAATAACCCGCGGACGGCAACAACCCAACCCACCCCACCAGTTGAGTACAAACACATACAATAATTACAACAGGAAACACACTTAGATTACTTTGTTAATTTAACGAAACAATAAGCTCTTACATAAATTACCCACAATGCTATTTACATAAATTACCCATAATGCAACACGCCGTCAGCGCTGCTGCCGGGTCGCTAAAATATGTTTGCGTGCTAACTTATTAATGCAAATGACTCGCGTAGTGGAGAGTGGTAGGCGGGGAAAGTTAACCTGAAATAATAATCTGACTGCAGCTCTGAGAGAACAGGTTTATGTAGTTGTTAGTGACCTGGTGAACTGATGACTGGAGATGGTACTAAAGTGAAAATTCTTTACACTATAACGAAATATTTTGGTGCTGTATAAATGTAAAATTTGATTTTGTCTCTGTTAGACATTACATTTCTAATAGTTTGTTTTATTGCACTGATTTTGTTCAGTGTTTATTAGAACGCTGGCTGGGGGGGCGCTAGGGGAGGAGCGCTGGAGGGGCACCAGAGGAGGTGTTCGCCCAGGGCACCAAACAGGTTAGGACCGTCCCTGCCCAAGACTATGGTGTGATAAGGTCAGATCAGGTCTGCTGCCACAGTGTTTGCCACAGTGTCTCAGTTTGTCATTTACCTGTGAACTTCAGAACATTTATACTGGAGCCTTTTCTCAGAAGTTTGTTCTTTGTAACTGTTTACTATGAATGTTACAACTGTAATTGTACAAAAGTACAAATTGCAGAGTTTTTTTTTTACCTCACTTCGATACTTACAGATTCTTAGTTGTATTTTTCTCACAAGACATCATATACATATAGTTCAAATACACACACACATATATTTATATGAATAAATTAATGTCAAGACATACGATGCATCTAAAAGTTGCTTATTCCATAAAAAAGCACAATCACCTTAATAGATCAATATGAACAGTAACAAAGGAAACAATAAAAAAAATCAATTCCTAGTTTTTGCTGTACCAACCTTGTGAAAATTTGAAGTCCTTTATTTTCCATAGAGGTGGTTAATCTACTTTCCCTCATCCTCATTTACTGTTTATATACAGTAAAACACTTTCACTTCTCATCTGTCACCCAACCACCACATGCATATATCAATCACAATTCTGATCTCTGCTTTCTGCCAGTTTCCTCCTCACTGTAAACTTAGTGCAGCTTACAGTCAAAGTCTAGATGGCCTTCAATATGCCAACTGGTCATCCAGATACTCTTTGACATTTCTACAGTTTATTCTATGATAGCATCTGTTACGAGGGGCAATTAGTTATTAACAGGAATTTTCATGCTCTCTTCTTACAAAGAGTGCAAGGTAGACATGACTCAATGGACAAACACATGCATGTTTGAATTTGTCATTAGTAGTGCTAGCTGCTCTTTCCCCCTTTCTGTCAGTTGTAATCAACATGTTGGAGCAGGTGGTACACAGTAGTGTATTACATTTAATAATAACTTCATTTTTGACAAATGAAGGAGTCATTCCATCTTCGATTTATTTGAGACTGTGGGGATGAGTGTCTCCCTCAGTCTAGAGTGTATGATTGGTGCAAGTCATCCAGAGAGGGACTATCGTTTCTTTCGTCCACTTAAGGAATTTTTTGAAGGGAAGAAATTTAAGTTGAATAAGGAGGTTATTGACGCTGTGCATGAATAAGTCAACATGCAGTCCAAAGACTTCTGCTCTTCTGGGATTAAGAGGCTTCCTTCCTAAGTGCTGCAACAAGTGTATTGCAGTGGCCAGAGATAACATAGAAAAATAGTGTGTAAGTCATTTCACTGTATTCAATGAATAAAGTATAGCTCATAAATTCCTGTTTATATTTGAATGCCCCTTGTATATTGGAGGGTGTACACAATGATTTTAAAATTAAGTATATAACTGATTTTGCCATTTTCTTACATCTACAATTAAACTCTCAAAGAAAAGCAAAAGACAAAAATCATAAGGGTTGGAGCAATTATGGTCTGAACAATGAATAAATAAAACAAGGACAACGAGTAATACAAATTGTTGAACCTCACAAGCAGCTCAAACAGGAGTACATTATACAAGTGTTGACAGTCTTGATTTAAATGCCAAGACCATCTGTTGTATTATTTTATAGATCATTCCAGACTGTGGTGTCCTGTAATTAAATGCTTTATCAAAAACAGAAATTTAACAAGATTTGGATTTTGGAATTTGTTCGAAATAATGCATCTGTACTTTATGCAGTAAGCGAATTTCCAACAGGGGTTTTCCGGATAAATCCCGCTATAGTACTTGAGTTACAGACTACTCACAATGCATTATTATGAAACTCAAAGCAATGTAGGTTCTAAATCCTAGAAAACCTTATACAGAAAGACGGCTTTTACTAAATAATATTGACTGAGTGTTCATGACACGGGCTACAGCACACTATAAGGGACCAAAGCAAGCCTGGGTGTGCACATCTAATTATGCAATAAAAATTCCACAGAAAGAAAAGCAGCATGGCATATTGTAGAAGAGACTTAATAAGCTGCGGAAATAAATAAGGTCAGCCAGGGTTGCAAATCATTAGAAGAGAAATGAATGCAGTAAACAGGACAGCAGGAATGTTTTTGGGATTTGCTGTTGACAGGTTGCTTGACATTATGTGTATCTACTAACATTTTTGGTCATATCCTAGAAGTACTATTCATATTTATTTGTTTATTTTTTATAAACTGGCCAAGTTAATCATTTTATTTTAATAAATGCTAAAGTTAAAGAAAGTCACATAAAGTGCATTTGGAAATAAAGAAATAAAGAAATAAGTATTCAGGAAGAGAAATCCTTAAAATATAAATTCCTATTTTTTAAATGGTCCTGATATTGTGCTAGAGACTAGCTCTTTATGTGTGCTAGGCAGTTTCTACTCCTGTTACTTTTATCTTTCTCTTATCTTTTACATGTTTTACATAATGCACATGGCATTTCCTACATTTCAAGTTCAAATGTGCTTTATCGATGTAAGTAACAGCCTGTTACTTTACCAAAGCAGCAGCACTGCTCATTACTGTGGAAACATCCTTAGTCTTATCTTCAAATGTACTGTGCCATGAACACATTATCTAGTGAAATTATATGTTAAGGCCAGTACAAAGAAATGAAAATATTCCTAGACATCTTGACCTTTGCATGCGCAATATTTACAGTACTATTGCTTTTCTTAGTTTCTATTAACAAAGAGACACTTCTGTTTTGGACATATTGTAACTGTAGTTAGGAAGTACACTAAATTAGGCTGACTAAACATTTAACTACCTCACGTTATTGTGTAGCTTAGCTGCATCCTTCTATAAGTAAATGCGATAAAGTTCTTAGTGTTGGTTTTTAATAGATTTGCCTCATTTCTATATTTGCATTTTAGTTTTAGTTTTTACACAGAAGTGAAATTATCAAGTATGTGTAATTACTCTGTCAGTTTTCACACACAAAAGCTTTCACACTGAAAAGAAGCTTGAATCCCTTAACATGTATACTTTTCTGATTTAGGTGTTAGAGGTGTCAATGTGTAGTGTCTTCTTAATTAATGGAGATATATTTTACACTTACTTTCTGCATATTTTTCTTCTTATTTTTCCATTGCTATTAATTGATAGACTGAACATTTTATTAAATTGTCTTAAAACTATACTGTACTTAAAACTTTACTTTAATCTTTTATATGCACATTAGAGTGTCAGACATTTTAAAGAGTGACATACTACAGAACATGCCTGCACTGACATGAAAACTAATGCATCACTGTATTCCACAGGCTTTTGTTGCATATATATATATATATATATATATATATATATATATATATATATATATATATATATATATATATATATACACACCTTTTTGAACAAATACTGTAGATTAAAAGTTCTTTCATTTTTCAAAACATCTAATGGACCATGAGGCGCAGACATCTGTCATGACAGCATTTGGTGCAAGACAAGAAACCAGCACTACACAGGACATGATTTAAAAACATCATCATCACACCAGGTACAATGGCCATTTTCTAAAGCTGTCCAGGTTAAAATGTAAAATACAGGATAGCAACAAACATTTTATCCATTTGTAATTATTCATCATTGCATCTCCTGACAGACCCAATTTGAATTAAGAGGGTGTAAAAATCAAAGTATGGATACAACTGGAACTGGAGATCTATCTATCTATCTATCTATCTATCTATCTATCTATCTATCTATCTATCTATGGTAGTGTCAATTTCAAATTTATCCTCAATATACACACTTGTGCACAGTTATTATTTAATTGTATACAGTATTTTTAAAGCATCATTCTTATTTGTATCCTCTCCATTACTTTGGTAGTATTGTTACAATCAATTTGAATAATGACTATTAATAGGACATAAAATTAAAACTTTTAAAACCAACTATTGTTTTAATTATCTGTTTAGTTTAATGTATAAATATAATATTTTGACAATTTTTTTACTACCTAAGGTCTTTATTAAATGTACTTGTATGCTTTCTCTGAAGTAGAGATTGATTGACTAGTTGATTGGAAACAAGAAGCACAAAGAAAGATGGATGTAGGGGGTAGAATGTCCGATGAACAGAGAAGACAGAAGCACAAAGAAAGATTAATGTACGGTTAGGGTTAGAATGTCTGATGAAGAAAGGTAACAAGAACTACAATGAAAGAGGGAGGTAGGGCTAGCATACAAAATAAACAAAGGATTCGAGAAAGATGGACGTACCATTAATCTATGACCATTTAAAATTTATAGGTAGCTAAGAGCTTCACTGATATTAGGTGTGGATAAAACAAAAAACTACCATTAATATGCATTGTTGCAGTCACATGGAGCATGTACATAATTTATATATAGTAAGTTCAATATTTACTTGTTTGGCTAACACCTTTATCCAAAGTGACTTACAACATTTAAGATACAATTGGTTATATGTCATTTGTTTTTCCAGGTGGAGCACAGGCAGTTATGTGCTCATGGTCACACAGTTTAAGTAGCAGGGTTTGAACCCCCAACCTAAGGGTTTGAAGTCCAAAGCTTTAACTACTACACCACAATCCCAGCCAAGTTCAACATAAAGATACAGTAAGTGTCAATGTCTTTTTTAAATCACCATGTTATACTTCCAAGAGATGCCTTCATTATTGCTTGGTGCAGTTCATTTAGGGCACAGCCTAGATGAATAGCCTTAGTTCTGAGAATAATAAAAATTTAGTTAACATAAGCTGATGTAACTCAGCTACCATGATTGAAATCACAGAGGTGACACAATATGTAGACTGTAGTTATT
Source organism: Polypterus senegalus (assembly GCF_016835505.1). Classification (NCBI taxonomy): domain Eukaryota; kingdom Metazoa; phylum Chordata; class Cladistia; order Polypteriformes; family Polypteridae; genus Polypterus; species Polypterus senegalus. The sequence goes on from NC_053157.1 coordinate 152,298,171, forward strand.
TCAATTTATTTTATTTATAATTGTGAACTTCCATGAAAATGTATACGATTGAATGGAAATAATATAATTCCTGATGATTATAACATTATTGATGAATTAATACAAAAGAAGCCATGAAGTACATGGGTCATCTAAACATTTATCTCATTTTATCCTGTTTCTTTTGTTTTCTAGACCAGCCAGTTGTTGATGTTGATTTTATTTGATTCATCTTACTTTATTAAAAGATAAGCAGTTTTTACACATCCACTGTTTAATCTCATTGAAGGAATAATCCTAAGGCTTAACAGGATGATCATGATTAACATTTATAAGTAAGTAAAGCTGCGTCATAGGATTTTATATGTGTGATCTCATCACAGGCCAACATGTAAGGCAAAACAATATAATTGCTGGAATTGTACTAATGAAATGGCAGAATATCTTCTACCAAGTGCAGTGCTGAATGGAAGAGAATGATAAATGTATTTTTTCTGATTAACATGACAGCAAACGCTTCAAGTGATGTGATGACTTTAAGATGCAGTAAGAGTGCTTGTGTTTAGTTGACAGAGGTAAAGCTAGACTGATTTTGTAAAAATAATTACAATTATAGGTCTGCAGTTGTACATTTTCAGAGAAAAACAGTTTGCTTAGGAAAGATCTATTCATTTCAAGGACAGTAAGATTAGATTTGAATTCCTGAGTAAGGTTTAACATCAACCATGTGAAACACAAATTTTAAGTACAAATGCTTTGATGTAGTTAATGGGTAGCTGAGGGAAAAAGGGATAAAAATATAAAACCCATCGCGTGAAGAGATATAGGGTGCACAGCTAGTAAGTGGATGACAGAGAAAAGGGCACAACTTGGGAAGCATGGACGGGTGGAAAGAGGAAAATCCTGCAAAAAACACAACTTAAAGAGATGCTGTGAGGATTAACAAAAGACTAAGACCATGTACCTGAAGATGCAATCATACTGATGTCAAATGTGATACTGACATCATCTTATCTTCATTGTTTGTATTTTATGGGTGTTTCTGTTTTGTGTGTCTGACACCTCCATTTTAGAGCTTTGGGTTGCTAGAATGTTATGTGTTTTTTAGGCACAGGGTGCAGACATTGACTGAAGTCTAATGAGCTAACCTCTACAATTGTCTATGGCTGTTCTGTAGCCCTGTTTTAAGCAATTTCTTAAATGCAGTCTGTTCAAGTAGACTGACATCCTGGTTCACTTCTGACATGAAAGAAATGGGACCCAGAGTTCAAGCATCCCATTTTATTTTATTTTTAAATTGCACCACTAAATAGAAATGTTACCCATCTGCCTACTCAGGATGTAAAGCACAGCACTTCTGTGAAGAAATTATTGATAGAAATTGGTACCTTAAGCCAAAAGTTTGCCAGCAACTGCTGCACTTCCTGTAACTGTATTTAAGCAGCTACAGCTACCTCATATCCTGAATGTTACTTAGAACATCTAATTAGTTTTTAGAGACATTCTTGATTTATAATTCATTGCACTGAGGAAAAACAAAAAAGAAACATTTATAATGTCTGTCCTTGTGGGCAAACCTCCTTACTAGGCAATTACCATAAATGACTATAATCACTCTTGTTGCAAAAATCTAGTAAATTCCATGTAAGAAGTTAGTTTTGTTTTTGATGGCCAAGAAAGAGAGGCTGTAGCAACCTGAGATATGCAAACAGGCCTCCTGGGAACTATACTGTAAATTGCCTATAAGTGAACTATCAAAGGGCTAAAAGATGACATTTGTGATACTTTAAAAAAAAGGTCATTAGTCTAGCATCTTGTTAGGGGACATGTTTAATTTGCTGATTCTGTGTATAGCTTGAATCTCAGTTCATTCCAAAAACTCTCAGAGACTAGCTGTTGTATGGTGCTGTAATTTACATTTTCCATATTTCTCTTCCTTTGAGAACCTATTATCTACAGCAGGGGTTCTCAGACTCAGTCCTGGGGACATTGTGTGGCTGCAGGCTTTTGCTCCAACCAGATTTAAAACCAGTGATAATAATTGATCTCATTTAATTAGGAGGTCTTTTTCTCTTCTCTTATTCTATATTCAGAAAAGCACAATAGCATCATTTTTACATTTATAAAATATTTAGAAGTATTTATATATTTTCAATATCTTTAAATGCTTAACTCATTTTTTTCTATGATTTTGACCTTTTTCTTTCTAGTTTGCAATAATAATGACAATTAAAAAGAAGTGCAGCAGACACCTGGGAAAACAACACTGAATAATGAGAAGTTGCAATTACTTTAGCATCAGACCCACTAATTAGTAAGTAATGGATTGAATAACCAGGAACTCAGGAAAAGAACAAAGAAAATCAAGATGAAAATCTTGTATTGTTAAAAAGTAAAAAACATTTCCCTTATAATAAATATTTACCAAACTTAGTTTCATAATTTTTCAATTGACTCCAAAACATAGAGATTGGGTAATAACAGATCACTTCAATAGGCTAGCAGTGCAGTTAAAGACAGAAGTTAGTTGGAACAAAAACATGCAGCCACAGTTGGTCCCCAGATTGAGAACCACTGATCTACAGCATTTGACCAGGACAAATGGTGCCCTTGAAAAGCCTCAAGACTAACCCATAACCCTTAAACCATACAAAAACCATAAATAAAAGCCTTATGGTCAACATGTAGCTTTGTAGAGCTGATGCTTACCAATAGAGAGCGAGAGAGAGAGAGGGAATTATTTATGAGTAAGAACTCAAAATACATAAACGTATCCACTTGCAGAAGCTGTACATCTTCTCTATATGAAAAAAGATTATATTTTCTGATAAAGGACCACAACCTCAAATTTGGAAGTACTAACTCTCTTTTTAACCACATAGCACTCAGCTGAAAACCACAATGCACAATTAAGATTACAGTTTGATGAAGCTAAGAGTGCAGTGTTGTCTGCAAACAGTAGAAGTGCAGTCCTGAGGTTCCCAAATGGATAGTTTTTACTCCACAGTTACACCTTATATCTTCTCCTTGAAACACATGAAGAGGAAAGAGACAAAAGGCATGCTCAGAGTAGTGCAATACCCACACTGAATGGACTCAAATTAATGACAGGTATGGAAACCTAGCTATCACTCCACAAATACAGGGATAGAATGGGATGCAGAAACAGCCAACAGGAATTTTTCAAGTATCTCTCACACTCTTCACATCAATTAGAATGGAATCCATTGGTGTGCTGAGATGCTAATGCTAGTCATTGGTATCAGCTCATGTTAAAATACTGTGGGCAGTGTCTTTTTTGCAACAAAATTACAAAAATACAATCCATAATAAGATTCTTAAGAGAAAAATGTATGGCCCTTTAAGAAAATCCATGCAACAAAATAACTACCCCAAAATACCTAACATATCCAAACTAAATTCAAGAGCTCATTACTGTCTTTGATTTATAACGGGTTTCTCCAATGTCATACGCACATCAATGGCTTGACAAAAGCATAATATCTGTGAGTGAGTGTCCATTCACACACCATCGCCTGAGGTGCCGCTTCAGCATTAATGCCACTGATCCCCATTGAAGTCCAATCTATCAAAAGCTTGTTATCTTCATTTTCCATGAAAACATGAGATTAAAAATATTTCTCATCCATCTCTAAAAAAAACACAGGGTAAGTAACAAAATTATCATTGTTGGGTCGAGTATTCCTTTAAACTGTTGTAGAGAGAAAACAGAACTCAAAGTTATAAAGCAAGCTGAAATCGGAAATGGCAGAAGCAGTTATTTCCCATTTTATTTTAAAGTTCATACAAGTTACAAATCTTGACCCTTGCCATTTTATAAGATGGTTTTAGTTATTTCAGGCAATTACAATATGCAATAGCTCAGTAGGCAAACGCGTATCTATCAACTAGGAAGAATGTGACGTAAGCATACATGAAGAGAAAAAAACGACTTAGTCAAAACAAAATTAATATCTTCTGAATAAAACTGAAATAAATAAGAAAACTGATGTGTACAAACATATATATATATATATATATATATATATATATATATATATATATTTATATATATAAATGAATAAAATAATACCAATAGAGAACTACAAACAATGTACAATCTGACAGTAGAAAAGGGTATAAAAAATGTCACGTGGAAAAATCTAATTCCTCTGCATTGTAAGTTTGTTGAACTATTGGAGGTTGCACAGTAATAGTAAATTATGAGTATTGGTGAGCTAAATGGAATTAGACTTTTATACATAACAATAATCGTACTCATGAACAACTTTAGGAAAAGTACCTGTTAAGTTTATTACTTTAACCCTACCTCAGGCTCTATCCTTTTTTTTAAGTAATAGTAATCGTTTTCTGTCATCAGATATTCCAAACTCACTTACTGATTCTTTAATCTGTTGTTCACTTCCTGGGATCACTCTGGGCCTCTACTATCCCTCAGTGTTCCAGTGTCCCAGACCTCCATCTCATCCATGGCCAGTCAGCACCTCTACTATTATCTGCAGCTAAGGACCAGGATAGTGTGGCAGTCGGCTGGGGGCCTATGACCAGATGGGATGCCTGGAAGTGCCAGGAGAGGTATTATACCTCCCCTGGGCCGTGATAGGGCAGCCATCTTGGTCTATATGGGGGCCACGGGAACCGACCATGGAAGCTCAACCCTGTTGGGCCCCGTGGCCACCACAAGGGGGTACCCAGAGGATTGAGAAGCCCTGGATGTCAGCACTTCTGCCACACCAGGAAGTGCTGCAGGAAGATTGTCAGAGGGCACCTGGAACATAAAATATAAGAGATATAAGATATAAAAGACATTAGCCGGAGTTGGGAGGAAGAGGACAAAACTCAGGAGAGAAGAGTAGAGAATGTGAAAGGAAAGACTATTGAGAGACCGGACTTTAGAGAGGTGTTTGGTGCAGGGGGCACTGTGTTGTGTGCAGAACTGAAAATATTGTAAATACGGTGATTAAAAGCGTGTGTTTGGAACTTCCTGTGTTTGTCTGTGTTGGTGTCCGGGCTGGTTTCCACATTGGCATCCCAGATGGGACTTCTGGCCTGTTAATTGACTGGGAGCCCTTATAAAAATAAGTTTGTGGACAGCCCGGCACAGCAGGACAGGCCACACACCCACCACAGCAAGGCCGTGTGTACGTAACACCGTGGGAAGGCGACTCACCTATGAGACTACAAACGGTGCATTGAAGTGATGTCTTTAACCTGATGGGGGGAAGGAATAACAGGCAAGGCGTAAGAGCCGCAGTCTCCCTGACATACGGCGTTGTCACAGACACCCGGGTCGGCGCTGAGACAGAAGAGGCCATTTGGAGGAAGCTCAATCCGAAAGACGGGATCCAGGAGGTAAGTCCCATGCCCAGTGGCAGTCTGCCCTTGCTAGGCCCTGTTATTGTATTGCAGGTAGGGACTGCCTGAGTTGGTTGGTGGCAACACCACACCAATCCGTGGAATAAGGCCGGGGCGTCAGTGCCAGGAAGTACTGGAAATGAGCCGCTGCATGTTAGAAACCCACGGCAGTGGAAGAGCTGCTGGGAGGCTCGCCACCCCATCGGGCCTTCGAAGAAAGAGACAATGGAAAACCGGAAAGCCCTCCCCGAGGCAGGTGAGGGATTGGATGGTGTGTCCTCGCTGATGATTGGTCAAAGTCGGGGCCAATGAATGTCCGTCCTGAGCCGAGGGAGGACCTGACTGAGCTGAGGAGAATGCTCCGCGGTACGCTAATACTTTGTTATTGTTAGCGGCTGTGCGTGAGCTGGAGAGGGCCTTTCAGTCCACACAGTCAATCCTTCAGGTGATACGCATCCTCTGTTACACAGTGGAGAAGCTGAAGGAGAAGGCAATCGCACCTCTGAAGACCCTGCAGGGGTGGACTCTCCAGCTGGAGGGACGCAGCGGTGCAGGTAAGTCATACCTGTACCATAAATGAAACAGGAGTCTCGTGTGAAGGGATTCTGGTATCGTTCAGTCCCGAAAATCAAGTAGCCGCATCTCATACAGTGGATAAAGTCGTGAGGGCTGATCATGTGGTGGGGGCGAGAAAAGCAGGGGCGCAGACAAGATATCGGCTGATGTGTGCCGCATGTCAAAACACCCTGCTTTCCCAGCCAATGACGGTCTTACGCCGCTCTACAGGGGCACAGACGGCACGGGGTCTCCTCTTCAATAGGGAGACCCAAACCGTCTGGGCGCCTCAGAGAAAAAGGAGGAACCAGAGTAGGAAAGCCAGCTCATCCGACAAATAAGTTGACGGCCACCCTCTGCAGGGGCAGAGGGAAGCTACAAAAGAAGCTGAGGAGTCGGGGTTTGTGCGTTCCCGTCTTGGTTAATGGCTGCAAGGGCACAGAACAGGCGGATGGGCCGCCGAGCCTGTGAGTGCCAGGGTGCTGGCAGAGGGGGTGAGCGTTGGCCATGTAAAGTAATGGATAGATAGACTAGACCCATTTGGCACAGTTTGATGCATTGAGTTCTTCAGAGTATTAGGTGAATACCTGCATGGTTCTACCATCTTTGTATCCCTGTGGTATTTACTTTCAGGGCAGTTTTTACACATTTATATCCGAATGCCACTGGCAAAATACTTCCTGAGCTCCTGGTACACCTGCATCCCAGAGATTAAAATCTTATCTCAGTCTTGGCCACATCTTGCCTGTCACATAATGGCTTCTGATGCCTGAAATGGCATTCTCTACCTGGCACCTTTCTACATTAAGGAAATAGGCTTTGATAAATGCTAATTTTAGTCTGGGGGCGTGATTTTAAGCAAATTGACTGTGTTCTTTTGAGACAGTTGAATGGCCATGCTGTAGAAAGCATGTATTTCTGCTTCAGAGCACTGCTCGGCAAATAGAGCATAAAAATAGTCTTTTTGACTGAAATGAGGTGTGACCTTATACAGATTACCCAGTCACAAGTAAGACATTTACCTAACTTGCAGTTACACGTTTTTTTCACTAATTTGAAATGGGATTCCCTCCAAACTAGATACATTTTTGCATCAGGTCAGTTAAATATGCATTTCTTTATATAAACAAGAGCTTTTCAAATGTAAAAACACAACACCTACATTCTGTTAAAATTGGCACTATAAATTACCTGTTTACAATTCTGGTAAAACAAAAAAAGACTACATTTTTTTTCATAAGCCATTCTTGAAAAATGCACATTTCTTATGAATATTCAGAATAGCACAGAAAAAGTGCATTCTTCCACAAGGCAGACAAGCATTTGAAAAACGTGATCACAACAGAATGCCATTCATTAAGAATGTAGAACAGTTTGGATGACTAATGAAATGGAAGGAGACTAATTGCACTGCCATCCATTTATCTAATTGTTATAGAATAACAATTTAATAGGGATAGACAGTGCCAACTGATAACCATAAACCAATGGTAAGATGAAAGAGAAGGCTGGCCTATTATATAATTATTCCACAGTGAGCAGCTCATCTTCACTCCTTTTCATTTCACGTTTTGAGCTTAAAACTTCTTAGTATTATTGCAGTACTGGCAGGAATATTATAAATAGTTGTTCACAGGGTTTTGGATATAAATTTCAATTACAAATATTTTAGCTGCCTAAATAAATTAGATAATGAATATAGTAACCATTTCATAGCAAATCCTAACACTTAAAAAACAGTATATCAGAAACAAGTTTACTGATCTGTAAAAGGGTTACTTCCAGCTCCTTGAATTACATTTCAGTTTACATTTCCTTCCATCTGTTTTCACCAGCTGTGAGCTGGCAGAGTTCAAATCCACCCTGCTCCACGACCAGATTGCTTTATTGTAAATGTCAGCTAGGGGGCCCTGAGTTAGGTTCACCCTGGCTACCATCACACAAAAACAGAAAGGTCTTTTATGTGCTCTAATGGAGTGTGCGCTGCAGGAAGAAACACAGGATATAGTGTAGTACAATATGGTTGGTATAGATACTAGCTTGAACAAAGTTGTTCCAAGAAGCATATAAACAAGTCACTGGACAGCTTGATATCTGCGGAAGGCAGTAGTCTCAATTACACATCCCAGATGCACCTCTTTTTGCCCACGTGATTGTAATGAGGAGGTGAACTGAAAACAGAGAATGTGATTGATTGTCTTGCAGTTCCAAAATGCTTAATCTTTGGCAAAAAAATAGAATGTCTATGTGACAGGTGATTTAGTTGTGAATTTTCTTTTCTTACATGTTAAAAAATTAACTTATCTTTCTCATGTTTGCTTTTGCCATCAAGCTATTTAAAAAAAAGATCTATTGCAATGCGTGCTATAATGCTGATGCTCGGAAGTTGGTGGGTTGCATGCTTTGAGAAAAGACAAATCAGTGAGTCATAAGAAATATATTGATTATTATTCATCCATTTATTAACCTTAATATTCCATTACGGATTGTAGAGATCCAGAACGTATTTTGTCATCACTGGGTGCAAGGCAGGAACTCACTATTGTATATTTACACATTTTATACAGTTGGAACACTGTACTGCCTATAGACAGGCTACTTTTATAGTAACACTAGCAACTGGGAGCCCGATCGAATCGGGCTACAAATTCTACATTTGTGAAATCCATATTTTCTCTGCAAAGAGTTATTTGTTTTTTTAAGTCCTTGAAATGATTTTGTTATTATGGCCCTGATTTGTGGTTAAAATAGACCTTTTCAGCCAATATAATGAAGCGCTTCCGTTTAAACGGGGCTGCGAGACGTGAACTCTGCTCTTCGGCACACCTCATTTGATTTTTTCCTTCAAACAAATTTTCAAAACAAACCATATTTTACGACTCTAATCAGAGTTGGAGTAATAATTATGTTGACTTAGTCATTTTTGATCTAAGATCGGCAAAATTTAAACAATGACCGTTGTTAATACCCAGCCGTCATTACTCAGTTTGCCAATAGATGTCAGAAGGACGGATGCCAAAACCGAACTGCCCAAAGATAGATTTCGATGTACCAAGCAAATGGCGATATGTTCTAAATTACTTATGGTTCCGGTGCTGTGAAAGGGTTTAAGTCAGTCAACGATGTTAGTCCTGGAAAAAATGTTCCAAAAACCAACCAAAGTTACTGTTATCTGCTTGAGCCAACACCGACTTACTATATACTCGGCTGTCCAGCGGCGTCACTGAAGCATTCGAACATTCTTAGCCAATCATGCAATACTGCGTCTGCGTTTGCCACGTTGTGTTCTAACTACAGAGGCAGAGTCCCATTGCCTGGTTGTAACTTGTATTTAGTCGAGGTATTGACGCGAACACCATACATATGGGGTATTGACGCAAACACCATACATACGGGGTATTGACGCGAACACCATACATACGGATGGTATGAAATTATATATAAAGATATAGTAGTTCTAGAGAACATAGCACACCAAAGCGATACATTAGTGCCGGAGTAGGTTCTGGTGAAATTTCAGATCTTCCTTTCACTAGTAAAGCTATTAGTACATTGAAACAAACCCCTATTCTATGGCTCCTATCTTATAAGGACACACAGTATTGTTCTATTATGAGTGCTAGCATAGCAGTGTGGTGTTATGGGTCCACAGCTCGTGGAGAAAAGGCCATTGATTTTAAATAAATAATCATCGCACCCGAGGCGGCTTCGTGAGGGGGCGTTGTTAGCGAGCAGCTGGGCAGTCGTCGATGTGGGCGTTTCTCACCGTGTGCACAGGTGAGGAACTGCCCACATTCGTGATTGCTCCCGTGGCTAATGCTGCAGCTGTGATGGCCCCTCACATTTTAAAAAGAAGCGCGAGTCGGTTTTAGGGGAAAAAAGAAAGAAACGTTCGGAGAGAGAATCGATCGGAGAGAAAGGAAAGGAGAGGACGGAGGTTACAGGGAGCGTGGAAGCAAGCGGTGCAGGAGAGAGACGGACACGCGGAGCGTGTGGTGAGCGCGCGATCGGCGCCGTGGGCAGCTGCGAGGAAGCTGGGTGTTAGGCCGACACCCAGGTGTTTGTGTAGATGTCGCTCCCGCTGAGCGATCTGGTAGCGGGAGTAACAAGGTGAAAGCGACGAGCCGCAGAAGGCCGCGGAAAGGCAGCGGAAGTCGGGAGGCTTGGTGGTGGAGTCCCCAATATGAGCGACCTGGCTATTGGGGTAATCAAGTCTCGGGGACTGGGATGAGTGCCATACCGGAGCCAGGAATCGGGAGGTCTCCAGTCTCGAGCGTGTGAAGTAGGAGGGCAGCTGCAGAGAGCGTCTTGCCTGCTGCTAAGCCCGTACGGGATAAGCAGGTGAGACGCTAACAGAAAAGCACCGGATTTGTTGATGGTTTTAAGACTGCTTCCAGGAGAAGATTTTAACCTTCATTTTTAAAGGATTGTTTTTTCTATTTATTGGTTTTACTCCACGTTCTTTTTATGGATTATTTAATTTAATGAATTTGAAGAACTGCACTATTTATGGAACACTGTTTTTGTTGACTGTTTTTAATAAAAGCACTTTTGTACTTTCAACCATCCCCTTGCTCAGATGCTCAATTTGCCTCCATTGACTGGCTCACTCGGTTTCATTATCGACGGTGTTGGGTTCAAGGGTTCCCAAACAGCCATGGGAGCGTGGAGCCAGAACCCACATCGTCACAAGCAGACAAGTGTTAATGTATAGGAGAGAAGCTTTTGTTGTTGCTGTATTCAAATTTAATTCTAATATTTTTGAATACAGTCGATTCCGGTTAATTGGACCACCTGTTAATCGGACCAGCCGCTTATTCGGACCGAATCCTAAAGAACCGAAACAGATCATATTACATAAGCCCAATATTGTTTGCTTATTTGGACCAAACTTCTGTTTAATCAGACCAAAGAATGTGACAGAGAATAAGAAAAAGAAGCCACAAGTCACCCACGAAAAGCAGATGTAAAGCGGGTCAGCGACATCAGGAGGATCCCTGGGCTCCCCAGGAGAATTTATGCTTTTTTCAAAGGTCAGGTAGTCGGAAAATTTGTACAAAGTGCAAACCAGTGGGGGTGAACATGCCTGCTGTTTCTTTCCTAAAACGGACCGCTCAGTAGCCAGCGACATGAAGTCGAGCGTAAACAAGTGCAGTGCGTAAACAGAATGCGTCAGATCACACTAGACAAGTTCTTCAAACGTTGACTGGAATTAGATAATGTTTTTTAGTGTGCTTCGCATGCTGAGTGTTGTATAGATCATCTAGAAGAATTTGTAGATTTCTTTTTCAATAAACAAAGTTGTAAGCAACCATACATGTACATGTACATAGTTCTTGTTTATACGTTCGCCATATGCGTGTGCAGCACAAAAAAAGTCCTAATGACATTTTAATATGTTACTTATAGCACGTCCCATCTTGGTTGCACATGTATAGGGCATGTTCGGGTAATCGGACCAGCCGGTTATTAGGACCAAAATGATCGCGTCCCAATGTGATCCGACTAACAGGAATCGACTGTATAAGAAACAAGAGATTAATACAAAGCATGCCTCACAAAATAACAGAAAAACAAACAAAAAAAAACTTTTTCCTATGATCTCTAAAGTATGCGATCTCTCTTCCTGTGTGAGTTGTAGAACACTTCATGAGAGACAATGTCTCTTTATCCTGTATCATGAGTCTCAGACTGTTTTTTGACTTGTTGTCCTCAAATTCTTTAGTCAATCAAATGAATTTATTCCTTTGTTTGCCTTCCGCTGAGACATTGTACTCTAGGAACTCCCAAACTTAAACACATAAAAGTTTGCATTGTACACACCCGATCTAAGGTAGTTGATCAAAACACACGTCAGTCAGTGTGTGTGTTTCGCACTGATCAAAACATTTATCATCAGCTGTAACAGTTGACTTACACCACCCTTCATTGTGCTGAGATCATCACTAGCAGGGTTTGGCCTTTGGATTGACTTTCAATCAGATTTCCTTTCATTAGCCAACAGGTCAGCTATGAGTTGATGTCTAGGGCTTCACTGGTGATTAATGGGTTGTATCCAACCTGTGGACTCCCCAAGTGTTATACTGACAATCCAGAGTGTTCTCTGTCCTGATATATACTAACGCTGGCCTTCAATGTCTGGTTAGTATTTGTTGTGGTGAACTGTATGTGATGTTTTCAATGTGGACTAACATTTTTTCAGGCATGCACTTTTATAGCAGTTGCATGATCTACCTGTTAACTGGTCTGAAAAACACAAGATTTCCAAATCCCATTACTGGGTAATTTTGTGACCTTTAGCAAGTTGCTCAATCTGTCGATGTTCCACAAAAACAAATGTCAAAATAATCATGTTGTGTTCTTGCTTTGGATAAGTGACTTTGGATTAAACACTTCAGCTAAGTAAATAATCATCCAATAAACAGTCAGAAACTTAGGTTCATTTATCCATATATTTTTTAAAAATACTTGTACTAAACCAGAGTGATCAGGATGATCCAACAGTAGGCCAGTAATTTTAACATGCACCACAGGTGAATTAATGGAAGCAACTATTATGGAAAAGATCAAGTGGCACATGTCAAAAACAGGTGTATTAGCAAATAGTGAGAATGGCTTCAGATGTGGAAGGTTGTGTCTCACTAATATGTTGAAATTCTTTGAGGAAGCAACAAAAGCAGGTGCTTGTGATATTATTTATCTTAATTTTCAGAAGGCTTTTGATAAGGTACCGTATTAAATGTTAGTAATCAAACGATAAGAATTGGGAATTCAAGGCTTGGTGTATGGGTGTGTACAAAATTAGCTTAAAAACAGAAAGCAAAGGGACAGGGTGAGGGGAATTTTTTTAGAGTTAAGTGATATTAAAAGTAGTATATCTCAAGCATCAGTGCTGGGGCCACTGTTCTTTTAAATATATATAAACTGTCTCTGCTCTACTCTACTCTACTCTACTCTACTCTACTCTACTCTACTCTACTACACACATACATTACTGCACATAATAACAACTAGATGGAAGGGCAGAGGGACCTGGAAATCACAGAGGATTGGGCAGATTTGTGAAATGAAAACTTCATGAAATTAAATGAATGAAAATAAAAATAACATTTAATGTAAGGAATCGTAAGGTACTGTACATACTAAGTAGAAATTATAAATTTTTATATATAATGGAAGGTTTGAAATTTGAAAGTGCACTATATGAGAAGAATCTGGGAGTCATAGTGAGCTCATCACTGTCTACATTCAGACAGTGTACAGAGGTAATCAAGAAGGTTAATATTATGTTAGGTTATAAAGCATGATGTTTGGAGTATAAAGAAAAAGAGGTTAGGCTTAAGCTATATCATGCACTTGTTTGACTTCAACTGAAGTACCAGTTTTGCTCTCCATATTACAAAAAAGATGTAGTGATGCCTGATAATGTCTAGAGCAGAGTGACTAGTTTGATTTTGGGACTGAGAAATACTGTATGAGCTATGAGGAGAGATTGAAGGAGTTGGACCTTTGCAGTTTAAGTAAATAGTGATTAAGAGGTGACATGATTAAAATGTTTAAAATTATGAAAGAAATCAGTACAGTCCATCCAGCCAATAGAACACAGGGACATAGTTGGAAACTTAATAATTTTGCACAAATGCGATAACATTTTTCATCATGCAGAGAAGCATGGACACATGGAATAAATCACCAAGTACTATGGAATGGAGCAGAACTTTAGGAACTGTTAGAATTGGACTTGATGTTATTTTGGACAATATAGGTTAATAGGATTGGCAAGCTTCTTGAGCTGAATGGCTCGTTCTAGTCACAGTTTCTCTAATGTTCTCACAGGGAGCCTAGAACCCATCATGGCAGTAATGGAGGCACATCAAAACCATCTCATCAAAGATATATTGTAAAACAGCAAACAACAGGAGCAGCATATTTATTTAACACAAACATACTTGTATAAGTTTATCAAGCAAAACACAAACATATAACTTTATTAAGCAAACTACACTTATTTAAAACCTCATAAAGTTTAATACATGAGCATTGAAGGCGATACAGGAACCCCTGTACAGTCTATCATAGAACATACACATACACTGACTCATACAGGGCCAATTTAAATCTACTAATTTTGCCCTGAAGTGTACACATCTTCAGGATATTGTAGGAAACCAGATTGTCAGGACAAAACCTTTACAGTTTAAATTCACGCCACACGATGTTTAGCCTGGCATTGAAACCTGGCCCTCTGGAGCAACACCTGCAGCACTCACTTGTTAGTAGTGCTCAAACATCTTACAAAAAAATAAATAAATAATGAAGTTATTTCAAATGTTATAGTAGCGTTGGCTCTCTTATTATATATGCTTTTGCTGTTTGAAAAATCATATTAATATTTAGATAATGTTAAATTATTTAATGGAGTTGCTAAAGGGTTGCATCAGAGCGCATCTGCAAAAAGAAAAAAAAGATTTTTTTCCATGCTGGAAAAAATAAGTAAGAAGGTAAGAGACATAATGTTTTGGCCAAGGTTTCATTAGGTGACATACACAATTGATATAAATATAAAAATGTTATATACATTTTTCCAATGTGTTTATCATTGTACATCACTAGTCAGTTTTTCACACAACCATTCAAGCTATAGGAAAATGGAGAATGATCAAAAAGTGATTTTTTATATAATTTATACTTTATGATTGATCCTGCCGCCATATAGACGTGCTTTAAAGAGCAGGTTAAAGGAATAAATTAATAGATGAATCAATTTAATAAACTATTCATTATTAAACTTAGCCTATGCACAGACTGGTGGCAAATGTTTTAGATCAGTGGTTCCCAACATTTTCCCCCAAAATATGTTTGATTTATGTTCGCACCCCCTACAAAATTAAGATTGCATTTGAAGATGAGGAAGTCAAATTTCTAATTTTTGAACCACAAACGAACCACATACAGTACTGCAGGTAAACGAATTGCACTCAAAAATAAACTTTTAACTCAGTGTATAAAATGTAAATATAAAAAAAAAGATGATTTCATGACAATGGGAAATGTTTGACTAGCTAAGTTCAGATGCTGATGAGAATTTTGATTTTGTATTTCTGGTTCCTGACTTTATGATCTGCATTCTTACTTTGCATTTTCATTTATCCTTCTCCTTGGTTGCAAGCAAACATTTTTTATGACCTTTAATTTCAGTAAATGAAGAGAAAATCTACTTTTTCTGCAGCTTATATTTAAATTAAATACCTTTAGTGATAAGATTTCCAAAATATCTATATGGGTCATCTTTCAGATGTGTTTTGTTTTAAGGTACCGCAAGAAAGTGATCACAGTACAAATGCCTAAATGCAGTCTTCCCCACATATCAGTATACATTAAATTATTCTATTATTTTACAGTTTCTTGAATTGTTTCTTTAACTTTCACTTCTGCTTTTGCAGCAATGCCTTGGATCTGCATTGAGGAACTGATTGATTATTCTTGTTGCTGGGCTATTGTCCATTAGCAAGAGAATGTTTGGCAAACCTGAAGCTGCTTGGCAGATTCAGATGCTTTTGCTATCACTTTCAGCTCATTATCTTGATATGCTGATCTATTTATATACTATATACATATTACCTGCTCAATAACACAATGTTTTTGTTTCCAGTTGCGCTTATTTTCTGTTATAATGCCTGCTTAGGACGGACAATATCCTTGTGCTTCCTGAAGTATATGTTTACCTTGTCTTTTTGTCATTGTTTATTGTGATTTTGTGCTTTGATCATTTGTTTGTTGTTGACAAAATCTTTATTTGCCTAATTATGGATCTGTATCCACTATAAAACAATCTTATTTACTTGAATTTTAAATTACAATCTGCCCATCTTCTTATTGCAAGCACACATAAAAACTGACAAAGTCTCAAAATTTGTTACAATAAAATATTAGTACTGAGTAATTATAAATATTGAAGTATTAGAAAATGTAACAGAAAATTTGTAAACAATTCACAAAAATTAAAAAAGCAAGTGTTTGCTATAAACTTGTTATTTAATGGAATAACAAAACATAGTGCTCAAAGTATTGAAAGAGGACATTCTTAGTTTAAAACATCAATGCCGTAAATTTTGCTGATCGGCGGTTTATGAGATTATGTCAGTAGTAGAAATAGTTTACTGGCAAAAGCAATTTTCATTTTGTACATTGCAAAACCTTTTAATGTGATGCTAATACATTATTTCTTTTTGCAAGTTAATATATTTTACACTGTAAGTTGCATCATGATGAGATGGTATGGTCGTGAAGGTGTTAGCTTTGTTGCCCCACAGATTCAGAGTCCTGCCCATTGTCTGTGAGTTTTCAGTCTCCTTCAAAAGTCATGCATTTTAGGTTCCATTCCCATTTGCAATCTGTCCTGTATGGACATTTACGTGAGCAGTCCCTTTCATTGTATTATGTTACGTTACTTGAGCATTTGAACAATTTTGACAAGAAAAGGCCTTTCACCTCAACAAGCTCATACACCCTAATCACCTAGACCAGGGTTCCTCAATCACAGTCCTGCAGAGCCGCAGTGGCTTAAACGGCTGTATTCTCAGTTTTTAATTGCTCCTAATTAGCAATAACATGCAAATAGCAAAAGAGAGTAGCATTTCTCTATTTAGCTTGTTACCATTCACACCTGCGTGTATTTATCATGCAATACTGGGTTTAATTAAATACTTGGAAGGAAAGTGAAGAGCAAAAAGTGAAGGACTGAGAATTACTCATCCATTTTAGGCTTCAAATCATTCGGATGATAACCTTAGAAAGGAGAAGAAAATCTTGATATGAGAATTAACTGATGTAGCAGAGTTACAGCACTAACAAGCCATGAAATTAAATTATTGGCAAGAATTGCTTTCTAATTAAGCAACCAGGTTAGCACAAAAACCAGAAGACTGCGGCCCTCCAGGACTGTGATTGAGGATCACTGACTTAGACCATCAAAAATAACATGAAGTCAAGAGTTGAAGGTCCCTATGGTCCTACTCTCTAACATACTAACTGGTAATTTCTGCCTTGTGCCTGTGGTTCTTTAAGTTAAGAAATACTTTCTAATGTTCATGCAAAATCTATCCTTAGTGAGTTTTTTGAAATGTGATGCTCTGTCTTTTCTTTAATGATTGTTTTAATCAATTTACCTGTGATTTATGATAACCTAACTGGTTTATAGTTACTTGGATCAGCCAAATCAGCTTTTGGTAAATAATGAGGCAGTATTTACTAGCGTTATGTCCTTACAGATTTTCTTTGTGTGCTGTAATTTTTGAAAAACAAGCATCAATGGTTTACATATTAATGCACTAACCTTCTTAAGTACTCCAGGATAAATGTGATCTGGTCTTGGTGATTTGTTAGATTTCAGCCTATTTAATCTAAGCAGTACTTCTCCTTGCAGATTTCTATATCACTAAGTACATCCTTAGCAAACCCTGTTACTGTTTGAAGGTTATCGACTTCTTCATACTGTACATATCAACTTAAAAAAATGCAAGTTTATAGCATTCATTATTTCACTTTAAATATTTATTTCACAGTTCATCTTCACTGTTCATGATGCATTTCACCTTCTGCTCTGCTATTCGTTTACTATAAAATACTGAAGAAATCTCTTTGTGTTATTTTTCACCTTTTCCACAATATTAGTTTTGCTAATATGCTTTTCTTTTAGTTATTGCTGTCATGCTCTTATAAACACTTTGGTTATTTGCCTTGAAGACTTTATACAGTTGTTTTTTCCTTTGCAACTTCTTTTTTAACTCCTTAATTATCTACTATTAGTTCTGTTTATTTTAAATTTCAGAATGAACTTCTCCATACTTTGTATATAAAACACTTTAAACATCTCTTTGACTGCCTCCACACTTAAAAGCTTATCCCAGTTTATCTTTTTTAAACTTTCCTAAATCTTATCAAAATTTGCCCTACTAAAGGTAAACTTCACAGTTTTCCTTTTTGAATATGCATGTGCTCTGCCAAAGCACTGTCAAACATGTAATATTATTGTATTATGACACTGCTGAATATTAAAGGTATGGCTTAAAATCAAGATTCAATGAGCTATAGCAAAATAACTGCTGTATGTACCCAGAAATAAATGTAGACTCCATAGGAGTGGTATAGTGTATAAGGTATCCAAGGTGTTGTTTCTAGTTCCTAATTCCTCACAGGTATGTGGTCCCACCTTGGATGGAGAGGGAGCACTTCCGCTAACTGTCTTGTCTTCCATTTCCTATACAGTTTGGATAAACTTCTCAATGAGGGCAACTGAATCCGCCCCTTCTGGTTCCTGGGCCAAAAAATCATGACTGCCTGGAGTTAGGCATCACTTCTCACCCAAGCAACCAGAGGAAAGTAGCTTCTCAATCACATAATTGAGGAAACCCATAGAATTTATCAAGCCATCATTTTGTTTGCAACTGTTTTTGTTTCATATATACATATACTGTGTATGTATATATATATATATATATTGTGAACTTGAACCCGGACACAGGCAGACAGACATTGTTGGTTCCACCACACACTTGTTTTATTTACAATTTTTAAATACAAGTCTTATCATGAACTCACGAACCCCCAATGTCCAGGCCTTACAATGCCTCTCTCTCTCTCTCTCTTCAGGCCTTACAATGACTGACTGACTCTCTCTCTCTCTCTCTCACTGACTGACTCTCTCTCTCTCTCTCTCTCTCTCTCTCTCTCTCTCTCTCTCTCTCTCTCTCTCTCTCTCTCCTCTCTCCAGCTCCGTCTCTCTGCCACCCGACTTCCGCCAATGACTGGAGGGAGGCGGCCCCTTTTATAGGAACCCGGATGGGCTCCAGCTGCTTCCCGGCAATCAGTCCTAGCCACACCCCAGTGTGGCAGGAGTGCCAGCTGTGCACCCGGGTGTCCCCTGTCGTCTTCCCCCCAGCACTTCCTGGTGTGGCGGAAGTGCTGGGCTCCAGGGTCCTTCAGGCACCTTCAGGAACTCAACTCTGCTGGGGCCTATGGCCACCACCAGGGGGCGCATGGATGTTTTCTGGGCCCTATTTGGCTGCAATTCTGCCATACCTGGAAGTACAGCCGGAAGAAGCTTGTTGGGCACCTGGAGTCCTTTCGGGTGCCCTATTAAAAGGGGCTGGTCACCAGAAGTCAAGGGCCAGAGTCAAGAGGAAGAGGACAAATATGTACAGTAATCCCTCCTCGATCGCGGGGGTTGCGTTCCAGACCCCCCCGCGATAGATGAAAATCCGCAAAGTAGAAACCATATGTTTGTATGGTTATTTTTATATATTTTAAGCCCTTATAAACTCTCCCACACTGTTTATAAATATTCCCTGCACAATTATACAGCATAAACCCTTTGTATTCTCTTAGATATTAGGTAAGATTCATTGAAATTATGTATGTAAACACACTGTTTATATACAGTAAAACCTAAATATTATTTTAAAGATATCGAGTGTCTGTGATATCACATATGTTACAGAAATTACAATAGACAGGCCACCAGCGATAAATACGTACAATGCAAGAAAAATTGTATGCAGTAAATGTGTGTACAGTGACACTAAACGTACGTACATGTTCTAAGTACTGTAAGTAGAAAATTAATTATGGTTACTCACCAACAATGACACGACAACTTGTCCAATAACGATGAGTTTAGTTTTACTGCACAACAAAGGAGAGCATTACAGCTCTTCTAAAGGAGCCTTTTCAGGCAACTGTATATCACCACCGTTGTTCTTCTTCCGGCAGACTTCAATCCAAATCCCTAAAGCAGATTCCATCCAGACTACTGCCTTATTACATCCACTTACAACTCATTTTGCATCCTGGTTAAAAGGACACTGCGGCCGTAGATCTTATATTCCTTTCCTACTTTTTAAATAAAAAGAATCATAGCCTCATTGAAGCAGTAGCAGGAGCAGATCATTTTTAAGCCATAATGAAGGGCTTCACTATGCACAAAAGTTAACTCTTTACACAGCGAAACATGTTGATGCTGAATGAGCAAGACGAGGCTTCCTGGTTAACACTGCATTCAGCACACAGGAACTTAACTGCGTGCTCTGATTGGTTAGCTTCTCAGTCAGGAGAACTTAACTGCGTGCTATGATTGGCTAGCTTCTCAGTCATCCGCCAATAGCGTCCCTTGTATGAAATCAATTGGGCAAACCAACTGAGGAAGCATGTACAGGAAGTAAAACGACCCATTGTCCGCAGAACCCGCGAAGCAGCGAAAAATTTGCATTATATATTTAGTTATGCTTACATATACAGCTTGTTTGCTGTGTCAGTGTGTATTCAAGGGATTGCTCCCATTTGAATAAATACTTTGGCTTTCCTGTTTTAATTGAAATAAAGTTGGTTTTCGTGAAGCCTTTGGACTCAGTGCCTTTCCTCATATAAATATTTATACATACACATAGATACTAAAGAATATAAAATGGATACAATATATACATTCACAGGCCACTTTATTAGGTACACGAACTACGTGTTAGCAGAATTGTGAAAAAAAAGTGACTTAAGTGACTTTGAACATGGCATTGTTTCAGAAACTGCTGATCTGCTGGGATTTTCACTCCCATCCATATCTACGGTTTACAGAGAATGGGTCTGAAAAAGTTAAAATATCCAGTGAGTAGTAGTTATCTGGGTGAAAATGTCTTATTGATGTCAGTGGTCAGAGTGGAATGTCCAGAGTGCTTTAAGATGATAGAAAGGCAACAGTAACTCAACCACTCATTACAACTCAGGTATGCAGAAGAGCATCTTTGAATGCACAACACATCAAATCTTGAAGCAGATGGGCTACAGCAGCAGGAGACAACATCAGCTGAGATTACAATTTGCACAGGCTCACCAAAATTGGACAAAAAAAGATTGGAAAAACGTTGCTTGGTCTGATGAGTTATGATTTCGATGCAACATGGATCCATCTTGCTTTGTACCAATGGTTCAGGCTAGTGGTGGTAGTATAATGGTGTGGGGGATATTTTCTTGGCATACTTTGGGCCCCTTAGTACCAACTGAACACCATTTAAATGCCATAGCCTACCTAAATATTTATGTTGACCATGTCCATCCCTTTATGACCTCTATGTACCCATCTTCTGATGGCTACTTCCAGCAGGGTAACTTGCCATGTCAAAAAGCTCAGGTCATTTCAGACTGGTTTCTTGACCATGACAGTGAGTTCACTATACTGAAATAGCCTCCAGAAATCTGCAGCAATCATGTGATGCTATAATGTCAATGTGGACCAAAATCCCTGAATAATGTTTTCAGAATCGTGCTGAATCTATGCCACGAAGAATTATGGCAGTTCGAGGAAAGTATATATAAAATATATATATAATATAATATTATATATAATATAATATGGTGGCTGGTGAGTGTGTATGTATATGTATATGTGTATATACATGTATGTATATATATACTAGCAAAATACCCGCGCTTCGCAGAGGCGAAGTACTGCCTTAAAATTTTTATTAAGAAGAAAATTAAACCTTTTTAAACTGAGGGAAAATATACCAATAATTATTTGTTAAGGATCTCTTTGTATACCACATTGTGAGTTCGGCACTCCGGTTGTAATATGACCAAGCTGTGCGTTGAGCTTACTCTTGAGCATGCAACGTACAGTTGGCCATGTGAAAAGTAATCTTGTCAGAAATCTCACAGCGTGGATTGGTGCTGTCATAATCGGTTTGAGTTTCATGGTTTGTTTCAATTACGACAGTATTTGTAGGACTTGTGTTGAAGAGACATTCGGCATCTGTCAAGCGTTGTAAGTATACAACCGGTTTCATCGATAACTTCACATCCAGCTTTTGAGAGTTTAGACATTCATAAACATCAAAGTGATATAGCCGTGCAATATGTAACAAAGAGAATGGAAAAGATAAGTGCCATCTCCGGGCATGGAAACCACTCGGTAAGTGACAGTTCTTTGATCGATGGTGATCACCTTGACAGACATGTTAATGGGGGTACAGTTGGAATGATAAAGGAAATGGGTACCTGAACAATATAAAGTAAGTCTAAAATACCTAAACAATAACTATAATCGTAATAAATGAACAATAAAACAGCGGAGAAGCCGTGGATTAAATAGAAAGGCTGTAGTTATCAGCAGGGAGACGTGAATCCTGTGGCGAAGAAAGGAAGGGAATGTAGAGACTGGAGCGACAAACGGCCTTATATAGGCAGGCAGCCAACAACGTGGGAGGCATTGGGATGTGGGACCCAACGCCGCCTCACACGGTGACCGAGCTGCAAGCTATGGACATATATATGTACGTAAGTAGGATTCAGTTAGTGTTGCGAACCCACGTACCAAATTTCTTGAAGATGGGCCCATAAGTAACAAAGACCATTGAAAAGTTCAATATGTCGGCCGACAGTGGCATCATACCACCGAAATAAGTACCAAATTTCAGCCTTCTACCAACACGGGAAGTTGGAGAATTACTGACATTGGAAAGTTCAATACGGTGGCTGACAGTGGCATCATACCACCGAAATAAGTACGCACATTGGTTTCGGTTAACGCAGGGAAGCTGCCTACCAAATTTAGTGAAGATGGGGCCATGAATAAGAAAGTTCAACATGGTGGACGTTGTTGACCATTATGACCTTTACGCATAGAATTTCGAAATGAAACCTGCTTAACTTTTGTAAGTAAGCTGTAAGGAATGAGCCAGCCACATTTCAGCCTTCTACCTACACGGGACGTTGGAGAATTAGTGACATTAGAAAGTTCAATATGGCGGATGACAGTGGCGTCGTACCATCAAAATAATTACGTACATCGGTTTCGGTTAGCACAGGGAAGCCACCTACCAAATTTCGTGAAGATGGGGCCATAAATAAGAAAGTTCAACATGGCGGACGTTGTCGACTGTTATCGACCGTTATGACCGTTACGTGTAGAATTTCGAAATTAAACCTGCTTAACTTTTGTAAGTAAGCTGTAAGGAATAAGCCTGCCAAATTTCAGCCTTCTACCTACACGGGAAGTTGGAGAATTAGTGATGTGTCAGTGAGTGAGTCAGTCAGTCAGTCAGTGAGTGAGTGAGTGAGTCAGTGAGGGCTTTGCCTTTTATTAGTATAGATATATATTGTGGACTTGACCCGGACACAGACAGGCGGACATGTTATTTGTC
This sequence comes from Polypterus senegalus, assembly GCF_016835505.1. Classification (NCBI taxonomy): domain Eukaryota; kingdom Metazoa; phylum Chordata; class Cladistia; order Polypteriformes; family Polypteridae; genus Polypterus; species Polypterus senegalus. Next base: position 152,321,270 of record NC_053157.1, read on the forward strand.
ACCACCACGCGTGTTTATTTACAAATATATTTACAATAATGGTCACTCAGATCCAGTCCAACAGTGCACAAACCCCAACACACAGTCCTGGCTTCACAATGCCTTCTTCTCGGGCCGCCTCCACTCTCTCTTCTGCCTCGTCCTACTTCCACCCGACTTGAATGAAGGGAGGCGGCCCCTATTATAACAGCCCCGGATGAGCTCCAGGTGTTCCAAACACTCCCCCGTTGGCCACGCCCCAGCGTAGCGTAAGTGCCGGCTGTTCTCCAGGCCGCTCTCCGGGTGTCCTCTTAATTCTTCCCCCCAGCACTTCCTGGTGTGGCGGAAGTACTAAGGTAACAGGTCCCCAAGGCAATGGTGCGCCTCCTGGCGGTGACCACGGGCCCCTACAGGGTGGGGCTTCCATGCCTTCGACCCGTGGACCTCAAAGCAACCAGGAAGGCGGCCCCCACGTGATCCAGGGTAGGCGCAGACCCACATCTGGTCCTTTATGGCGTCCCGGCCGGGTCGTGGCCCCTGGCATCCCTGACTCTATCTATATATATATATATATATATATATATATATATCGTGAGATAGAGGGTTGTCACGTGGTACTTACCTGAATATCTTTTGCTCAAAGGAAAAGTTGAAGAAAAATAATTCCTCCACTTCCAGGATTCCAAAATGGCCGCAACGACGTCACTTCCGGCCCACCATGATGACGTCACTTCCGGCTCCATCAATCCACCTCACTTACGTCCCATCATGATGACGTTATTTCCGGTTCCTGTTTTCAACGTCACTTCTTGCCAACCATTTCCTGTCCCATAATCCTTCCCTGTATAAAGTCGCCATTTTGACTCAAGAAATCTGTTCATTGTTTTGTTCTGACACTTTGAATCGTTCTTTTCTTTAATTGTCTGGACGAAAATATATCGGGACGGTCCCCAAAACTTTGTTTTGTGTTGAGTAAGATTCTTTTGAAAAGAATAACCATCACAATATATATATATAGTAAGTTAATGGATGCTTGGTAGCGCCATTGCCCTGTGAAACCCAACAGACAGATGCCGACACTGGTTTAAAAGCACCCAGAAGTATTTTAATATTCTTCAATAAAGTGTCCAAAAGCGACTTATATTTTTCTTCTGCCTGGAAGTACTTCTGTTTCTCCGTCCTCATGACTTGGGAGTACTTCTGGGCTAGCGGGAAAATAAAAATCTCTGCGTCTTCCTGCAGCGTCCCACGATGGCACCCGGCACCCAGCAGGGCTGTGAAGCCGAAGTCCATGTCCCATGGTGCCCTGCAGGAATCCGGGGCACCTCCATGCTGCCATCTAGCGTCTTGGATGTGTCGGCCGGGATGAGCTGCTGGCTGTCCATTGCAATATATATATATATATATATATATATATATATATATATATATATATATATATATATATATATATATATATATAAAAAGAGAGAAAGAGTAGTGCTGTACATAAAAAATTATTTCCTTCACAGTGTTTAGTTGCAAGATTTGGGATGTCAGCAGCAGGATTTTTAAGAATAGCATGAAAGGGTCAGAAAACGAAAATAGTAAAGCCATCTGACAGGTTGACTATTGCACTGTGATTTTTTTTCCCATGTTATTGACAGGTGTGAGTCAGCACTACACAAGCACTCCACTTCCAGTCACAGAGTGAAACAGACTTCAAAATCCTTTCAAATTAAAAAATGATCTCCTAGAAAAGGAATTTTTGTAAAAGTTGTGGCTATGTTCTGAACAAACTATAAGCTTTTAATGATTTAAGCAGTAAAATGGTTGAATAATAATTGTGAGGGTTCAGTTACTGTAAATGTTTTAGAGAAATACTTTAAAACACACCCAGGAGATGTTTCAGAGACTAAAGACATATTTTTCACAGATGTAACAGCATCTGTGACAAATATTTTCGTAAATTCAATAAATTGGAAATACACAGTGGAATCACAGCTCTAAACAAATATTGTTTCTTAAGCAAACAGATTACTGAAATATTTATGCCAGCAATTCATCTGCAGAAATTAAACTATATTCAGCATATAAATAGGTTTAAAGCAAACAGATCTGCCAAAACAGCCATCAGGGCTACTACTGACTTTTTGACTGTCTGGTATGCTGTAAATTGAGATATGGAGTTCAAGTAAACAAATAAAAAAAGAAAAGCTACAGAACTAGAGAATTTGAAAAATTTAAGATTCTAAAAACCATTAGTCATTTTTCAGTGTGTGTAAGAGCCAATCTTAGAAAGTTAATGCTCTAAGTTAAATCTATTGTATAATTTGCTTAATTTGAATAGAATATAATTTTCTCTCATAGTCATAGACAATGGTATAGCCTTTTACCCCATGTAAGTTAATATGAGATAGAACATTCTTACTATAAATAAGATATAGTGTGTTAACTGAGTGAGTTGTTGTTTAGAAAATAGGTTCTGGCACTTGTATTTACAGCATGAAAATGGGATAAGCATACTGGTTTATATATAAGCAAACATAAAGAAATGAAACAAGATTTTTAAGCTTTAAACAGGACTTTCCTTAAACAAGCACTTTTATTTTCTTTTCAATATCAATTTTTATTCTATTTTGTGTGAACTGTTTTTTAGTTTTTATTTTATTTTAAATGAAGATATTTTGTCTGTGGAGTCATTTCAATGCGTCAGACTATTGCTGAATCCCATTTTGCTGAACTTTGATAATTTTTGGTAACTCAGCAACAGTGTGCATTTCTTTAAAATGTTATGTATGGGACCTTTATGTACTTCTTAAAGAAGCTGAGAGAAATTGTACCCTTCTCCATCACAGAGATCAGATTCACCCTTTGTAGCTCATCCACCAAATGCAGTCAAATGCGAGCCCCCACACTCGTTGCTCTGCTCTGGTTCAAACGCTCTTAACTAGCTGAGCTAAAGAAGGCCCTCTGCATCTCGATTAGATAGCATTGCTGTTAACAATAATTTTACATAACATGTTTTGAAAAATCTAAATAAATACAAGTGATGAAAATCACCTGCTACATTTAACTTTTTATTCAATTATTTCAGATAATGTAGTATTTTGTTTTGGTGAGACATAATATAATGTTCTTAGATACCCTGTAATAATTTGATTAGTAACCATTTTTATATAACAATGGAATGAGCATATCTGAGACCCACAAAGGAAACATTGTGTTGAGTGCACTGCTGATTAATTAATAATTAAATTTTATGGACTACACAGAAAACCATTTCCTCTTTCTCAAAGGGGCCTCCTCTATGCTAGTTTCTTGCAAGACTACAGATCCATTTTTTTAAAGAAGAAACTGCAAAGCCTACTGCACCTCACAACTTGTTACCGACCTCAGGATTTCCTGACCACTTTGCTTCCTGCTGATTTTGCTGATGCAGAAGTTTCTTTCATGTTTAGTTACACCATATGTAACATAACATTTTTGAACCTACTTAGTCCAGTTCATGGCCAAAACCAGAAGAAAACAGTCTTCATTGAATATAGTAAATGCTATTTTCATAGTAGTCTAATAAAAGTCTGCAAAACCAAATTACATATTATTCTTCATTTTCACTAAATGAGGTTAATCAAAACATGCAACTTTTCAAATACAGTCAATTCAATAGAAATGCTCCAGGTGCTACAGCACAAAATGAAGGAATGACTAGCACCAGTTTATTCTTGAAAGAAGTAAATCACAAAATGAGCAGGAGACAGAGCTGGAGGTAGCAGAATTAAAGATGCTAAGATTTGCACTGAGTGTGACAAGGTTTTGATAGAATTAGGAACGAGTACATTAGAGGGTCAGCTCAAGTTGGGTGGTTGGGAGACAAAGTCAGAGAGGTGAGATTGCTTTGGTTTGGACATGTGCATAGGAGAGATGCTGAGTAAATTGGGAGAAGGATGTTAAGGATAGAGCTGCCAGGCAAGAGGAAAAGAGGAAGGCCTAAGAGAAGGTTTATGGATGTAGTGAGAGAAGACATGAAGGTGATAAGTGTGACAGAGCAAGATTCAGAGGACAGGAGGATATGGAACAAAATGATCTGCTGTGAAGACCCCTAACAGAAGCAGCCAAAAGAAGAAGAAGAGTAACATGCAAGTAATTAATATTGGGTTGGTTCCTTTTTCTAATTGAAGAGAAGGCCTTGTGGTTTAAAGTCCAGCATGTTAGTGACAACACCACAAGAAGTAAACTATCCTAAATTTGATCAAACAGTGGTGCTTGGTAAATCAGTTAAGAAATCATTAGGAAAAACAAGAATGGAAACATTCTACTTTTTTGTCTATCATACATTCATTTTTAGTACCATAACAGGGTCACAAGATGCAGAAGCTATTCTGGTAGCACCAAGCGTAAGGCAAGAAACCAAAACTTTCATTACTATTCACATTAACTAAGTTAATGGAAATTGAATTCTTTCTGTCATCATTGTTGGCTTAATGACCAGTTCCCAGGATAACACAAGTTAACCAGTTTTCCTGGTGTTAACTTTCCTAAAAGCTCTCCTGACATTGTGTACCAACCAGTTTCAACAACCTGTGCAATGGATTGAGTTTCCCCCAACATCTTTGCCACACATGTCACAGCCATTCCCCCATTTCTCTCAGTCCTCCTGATCTTTCATCACTAACCATCATCTTGGTCTTTGCATTCACCTTGAGGGCGCTCATAACTTATCTTCCAATTTCAGTAGCTTCTCCTTCACTCCCACTTCACTTTTTGCCAAATAAGATCATTGGCATACAAGAGCTTCCATGGCAATCCTTCATACATTTCTCTGATCACCACCTACTTGCTATTATGAAAAGCGACAAACACAAAACAAATTCCTGGTGCACTACTTCTATCCACTGTTATGACCACTGTTCATGCTTCCCCATGTGTTGACATCATTGCAAACAGTCAAAAGTTAATCTAGACTTAATTTTCTCAATGCCCACCTCACCACCTCTTGTGGCACCCTTTTGACAACTTTAAAATGCATACTGTAATTGTTTTTTCAGTTATGTTTTTCTGCATTTTACTTGCACACAGATTGTATTCTTTCTATCATTTACATTTTTCCAACTTTGTAAAAGCTGTTTATGGTAAGATTTTGGCTATGTTAAGTTGTAATTACCACCAGACTGTATAGGTCTAAGTCACTGACTTTCAATGCATTCAAGTATTTGTGTTACGTAGTAACTTTTCTTTATAGAGTATGAATTCAGAGACGGGTGAAGGATGATGATGTAGAAGTAAAACAAAGTGATTGACTTTAAGTCATCAGCACAGAAAAAGTCAAAGAAGAAAACAATACTTGCAGAAGCTGGTTCGAGCTTTCCTTGTACTTGCTGGTTATTACAGACGATTCATTACAAATTTTGCATATAGAGCTGCTCCTCTCACTGACCTGACGAAGGACAGAAAAAAACAGTACCATTGTATGGACTGGATTGTCTTATCTGACTTAAAAGGTGCATTGCTGTCATTCCTGGTTCTGCAGAATCTGAACTTTTCTAAGGAATTCATTCGACAGATGGATGTAAGTGCTTTTGGTTTAGGGGCATTTCTTTCTCAGTGTTTTGATGGGGAGCATCATCCCATCATATTTCTGAGTAGCAAATTGCTCAACCATTGAGAAAGAATGTTTGGCTATTAAGTGGGCAGTGGAGACCCTCCACTACTACTTATGGGGTTGGTGGTTTACCCTGGTGACTGACCATGCTCCACTCCAGTGGCTCTACAGACTGAAGGATACTAATGTCCGGCTCACTCAGTGGTTTATTAGCTTGTAGCCATTTGCTTTTGATGTTCGCTACTGCCCTGGTGTTGCACCCTTCAACACTGATGTTCTCTCATGTCTGGCCGAGCCCGGCATGAACAAAGCTGCTGGCTGGTGTGAGATTTATGAGAACTTTTGAGACCCTCCCCAACTGTGCTGCATGCCGAAACACAGCACAGGTTTGTGACACCACCAAGGCATTTCCAAGTTCACAGCCTCCCCATGTAACATGTCTGTCGCCCAATGGTCGATGCGGGGAACATTCTGACCTGGCCTCTGACCTGACTGCTTCTATTTTGATTGGAATAAAGTTGGTTTTCTTGAAGCCTCAGCATATTCTCTCAGGTGCAAGACAGTAACTCATGTGTCACACCACCTTGTCCAACCAAGTTTTAATCAAACCATTTCCAATAGAATGATAATAAAAATGCATTTCTGACATACACACTTAATACTTCTTAACTAAGTAGTTATAAACCTGCCACGCAGTCATTTTGTAATCCTGCGCACAGATTGTCAGTGACGATCAGTGACATCGCCCTGTGAAGTGAGATAAAGGCGGCAGACTGTCATTTACACGCCGGCGCATGTAAATAACCAGCGAGCCACATTAGCTAGCACATTTTATTTCATTGAGTGACCAGTCGCTGCACTGTCTACTGTACTTCACTCAGTTCGCTTTCTCTAGACATACAGTAGAGCGTTAAATTAATTTTGGGTGTCGATTTCGTTAAATTAACAGTCTTTGTGTTGATATTTTAAAATGTTGAAGAGAAAAACATGTACAACAAGTGGTAAAGAAATGCAAAATAAGAAAGCGCAAGATTCATTTAAGCCTGAATGGTTAAAAGTAAAAGTAACCACAGATACGCCAGATTCAAGGAATGTTGCGGTTGAATTAGGTTGCATATACGAATACTCAGACAAGAACGGACTTTAGTGTAAGTTCTGTGCTGCTTGTTCAAAGACAACAAATATGTCACCGGAAAGTGTTGGGATACATAGAAGCTTGACTACTGTAAACGAAATTTATCGTTGCGTATTCACTTAGAAAATGTTGAAATTTTGTACAATCGCTCTCATGGAATCGACCAGAAATGTCTTCTGGTTGAAACAAGTACTGAGCGAGTAGAACGAATTAAGCATGACGAGCGCCAGCGATCAAACGAGGAGCAAATTCGAATCTTAATGGATAATGTCCTTCTTGCCATAGGATGAATGCTTCGATGCTGTCAGTGCAAATGATTCACGACCATATGGGAAAATATGTTTGTATACCAGACAGTTGGCGAAGTAAGAACTACGCCTTTGAGTTTGTTGAAGCAAACAACAAGGTGGTTGCAAACAACATATTTATAGAACTTCGAGCTGCATCATTCCACATGCTCATCGTTGAGGAAAGTACTGACATAACAGTACATAAAATGCTAATCATCTACTTAAAATATCGTCCAACAAATTTGTGTAATTACAAAACCGTTTTTGGTGGGATCATTCAGCTAACAGCATGTAATGCTTCAGCCCTTGAGGCAGCAATAAGACAATACTACACTGATCATCAACTCGGTATGAACCACATGGTTATGATAACGTCAGATGGGGCATCAGTTATGTTAGGCCATTGAAAGGCATTGGCCGCTTTATTCAAGGCAACGGTTCCTTATCTTGATGAACAGCACTGTGTTGCTCACCGAGAAGACTTGGCACTTACTGATTAATGGAAGGATGTTAGTTTGTTTAAAAATATTTAGATTCTGTTGCATACTGTTTATACTAAACTGTTTTTGACTAAATAGTCAATCTTCAGTTAAAAAAGGTGCACTTGAAGAATTGGCAAATGTAAATGATATGGATGTAATTTCTTTTCGACCAATTCATGAAGTTCGTTGGTTGTCACGTCACTTTGCTGTCAGTGCTTTTGTTAAAAATCTTGATGTTTTAGCTGCAAACCATGAAGAACAAGTGCAAGATTGTAATGATCCTGTTTGTAATTATGTTTTGAAATCATTACAAGATCCACTGTATCAGATTGCTCTGTATACTGCAAATGATGTTTTAACTGAATTAGCTGCTGTATCCATGTTATTACAACAAAGTAATTTATCACCAATTGAAGCACATCCATTTTGCTTTTCTAAAATCTGTAAATTGGAAGCACAATATCTGGGTGAGAATGTTTACTGGAATGATAAAGCCAAGCATATTATGAGTGAAAATGAAGGCATTGACACAAGACAAATCACACAGTTCATATGATCAGTCTGTGATCACTTAAAGGTAAGATTTCCAGCAGATGAACCACAATTTTGGTCAGCTTTTGATCCCACAGGTTTGAAAAACTGTGCATTTGATTTTGATGTCAAAGAGATAAAAGAACTGAGCGTAAAGTATAAAGATTTGTTACATACAACAAATGATGAGTTGATTATCTATACTAATTAAAGGCAAAGCCCTCACTGACTCACTCACTCACTGACTGACTGACTGACTGACTCATCACTAATTCTCCAACTTCCCGTGTAGGTAGAAGGCTGCAATTTGGCAGGCTCATTCCTTAAAGCTTACTTACAAAAGTTGGACAGGTTTCATTTCCAAATTCTAATGGTCATAACTGGAACCTATTTTTTCGTCCATATACTATAATAGACTTCTGCTTGATGCCCATGGGAGGCGGAGTTACACCTCCCATGTAATTTAGTGCCTGCCCATATAAGGCCGTCCGTCAGTGGCAATCCAATAGAAACACTGCCGCTAAATATTCACGGGTGAAGGATTGTGCTTATGCAGAGGAAGATGAGATGGTCAGGGTGGTGTTTGGCACAAACTCAGCGAAACTGCGAGAGAAACTTTTAAGTGCTGGATCTTAGCTAACATTAAATACAGCAGTGGGGTGGAAAAAGTCAATGTCCTGCTAAAAAAAGACAGTGTAAAAAAAAACCCGTGCATGCAGTGTGTCACGTCTCAGATAAAGAGGAATACGAGCTGTTTATTGATGCAGTAAGAAACGAGTCGATGAATGAAACCTGTTATCTTTACAACAATTGACAAACATGGAATGTGACTTGAACACAATACATCCTACAAATACGAACCTGATTGAAAGAAATAATGATAATCAAATCCTTGATGACAGCAACACTCATAACACTCACAAAAGAATTATTGTATATTGACAATCATGTTACGTTATTTTTAAAATGTTCCCTTTTATTTTTCATAACTTCTTAAACACAGTACTTCTCTGCTGCGAAGCGCGGGTGTATATATATACCTCGATCTACATACGCTCAAATAGACAAACCACACGCTGTGGCGCAATGGTAGAGGCTTCGCCTCTAGCGCCGACGTCCGAGGTTCGATTCCCGAGAGGGGTGCACTGAGTATGTATGTGCGCTTCCCGATTCATTTTACCCTCGCATCCCTTTGGTTTGAGATGTATGAAAAATATGCGGTTAACGCAGAAATACAGATCACCAATTGAAGCTTTATGAATAATGGATACTTTATTTGCCATCAATGATTGTTTTGGTAAAGCCATACTCAATGTATTCATTAGATGAACGGTAAAAAAGTAAGAGCGAGGGGAGGGTGACTTATTGAGGCACGCAGGCAAAACCACAATAGCATGCGGGCTCGATTTACTGTAGTGCGCGTCAACTCGATCTGAATTGCACAATCACATTCGAAAAAAAATATATCGTTTCAAATTCTATTTAGTCCATATGTGTCAAACCCCTCGGGCCACATCCGGCCCGGCGTAATTATATCCGCCGCAGATCATTTTATATATTATTGTTATTAATGGCCCGGGGATATGAAGCGCTGGTAACACAATAAACTACAGATCCCACAATGCAACGCTTCAGCTGCCTTGCCAAACACTTACCGCGTTAATCAAGTCTAGCTTATGATGCTGCAAGTTATTGCGAAGCTAGCCCACACAATGCCGAAGAGAAAAGTTGATTCTGAAAATAGAGCCTTTAAAAACCGATGGGAGGCTGAGTATATGTTTACTGACATTGCCGGTAAACCCGTGTGTCTCATTTGTGGAGCTAATGTGGCTGTAATTACAGAATTTAATCTAAGATGGCACTATGAGACAAAACATCAGGATAACCTGAAAGACCTGAATGCAATGCAGAAGATACAGAAAGCAGAAGAGTTAAAGAAGAATCTGACACTTCAGCAGACATTTTACCCGTGCAAAATCACAAAGTGATTTCAAGTGAAGCTACTTTTATGGGAGACACAAATGCACCAGTGCAACTTGCCCCACTTTCCCTGTTGCCAAGTAATGTTGAACCAAGTCGGCACAACGGTGTTCCCAAATACGCACTTTGCTGATAAACTGAGCGCACTGCGCACTGAGTTCGCACGGCGCTTTGGTGACTTTGAAGAACAAAAAAAGAATTTTGAGTTGTTTCGCAACCCATTTGCTGTCGATGTGGAAACTGCACCTGTGCAGATTCAGATGGAGGTGATTGAGCTGCAGTGTAATGGCACACTGAAGGCAAAGTACGATACTGCACGGCCCGCACAGTTTATTCACTCCATTCCCGCAAAATGCTCCAGCTCCGTCTACATGCGGCTCGAACCTTGTGCATGTTTGGTAGCACATATCTGTGTGAGAAGCTCTTCTCAGTGATGAAGACTAACAAAACAGCACACAGGAGTCGCCTCACTGATGAGCACCTGCAGTCCATCCTGAGAATCTCCACAACACAGAACCTCACACCAAACAGAAACAAACTTGTTGCCAAAAAAAGATGCCAGGCGTCCAAATCTGATAAAATGACATAAGAGCAAAGACAACTGAATGATTTGATTTGTTATTGCTGAAAAGAACACATTTTATTTATATTTCCAGGTTTTGTTATGCACCATGTTCATATTTGAATTTGTATAATTTTGACAGGATATATTTTTATGGAGAGCAAAATCTTTTGGGATATTTAAAATTTAAGTTTATTTTTTATATAAAATTACATAAGAGTAAAGAAATTTGAATGTTTGTTCTTTAACATTTACTTTATTTCTAACTTGTATAATTTAGACAGGATATATTTTTATGGAGAGCAAAATATTATAAGTTATTTAAGGTTTGAGTTGATTTATTCCGGAATAATATTCCTGTCTGTTTTTATTCATATTTATGTTCAAAAAAGTTAAGTTTTAAAAGTTTTAAAGTTTTAAAAGTTTAGTTTTAGTGTGCTCAATAAATATTTATCCTGTTCGCCCGCAACCTAAAGTGTGTTTTGGATTTTGGCCCCCTGTGCAATTGAGTTTGACACCCCTGATTTAGTCGACACAAATATCTTTGTTTGGAATGCAAGGCGAATTTACTCTTTACATTTGTATGGTGAAGAAAAATTTATGCATTGATGCCTACATTTAACTTACATTCCTACCAAAGATATTTCTGTCTACTAAATAAAAATTCCTTCTATTTAAAATTTAAATAAAACTTGAACAGATATGATAGTTCATAATATCCACGCAGACTTGCACGTAAGAGCGGGAGTCATCCGTTTTAACAAACAGCGTATTGCATTGATACAAAATAGCCTGCCCATTTAATTATTTAGGAATGGATAAATAAATTAAGATTTTGTACAAATAATCTTTTTCATTTTTCTTCCTTGATGGATTCTGACACCCCCAGCAGCAGTTGCTCGCACCCCAAAGAGTATATAAGTATATATGTATATATATATATATATATATATATATATATATATATATATATATATATGTTTATACTGTATGTGTGTGTATATATATTGTCAGGGATGCCAGGGGCCACGACCCGGCCGGGACTCCTTGGAGAACCGGAAGTGGGCGTGCGCCCATCTGGGATCACGTAGGGGCCGCCTTCCTGGTTGCTTTGGTCACCACCAGGAGGCGCCCCAATGCCTTGGGAACCCTGGACCCCAGTACTTCCGCCACACCAGGAAGTGCTGGGGGGAAGAGAAGCAGGGACTGCTGGGGCGTGTCAGCGGAAGATTGTCGGGGAGCACCTGGAGCTCATCCGGGTGCGGATAAAAGGGGCTGCCTCCCTCCAGTCGACAGCATGAGTTGGGTGGACAGAGCTCAGAAGAGAGGAGTGGAGGCGGTCTGAGGACTGTGCAAGGCATTGTAGTGCGGCCAGGACTGTAAGGGGTGATTGGTGCTGCGGCACTGGGTTTGTGCACTTTTGTAAATATAGACTTTGTAAATAAACACGTGTGTGGCGAAACAATATGTCTGCCTGTCTGTGTCCGGGCTGTACCCCACTATATATATATATATACTGTATATGACAGCAACACTCATCACTCACAACAGTGACAAAATAATTACATTGACAATCATGTTACGTTATTTTCAAAATGTTTCCGTTTCTTTTACCCGCGAAGCGCGGGTATTTTGCTAGTTACTCAATACAATGACTTCAGATTTCAGATAAGAGAGAAACTGAAATCTAGTACCATAAATTCACTACCTGAAATCTCAAGAGTAACTTTAAATTATGAACAATTTAGCTCACTCGCAATGTTAATCAATATTTGCTGTACTTTTCAAGCATCCAGTGCTGATTGTGAACGAGGTTTTAGCCTCATGAATAGTGTTAAAGTGAAAATACAAAACAGGCTTGACGTTACTCATTTAGATAATCTTATACAAATAAAATTATATTTAAATGCTGGAAAGACTGTGGATTTGCATAAAACGTATAATGTGTGGAAGGAATGTAAAATTAAACATGAAAAGTTGTAATAACCACCTTGTTAATTTTAACAAGCCAGATTTTTAGTATATAAAACTGTTGTGTTTTATTGTGTTTCAGTACTGTAAGAACATGGTTGATACTGTATTATCGTTATGTTATTAACATTGTGATTATTGGTAGTGCCTCTGCCACTTCGTTGACTTACATTGCATTAGTTATTATACTACATGACTTGTCATCGTAGTGTAATACTCATGTCAGTTATACTGATAGATTATTGGCTACATGTATTTTGTTTGTATTTATGTTTCTCTATAACTGGGCGGTAAATGAATAAGGTTTCATACATATTATATTAATTTATCACAATACAGGCCTTCATCACATATTTAAATTGCAAGCCTAAAATACATATTACCTTGCACAAGTCATTTCAAAGCAACGCCCACACAAAATATATTTTGCACACATGCCTTGTTCCTTAGAGGGAACATTGCTTCTTAGGCTTTGTTGTCAATCTGGCCACCCTCAAAATGTTAAGCACCACTTGCAGGCGGTTGAGATGCAACCTCCAATCATTACTAGAAATGACCACATCATTGAGATATGCTCCATCAAATGTGGAATGGGGTCACAGAATCTGATCCATCATCCATTGAAAGTCAACATCGCATCATGGAGACCAAAAGGAAACCAGGTGTGTTCAAACAACCTGTCTGGAGTGGCAAATGTGGTCTTCTTGTAACTGGATTCCTCTGTGGGCACCAGCCAGTACCCCTTTCTGAGATCCAGGGTGGACATATACAGGACTTACCCGTGTTTCTCCAACAAGTCATCAATACACAATATTGGGTAGGCATCAAACTTGGAGATCTTTTTCAGGTATCTAGAATCTTTACAGAACCAAACTGAGCCATACGGTTTTGGAACCAGACCAGTTTTGGGCTTGGCCAATCTCTTTTGCCTTTGTGAATTACACTGAGCTCTAGCATTTGCTTCACCTCCTTGCTTATCGCCTTCCTTGTTGCTTCCAGAAGACAATACAGGCATCTGTATTTTAACGTTGGGTTCTGTTATGATCTTGAGTTCTGCAATTTCTGTCTGGCTGGGCACGGATGAAAACAACAACATTTATTTATATAGCACTATTTTCATACAAAAATGTAGCTCAAAGTGCTTTACATAACGAAGAATAGAAAAATAGAAGACACAGTAAGAAAATAAAATAAGTCAACATTAATTAACATAGAATAAGAGTAAGGTCCAATGGCCAGGGTGGAAAGAAAAAAAGAAAAAAAAAAAACTCCAGACGGCTGGAGAAAAAAATAAAGTCTGCAGGGATTCCAGACCATGAGACTGCCCAGTCCCCTCTGGGCATTCTACCTAACATAAATGAAACAGTCCTCTTTGTATTTAGGGTTCTCACGGAAGGACTTGATGATGATGGTCACATAGACTTCTGGCTTTTAGTCCATCAATGTTGGAGCATCATGATGCTTTGAGTAGGTGGTGGTGGCACAGGCCGCCACCACAAAGAAACCGGAAAAGAAACAGAAGAGAGAGTAGGGGTCAGTACGGATTTTAGAGCCACCATGAATAGTTTTTATGATGAATTGAACATACAGAGTATCAGTATTAAGTTAAAGTGAAGCTATGAGAAGGCCATGTTAAAGTAATGTGTTTTAAAGTGCTCTACTATATTAGCCTGGCAAATTCCTATTGGCAGGCTATTCCAGATTTTAAGTGCATAACAACAGAAGACTGTCTCACCACTTCTTTTAAATTTAGCTTTTGGAATTGTAAAGAGACACTCATTTGAAGATCTAAGGTTGCGATTTGGAATATAGGGTGTCAGACATTCTGATATATAAGATGGAGCGAGATTATTTAAGGCTTTATAAACCATAAGCAGAATTTTAAAGTCAATTCTGAATGACACAGGTAACCAGTGTAGTGACATCAAAACTGGAGAAATGTGTTTGGATTTTCTTTTCCTAGTAAGGATTCTAGCAGCTGCATTCTGCACTCTTTGCAAACGATTTATGTCTTTTTTGGGTAGTCCTGAGAGGAGTGCGTTACAGTAATCTAGGCGACTGAAAACAAAAGCGTGAATTAATTTCTCAGCATCTTTCAATGATATAAGAGGTCTAACTTTTTCTATGTTTCTTAAGTGAAAAAATGCTGTCCTAGTGGTCTGATGAATATGCGATTTAAAATTCAGGTTACAGTCAACAGTTACCCCTAAGTTTTTTACTTCCGTCTTAACTTTTAATCCTAATGCATCAAGTTTATTTCTGATAACCTCATTGAATCCATTATTGCCAATCACTAAAATTTCAGTTTTCTCTTTATTTAGTTTGAGAAAATTACTATTCATCCATTCAGAAATACCAGTAAGACATTGTGTTAATGAATTGAGAGAGTCGGTGTCATCAGGTGCTATTGATAAGTACAGCTGTGTGTCATCAGCATAGCTGTGGTAGCTCACGTTGTAACCTGAGATAATCTGACCTAACATGAGCATATAGATTGAGAAGAGAAGTGGACCCAGGATAGAGCCTTGTGGAACACCATATAGAATATCATGTGTCTTTGAGATGTGATTACCACAACTCACAAAGAATTTTCTCCCTGCCAGGTAGGATTCAAACCAATTTAAGACACTGCCAGGGAGGCCCACCCATTGACTAAGGAGATTTCTAAGAATATTGTGATCAATGGTGTCAAATGCAGCACTCAGATCTAAGAGGATGAGAACAGATAAATGGCCTCTGTCTGCATTTACCCACAAGTCATTTACTACTTTAACGAGTGCAGTTTCTGTGCTGTGATTTGTTCTAAAACCAGACTGAAATTTATTAAGAATAGCATGTTTATTGAGGTGGTCATTTAACTGCATAATGACTGCTTTCTCTAGAATGTTACTTAAGTAGGGCAGGTTAGAGATGGGTCTAAAATTTTCAAAAGCAGAGAAGTCAAGATTGTTTTTCTTATGTAGGGGTTTAACTACAGCAGTCGTAAGACAGTCTGGGAAGACCCCTGTATTTAATGACGAATTTACTATGTCTGAGGAAAGGAGAGGATGAGTTGGAGCCGTTGACTGCGACCCATGGCTTCAGTGATTGGCCAACAGGTGGGGACACAATGGTTGAGTCAAAGTCGGTGCCAACTTAGAATAACCCCTCTGTTTCCAGGTGGCTTGGGTTCCCTACAGTCTGCAGGTCAGGACTAGCAGTGAGTGGACATTGTTCTGGACCATCTCATCACAAAGGTCTTTGTTTGATGCACTTGAAGGTGTCTCTATGAAACCAGTTTTGCATTAGATCCACTAAGACCTGTCCCCGGATGGGGAGATCTGGATCAATCTGTCACAGCCAAAACAGACGTCCCTTGGACAAGGGGCTCATTGATGTATGGAGGAGGATCTGTTGCTTCAGACAGTTATAATCATCAAGCCGTTTAGGAGGAAGGTTTTGCATGATCTGTAGGGCCTCCCTAGTCATAAAGGGGGCCAAAATAGCAGCCCAGCCTTTCTTGTCCCACTGCATTAGTGTTGCCATGCATTCAGAACAGAATATGAGGCACTCTGGGTCATCCAAGACAACAATCTTCACCAGCACATCTCTGGGACGGGCTAGGGCAGGAGCCTCATCTGGGTCTGGTGGGAGTAGGGCATTGTGTGCCTTTTGAGGATCCATCGGTGCAAGACCCCACTCCTAGTACCATATGATGCGTGAGTCACTGTCTTGCACATGAGAGAAGACAATGAGTCCAAAGATTTCATGAAAACAAACTTTATTCCAATCAGAACAGGAACAGAGTATTTATTCATGCAGGAGCAACCACTTCAATACACAGGCATAGCAAACAAGCAGTGACAGGGCCAGGTCAGTGGCTGGGTTACAATTTTCCCCTGATCAACCATCAGGCGACAGACATATTACATGGGGAGGCTGTGAACTTGCAGTTAATTTGGTGGCACCACATATCTGTGCTGTGTTCCAGCATGCAGCACAGTTGGAGAGTGTCTTAAAAAAGTTAAAAAATCTCACAACATGCAAGTAAGAATTTCGATGTACTCTGTACATGTAACAATATTGACTTTATAAACCCATGAATTGTAAGTAATAATGATACACTTACACAAGACACCATATTCTTTCATTATTTTAATGAGATTGGTTGAGTGTTCCTCAAAAATCTCAAAAGCTGACTGATCATCTAAGTTTCTTGTCCTACTTGAGATGCTCCTTACTACTGCACTCTATGGCTAAACACTGCTCTTTCTTTAAGCCTTTTTTGATCAAGTGCTTAGCGTCTCTTATTATTAAATTCTTGTGTCCCTAACTGCTTTACCTAAATCTTAAGTGTTGGCAAAACAGATCTTAAATGATTTAAATGTACATGACATCAGCTGCAGGAGATGGAAAGGTTTTTTTTTTTTCTTTTCAAAACGAAAATAAAAAATTGCTAATCAAGTTCTAGCCTGTTTGTATTTTAAAATGCATTTCATTAAAGTTGAAGGCAGGATATTTTGTTTTAGTGGACAATTGATTTCTAAGTAAACTAGAGCCCTATTTGCTGTGGGTTCCTGCCATATGCCTGATGTAAATGGGACGGGGTCAGACCCCTCAAACTCTGAAATGGGGTTAACCGTGTTCAGTAATTAATAAATGAATGGAGAGAAGTTTGAATTTAGCTCAAACTATCTTGAATTTCCTAAACATTAGCTGTTCTACACAATGGTAAAACAGGCAAAACTATGAAATTAAGGCAATCCTATAGCTGAACATTTAATTACTCAGTGGAAAATGTAAAATTCATTAAAATACAAACACACTGCTGCTTGATGAATAAACGTATTTTTAACGCACTGTACTAAAATTTGTTAAGCCACCTTGAATTATTAGGCAGACATTCTTTATGATAATTCATGCTGTTGCTGCTTCTTCTTTTGGACTTTCAGATGATGCAGATGTTTTTAGAAAAGTATTTAAAATGCATCGTTGGAGTGAAGAATTGTATGTGGCAAATACTGATGTTAAACTAGGTGGAACAATAGATTTTGAGGTGAAGTCATTATAATCAGTAGTCATGGAGATGTAGGCTGGTAGCATGTTGCATACTGAATAACACATCAAACCTGTTTTATCTTGTGCAGACTGGATGGACTAAGTCTCTAAAGATGTCACACTATACAACTAGAAATCATTTGAGTACACCACAATTGCAGCCAACTCACTAAAGGCGCTTTTCCACTGCATAGTACGGCACAGCACGGTTCAGTACAGCTCACCTTGGTTCGGCTCGGTTTGCGTTTCGACTGCAGTTTAGTACCGCTTTAGAGTGGGCGGGATTATTCACGTGTCATTATAGTTGCGCCGCCTCTACTGCCATGACACCGTGGAACCTTTACAACAACACGCAGACACAACAACACTTTAGCTCGACGACGCGCAAGGGTAAGCATCTAAAAAAAGCACATCACTAACTAACTTTTATCACTGTTGCAAAGCATAAAATGAACTTAACTGCCAGTGTAACATTAAAATGCTGATTCTGTATATTACAGATCTTCCACATTTTGCAAAAAAGTCGCCGCAATAGACCATCTGTTTGGACATTTAACCGTGCCTCAGAGTGGTGGGATGTGATTGTTCCCGGTTTTACAAACACTCAGTAGCTGGAGAACTTTCGAATGTCTGAAGAAACATTCATCTACTTATTCAACAAACTGCGTACAGCGATGGAGAGATGGGACACAAACTTCCGCGTGTGTGTACCTTTAAAGAAAAGAATAGCCAGTGACGCAGTAATGACGATTTTCTCCGGCCAATCAGTGACCAGCAGAGTTTACACGTCACGTTTTGGTAACGGTTCGGCGCGCTTGGAACCTCGGCTGAGGTGGTACTAAAAAAAGGACCAGGTACCAGGTACTGTTACCAGTGGAAAACCCCCCAAAACTGAGCTGAACTGAACCGTGTCGTGCCGTACTATGCAGTGGAAAAGCGCCATAAAATTATGTAAACGAAGTCTGCAATTACTGTAAAAATCATTGGAGAAACTGTGTAGTGTGATGCGGTCTTAAGTTGAATTTATTATAAATATTTTAACAATACATTAAGTCAATGAGGCAAACTTACTACTTATTTAATTTTTGCACAACCAAATTTATATGACCTTGACTAAAATCACATTTCATGTGCCTAACATTTTTATGACAATAAAATATCTGTTTACTTATTTAGATTATTGAATGCTTTTCCATCATACCTAGTGCATATAATCTGTTACTTGCAGTACAGAGTACAAGATGTTATATTGTACATACTGAAATAAAAATAATCATTTAAATATGTATGTAAGCTCGATTCAGATAAACAGCATCTCAGCCAGACCATATTATTTACGAATTAATTTATTAGTGCGGCATACCAATACCAATTTTTGCTCCTACTTGAATACCACCAAACAGTGTAAACATAACATGTTAGTTTAAACTTGCTACGCTTTTATTTTTATTGCTATTATTATTTTGTGAGTCAGTGTTTTCTTGTTATTTAATTCCGAATAGGCAGCCATTGAATTTTCTAAATTTAAAGTAATCTTTTGTAGTTTTGAAAACTCTAATAGGAAAGATGGGTAATGCTGGACACAGAGCAACAACTGGATGAATCACGAAACTGTAAATTGTAGAACTCCTAAAAACACAGGCAAAGGTGCCAAGGCTTTTTAAAGTGGCTAGGTGCATACAGCTGGACTTTATCTTGAACAGAAGGCTGAGATGCATGCAGTGCCATAAGTCAGTCTAGACGGATTACTACTGTGTCAGTTTTAAGCCTTGCCAACCAAGTCAACATGACACACATTTGTTTATTTGTTGTGTGCGACAGTAAAGTAATGTACTTAGCAGTCTTTTATAAATCATTTTTGTATTATTTTTAATTAAAAAAAGTTAAAAGAGTAATAGATAGTACTTTAAATAGTCCTTTCTTGCTATACATATGCTATGTGTGTGGATTGATAAAAAGCTATGCTTTGACTTTTAACATGTTCAGAGTCAGATTTTTTATATATGAAATTAATACTTGAATATGAAGAAGATTTAGCTTGAAATAATTTTAATATACAAACAACAACAACAAAAAATGTATTTATATAGCACATTTTCATACAAATAATGTAGCTCAAAGTGCTTTACATGATGAAGAAAAGAGAAATAAAAGACAAAGTAAGAATTAAAATAAGACAACACTAATTAACATAGAATAAGAATTAGAGAATAAAAGTCAAACATAATTTGGAATTAATTCTGAATATACTGTAGAAGGTAAAATTTAAACATATCAAGTCAAAATCCAAAAATGTGTAAGTGATTATTGACTATATAAATATAACTGAACCCACTTTGTCCAATTCAAGGTCACAGTGGTCATAGCTTATTATGACTGTACAACCCTGAATAAGGTACTAGATCATCACAGGCACTCCAACTCCCTCAACCAAACTCATTCACCAGCCAGTTTAGTGTTCCCATTTAACCGACAGAGGAAAAAACACATGCAGACATGGGGTACAATTGCAAATACCACACTGACAAAGTACATTACTATATATCCAGTAGATATAAAGGACCAAGACAAAAAAAAAAAATATCATACAAATCAAAATCAGGAATAATCCTCATTATATCCACGGGGTTATTGTTCTGTGTATCTAGTGGGGAAGCTCCTCAACTCTCTAGATGCCGAGTAGACATCATGGCTCACTTCCTCCAAACCAAATCTTCACATATGATATAGCAATTAAATTCTGCCTGAGATTTTCAGACTCCTTAGAAACACTTTACTGTAATTCTGTCAAGTCTCGTGGCCACCAGGTCATAAGACCTTTACTACCCTGAGCTGTGAAATACAATTGAAGGGCCAGGCCTTTATGTTTTTTTTTTTATAGAATGTCTGCTGTTTCTAATTGACAGTTGACAGTCCAACCTGCCACAGTCAATAAACTTTTGCCAGTCCTACAATGGTTATCTGTCACTTGAAGTATATCCACATCAGAGAGACAATCTGTATAGACAGGTCAGAAAGTTCCTTGAAGGGCTTTCATACCCACATACATAAATGAGGGTGCTCAGTGTCTGTTGTTGTCCATTTTGGGCCATTCTTCTGTTCACTACCTAATAGCAAACACAGCTCACAGCAGTTTGGTGTGCCAACTATAGACAAACATGCACATGAAGCCTTTCATAGTTTTTTGCTATTGATTCCTGACTCTCTTAATCTGGCAGTCATCTTCTGAAGTGTCTTTGCTGACACTCTGCTCTAACTGTCGAAGTCCCATCAGACCATACTGTCACACTCAGGTTTATATTATCATTTGTATCTCTCCCAGACTCTTGAATTTACAGAGCAGCTTGCAGATTTAATCCTGCTGATCAGGCTAATTGCTTAAGTGTCCTTTGCACATAATGATTTGCAAGCTACTTTAAGTTAAAAAATAGAATATAAGAATTCCAAATAGCACATTCCATAACCTGTTTGTGACAATATAAAAATAATTTTTTCACCCTCATAAGGATGAAAAATAATGTTTTTTTACTATTATCATAAAATATTCTAATAAAAATATTTTCAAAGCAAAGATTTATAAGAATGTACTGTAGGTTGGTTTTATGACACCAGTGTTGAAGGACCAAATATAGAAATAAGAGAGCATCCTTAAAAATGTAATCAGTATTACTGAATATGTTTTATCACCATATTATAGTTATATTATGGTTTAGTGTAGTTTCTGCATATAATATGCCTTAAAATACATAAGCTATCAAGCGAGAACAAGCCAAACTCTCATGATGGACTATGGTGTCCAAGAAGAGCAAAAATGTTACACATGTAGGTATGCATTTACTGAAGAAAATAAATGTTAATTAAAATGTAATGCTATTCCATGAAATTTATTAATGTGAAAACTTTAAAATTTAGTGTGACTAAATCTTCATATTTAAATGGTATTTAATTTAATTTAAATGTTGTAACCATTTTAACATTTCCTCATTACATTTCAGCACTACATACAGTATATTATATAACACCTATTTTCTACAGCTTAGAAATATAGCATGATTAACTTGTTCTTTAATAGTCAAAATATAAAAGCTGTCATGATTTTAATGAGGTAGAATTAATTAAAACAATGGTTCATAGTAAGCTGTTCAAATCTTTTGATTGCTACTCTATTTGTCACTTTACCCTCCCTCCATTTGTTTTGTGATGGTCACTGTGGAAGCACACAGAGATGGCCAGTCTAAAATACCATATTCCTACATACGTATTTGAATTCCTAGGCACTCCAGACCAGAAAGAGATATATTCTTTGCAAAATGTCCTGGGTCTTCTCCCAGTCGAGTGTTCCTGACATCCTTACTGCATGTCTAAAACACTTCAACTTATTTTTCTGTGTGGAGAGACAGTTGTTCTACTCAACAGTTTTAACATATTATGAGGCTCCTCATCCTGTTATATACAACAGAGTGGGAGTGGTAACCCTGTGTATTAATACCATTTCTGCCAGTTGAGTTGCAATTTAGATCACATTTTTTGGTCACCAGACTGAGAATGAGACTATATTTAAAACTTTGGGACAATTTCCCCTTGGGATGAATAAAGTATCTATCTATCTATCTATCTATCTATCTATCTATCTATCTATCTATCTATCTATCTATCTATCTATCTGCAGTGATGTGAAAAACTATTTGCCCCCTTCCTGATTTCTTATTTTTTGCATGTTTGTCACACAAAATGTTTCTGATCATCAAACACATTTAACCATTAGTCAAATATAACACAAGTAAACACAAAATGCAGTTTTTAAATGATGGTTTTATTATTTAGGGAAAAAAACCCAAACCTACATGGCCCTGTGTGAAAAAGTAATTGCCCCCTTGTTAAAAAATAACCTAACTCTGGTGTATCACACCTGAATTCAATTTCTGTAGCCACTCCCAGGCCTGATTACTGCCACACCTGTTTCAATCAAGAAATCACTTAAATAGGAGCTGCCTGACACAAAGAAGTAGACCAAAAGCACCTCAAAAGCTAGACATCATGCCAAGATCCAAAGAAATTCAGGAACAAATGAGAACAGAAGTAATTGAGATCTATCAATCTAGTAAAGGTTATAAAGCCATTTCTAAAGCTTTGGGACTCCAGCGAACCACAGTGAGAGCCATTATCCACAAATGGCAAAAACATGGAACAGTGGTGCACCTTACCAGGAGTGGCCAGCCGACCAAAATTACCCCAAGAGCGCAGAGGTGACTCATCCGAGAGGTCACAAAAGACCCCAGGACAAGGTCTAAAGAACTGCAGGCCTCACTTGCCTCAATTAAGGTCAGTGTTCACGACTCCACCATAAGAAAGAGACTGGGCAAAAACGGCCTGCCTGGCAGATTTCCAAGACACAAACCACTGTTAAGCAAAAGAACATTAGGGCTCGTCTCAATTTTACTAAGAAACATCTCAATGATTGCCAAAACTTTTGGGAAAATACCTTGTGGACTGATGAGACAGAAGTTGAACTTTTTGGAAGGCAAATGTCCCATTACATCTGGCGTAAAAGGAACACAGCATTTCAGAAAAAGAACATCACACCAACAGTAAAATATGGTGGTGGTAGTGTGATAATCTGGGGTTGTTTTGCTGCTTCAGGACCTGGAAGGCTTGCTGTGATAGATGGAACCATGAATTCTACTGTCTACCAAAAAATCCTGAAGGAGAATGTCCGGCCATCTGTTCGTCAACTCAAGCTGAAGCGATCTTGGGTGCTGCAACAAGACAATGACCCAAAACACACCAGCAATCCACCTCTGAATGGCTGAAGAAAAACAAAATGAAGACTTTGGAGTGGCCTAGTCAAAGTCCTGACCTGAATCCAATTGAGATGCTATGGCATGACCTTAAAAAGGCAGTTCATGCTAGAAAACCCTCAAATAAAGCTGAATTACAACAATTCTGCAAAGACGAGTGGGCCAAAATTCCTCCAGAGCGCTGTAAAAGACTCATTGCAAGTTATCGCAAACGCTTGATTGCAGTTATTGCTGCTAAGGGTGGCCCAACCAGTTATTAGGTTCAGGGGGCAATTACTTTTTCACACAGGGCCATGTAGGTTTGGATTTTTTTCTCCCTAAATAATAAAAACCATCATTTAAAAACTGCATTTTGTGTTTACTTGTGATATATTTGACTAATGGTTAAATGTGTTTGATGATCAGAAACATTTTGTGTGACAAACATGCAAAAGAATAAGAAATCAGGAAGGGGGCAAATAGTTTTTCACACCACTGTTTACACCACTGTATCTATCTATCTATCTATCTATCTATACATATAGACACATAGCATAAATCATAAATTCATTTGTCAGTTTCACACTTGCCTTAACCCACAGTCATGACCAAGACATTGATCTACTTGAATGCCTTCACTTGAGGCTCTTCCAGAATAAGAGCACACTCTCAGATTTGGAAGTGCAAATTGTCAACATAACATATCATTTTCCAACTTACTGTACTTATTCCAGTTTGGGATGGTATTGGGCCAGAGCCTATATGGAGAACATATGGCATAGCCAGGAAGCAAATACCCACTCCTCCTCTCAAAATTTTAAATCAGCAATGAGCCTAACACACAAACGTCTTTGGCAATGTGGAACGAAAACTAGGGTACCCAAAGGGAAAACATTTACAGACATGACGGGCACATGCAAACCTAAATATTGACCAGGGTTGAGATTCAGATGTAAGTAATGTAAGATGAATTTGTGAGGTGGCAGTATTAACGATTGTGCTATCCTGTCACCATTACTGATACAAATGGTAATAAACAGGTACATTTTAGACTCTAAAGCTGTGGCCATCTGACAAGTGTGAAAGAAAAATTAACTGCTTGCAAGCTACTTAGGGTTAATAACTGACAAAGCCATTTTGCTGTAACGGCAGGTTAGTCATACAGGCGTCTGTCATGAGACGGTGCAGTAATAAGTCTATTTGACACAGGAAAGATGACTTTTCCTTCTTTATGGTCTAAAAAAAAATAAGAACAGATGGCCCATTAGCGTAATAAAATAAAATGCTTAAGTAAACGATATTATGCTTATTTTTAAGAAATAAGGGGAAGGGGGAGGAAGAAGAAATTATAAAAATCCAATAGAAAAAATGTAGCTTTGCTCTTCTGCCTTGCAATGTAGAATCCATGTACTCATCTGTGACTGAATAAAGACTGATTGATTGAACTTGACCTGTCTTCCTCGGGGGGCTTTCTTCCACACAATTTAAATCATTTACTGGGCCCAGCAAAAAAAATATATATATATATATATATATATTTAATAATAATAAGTTGATTTTGAAATGTATCACTAATTTCTAACATAAACTGTTTTTCAGTGGTGGACCTACATTTTTGGGGCCCTGAAGTTTGAACTGTTATTTGGGCCCCTTCGCAACTAGCAGCTAGGTCTGGGTAACCACTGTAATCACAGATCACCAATTTTTTTTTTTTAAAGATTTAACCACTGCATCTCAGATTTTGATTATAATTCCTACACTGAATTACCTTACACGTCAAAGTCACTGGTGTGAATTAGAACTTTGCTATGTGTGAAAATACAAAGAAGAGACAATACTTTTGTAAAGGTTTGGGGCTTTGCCTGCCCCATATACTGTAAGGTCCACTCGTCTTGTATAGACTTTTGCATGCAAACAGATGAATTACAACCAGGACAGCGTATTAGTGAAACAGGCGGATTTATATAAGGGACGGACAGGAAATTATGTACAACAGGGTTGATGGGAAAATCCAGGAGACGTCAGGATGATGTTGAAGCGTGGAGCCGGAAGTGATGTCATCAGAACGAAACAGGCTTGCACTTGTTGCAAACATGGAAGGGAACTTGAGAGTGTGACTTCTTATGGGTTTGTTTGTTCGTCAGTTTTCCTGTTGAATAAAAGAGAGAAGTGTTAGCACTCTGTTCCAAACCCATTTCCTGGGAAGTATCACACTCTGTTGAGCTGGTCGACTGCTCCCTACTTGCGCATGTGTGACATATGCCATATACTTTTTGAATTATGGTGTGATGAAAATTAAGGAAATGACCACAGTCAATATAATCTTTTATTTTAGACACCTATGAGAATACATACTACATGAAGCACATTTTACAAAAAACTCTTTTTTCTGTTTTTTTTTTCCTCTTGCAATGTATTCACATACAGTTTTGTCATATTAGAGCTTCTTTGCAATATCATTTTCTAGAGCAGAGGTTCACAAGCTTTTTTGTTTTGTTAACCCATTCTGAAATATGAGCTTTTTCAAGACCCAGTCGTTTGAAATATTGACATTCACTCCCTATTCAATGCTTAGTTTAATTTTTTTTTTTTTTTTTAATATTTTCTTGCAACCCCATTGGCATATCAGGTGACCCCATTTGGGGTTGCACCCCAAGGTTGGTAAACACTGATCTAGAGACATTATGCATCAAGAATCTAAGCACTCTTCAGTTAAGGTAGATCAAAATTTGTTCTTTATGAAGGATAGCTTTGAAGAATTCTTTTCTGCTTCAAAGTGCATAATAGGCATACACAATTTTAATAAAGATTTTAATTTCTAATATAAATGTTAATGGTGTTTTAAAGTATTTATAATTATTTTATATTAAATATATTTTGATTGAAACATCCGTAATTTAAATAGTTTTTTCATTTATGTATATGAAACTTTAATAACCTTTTAATTTTTAACTATTATTTTGCATTAAATCACATTATATTATTATTTTTAAAAATCCTTTCTCATACAGTAGACAACAAGATTTTTAAATAATGTGGACTAATGTTGCTTATGGAGCCCGTCTGGGATTAGAGTCCCTGAAGCTTAATCTTCATGAGCGTCATAGTAGATCTGCACTTGCTGTCATTTTTGAAATATAAAACTTATCCTTCAAATCAAAGTACTTTCTTATATCACAAGGAAGGAATGAACTATGTCACGCAGTCATATTGTCTGCATTAGCTTTGCTGTGGTTTGTTTAACTTGAAAGAACCAAAATTAATTCAAGATTAATTTAACTGGACACTTACAAAAACATTTCTGGAACACAATGTATTTTGTATATGTGGAATGTATTGCCCTAATAAAGGGACCATATTCTTTTTCAGTAATATGCTAGCTGGTGCTTCCAAGGGCAACGTTAAAAGTATTTCTTGAGATATTGATTTAATGATTAATCCTGTGTCATTCTCTCTCTCTCTGTCTCTTGCTCTGGTTCCCTGTTGGTTTCACCTCTGGAGCACCATGCTATCTTCACACACTATGTTAAAAAGGTGCTGGCCGTGATTTCCTTTGGGACTGGCTTCTGCTGATAGCCACCTCAACATTGCCATTGCCAGCTGGGCATCTTATTACATGTATTTAATAGCAGTGAATTTTGCAATGCTCCAATAGGAATAAATAAATGAAAAGCAAAACAAAACCAATAAACCTTTCTCAGATGTAAATGTCACAGAGAAAATGACATCAAAGAACATTACTCAAAACATTTTGAACATTATTTTCTTAACTCATCTAAATTTTGTTTTATTTAGCAACTAATTGAAATTAGCTTCACAGCACATTTGCTTCTGTTTTTTGTTTTATCACCAAGTAACAAAGCAAAGATGATGCTGTTCATAAAAGCAGTAGATCGATGTCGTCTGGAGTGGTTTTTGGTTTCACTCAGGAGGGATTCTAGAGCATCTTTTTCTTGTTCAAGGTTCTTTTTCTTGTGACAATAAAACCATTATCTTTCAAGTCAGCTGTCAATGCATACAGCACTGTAGGAGAGACTTGCCCTGAATTACTAGATGTCAATAATTATTTTTATGAAGATTATATAAATAGGCTTTTTATTATATTTTTCCAACCAAAACATTTAAGCATTATTTAATGCAATTAATGCAAATGACAGTAACTGAAGTTATTAGAATAATAATACTAGTTATAGAAGTATTCTTTGCTGCACAAAAGTCCATAGATTTCTTTATTGCTGACTAGCTGTCCCCCCGCAGCTCTGCCTGTGTAGTAGTGAAACAGGACAAACTTTAAAAATCAATTAAAAAAAATGTAATCATTTATATTGAGAAGAATTTATATTGATAGCTTTCGTATCCAAGGGCCTCTTGATATACAGTATTGTTGGTTTTGCTATCAGGGGTGAGAATATACTGTAGTTGTGATCTCTTTGCCAAAAAACCTGGCAAGGTATCTCTGGCCAAGTGGAAGGTAGGTATGTTCCAACGTCAAATGTTGCCACTATATTTGATCGTTCTTAGCTCTGATGGGAAAGCGTTCCCCCTCGTGGGGAGAAAAGCAAATGGCCGTGAAATCTCTGCCAATGAGCAGGTGCCCTCTAAAACACAGTGATTACTCTTTAACAGTCTCTAGATGATAATGTCAGCTGAACAAACAGGTATCGCTAGCTAAGCGGAAGCAAGGTACACTCTAACATGTGACGAGAGGTAGAGTGACTCAAATGGATGCTGGTGAGTGAGTGAGGAGGGCACCACCCGGCTCCATATTCCTGAGGTCCAGCCTTCTCCTCCCCTCAGCCCATAGCCTTTCTCTCAGATTTGCCTGAATAAATCAAAATGAAAACCGAAACTGAACTATGATACTTAGTGCAGTGTGAGAAATTGCAAAATCAACTGAAATGTTGAAGCAAGTTATAGAAAACAATCTGATCTAAATCTGTTAAGTAGGTCTCTTGTGAAAAGTGTACAGACAGACAGACATTGCAGTTTATATATAGAGAGATTATCTATAACAGTACAAGTAGTATCAGAAAATATGCAATGTACCAACTGGCAAATGTATGCAGCGTATACATTGAGTGGTACTTCTCCTAATAGCCAGCTTGTCATTTCATTCATCCTCAGAACAGGATTTATTCATCAAGGAATAGACTTAACAAGGGTTGGCAGTTTTGTCCCATATAAGCTACAATGCCACTTTGCATCATGTTCAGTACCTTGGTTGAATTCGCACATTGCTCTAATGACACCAACAAACACAATTTGTACCATACAAATACTAACACAATTTCCTAACACAAACCATTACATTACCATGGCCTGTATGGATTGTTGAATCTACTTGAATAAGAATGTTATATGCAAACAGCTTTAATCAAAGTAGTAATAAATGGTTTATGTGGGGGAATGATGGATAAGTTTGCATGCCAAGATACTTATATGCTGCATTTAGTGAGTCTTACAGAACTTGTAGTTAAAACAAGAAATTACATGCAAGGAGAAATTCAAGAAAGACATAGAAAGAGCACTCTGTCCCTGGCTCACAAATTTTAATTTCCTTTAAATACTGTGTAAGTCTCTAATCAAGAAGAGTCTCTGAAATATGATCAGGCTCCTTTAACCTATTAGTATTATCAGTGATGCAAGGCCCAGCAGGGACTGAAACTGTAGATGATTTGGCATATTTCAGTACACAAGTAAGGCCAAATGATGTAGCTTAGCAGTAACAGTGATATGGAGAAGCTTTACTCCAATATAGTGGCTGCTGTCCAAAGATTAATTACATAACATATAAATATAAAGCAGTGGGAAATGACAATATGTAGGTCAGCAGTTCCATAAGTCATTAGCTAGCAAAAGTAAGACCTGTTAACATGGCTACCCACTCTCCTTTATAATGGAGAGGTGACCAGGAGGTTTCCTGGTCTTTTAAGAGAAGGTACATGGTGTGTACATGGGGCTGGACTTCCTCACTGGCAGAACACAGGCAGTGAGGGTTGTTAAATAACTGTGTTTCCAACGCCATCACCATCAACACAGGAGCTCCTCAAGGGTGTGTTCTTAGCCCCCTGCTGTACTCCCTCTACATCCATGACTGCACGGCCACGTATTCCTCCAACATTATCGTGAAGTTTGCAGATAACACGGTGGTACTGGGCTTCATCACAAACAACGATGGGACAGCCTACATGGATGAAGTTGTGAACCTGACATTGTGGTGTCAGGAAAACTGACTCCAGCTCAACGTCAGCAAAACCAAGGAGCTGGTGGTGGACTTCAGCAGGAGACAGCAGTGGGACTATAAGCCCCTCATCATTAACAGGACTCCAGTGGAAAGGGCAAACAGTTTTAAATACCTGGGGGTTCACATCTCTGAGGACCTGACATAGTCTGAACACATCCAAGTTCAGACCAAAAGACCTATCTTCAAGCCATCATAATGTTAAATCAGAGCATGCCATCTCATCCATGACCCTCCACATACTTAGGCTGGACTGTAAGTTGTACTATGCCTTCTACCCTTACCTTGTTTTGGAATTGGTCTGTCATTTAACTATGCACCTGTCTAACTTTCGTTTTGCACAATGATCACTGCACTAATGCACCTTAACACTTAATTCTACTTTATTCACATAATTTTAGTTATTTATTATGTTCTGTTATAATGTTATCTTTCAATCTATGACTTTTTGCTAATCTACTGATATTCTTCTAACTTTGCACAGTTTTTGATAAGCGGACCAGGATGCATTTCACTGTGTGTTGTCCTGTATAACTATGCATGTGACAAATAAAGAATCTTGAAATCTTGAATCTTGAGAAGGAGGGAATCTAGGAGAGAAGGTCTGTTAAGTGCATTCTGGTAGGACAGACCAGGAGCTTGTTAATCCTTTGTGATACCTGAAGTGGACATCTAGGCATCCACCAAAGCTGTTTTTTGCCAGATCTTAAAGTCCTTTCTGGCCATAGGGTGAGCTTGGATCTGAGAGCATTGCTAATGGACAAGTTTAAACAGGTGGGAGACAGAGAGAGTGAGAATGACCAAATAAGGGAAGAAGGTGAAGGAGCAAGCAGGAAGGGACATACTGTAAATGCTCCTTGTGGAGTGATGTAATCTGTGGAGCCCCTCAGGACTTTATCTTTGGACCACTGCTTTTTCTCATTTATATTAAGGATATTAATTCTGGTATAGTTTGTAAACTTTTGAACTTCTCAGATGAGTAATGGCAAACAATGATGAGGCAGCAAAAAAAAATGAAATAAAAAAGATCTGAACATACTTCAGAACTAGGTGAACACTTGGAAAATGCAGCTTAATGTAGAAAGTACAAAGTGCTACACATGGGCAAAAATAACATCAATTACAAATACAAGATGGAAGACACTGTCCTACAGGATGCAGCCTCCAAAAGGATTTAGGGGTTTATTTTTAATTGCATCTGAACAATGTGCAGAAACAATTCAAACAGCAAATGAAATGTTAACTTATGATAAAAAAAAGAAAAACTGGAGAAAATAAATTGTTATGCGCAGCCTGCATAATGCACTAATGAGACCTCAAGTAGACTACTGTGTGTAGTTGTGGTCACCATACTACCAAAATGACATAGCAGCACTTGAGGCTGTGCAGAGAAGACCAACAAAGTGCATCCCTGGAATTAAGGACATTTCATACTCTGATAGACTCGGAGAATTAAACCTGTTTAGTGGGATGTTGGGGCCTAATGGTCTTCAAAACCCACAAAGTAATTGATAAAGTACTGTAGATCCAGCAGAATTCTTTCAGCTTAAGGTTGAATCACGTACTCTAAGATACCAGTGGAAATAAAGTGGAAGTACATTCAAGAATAAAGCCAAAAAGCACTTCTTTACTTAAAGAATTGTAGGAATCAGGAATAAACTACAAAGATATGTAGTTGAAGCAGAAACCTTGAAAACTTTTAAGAAGATTCTGGATGAGATACTGGGACAACTTAGCTATTAGCTAAACAAACAGGTTTGATGGACTAAGTGGCCTCCTCTCAACTGTCAAATTTCTTAAGTTGCTATGTACCTTCAAGCACCCCATGTATCAGTTAACCTGTATTTAGTTAGGCCCACTGTGCTGGAGATGCATTAACTTACTTATTTTTGTAATTTTTCTTCAAAATTCTGTATCCTTCATATACAGTATATATATAGTTTTTAATTATCCACTTTAAATTAATATACTTTGTTCTTCTATGGGTTTCAGGTCACTTTTTGAACAGCTCCAGGTTACATGCTGGACTTTTATTTTTATTTTTTTTAATTTTTTTTTTATTTTATTTTTGTTATAAAAGATACATTTTTAAAATTATTTTTTGCTTTGCACAAAACATTTACGTCAGTGGAGCTTAGCTGCTTTAGTGCTCATCCAATCCAATGGCAATTTTAAGAGCCGTTCTTAGTATGTTAATGTTAATTTTAAATCATCTAAAAATTAATTCAGTGTGGATAATAATATGGCTTTGCTCTAAAACATAGAATACATAAATAAATGATGAAACATTTTGTCTTATCTCTTAGTTAACTTGCAAAAGGAACATCCTTTACAATAATTCTGATGTAACAGCAAAATCATGTAAAAGTTTGCTTGCAAATGGCAAGGTATAAAGTTTTAAAGTTTTCTGACCATATACAGCACTATACATTCATAGTAAGTAAGGTATATTGCAATATACAGTATATAATAGAGTAATGAGATAGATTACTTAAAGAAACCAAGCAATAATTTTAAAGACCCAAACTGAAACAGAAATCTTTTTTCTGTGTTTTGGGATTTGCCGCTACATTTGTCTGAACGTTTTTTACTTTGACTTTCAATAAAAAGTTTAAAACAAAAGCACTTTGGAGTGTGGAATTTTTTTTTTCTCTTACATGTCATATTAAATTCTTGAACCTTTGCCATCTCAGTAACTGTACAATTTTGATAAACATCAAAGAAACCCCACTACAGTGATATTTATATCAATTTCCTTCAAAAGTGGTAATCATTTTGTGCCTGTCATCTTAGATATAGAGACCATAGCATATAACTTGCTGAAATATAAGTAATACAATATTGAAGATGTTAGAAATGAATATCAATGCAAACCATGAAAGGGACACTTTTTTAATGTTCATGTTTCTTAGCATTAGAAACTATTAATTCCATCCATCTTCTTAAGCTGTATAATTCATTATGAGGGCTTCATGGGCCAAATCTTATTCTTGCAGGATCGGGCACAACAGAGGAATCAACTTAATTTAAGACACTAATCCATTAGAGGGCATGAATATTCACACGGATCAAATTTAGATTTGCCAAATAAACTATCATTCAGACCTTTCTTTTTGCTGTAATCAATGTAGAATTTTGTTTTCAATGTCATTTGTGTGTTGTTGGTATTATATTAGCGTTCTTACTCTTTGGGGGATATACAAGTTAGATTTGTATTATGCTATGTACAAATGACAGTTAACCTTGAACTAAACTGAGCTTAATGCCCAGTACCCCAGAACTGTAAGGTAGCAGAACTAGCCACCATGTCCATACCCATTAATTTCATTCAGTTTAATTTATTGTTGTATGGAGTATTAGTTCCAAGAGTAGCAGATTTACAAATACACAAAAACAATCAAGTAATAGTAAACTACAAAATGCAATTAAAGTTTACAGATACTGTATAATACACCTATATTTTAATATAATTTGAAAATGCTTCTACTACTTCTGACTATTACAACTCAAAATCTAGTTTCTGCCATCCTTTGGCGGGTGAAATACATTTTCTCCTGTTAATTACCACTACATCTATTCACATTTTCCTCTGTTTAATACCCTCTCATCGCCTTTACAGTTCAACTTATCACATTAATATTAACCAGGTCATTGTTTAGGTCACTGACAAAGAACATGTAGTCTTTATATGTTAAGAACATGACATGGGAAATTTACAGCAGTGTTTTTATCATGGTAAAGTATAAGTTGTGAAAATGAATTCCTATCAAACAGAATTGTGTTCTAGACAATTATTTTATTGTTCAACAGTAAATTATCAAGTTGAGCTGGAAACTGTAAAGTCACTTGGACCAAATCCTTTTATCAGGTTTTATCCCCAACTTTTATGACACTGGATTACAGCAAACTAAAATCTAACCCAGCAGCAAAGAAGAACAATGTAGAATCCACACCTACAGCAGGTGGAATTCAAGTCCATCCCAGAGAAAATTCACGTGCACACTTACACTCATTCATACTGGGATAATTTAAAATTACCAATCAACATGTATTTGAACTGAGTCAGGAAATCCATAGGACAACAATAAGAGCATGAAAGTTTTACAAAGGAAAGTCATCTGGTTGAGGGCTGTGAAATCGAAGGGGCCAGCCTTATCCTCTGCATTCTCTGTTACTTTAGATCAAAAATGTGTTTAAATAAATGATGATGAAAGCCAGTTTGGCTTAAAGCCTATAGTGCTCATCTTTAAGGGGTTTAATTTTGTTGTGTGGCCCTATGTAACTCACTTAGTGTTTTCATTTTCGTTAGTGCTTTGCCCTTCAGAACCACCATATCTCGGTCTGTTTGTGTCCCAAATATTAAAAATAGATATAAACAACTTAACTCTGAATGTGGTTAAGTAAAGTGCCTTGTGACTCTGTTATACAGTATATGAAAACATACTTCAAAAAGAGTTAATTATGTCTTAATCTGGCACAAAACATATATAACATATAGAATAATATAATAATAATAATACATGTCTTTAATTTATAGGAATTACCCATTCTCATTTTGTTGTTTTAATATTTTTCTTTGTTTTCTGGTTAGGAGAACCTTGCATTCTAAAATATGCTTTATGCCATTCAGGAAGAGTCACACTCTAATCTAGAAGCATCAAGAGCAGCATGTATTGTCAAAACTTTTTTTATGTGACAAAAGCATGTTGTGAGACTAACCATACAGTATGGTCTAATATTCCATATGAAAGCTGTGTGACAACTGACTATTTTGCTTCATTCCTCTCTCTTTTATTCAACTAAAGAATTCATAAATGAGCACACCTTAATCGCACTATGGCTGTTATCATATAATGAAAATCTGGTTCTAAAAGTAAAATTGTCAACATTTCAATTTTTTTTTCTGAACTGAGGCAGCACATACTTTTTTGTTTTTTTCATATGGTATATCCTGTGCCGTATCCTTTATGAGCATTTATTGACATATAATGACACAACAGAAAAGTAGAGATATGAAACACTACCATAACTACATAGGGAAAGGAAATATATAGATACTATAGCACAAAATTCTGAAGTAAATGTCTATTAATATTTATATTTGTGTGCTGTATGTGTTCAAAATGACTAATTATGCATTAACACAAATTATATTGGTTCAAAATTAAATAATAATAGCCTTGCCCAATTTTAAACCTCTCTGCGAAGCAAAATATGTCATCAGTTAGTCAATCATTTTCTAAACCCCAACTTCCATAGGGCACAAGACATGAAACAAACCCTGGACAAAGCGACAGTTCATCACAGGGTGAACACACACACAAACACCCATATATACACAAATACACCCCAACCACACACTAGGACCAACTTAGTATCGCCAATCCATCCACCAAGCTTGCATGTCTTTGGATTGTGGGAGGAACCTGAGGAGAACATGCAAACTCCACGCAGGGAGGACCTGGGACGTGAACCCTGGTCTCTTTACTGTGAGGCAGCAGTGCTACATCTGTGCCATCTAGCAAAATATGAATATCCTTAAAGACTGTTATATTATTGTCTCACAAAAATACAATAAAAATACACAACATTTACTGTTAGACACTTTGAGCAGCATGCAGTGTTACAGAAAGTACACACATATATAAAATATATACAGAAAGTTTATATATATATATATATATATATATATATATATATATATACAGTGCATCCGGAAAGTATTCACAGCGTATCACTTTTTCCACATTTTGTTATGTTACAGCAGGGGTGTCAAACGTACCGCCCGCGGGCCAAAACCGGCCCGCTAGGGGGTTCAATCCGGCCCCCTGGATGAATTTTGAAAGTAAAAAAATTCATAAAAGACACAAACTCAAAATTCGTAATAAAAAGCAATTCCTAAAATGTCCGCTAGGGTGTTAGTTAGAGGAGAGGACCGCACTGTTTTAATTAGAGTAAAAGAAGCAGCAACTCTGCCACTCAGTCTGAACAGCAGATGGTAGCAATGCGCCCTCTGCTAATTATGGTATAGGCTACCTTATTTTCTACTCACCTTGACACCCTTATTAGCCAAAATGTCTTTGTCAAAAAGGAGAAAAGTGTAGGTTTTTCGAAAAGAAATGGACCGCTTCCTATTTATTCACAGAGATAAATGGGAAACCTATGTGCTTGGTGTGTAATCAACAAGTGTTTGTACTCAAGGAATATAATATTCGGTGCCACTATGAGACTCGTCATGGTGGAAAATATATCTTGCAAGGACAACTGAGGAGAGAGAAGATAAATGAATTGCTGGTGGGTCTGAGGAAACAGCAGTCAATTTTCACCCGGAGCCGAGAGGTCAGTGAAGCAGCAGTAAAAGCCACCTACGTAATTGCTAACGAACTAGTATTAGCATCAAAGCCGTATTCCGATGGTGAGTTTGTTAAAAGATGCATGATGAAGGCTGCAGAACTCGTGTGTCCCGACTAGCGACAAACATTTGCCAACATTAGTCTGACGAGAAATACTATGGCAGAGAGGATATTGGAACTATCGGATGATTTAGACAGGCAGTTGAAACACAAGGTCAAGTGATTTCTTGCATTTTCTGCTGCAATTGATGAGAGCACTGACATTACAGACGTTGCTCAACTGGCCATATTTATTTGTGGAGTTGATGAGACATTGACCGTCACTGAGGAGTTCCTTGAGTTGGTGCCTATGAGTGACACCACAACAGCTGAGGACATTTTCGGCTCTGTGGTTGGCGCGCTTTACAGAGTCGGGGTGGACTGGTCCCACTCCGTCAGCCTGGCTGCTGATGGCGCGCCATCAATGATCGGAAGAAAAGCAGGTGTTGTGACAAAATTCAGAGAGAAAGTACAAGCTGCTAATGGAGGAGATTGTTTCTGGACATTTCACTGTATTTTGCACCAGGAGGCATTGTGTTGCAAGTCACGTCATGGAGGTGGTTGTCCGAACTGTTAATTTCATTTGAGCCAGAGGCCTGAATTATTATCAGTTTGACTGCCTTCTCAGTGACAATCACGTTACTAATACCCTGCCATACCGCACTGAAGTAAGATGGTTAAGCAGAGGTGCTGTGCTGAGGCGTTTCTTTGATCTACGCGAGAAAATCGGACAATTCATGGAGAAAAAAGGAAATCCAGTGATGGAATCACAATGTCAAGAATGGCTGCAGGACCTTGCATTTCTGGTGGATACTACAGAGAACTTGAATATTCTGAACAAAATGTTGCAAGGCCACAGAAAAGTTGTCATACAGTTTTATGACAGCATACGTGCATTCAAATTGAAGCTGACTTTGTGGGAGACCCTGCATATTTCCCTTGCCTAAGAGAGGTATGTGCAACAGGCATTAATGCTGACATGAATCAGTATAAAGACAAGATTGCAGGATTGCTGTGTAAATTTGAGAAACGGTTTCAGACCTTTGGTGAACTTGAGACAGAATTTGCAGTTATTCACTCACCCTTCACAGTCAACGCTTCTGATATGCCTGTCAACATCCAACTAGAGATAATTGATTTGCAATGTGATGAAGATTTGAAGGACAAGTTTGCCTCAGTGGGCTTGGACACATTTTATCAATATCTCTTGCCAGGGTACCCCAAATTAACAGCCCTGGCTGCAAAAATTTTGTGCATGTTTGGGACAACCTACCTTTGTGAACAAGTTTTCTCAGTAATGAACATCAATAAAACAAAATTGCGCTCAAGGCTAACACACAAGCATTTAGGTGACATTCTGAGATTGGCTGCTAGTCAGGACATGACACCTGATATTGATGCACTTGTGCAGACCAAAAGATGCCAAGTTTCATGAGCAAAAACAAAGTAGTCTAGACGTGACTAACTCCTTTAAAATGTTGCTTCAGACACCGATTGCACTTAAAGAATACTGTTCTGTGAAAATGAATTCTTGCTGTAGAAATAGTTAAAAAATGTTCAATTTAATGTAAGTCAACAGCTTCTCTACAAAAGAGTTTGGTTTGGTGGAATCATATTGTTCATGCAATGCCATAAATTTTAAAGTGCAATACTATATTTTTCAGTTCAAAATACCTTTGACTTAAAGTTTTGTTTGTATTTGTGCAAACACTCGTCTTAAGAGATCTGAGGTTGTTCATATGTTTTGATATGTTGATATGTTTTGTAAAAGGATATTTCATTAAATATGAAGATTTTCTAATGCACTTGTACTTCTTTGCACGAAAACAAAGGAAAAAACAAGGCCTTCTTATTATTGATAGGTAATTATGTTATGATTGTACTGCTCCGGCCCACTTGACATCTAATTAGGCTGTATGTGGCCCCTAAACCAAAATGAGTTTGACACCCCTGTGTTACAGCTTTATTCCAAAATGGATTAAATAAATTTTTTTTCCTCAGAATTCGACACACAACACCCCATAATGACAACGTGAAAAAAGTTTACTTGAGGTTTTTGCAAATTTATTAAGAATAAAAAAATTGAGAAAGCACATGTACATAAGTATTCACAGCCTTTGCCATGAAGCTCAAAATTGAGCTCAGGTGCATCCTGTTTCCCCTGATAATCCTTGAGATGTTTCTGCAGCTTAATTGGAGTCCACCTGTTGTAAATTCAGTTGATTGGACATGATTTGGAAAGACACACACCTGTCTATATAAGGTCCCACAGTTGACAGTTCATGTCAGAGCACAAACCAAGCATGAAGTCAAAGGAATTGTCTGTGGACCTCCGAGACAGGATTGTCTCGAGGCACAAATCTGGGGAAGGTTACAGAAAAATTTCTGCTGCTTTGAAGGTCCCAATTAGCACAGTGGCCTCCATCATCCGTAAGTGGAAGAAGTTTGAAAACACCAGGACTCTTCCTAGAGCTGGCTGGCCATCTAAACTGAGCGATTGAGGGAGAAGGGCCTTAGTCAGGGAGGTGACCAAGAACCCGATGGTCACTCTGTCAGAGCTCCAGAGGTCCTCTGTGGAGAGAGGAGAACCTTCCAGAAGGACAACCATCTCTGTAGACCAATCAGGCCTGTATGGTAGAGAGGCCAGACGGAAGCCACTCCATAGTAAAAGGCACATGGCCGCCCGCCTGGAGTTTGCCAAAAGGCACCTGAAGGACATTCAGACCATGAGAAACAAAATTTTCTGGTCTGATGAGACAAAGATTTAACTTTTTGGTGTGAATGCCAGGCGTCATGTTTAGAGGAAACCAGGCACTGCTCATCACCAGACCAATACCCTTCCCTACAGTGAAGCATGGTGGTGGCAGCATCATGCTGTGGGGATGTTTTTCAGTGCCAGAACTGGGAGACTAGTCAGGATAAAGGGAAAGATGACTGCAGCAATGTACAGAGACATCCTGGATGAAAACCTGCTCCAGAGCGCTCTTGACCTAAGACTGGGGCGACGGTTCATCTTTCAGCAAGACAACAACCCTAAGCACACAGCCAAGATATCAAAGGAGTGGCTTCAGGACAACTCTGTGAATGTCCTTGAGTAGCCCAGACTTGAATCCGATTGAACATCTCTGGAGAGATCTTAAAATGGCTGTGCACCGACGCTTCCCATCCAACCTGATGGAGCTTGAGAGGTGCTGCAAAGAGGAATGGGCGAAACTGGAAAGGATAGGTGTGCCAAGCTTGTGGCATCATATTCAAAAAGACTTGAGGCTGTAATTGCTGCCAAAGGTGCATCGACAAAGTATTGAGAAGAGGCTGTGAATACTTATGTACAAGTT
This sequence comes from Polypterus senegalus, assembly GCF_016835505.1. Lineage (NCBI taxonomy): Eukaryota > Metazoa > Chordata > Cladistia > Polypteriformes > Polypteridae > Polypterus > Polypterus senegalus. Next base: position 152,360,563 of record NC_053157.1, read on the forward strand.
TTTTTGTTTTTAATAAATTTGCAATAACCTCAAGTAAACTTTTTTCACGTTGTCATTATGGGGTGTTGTGTGTAGAATTCTGAGGAAAAAAAATGAATTTAATTCATTTTGGAATAAGGCTGTAACATAAAAAAATGTGGAAAAAGTGATGCACTGTGAATACTTTCCAGATGCACTGTATATACACTCTTCAACAAGATGAATATTTTTGAACACTTTAAATGAGTTTTTATAAACTAAACAAAGCAGTAATTTAGATAAAGAGATACGTAGGACAACAATTCTTCAAATATTAACTAACATTTATAGGCTTATTTATCTGCATGTGGAAATTTTCAATGGGGTTATCACTTTTTAATTTTTTTTGTTTTAACAGAATTTACAAGGTATACACCCACGCTTAGAGGTATATTTCCTGAAAAGAAGGAAATGTTATAATTTTAAACATATTGTTACATTGTTTCCTGATAAGATGGTATCCTGTTTTAGATTTAAGACCTTACATGATGTTTCCTTTTAAAAATATATGGCTTTCCTTCACTAAATGTTACATTAACAGTTCAAGGTATGTTGATTTTGATTGTTTAACAGATTTCTAACAGGAAAGTCATTCCATAATGTTGAAGAATTTAACAGAGCAATAGCAAACATTAGAAAATGAGCCCACAAAATAAGTTCATGTAAATTTAAAAAGTTTCTTATTTTATTGTTTTTCAAAAAATGTTAAAATGTCTTAGTTCTTTACAGACACTTAGAATCCTAAGAAATGCTTAGCTATCCCATGGAATATATTTAGACTAAAGAATAAATACAATGCAGAAGTTTAAAAAAACTAGAAAATAAAACATTTTATTAGAAAAAAAGGTAACAAATAGGATATTCATAAAATGATCAGAATGCTGGAACAGAGAGTGCACTTTTTAGGGATATACTGTAGGCAAACTTACATTATTTTTAGACTAGATGTAACAGATAAGCCTGTTACCAGAGAAACTGACAGCCATGTGAACCTTAGCAATTTGAACCTTCTTTTTTTGTTAGTTAATAAAATTACAGTACAAGGTGGTCTTGTTTTCGAGATTATACTGATAAACTGGGTCTTTCCTTCCCTTATTGTAAGAAATCCAACAAAGGAATTTGGAGCTATTGTCTCATTCAAGCACTTAGTTAATGCAAGCGCTATGGCGTTGTTCAGACCCTTGCACTGATGTTGGAAATGCATACTGTACATGAACAGACTTATGTTGCTTTTCATTTGCAAAAGTAACAATGTCCAGCTTAAAGTTGTAAATACTGAACTTTATTATTTGAGTACCACAAAAAGAAGGTGTAAATGTGAAATGGTCAGTTTTCATACAGTAAGCAAAATTGAGGCTTAACCCCAAAAACAGGCTTCAAGGCTACAGTAAGGCCTACCATCAAAGTGGGCCTTACCCCAAACTCTAAAAGCAGGTTCCTGTCCCACACAGGTCCAACAAAAACAGTTAAGGCTTTAAGGTTAAAAATCTCAAAAGCAGGAGAAAGGAATTGTGAAAGTCCTTGCCCACAATAACAAAAACTATAGTTTTTATAGTTACAGAATTATTTAATAAATATTCAAAAATAATCATAAAGCTGAAAAGGAATCAAAAAAGATATGCCTAATAGAGAAATCTAAAGCAAACAAAGCCGATCCTGAATCCAAAATATCTTAAGTCACTAAAGAAGTCAAAGTTTATAAGGAAAAATCTTTAAGAAAAATAACTTATAGAAACAAAATCCAAAGCAAAACCAAACAAGAGAAGCTTTTACCATAATACTAAAGTGAGGGACACTGTCCTTTCAGCCCAATATAAAGACTTAGTGTGGTCTCTCACCTGCAACACTGGGGCTCAGTCCATAAATCAAAGAGAACTTAAGACACAAATCTTGAAACTATCAATTAATATAATACCATAATAAAAAATAATAAATCAAGTACAAAATAAGCAAATGAAACTTGAGCCAAGCATGAAACCCTGGCAATCCCATGACACTAACAACGGGTTTCATACATTGAAATACAGCCTATAGTGCATTAATTTTTATTAACTGTAGGTGTACAGCAATAAGCATAAAACAATATTTTTTATTTATTTTTACATATTATATTCCATGGTGAAGCCTCCTATGGAATTTTGAACTTTGCATTCAGTCACTAAAAGAAATCAAATCAACACTGCTTAAATGCTTTTAGTTATACATATTACTTACTGTTTTCTTGTGTTGACAGGTAACCTAACATGAAAGGTTAACTATTAGCTTCTTTTCTAGCTGGGGGATAGGAAAAAATGTCCAAACCAACTATGAAAACAGTTACAGGAAGAGACCTTCCTGATGTCCTCTATTGGTGGTAAACTAGTTTGAAGTAAAGGTTTGAAAGCAAAGACTGCCTCAGTGAGCAAGCAGATCACCCCAGAGGTCACAAGGGTAAAACACACTCGGTGCAACACAGACCGTGAAATAAATAAATGGTTACATATGACATTTATATAGCTTGTTTTGATATTTTTTCCTATACTTCATCTAGAGCAGAACCTAAGAGATTAGTTGTCAGCTTTTGTGTGAGGTACATATCATCGCTTATCAGATAAAATGATAAAAACAATGCTAGGAAGTTAATATGATACACAATAGCATTTCCTGTCAACTTAAGCAGATGGAACTAAATTGGCACAAGACTGCTAAATGCTGCCCTACTGATAATGCTCAGTATGTATGGAAGCATGGTTTTACATTTAGTGCTTGGCTATTAAACTGGCAGGAGTATGACTGACTTATAAGTCCATCTCCTCCTAAAAGTGAGGATACCCTAGCATCACAGATCTTTAACATGCAACATGAGCCACTAGTACCAAGAGCCATTCAAAATAGGGCATGAGTATCATATTCCTCTTATTCTTCAGCACAGCCTGTCCTTGAGGAATCAAGTGAAAATTTTTTCATAAATGAACTAGGCTGCAAAATGGCAGCACAATTACTGTGTTGCTTTACATAATATACTGTAAATGTGAGTGTTAGTTCAGATGTGAATTTGCTCGTCGATGACCTCAGTCCCAATCAAGTCTTATTTTTCTCTTGCTCCTAATATTCTGTTGTATTAAAACTATGCATAGTCATGAAACCTAGAAACTGAATGAAGTCACACGTGATTATGATTTAGCAAAGAAATGATCTTGTAAAGCTGTAAAAATGTGACATTTTCAATTCACTGAATGGGAAGGCTGAAATAAATAATTTATTATGCAGGAACCAGGGCCAGGTGATGAAGGAAGAAGAAAAATGGCCAAAACAGGTAGTTTTTAAAACCAGAAAGAAAGCCAGAAACAAAATACTTAAGGCTAAACTGAAAACCAAAATAGTGAAAAGCACCCTTAGGTCAAAATATTTAGTAACTTTAAACTTATTGTCACACACGTGCGAGTAGGAGTCAACTAAATGGCCTGAATAATGGTAATTCCACATCCGACCAGGGGGGTGGCAGGGTGCACTAACTGTCTTTCTCAATCCCTTGCAGACCATTCTCGGGAAATTCCACAGGGTTCCGGCACTTTTTGATGACGTCACTTCTGGCCCAGCCTCTGATGACATAACTTCTGGCCCCTGCCTCTGATGACAACACTTCCTACACTGGCCTTTAAAGCCATCATCTTGACTATATACTACAGATCTGTTTTGGACTCAGTCTTGTGAACAACTCGCTCTCTTTAAAAATACATTTTTGCAGCCAAAGCACATTATACAGGTGGCTGCCCCAAACCTTTATGATGTCTTATTGTTGTTCTTGTGACATTACACTGGAAGATTTTGAACTATGCCCTGCCCTCTTAAAAATGCGGTTTACACATCCAGTAGTCAGCTCAATTGTGAAATCACTGTGCACTGAATTAAGTAACAAGAAGGAATGAAACCATCAAAAGGAAAAACAACATTAAAGTATAATATAAACTAAATCAGAAACTAAATCTTAAGAATCAGAAATTGATAACCAGAACAACATTGATATTAAACCATTGCTTAGTAATTTATAAGCAGTATTACCTAGAAATGACCTATGTTTTTGCTGTTTGAAGAGACTCAATTAGTCTTTTTTATGAAATGATTTGAGAGAAATATAAGCTGATAATCTAGTAAACAATTATTTGTCATTATTTTGTGTTATTAAGAAGCATTTTATTAATCAGAAATTGAACGAATTACCTTTATATGATAGTAAAAAAGCAGCATATTACCATTATCTACAAAGAACATTCATGATCAGGACATGGTCAGATATCACTATATTATGAAATGAACATATGACAGACATGGGGGCAAAAGAACTAATGTTTTCAAAATACAATATTTATATAAAAAGTTATTGTTAGAATATGCTAGTTAGAAACAATGCTCCAAAAGCAGAAGCAGATATATTAGATGAAGTGGGTATCTGGGACAACTTTTCACTTTATTACATAGAGAGCTAATGAAATTTTCTGTTATTAAGCAATGTGTAATTTTATCAGCAATGAAAAATATTATGTAAAATATGTTACCAGACACTTTAGTATTAAAATGTAGTAAAACAGATACGAAGAAACTGATGAAGATGAAGACAAATTAAGACGTAAAAACGTGTTTCTTTTGTTACTTTTTAGATTTAGCGATTTTGTTACTATTTTATATTATATTTCTGTTTGTGCCCTGCTATATGTTATTGAAGAGAACCTAATCTTCTAATCTGTGCTTTCCTTGTGGTTTTCATTTTTATAACTGCATACATTGCACAAATGGATTCACTTACAATTGACATCTCATGCTGCCAGCCTTAGCTTGCATGGTGCCATTTTGTTTCTTGACCTCAGAGATGGAACCTTCAGAGTGCTACGCTAAACAGCAAGCATACAGTTAAGCCACGCCTGGCTGTAATGACTGTGACATGCTGGTGCTTTTGGAATTTTTCCTTTAATTCAGGAGAATCAGAACTGATACCTGTGTTTCAGCTTCAATAAACAGAACAACTTTACTTTCAGCTGTTCATAAAAGTAAAGATTCTCAGGTTTTTAGTGACATTTAATAAATCTACATAGCTTTCTGCAATCACATTATAAATGTATAATATCCAGCAAATTTAAGACTTCATTTACAGCCTACAGGTTAAGAGAGGTGCTGAGCTGTCGACTGATCACCACCTGGTGGTAAGCTGGCTTATATGGATGGAGTTCCCATTGGGACCATGTTCAAGAACTAAGTAATGGAGGCAGCTGCAATGAGTTCAGTGTGTCTTATGATTCCCTCTGAGACTCCCGTGTTACTGGGGTTAAACCTGGCCCTTTACAAACTCATATTGGAAAAAGTAAGGTTAGATAATGGATGGCTGGATTATTGCTATTTTAAAGTAATGAAAATTGAATCAACACATTTAAGTATACTGACTAACTATTAATAAGGTAGAAATTGGGTTTTGAAAAGCAATGCACGTAATGACTGGCAGTAACATAGTAATGCGTTAAAACTGCTAATGTGAGTAAACCTATACCATATGCACAGGGATCTAAATGGGAAAACACTTGCTTCTGACTTTTTTCACTCTTTTTTACAAAGAGATACTCTTTTAAAAATGAAAAGGTTTAACAGGACAGAATGAAACTTGACACTGATAATTAAAGAATTCCTTTGTACTCACTATGTGGTAAGAATTATTTGGAAACAATATTTTCCAGCTAACTTGGTTTTACTGTTTGATAAGTTCAATGAAACTTGATTATACTGTTTGCCTTTTAATCCAGGTCAGATATAGAGATTTTATTTTGTTTGTAGAAGTCAGTGATAAGGTTCCTTAGTAATGAAAATGAAACTGTAATACAGTATAGTCTGTATACAAAGCATGAGTGATGTTTTTAATAAACCTTCTTTATAGTATTTTCAGGTAATTATCAAAAAGGAGGTAGTAAAGAGAAGTAGCAGAAGAAAAAAGGAAAATTAGAACCTCTAAGCATCTTTCACAAAATCTCAATTTCCTGGATAACCATGAAAACATATTATGGAATTTGCTTGTTCACACTTACCAGGATGACCTTATAATTTACTAAGTCAGTTGCTTTCATACCTTTAAGGAAGTGAAAGAGAATCCTTAAGCTTGAGTGAACGGTCTTCAGGCACCAATGTTGTTTTCATCTGAAAGAAAATTGGCAATTGATCAACAATACAGTAGTTCAACGCTCATTCACAGCTATTTTTTAGACATATTCATTTTTACTTTGGGTAATGTTTTCCATGGCCCTGCCACGTGCACAAGTGAAATGAATTTACAAGCCTGGCATATGTCCAGAATCTGAATTGGTTCGCAGCTGTATGTGAATCGGCTGGGATAGGAATCGGCACCTCCAAATCCGAGACCATGGTCCTCAGCCGGAAAAGGGTGGAGTGCCCTCTCAGGGTTGGGGGAGAGATCCTGCCCCAAGTGGAGGAGTTCAAGTATCTCAGGGAATTGTTCACGAGTGAGGGAAGAATGGAGCGTGAGATCGACAGGCAGATTGGTGCGGCATCCGCAGTGATGCAGGCTCTGCATCGGTCTGTCATGGTGAAAAAGGAGCTGAGCCATAAGGCAAAGCTCTCAATTTACCAGTTGATCTACGTTCCTACCCTCACCTATGGTCATGAGCTATGGGTAGTGACTGAAAGAACGAGATTACGAATACAAGCGGCTGAAATGAGTTTCCTCCGCAGGGTGTCTGGGCTTTCCCTTAAAGATAGGGTGAGAAGCTTCCAGATGGGGCTCAGAGTAGAGCCACTGCTCCTCCGCATCGAGGTGGCTCGGGCATCTGATCAGGATGCCTCCTGGACACCTCCCTGGTGAGGTGTTCCGGGAACGTCCAACCGGGAGGAGGCACCAGGATCAGACCCAGGACACGCTGGAGGGACTGTCTCCCGGCTGGCCTGGGAACGCCTTGGGATTCTCCCAGAAGAGCTAGAAGAAGAGGCCAGGGAGAGGGAAGTCTGGGCCTCTCTGCTCAAGCTGCTGCCCCCGCGACCCGACCTCGGATAAGCAGAAGAAGATGGATGGATGGATGGATGGCATATGTCCAGATCTATGGGATCTGCAGTATGTGAAAAAGCTGGATATTCTACCTACACTTTTGAAGGGTGAAACTGTTTTGATCACTTTTCATATACAGTGGAACCTAGGTTCACGACCATAATTCGTTCCTAAACTCTGGTCGTAAACCGATTTGGTCATGAACCAAAGTAATTTCCCCCATAGGATTGTATGTAAATACAATTAATCCGTTCCAGACCGTACAAACTGTATGTAAATATATTTTTTTAAAGATTTTTATGCATAAATATAGTTAATTATACCATAGAATGCACAGCGTAATAGTAAACTAAATGTAAAAACATTGAATAACACTGAGAAAACCTTAAACAACAGAGAAAACTAACACTGCAAGAATTTGCGCTGTAGTGCTACGAACCACTCGCTAAAAACACTTTTTTTTTAATGAGTTTTAAGCACAGGGAAAAAAATGAACATTTGAAAATTCCTTAATTTAATAAACCACCAAGAAAAGTAACATTGCAACAATGCACGCTATGAACCAATCGCTGTAAACAGAAGTGGTCCAGCCGTCTGTGTCTCTTGTGCGCGTGTGTGTTTGTCTCTCTCTCTCTCTCTCGTGTGTGTGTCTCTCTCTCTATCGTGCGCATGCGTGTGTGTGTGTGTGTGTGTGTGTGTGCGCCTCTCTCTTGCCCGCGTGTGTGTGACTCTCTCTAGCTGCACCTGCACAGGGAGAGACTGAACACGTGCGGAAATCATCGGTGCGCACAAACTGAAAGGGAAACTGGCTTTTTCTTATACCGAGTCTGTGGTTGTGAACAGATGTAAAAGTTTGGCGAACTTTTTTGTCATAAACCAATTTGTACGTGTTCTGAGACATTCGTGAACCGAGGTTCCACTGTACAACAGGTACTCCAAGGTTAAATTTCTGACAAGTGTAATATCTACTGAAGCATTTAAAGCATTTAAAGAGTTAACTCACATTAGGAATCTAACACCATATACACATTTAGTAGTGAAATTAATCTCTAGATAATTACATACTGCTTTACTTTTTACCATTCCCATTGCTCATTCAAAATGCATTCATGTTCCGAAATGGCTTTGAAGTGACAGCTCAAGACTACATTTAGAACAAAACTTATTTAATTTTCTTCCTTAAATTTAAATGAAAGACTGGCAATTAGAATCCCTAGAAATATTTCAAATTACATTACAAAACAATCTGCTTGTCACACGTGTGTCTGTGGATCATGCTCCTGATTCATCTTGGGTGAGCAATCCCACTCAAGGACAAGAGGGGCGTGGTCGTTAACAGTATCACCACTTACTCTTCCCACAGCTGGGAGAAGATGCTCAGTAAGGTCAACTGACTTTGCTCCTTCTGGGTGGAAGAGTATAAAAGTGAGGTGCTCACAGAAGTTGGTGTCTCATTCTGGACTGACGCTCAAGAGAGATGGAGCTCCAAACCAGACCTGATTGTTTTAGGCACTCCGCAATTTCTAGATTAAATTTTGTAGAAACACAATTGTTCACCATTTTTATTTTAATGATTCAGTGACTATTAAATGGGCTAACTTGGCTGGCGTCCCAACATTTTTTGGGATCAATTGTCATACCTTGCACAACCACAGCTGGGCTTAGTTTCTAAAACTATACAATACAATTTATATTTGTATAACCCAAAATAACACAAGGAGTGCAGCAGTGGGCTTTAACAGGCCCTGTCTTTTGACAAACCAGCAGCCTTGACTCTCTACGAAGACTAGAAAAAACTGCCCCCCCAAAAAAATCTTCTATATCGGGGAGAAAAATGGAAGAAACGTTGAGACTCCTTTCCAGGTAAGTTGGCCGTGCAGTGGGTGTAAATATAATACAATACACAAAACAGAACATAGTAATCCTCAATACAATACAATAGTACAACAGTAATATTGCAAGTATAGAGCAAAATGCAAGAATAGATTATATCACATAATAGGTGTGAAATAGGACGACCCGGACACACACAGGCGGACACCATTTGCTCCATCACCACACGTTTATTAACACAAAGTCACAAATGTTAAGTGCACCGCCACCAAACCCCCAATTTCCCAAAGTCAACAAACACAGTCCTCTTTACACAAACACTCGGGCCTCTCCTCGTCTCCTCTGCCTCGACCTTGTCCTCCTCCTCACCCGACTCCAGCCTTGATTGCAGGGCGGCGGCTCCTTAAATAGGTGGCTGATTGCCGACCACACCCAGCCACCTGCGACAGTACTCCCCCGCTAGCTGGGACCTCCCGGGACCAGCGGACCACTCTGTGAGGATGAAGACACCTCGGCGCCAAGCCGACACAGTGCAGCGTAGGGCCCGAGCCTGTAAACAAAACAGAAAAACAAGGGGCGGGGACATTGCCCTGACGTAGCCCCTCGGCTCGTCCTCTCAGCTGGGCTAACGTTCCCCGCTCCGATCGACTCTCAGATGCTCCCACGTTCGGCTTCTCCGTACGGCAAGTCCGCAGTCCCTGCCATGGAACCACTAGTGGGCTCAGGCGTTGTGTCCACCTTCCATGCTGCGGGGTTCTCCTCTGCCTCTGAGGACTGCCCATTGCGGGACGTGCGCACCCAGCAACACGTCCTCCCATGTCGGAGGAACTGGCTTCCCCAAGCCGCTTCCTCCGCTTACTTTGGGACGCCGCAGCGGTTTGGATCTGCTCATTGTAAGAGGGCAGACCCGGCCCCGCTGGCGTCCGGAGCTTCACGGGGGCGGTCTCACCTACCTTCCCCGCTGTACCTCTCCGTCCAGGAGCTTCTGCAGTGCGCCGATCCTTTCTTGCCTGCAGCTCTCAAACTGACGCCACTGCCATCCCTCCTGAGTCCAGCATCTCCGCCCGGAGGGCACATTGCTCGGCCGGCAGCGACAGCACAAGGCACAGTCCTTCTCGTAGCTCCTGTAACACAGCCACCAAGGAGAGAGAAGCAGCCGGCGGTGGGCTTACCTTGTGAGTGGTTCCACCGACCAACTGCTCTCTATGGGCATTTCCCTGCTGCCCACTCGGGTTTCCTGGGTGCACGGGATGGACATTCCTGCTCGCCGCCAACCGCTGGCGAGAGAACAGGACACGCTGTCCAATCCCGTGCCTGTATTGAGGAGGGACTTTTGGTCGACCTTCTCGCTCTCCTCTCTCACTGGAGAGCGTCTCTCCGGGCAGCTCCACTGCTGCTGTGGCTTCCGCAGCCACAGCCTCTCCTTCCCGGCAGCCCCTTTCCTGGGCTCTGCGTCAGTGAGCCGCCCCTTAAATACAAAGTCCGTCAACGGACCCCCATTGGTCCATGCAGCACTTTGTTGCTGCGGGTTTGGGTGCACGCCGCCCCTGCGGCACGTGGGTGGGTTCCCTGTTGTGCCGGGCCTTTTACAGAATTTTTTTGGAATACAGGTCCCCACCTCAACCCAGGTGGAGCATCCTGCCGGCTACGCCACTGTGAAATAGGACGGCCCGGACACACACAGGTGGACACCATTTGCTCCATCACCACACGTTTATTAACACAAAGTCACAAATGTTAAGTGCACCGCCACCAAACCCCCAGTTCCCCAAAGTCAACAAACACAGTCCTGTTCACACAACACTCGGGCCGGGCCTTGCCTCGACCTTGTCCTCCTCCTCCTCCTCATCCTTCTCCAGCCTTGATTGCAGGGCGGCGGCTCCTTAAATAGGTGGCTGATTGCCGACCACACCCAGCCACCTGCAACATAGGATTCAGATTTGTTCAGAGTCCTGGGGGCTGTTCCACGAAGCAAGCTTATAAAATCGAGGATTATTTGTAATAGCCTCGCTTGAGTTAGCTTAACAGTTCACTTCAGGCTCATTGAGTTCCACGAACAAAATTCAGGTGTATTTAATCTCCGCTAATTCAAGCCAAGCTTGATAAGCAAGGCTCGTGCGCGTCCGCACGATGTAAAAGGCAGCCTTGTTAATCGATGCTGGATAAGTAAGAATGGAAACTAAGGAAAGAGCTGTGTTTTTTTCGCAGGTGGAGCAAGAATTATTATTACAAGCCTATGAGGACTACAAAGCTATAATAACTAGAAAGGGGAACACGAGCTGTATTATCAAAGCTCGTGAGGCTGCATGGCAGAAAATAGCTGACAAGTTAAATGCGTAAGAACATGATTTTAGTAACTTTTGTGTTAAGGATGTCAAACTATTTAACAACTAAATGAGAACAGTTTCAAGCCTTCAAAATGTATAGTCATTAAAATTTCCTTTTACATATGCATTTTGTTACCAGTTGTAAGGTACTTTAAGGTTATTTTAACACATTGATAAACAGGACAGCATGTTAATTATATGAGTTCATCTTGGATAAAAAGTGATATATAATTGTAATTATTAATATAATTATTAATAATGCTTGGTTTCAGGAGCAACATGAGTGGAACGAAAAGGTCCTGGCAGCAAGTGACGATTAAATACAAAAATATTCTTCAGAATGGTAAAAAGTAAATCTAATTTAGAACTACATTTTTAAAGAATTAATTTAAAGGCCACTTTTGCATTGTATAATTTAGCCACCAAAAAGAGAGCTGCGGCTGCTGCAACCGGTGGGGGCCCACCTCCAGCAGCCTGTACCCCAGCCGAGGTGATGGCCCTTACACAGAACTATGCACGGCCTATTATTGAGGGGATTGAGGGAGGAACATCCTCAGATGTTCTTCCTTCTAGTAATGTGTAATCATATGTTAAAGGTATGGTAGGTCTTTACTCTGTTTCTCCTCTCTGCCTTGCTTTCTGTTAAATGTCTTAAACAAATATTGTAATGCATTACAGTAGTGGATGGTGTCTTGACCCTCTTGGATCCTGAACAACAGTCATTAGAATCTGTTGTGAGTATTGTATTTAATCATATACTTTAATACACTGCAATAACTGTGGGTTTTATATTTAATGTTCCAGTCCAATGCCTTTATCTGCTGCTAATTCTGTCATGTATTGTGGTTTTTGTTCACTTAAGTTTATTCTGTAAGTTAAGCCCCGCTTCTAATGGAAATAGCTTTACTTGTACTGTTAACACTTGTAGTCAGGCATTGTACAGCAATAAGCATACCACTGCATGTCGTACTTTGTGTGTGACAAGTTGAATTTGATTGCATTGTGGCCATGGTAAATATAACCAACAAATGTTCCCTTTTTGCAGATCGCGGGGCCATCCACGACACAGGAGGATGAGGAAACTGTTTCTGTTTGCTCAGAAATGCTAGCCGTATGAACTTTAAACTATTTTGCAGTGAATAACATTTGTCTCTTCCTTATAAACCCATGCAGTATTTGCTGTGTACAGGAGTCTGAAGACCCAGGTGGGCAACGCTCTCAGCCCTCATCAGCACAACCCACATGTACTCAAAGGCCGTCAAAGGAAGAAGGTAAGTAATAAACTGCTTAATGTAATTAATTAGAATGAATGAATAATTATTTTTTCCTTCTAATGAGACAGATATCCCTGCTATTTACAAGAGGTATTTGATCCAGGAAATAGAAGTCTGAAAAGCAGACCTCGAATATAGACACCTGAAATTAAAAAAACTGAAGCTTGAAATTAAAAAATTGGAGAGAGATGTAAGTGGTTAACATCACTTTATTGTCTACATTTAGTGTTCACTGTTGTAAATGCTTCCCCCTTCCCCCAACAGGATATGAAAGATTAAATAAAAATGAAGAAATGTCTCTAATTGTTCTTTGTTGGGGAAAAAAAATAAATAAATGAAATTTGCAACAGAATCAACCAAAATATGTGTTTGCGTACACATCTCTCACAGCTCTACTGTCCATGTGGTCTTCCACTGCTAGGCCCTCTTCCCATTGCTCATCCTGCGTCATTATTGGCATACGCTCCTGCTGCAGTATTGCCACATTATGCAAAACTGCACAGGCTACTACAATGTCACACGCTCTGTCTGGTGTAACTCTGAGATGCCGCAGGCAGTTAAACCTGGATTTTAACTGTCCAAATGTCATTTCAATGCGTGCCCTTGTCTTACAATGGGCATGGTTGAAATGTCTTTCTGCTTGTGTTGCAGGATCTGTATATGGTGTGAGAAGAAACGGTAGACATGGGTATCCTCTGTCACCAAGCAGCACACCAGGAAAAATTCCTATAATGGAAAGTAGACACATTAGACTGTAGTATAATAAACTATAGTATATTTGTGAATTTTAGTTGACTTGCCTTGTCTGAGGCTTTGAGCCAGTGAAGACTCGCGAAAAATTCTGGCATCATGTACTGATCCTGGCCATTTTGCCACAATGTTTGAAATTAGATGTTCAGCAGTGCATACCATCTGAAACATTTTAGGAAATGGTAATGACATACATTGCTAATGTTGGACGACTACACTTTCACCTCTTGTATATAAATGTGAGATATTATCAGTACTTACCTGTACATTAATACTGTGATATGATTTGCGGTTTATGTAATCAGGCTCTGTTGGACCTGCTGGAGCCTTTATCCTCACGTGTGTACAGTCAATGGCTCCAATGACGTTAGGAAAGCCTGACAAATTAAATTCAGTTACTTATCAGGTAATGATTTATGTGCTGTAAATGAGTAGATGTTTAAAGATTAAGCACCATTAATTCCAAAGAAAGTTTCCTTAATGGCAAGAATTCCTCGGTGGCCAGGAAAGGTAATGAATATATTTAAAAGGACTTTAATGCAACGCAAACCTTCCTGATTTCACGGCACACTGTAGCTTTGCTTAAATGTTCAGCATCCCCCACACTGTACAGAAATGAGCCACTGGCAAAATAACGCAAAGCGATACACAAAGACTGTGCAACCGTAAAGGCTTTAGAGCGACATGTGTTTTTAGAAATGTAAGGTTCCAATAACTGACACAAATATGCAATACTGTGTCTACTAAATCTATAGCGCCAGATAAATAATCATCCAAAATGCAACGGATCTATCCTGGGCCGAAGTAATTGTGGAACCTGTTGCCTTAAAGCTCTACGAATGAGCCTCGCTCCCTCATCAACTGGATTATGAATAAATGGGCACGCCATGGTTATTCATGTAAAAGCCTTCAATGCACTCCTTGTCATTTTATACTTTTTTAAGTAATTAGAATCGCCTGCATGTAATCTGTAATAATTTTATATTGGAGGGTCGATGTGTGCGAAAGAGGGAGTGAACAGCAGCAGAATAATCCCAGCCCCGCAGAATGTCGTGCTGTGACATCACATGGCTTGTCCAATCATATTCATCAAGCTAAGCTTCACAACTAACCTGCCACGGAGCAGGCTTGTCCAAGAGCATATGTTGACATAGTAATTAAGCGGAGCTTTAGGTTAGCCTCGTTCGTGGAACCGAATTTGGAGAAATTAAGCCGGGATTATCGAAATAAACCTGGATTTTGAGGTTAGCTCGCTTCGTGGAACAGCCCCCTGGAGACTTCAGCCATCAAGCTGCCTCCCCCCTGCTGGCCATTCCACAGCTGAGTCAGTGCTGGGCCAGCCAATCTGAAGAAATGACACTTCTGCCTGATGATTCCTGTGATCCTACATCAGAGATGACTTTTCCTTAGGCAGGCAAACAACTTGACAGTAAGGTAGTGGCACCAAGTGCCACATTTGAGTACCAAGAAGAGAATCAGAATAGGTGAGGGTTAGTATCAAATTATACCTGTCATATTACTTATCTTTTAGTGCTAATGGCTAACAAAAGAGATGTAATATGCAGTGTTAATCAGCAGCTCTAGTCAGGATATGCTAAACTGAAATAGTGAGTATTAGCCATGCAAATGAAAGCTGAGACCGCAGGGGGAACTCTTATAGTGGTAGGCAGACCATTCCACAGATTTGGGGCCCTGTAACTAAAAGCTTGACCTCCCACTGTTATTTTATTAATATTTTTAATCATAAGCAGACCGGCATCTTGATATCTTAATGTGCTCTCTGGTTTGTAAGTAATAAGTTCTAAGTAAGCTGGACCTTGGCCATTTAAGGCTTTATATGTTAAAAGCAGGATTTTGAAATCTGCTCTAAACTTAACTGGGAGCCAGTGTAAGGGTTTAAGAACTTGAGTCATGTGTTTATATTTTCTTGTTCTTGTAATAATTCTTGCAGTAGCATTTTGGATTAACTGAAAGCTGCGTAAAGAACAATTTGAACAACCAGTTTATACTGCATTGCAGTAGTCAATCATGCTAGAAATAAATGCATGAATTAATTTCTCAGTATCCCGCATATTTAGAAAATGCCTTAATTTCCCAACATTTATAAGATGGAAGAAACATGTTTTGGACAGTTTTGTAATGTGCACTTTAAATAATGCCTAGATTGTGGGTTGATTTAATAAAATTAATGGTGATTCCAGCTGAGTTAAATAATGACAATATATTGTTGTGATCAACATCATGCTCTCCAATAATTAACATCTCTGTTTTATCTGTGTTTAAAGACAAGTAGTTCTCCTCCTTCCACTCCTTAAATTTACTGACATAACTAACTAAAGACAAGATCGTAGAAACTTCATTTGGTCTAAAAGAAAGGTATAACTAGGTTTTCTAATGATAGATCCCAGTGGAAGCATGTAAAGTGAAAACAGTAAAGGTCCCAGTACTGAGCTCTGCAGGACACCATATCTCACTTTTGTGTATAATAATGGAGTACTGTCAGCACATTTCTGTACATATTGGAATCCATTTGATAAATAAGAACTAAACCAGGCAAGAGCATGGTCTGTACACCAAATGTCATTTTCCAGCCTGTGTAGTAAAATAGAATGGCCAGTGTGGTGTCAAATGCTGAGCTTAAATGTAACAACATACTTACAGTGGAGTTTCCTTCATCAGAGGATATCATGACAGTCATAGATTTTTATAAACCATTGGCTAAATTTCCTTATGAATGGTTCACTGATTGTAATGCCAGTGTGTCTCATGTGAGCTTACAATTATGTTTTGCATACTTCACTTGGTAGTTTTTCTGCTTGTTCTCACATAACAGAGAATGTACAGTCAGGTTCATAAGTATTAGGAAAGTGACACAGTTTTCATAATTCTGGCTTTGTACACCACCAAAATGGTTTGGAAATAAAGCAACCATTATGTGACTGAAGTGTAGAATAAAATGCAAGAATATAATGTATGAAGAAATATTTACAAAAAAATCAGAAGAGGCGACATTCTTACCATGTTACAAGTACATGTTTTACACTGTCGGAAACTGGTTGCAATGATCATGTGACTATAGCCCACAATGTCACATATCTAGCATATGTTCATGCTCAGCACATTATGTAACTACACCTGGTTAGCCATGCCATGGCAGCCATATTGGAATCAGGAATTAAAAATCTACAAAAGTAACTTAAATGATAATACACTAAAAACTCCAATAAAATGAGCTCAACCAGCTGCTACTTCTGAAAGTCGGTTATCATTTAACCACAATTAAAACAATCCAATTACATTATACTTGTGGTATAAATTTTTTATCCAACTCATTTGTGTTTGGCAAAATCCATTTCCAAAATTTCAGTTTTTTTGACCCTTTTAGTTGAAAAAGTAATGTAGCACCCCAAGTCTGTGCATTCAGCATAGGCACCTTCATAATTTAATTAGCTCCCTTAAGTTCTGTGTACAGTTTTGGTCTCCAGGCTACAAAAATTATATAGCAGTGCTAGAAAAGGTCCAAAGAAGAGCAATTAGGCTGATTCCAGGTCTACAGGGGATGCATTATTTGAAAATATTAAAAGAGCTGACCCTTTTTAGTGTAGGCAAAAGAAGATAAAGAGGAGATATGATTGAAGTGTTTAAAATTATGCAGGTAATTCATTCCCTACAGTGGATCGAGGCTGTTATTTTAAAATGAGTTCATCAAGAGCAAGTGACACAGTTGGAAACTAAAGGGTAAATTTCACACAAACTTTAGAAAGTTTTTCTTTACACAAAGGACCATAGACATATGACATAAGCTACCAAGTAGCGTGGTAGACAGTAAGACTTTAGAGACTTCTAAAACTAGACTTGCTGTTATTGTAAGAGCATTAAGTGAATTGGATGGTTGAGCTTTGTTGAGCTGAATGGCTTTTTCTCATCTACATTATTCTAATGCACAGAGAGAGCACAGTCCTAAAAAAGAACAAAGTCAAAGAGCCTTAAACAATGAACAAACAAATAATAATTAAATGTAGCTTAGTAAAAAAACATGCTCAAAAGTACAAAGAAAATAAGCAAAATGGAAAATGTCATATTTGGAAAAGCTTCTAAATTTGAATAAAAAACATTTAGGAGATAAAATGATACACAAGGTATTATGTAACCAAAGCAAAAATGTTTATGAAACAATTTAATTATAAAATGGAATAAACATCAGCTGAAAATAATTCTTTGAAAGTAGCAAAGATGGAACAGGCAGATGTCTCCATCTTACTTTGAACATATATAAAACATCAAAATGTCACTAAAAATAATCTTGTGGCATGATCAGTATTATGGCTTTAAAGAGATTATATCATACACAAAATACAGGAAAGGTAAAAAAAAAAAAAATATCCAAAGGAAAAACAAATTAATTTCAGACCTGTCAAATCCTGTAGCCTATTAGTCTATGTCCTAAAATGACAAATAAACATTTATGTCATTAGCCTTTACCATCCAAACTAAATGAGTAAATAATGTCAGATGTTAAGGAAGACATTGTTCTTCTGCAGTTTTTAAAATTTACATATAGGTATAGCTTCAAGCCAAAAATCCTTATCAAAATTAGAATAAAATGGAAAAAAAGTGGATTTCAAAAAAGTAATACTCACTGTGATTTTTTGGCACACTCTCCTAGCTTGCCTCCTGTCTTGCACCTGATTCTGCCAGAATAGGTTCTGGTGCCCACAATCTTATAGCAGATTAAACTGCTTAAATAATGAGTAGATTGATTTTTTATAATTGTCATATTTTGTTACCAAAAAATTGTGATGCTGTAATGACACTGCAAGTGAAAAATCCATGTTATGAAATCATCTGAGCAGTTGTCTTTCATTCTGGGAGTACCCACATGTGCATATAATTCATACAGCAAGATAAAATATGTCTGTGCCCTAAATTGTTTTACAGGGTCCTGGGAAATGTCCAGGTTCCTATTAAAGTGTGGGGCTGTGTGATTTTAAATTGGTTAAGGCATACCGAAAGTGAAATATTGGTGCAGTGATTTCAACAACATAACATTAAAAATAAATACATATTGAAATATCAATAATTTAACAGATGCCACAACAGGTACAGCTAGGCTAGGATCCAAGGGGTAAGCGTTTAGATATTTTTAAAAGAATATCTGAAAAGCATATTATATATATTTTTAATAAGAACTAGCCATTCTACTCATCTAAGAAAGGTTAAAATCTAAGTAATCAATGTAGACCTCAGAGTTAATATTTGCAGTGCACCATCTATTGAAATGTATATGGTAATGCATGTAGTGTAGTAAAACATGTTGCATTTGTCACTCCAACAGATTGCACAATCACAAAGTTAGTAGCAATAAAGTACATTACTACAAATGTTTGTGATATGCTATCTGTTGGAATGACAAATGCAATTCATATGTCTCTATTACATGCCATTTGGTATGGGATTTGTAAAGGCAGTGTTAATGTTTGTGACATGCCATCTGTTGGAGTGATAAATGCAATGTATTTTGTTAGTACGAATGTTTGTGATGTGTCACCTGTTGGAATGACAAAGACACAGCAATCAGACAGACACACAGACACTTTCCTTTTATTAAACTGGTTGATACCACATTTTGGAATGTAGGACATCTTTCCCATACTATATCATAAAGCTATACAAATACAGCTAAACCAGGATTATGGTATCCAATGTAATGTCAAAATAATGTTAGCCCAAAGTCAACATGTATTTCTATTCACATTTACTTTTTAAATAAGCAACATTAAACAGTCATTGGTTTTCTAGTAGTGTTGCTTTTTGTAGTTGGAGTTTCATGGAAATTAAAATACAAATGTTTATTACAATCTATATTTTTGCACATTCAAAGTCTAAAATACAACATCTTTATCAGATGTTTTCTTATTAATTATTGGAACACATTCCATTTCTTTATGAATATCATCATGAATGGCACCCAGCCAAATGTTCTTGAATTTTACTTCACATTTTAAATTTTTAATTGTAATTTTCATGGAGCATAATTGATACTGTTTGAACTAACCATATGACATTATTATTATAATGAGCATTTCTTCTGAATAAATTTGTCTTTAATTTAAAAAAAAATTGTCGACAGAGAACAATTGAATTTAACTTAAGAAATAAAATGCAGATTTTTCAGCTGAAGAGCAGTTTCTTGCAATATACAATATTAAAGGGTTTTTTTGTCTTTTTAGTTTGGATCATTTGAGTTTATTTTGTTTGCCCATTTTACAAAAAATGTGTGTGTGTTTTCTGGTGTGATCAACAATACAATCTACAGCCGAGAAAAATATGGGGATTTGCCTCAACTGAGACATATGGTATATTTGTTAAACCTTTGCATGTCAAACCTCATCAAAAAGAAATAGAATAAGAGATAACAATGAAAATACTGTGTATCCCCTGCATATGTTTGTTAGGTGCACCGTTTTCCCAGTGTTTGTACCACATGTATGAGAATTTCAGAACAGAGTGTGACTAACAGGATGGGCTGTATGATTACAAGGAAAGGAGGGTTAGATTGCCTGGGAAACACAGAGCATGTGACAAAAAAAAAAATAAAACATAAAGAATATAATTTTTGTTCTCTTTCACTTGACTCATCAAGCCAAGACATCCCAAAAAAAGCTAATCTGGAATAATAATAAAACTAAACAATTGTCATTGGCATGACGACAGCTTGACTGTGTCATATGTAGTAGCTACCATTGTTTTTGCAAATAATAGTAATGTAACAAAATTTAAAATGTATTTTTAAATCTGATTTACCCATTCAAAATTTAAAACCAAGTTTCTTTCATTTGCTGTACACTCTCCTATGCTTGATCTGCATCTACTTACCCAAACCCATTTTCATCTGCCAATCATACTTTACTTTAGCTACAATCAATCACCCTCAGATGGGCCTAGAATCTCACCTCCATGCCAGAAAGTGACCACCCGAGGTGGTAACACACACCTGACTGACAAAAGGAAATGTATGGAGTCATGCTTTCACTCTTACAAGACAAGTAGCAGAATAATAGCTATGGTTAGCTGACTCTATGAGGCAAACAGGTGGTTCAAGAAGGCAGAGAGTCCAGGGGCCATTAGAGGGAGGTGGCAGTCCAGTGTTTCGGAGGCAAATGAAAAGACATCCGTTTCCCCTAAGTGATATTATAGAGTAAGATTGAATGTGATCCTGGATGTCGACACAGGGTGTGGTAAGCACTAGACTGATGTGAGGAAGTAAGCGGCCAGATGAAAGGGACAGAGATACATTATTGTGGGAGGACAAAATGACTGTCAGGCTTCACCTCAAGCAAACAGATTACAGTGTTCTGAATGTGACATGTTCTCACAGGTTCATTGCACCTGTACAAAAAGAGTCTTCAGCAGAAGGCCCTTCACTGTAGGAACAATAACATTATGTAGCAAAAGAAATTCTAACCACAAAACATGTTTTGAGTGGAAATAGACATGTGTGTGGTTTATACCATACTAGCCAACCCGCGGCGTACCATACGCCGCATAATCAGGCCGGTTTTTTAATGATTTTTAAGCACAGGGAGAACATTAACATTTGAAAAATCAGTAATGTAATAAATCAGCAAGAAAAGCAACATTGTAACAATGTACGGAACGAACCAACACAATCGTCCGTGACTGAAAACTGGCGGACCGCCATCTTGCCTTCTCCTCCCAAATGGAGGGATGGGGGTGGACGGCGCTCAAACGCGGAGGGTGGAATGGGAGGAGAGGAGAAGGACGTTCATTCCGCTCCCTCCGTCATTCTAGTCTGCTGATTTCTCATTCAGTGTGCACTGCCTGCTCATGTGCCCACCTCCAACTCGTCACTTGAGTCTTTGTCGTCTTTGCACAGTCCAGATGCACCTGTGACTCACTTAGAGTTTTCATTGCTCTGTGTGGTTTTGGCTGCTTTTCTATATATAATCCACCAAGACAACCGACCACGGTAGTAGCGAGTACAAAGGGTAGGGACTTAAGCAGTGGGAGCGTATGAGTCGCACTTAGTGGGAATTCCACGGTTTGCAGCCCGAGTGGGGTTCAACGGCTTACCCACGCCTCTCTGCGCCGGGTAGAAACACGCTCAATCTCATGCATAATTATGTATTGAATGCTAAACACTTCTGGAAAGATACGGTTGTCTAAAACGGGTTGGTGTGAGAACACAGATCACTTTTGTCCCTCCTCTGATTCTCTTGTTCCATCTTCCAGAGGATTGTTGAAATAAGGAGTGTTGGTGGGCAGTGAAACGTCTTCCGTGTTGCTGCAGGAGCATCTAAGAACTTAGACGCATGTTTGTCGTGGATGCGAATTGCTGTGTGTAGCATGTAAAACAGTTTGCTATGGTTCACGCAGTCGTGCATCGTTATCGAAAACTCGGTTTTTAAAGACTGCTTACTTCATTGTGTTTTAACCTCAGTTGTAAAGGATTGTTTTAAGGATCCCATGGGATACCCCTCGCAAACCGTTTTACACACTGCATATGGCGATTCACCTCCACGAGAAACATGCCTCTATGAACAGTCAACGTGGCTCGGAGGTGCATGTGGCCTCTACGACAGACGAATAGAAATGACGCCGTTTTTTCGGTGTCGTCGCGTCCGAGTTGGTGGGTGTGGCTCTGCGAGCTGTCGTCGTATCCAATGGTCTTGGAGTTTGTGGCCGTGGCTCCTTCCTGCGTGCGCCATAAGTGTTTTACTTGTCGGCAGCTTAGTGAATCCACGCCCCTTCTGGCGTGCTTTCCATGGGTGTCTTGCCTTAGTGAATTATATATATAGATTTTGCTTTTAACAGCAAGCACAGCAGTCTGCTTTTGCTATTACAGAACAACAAGAATTTATAACATGCTATTGAAGCCTTTAATATTCCTTCTTGCAAATACCAAGACTGTTTTTTTGTCAGAGAATGCAACCAATCTATAGGTTACAACTGTGAATTGCTTCAGAAAATTTCATATTCTGGATAAGTGTTTGAATGTCAGCTGTTAACTCTATTCCTCCTACGAACCAAACCTAAAGGGAAAGGGAAAAGCATGAGATCATCATGGCTCAGAGTGGAATTACCATTGTTATGTGAGTGGTGTATCACACAACCTCCATCTCTGCCCAGACCTGTTAAACTCACAATATCAAATCCAATCTGCATGAAAGATATTTCAGTTGAAGACAGGGGTATGAAAGGAGCATGGTCCTTCCATGAACCTGTCGCAACTGACCCTCCAGACAAGAGCTAAAAAATGCAGAAAACCTTCTTGTTAACTCCTAGCTAATAGAATCATAACTTAATTCTGTTGAGAGTTTTGTTGGAGCCCTTGGTACTAGCAGCAACAACCTTACCTCCCCTTCATGCTCTGTTGAGCAATATAACAAATCGCTATTAAGGATAAAATATGGACAATGTGGCATTGGATGTGCTGTTCTTTGACTTCTATTAGAATGACTGCATTTTTAGTAAACTTAAGAGAATCATCATTCCACTGTTCTCTTTTAAAGGACACTGGCAAATGTTGGAATTAGAAATGAGAGACTGGATTTCCTTGGTTGGAGTTTAAGAACTTAATGCATCACATGACATCCGTTCAGAGATCCCATCAGCAGACAGTAGAACTTCCACTACTGCACACTGAGTATCCACATCATCCTTTCCTCATATGGGAGCATCAGTTGGCATGAGGAAAGATTGAGGTGGGTGTTTCCCATCTTGCCCTAGTATAATTGGGTAGCGTGGACTGTGGATTACAGCCACTGTTAGGGAACAAGGATATAATTACATAAGAGGGAAATCTGTACTAGCTGATTTTCTTGTGAATACAGGTAAAACTAGTCCTACTATCTTTCCATTGTTGCAGTAATACATATTGGTGAACAACACTTGAAATATTGCTGCCTGAATCAATCACAGCCATGATTTTAAACCCATTAATAATTATTGCGCCTGTTTAAGAGATTGTAGTGAGGTTATCTACTGTCGCTGTACTATACCTTTCCCCTTACTCCCATCCACAATCTATAGGCTCATCAAGAAGAGAACACTGTAAAGCAGTGTGCCCCCCTTCTCTGTACTTGAAACAGCACAAAAGTAGGGGAGATCTTTCCTTAGGTCATTCTCCCATTATAGATTGTCATCAGGGAGGCTCTGCTCTGGGTGAATATCCTTTTTGGGGTTTTCAACAGTTTTCAGGCTTTACAGAGCTTTCAACAAGCCTCCCTATGCCAGTCTCCGTGTTTTTCTAAGACGGGTGCCACACCTGGCAAAGCATTTATTAATTAGTCACATGTGACTATTTCCACAACTTTTTTTAGCATTGTTTTCACCTTATTTCAGCCAGAGTGGGATCCTCTCACCTATGTTAAATGCTTGAGAGTGCGACAGTTGCTTATCTCTGCCTTTACATGGTAATAGTTAGCAGTGGCTTGCTTGTCTAGGTCATAATATGCCATCTGTGCCTCCCACATCAGGAGTCATTCTTGTTTCATCTATGCCTTATGGCCATTCTTTCATAGGTTAATTGGTAGGCATCTATGCCAAGTCCAAGTCTTCCGTCCACCTGCAAAGCTTTGCAAGCCATTCAGTGAACCATTGCCTCCACAAACTTGTTTTGCTGGTTGCAATTTGCACCTGCAAGGTCTGAAGCAGTTCAGAAATAGTGGCAGCCACTATCATTTGGTTCTGTCATATTCCAGTAGTGATCCTTCCGACTATGCCACTGTAACCAAATTAAAAAATAAACAAAGGTTTATGGAACCTTGTGGTATTCCCCATATAATGCAGAAGGCGGCTTTGAAAAAAAGAAAGAAAAACGGAGCAATAAACTGGTCATCAGCTTTATGCCATTGATAATGTCTTCTCAGGTGCAAGTCCAATGATTTGGGGTTTCTTATTTGTGCCATTTTTTATGGAGTGTTGGAGAGGAAGAGACAGAGGTATGTGAGAAAGTGGAAGTGATGTCACAGCTCTTTGTACCATTGATCTTCTGTCCTGAGGATGGGGAAAGGGAAAAGTATGAGAACAACAGTACCATCTTCTGACGTAGAATGGAATTACTATTATTATATGAACCCTAAAACTGTCCTCTAGTCACACATGTGTGACACGAGAAAAATGAATGGGATTAAATATAACTAAATGCATGCTTCAAGTCGATCACCATCATACCAGTGCCGAAGAAGTCATCAGTGACACGTTTGAATGACTACCGACCAGTTGCACTCACACCAATCATCATGAAGTGCTTCGAAAGGTTAGTCATGTCACACATAAAGACTTATCTCCCTGCCTCCCTTGACCCTCTTCAGTTTGCATACCGCTCTACCCTTTACCTCTCCCTGACACATCTGGATAAAAAAGACACATATGTCAGGATGCTATTCATAGACTTTAGCTCCACCTTCAACACAATCATCCCTCAAAAGCTGGTTGTAAAACTGAGCAGGTTGGGCCTGAACACCACCCTCTGCAGTTGGATCCTGGACTTCTTGACAGAGAGGCCCCAGTCATTTTGGATGGGCTGCAACTCTTCCAGCATCATCACACTGAGCACTGGAGCACCACTGCTCTTCAACTTGCTGACTCACGACTGCACAGCCATGCACAACACTAATCACATCATCAAGTTTGCGGATGATACGACTGTGCTGGGACTGATAAGCAGGGATGATGAAACAGCATGCAGAGATGAGGTAGAATGGCTGTCCACATGGTGTGAAGACAACAATCTATCTCTCAATGTCGACAAGACAAAAGAGATAATCGTGGACTTCAGAAAATCACATCCTGCCCACATCCCACTCAGCATCAATGGTTTAGATGTGGAGACTGATAGGAGTACCAAGTTCCTCGGTGTGCACATAACTGAGGAACGTACGTGGACGCATAGCACCTCATCAGTAATCAAGCAAGCCCAGCAGAGACTACACTTCCTGAGGCGGCTGAAGCGAGCAAGTCTTCCACCTTCCATCCTCACCATGTTCTACAAAGGTACCATTGAGAGTGTTCTGACTAGCTGTATCACGGTCTGGTATGGCAAATGCCACATATCTGACCTCAAGCGCCTGCAAAGGATAGTGAAAACAGCAGAGAACATTATTAGGGTGCCTCTCCCTTCACTACAGGACATATTTTACAAACACAGTGTCCATAAGGCCTGCAACATTGTGAAAGGACCCCTTACACCACTCACATGGACTTTTCACACTTTTGCCATCCAAAAGAAGATACTGTAGCATCAGAGCCAGATCTGTCAGGCTGCAGGATAGTGTTTACCCCCAAGATGTCAGACTCCTTAACACCATGGTGCCCCCCTGGGATCTTCCACACTGCCTCAACCACCTCTAAAAACAGAACTTTTATACACGCAAGCCACTTTCTGGCAAAGACTAGTGTGCACATAGAAAAGAACTGAAAATCTCATACTGACCTTAAGTATTTTGACATTCTTGATATCCTTCTGCTGTGAAACATTCTGACCTGTCATTGTTTACACATGTCTTAAACAACTATTATCATACACTGATAATTTCTGTATTATCTATATCCATTATTTTTTTATTTATTTTATTTATTATCAATACTAATAAAAGGCAAAGCCCTCACTGACTGACTGACTGACTGACTGACTGACTCACTCATCACTAATTCTCCAACTTCCCGTGTAGGTAGAAGGCTGAAATTTGGCAGGCTCATTCCTTACAGCTTACTTACAAAAGTTGGGCAGGTTTCATTTCGAAATTCTACACGTAATGGTCATAACTGGATCCTATTTTTATCCGTATATTGTAATAGACTACAGCACGATGGCCATGGGAGGCGGAGTTGCGTGTCGCATCATCACGCCTCCCACGTAATCACGTCAACTGACTGTAAATGCAGTAGGTAGAAAACAAGGAAGAGCTTCAAAGAGTGCTAAAGAAAAAACGCATACAAGCATATTCATAAGTGCAGCTACTGCGGAAACAAAGCATGGTGTAAACCGTAAGTTTAAATTAAGTTTATAGACACGCTCCCGCTGCCGTTTGTCATGCCTTCGACGAATACTTTATTCGCGAGATACAAGTTTAATGAGAAGACACGAGGTATAAACGAGACTTTGGATCACTTTGTAACGGAATTAAAATTGCTGTAGCGAGAAACTTTTAAGTGCCGGGTCTTAGCTAACATTAAATAAAGCCGTGGACATCACAACATCACACAAGAGAGCAGCTCACGTGAACTGACTGAACGCAGTATGAGCGATCACTTCCATGAATCAAATCTGTTCAAAAATGAATTACACAGTTGACAAGGTAGGGAAAGAATATGCTCCGAGCTGAGCTCCACAGCTAACGCGGTTTTGCGGAAGCAACTTCGTCGTGCTGCCACCAAATACTCACAGAAAAATCCACAAGTTAATACACACGCTGTCTCTAGAGTTTCTCCACACTCAGTGTATTCCTCGCATCCCCGTTATACCCTCTGATCTCCCATTTCAATTCAAATGCCTCCAATTTCCAGTAAGGCTCTGCTTCGTGATGACAAGTAATAAGACTCAGGGACAGACCCTACAAAAGGTTGCCATTGATTTCAGGCAAGATTGCTTTTCTCCTGGACAACTATACGTTGCATTCTCAAGAGTAAGCTCACACAGCTTCGTCATATTACAACCGGAGTTCTGAACTGACAACATGCTATACAAAGAGAACTATAACATTCGTAATAAATGAACAATAAAACAGTACAGAACCGTGAAGCAAGAAGAAAGGACGGCCTTATATGGCGTTCGTTTATAAAACAGAGGAGAAATGGTGTAAAGGCAGCTTCACAAAAAAACAGCAGTGCGCCACACTCTGAATGTATTCCTCGCATCACCGTTATACCCTCTGATCTCCCATTTCAGTTCAAATGCCTTAAATTTCCAGTAAGGCTCTGCTTCGCGATGACAAATAATAAGTCTCAGGGACAGACCCTACAAAAGGTTGCCATTGATTTGAGGCAACATTGCTTTTCTCCTGGACAACTATACTTGTATTCTCAAGAGTTAGCTAGCACAGCTTGGTCATATTAAAACTGGAGTGCTGAACTGACAACGTGGTATACAAAGAGATCCTTAACAAATATTGGTATATTTTCCCTCAGTTTAAAAAGGTTTTCTTTTCTTCTTAATAAAGATTTTAAAGCAGCAGGGATTTTGCTATATACAGTATATATATATATATATATGTAGATATGTATATATGTGTATATACTGTATATGTAGATATGTATATATATATGTGTGTGTATGTATGTGTGTATATGTATATATATGTTTATATGTGTGTGTGTATATATATATATGACAGCAACACTCATAACAGTGACAAAACAATTACTTTGACAATCATGTTAACTTATTTTTAAAATGTTTCCTTTTCTTTTACATAACTTCTTTAACACACTACTTCTCCGCTGCGAAACGCGGGTATTTTGCTAGTATTACATATCTATTGACTATATCTATGTATCTATATTGCAAATACCATACATTGCATAAATGTTCATATTGCTTACTACATGTCAATATTGCTACTACTTCTTTGTCTTGTCTTTGCACAATGTCTTGTCTTGTTTGTGTTTTAATTTAAAATTTTAATTTTAATTTATTATTTGCACTTCATGTTGTTACACTGTGGACCCTGAGCTTCACAGTTTCGTCTATCTGTATACTTGTATCTGGTTGAGATGACAATAAGGTTTGCTTTGACTTTGATAGATTCTCCTTGGCATAGGATTTGTTTTGTTAAAATAAAATGGCTTCAGTGGAGGAAGGAGTGTAATCTTAAAGGCTTTGTCAAATGTAAACTTTAATTATCTCACATTCTCTAATATAATATGCCCAAACAGACTCAAAGTGAAGGTGCAGACACACACACACACACAAAAAACATTCTAACCTGAAATTGAAGACAAAGTAGCAAAAATAGCAATAATATTAAGAATAATCATTCAAAAAAAATTAAGTAAATTTGACTAGATGTACATTGATTATTTACTGTTTTGGCTTGTACTGCCAACAATTTAGAAATTATAACTTTTTCCTAAATACTGTTTCTGCTTGTGAGGCTCATGGGAGCAACACGCTGAGCTAAACACCTTAGCACCCAGGGAATTAGCCAACTAAAATATAAAGTTCCCAGGCCTGCCCCTAGTTCTTTTCTCATGGAATCTTGTCTGGTTTCCACACCCAGAGTGCCTCTTGATTTGGTGACTTCTTGTATCATTTTATCTAGCAACCCTTCACAAGAACATGGTTTCAGACACTTCCGTTCTTGGGCTCACCCTTTAATTTATTGCATAGAACATAAGCAAGAATGGTAAAGTAGACCAGAAAGGACTTAGTTCCTGCTTTACCCATACAATCTAGTCAAACATCTGCAAAACTGGCACCACCATGCCAATATGCTGATCAGTTACACACTTCAGTTGTGAACACAGCCACAAGGTATCTTAGCTTCTTCACTTTATGCAGCATCTTGTCTCATACTTGGGAGAGGACCATGACCTCAGATTTGGAGCTACTAATTTTCATCCTGACTATATCCCATCAGAGACTGCAGTCAGAAGAGAATAAAAAGGACAGTATCATTTATGATTAGCATGATTATCTAGATTTAATTACTAATTATTTTTTGCTTTTTAGTTTTTGGTCCAGTTAAGCAAAGCTCTTATTGGCTTCTTATCCTTAGTAAATGTGTACTAGTTATACAAATGTAGCAAACATTTAATAAAATAATCTATCAAAGAAGTCTACCATTTAAGTACTGTCAAAATAATAATTTAGGTATTTATTTTATTAAATTGAAACAAAATGTTATTTTGGCAACCATAGACTATAGTATTAGTTTGACCTTTTTTGGATGATATTGTAATAGAACACTTTATTCTAACCCAGAGAAATCATTAGCATACATTTATTTATTCTAACATTTCCCCTTGTTGTAGACATCTATCTTCTTTCCAGAAAAAAGAAATTGATTGAATGTATGATCCTTTATAAAATATCTGTGCCAACTGGCAACAATAAAATATAACAGGTGTAAAAAGCAACAAAGAGACAATTTGGCATATATCTCTGTTTCACACAGGAAATTATTATGCTATGGTGTGCATTTAGAGTATAAGAATAATGAAAGCTCTTCCCTTATTATATTTGGCATACTCCATTAGTACATTGCTGATGAAGAAACATCTGGTGCTAAAATAGGCAGGCAGTGGATTTATGCAGAGGCATGGTCTAAGACCTTCCATAAATGAATGGAAATATTACAGACTGGCTGAGAAATCCAAGTAGGGAACCCAAGACTAACTTACTATATTGTGCAGGTGCCGAGATAATTTATTTTCACCATTTTGTTAATCCTGAAATTAAATGAAAATATCCATTTGAACTTTTATTTGAATTTGTATATTTTTAAATAAAAACATCAATTAATGTTTGACTTTATCCATTTTTAATAAATTGACTATTGAAGTAAATTATGATACAATAAACGCTCTATATGCTTCCAGGCTTCAACTTATCTTGTTCTGGATAAGCAGGTTTAGAAAAATGGATGGAAGGACAGACCATTTTTTATATAGCTTACATCTTACTACATCATATTTAAAATGAGCCATGTTATCTAATGGTTAAAATTCTGTTTCCTTTCCTCAAGAAGTGATTGTTTTTTATTTCAATGTGCATGTTACATAGAGAGTACAACAGAAATTTAAATATCACCAGCATGTAACAGAAGCACAATATTACAAGCTTGAGTTAAACTGTAGTCACATATTAAAGTGTCTTCAGAGAATTTTTGTTGCTGTCATTAAAAGCTACATGACTAGATTTAAATGCATTTTTCATTAGTCTTTCTTATGCTTAGACATGGAATCTGTTCTGCTTAGGAAATTACAGCCTGATATTCTATTTTTTGACCTGATCTGCACTTTAACTTAAAACATGTCAAAGTACTAATTAAAATAAGAATTAGGGTTATTTCAATGATTTTGGTATATGAGTTTCAGCTTCATAAAGATAGGATATGACTCTTCAATGCTTCTTTAAATAAGAACAATTGATTCAGACCCTTGCAATATTCTCTCAGGCTAGGTCAGGAGAATTCACACTTCTTAATGAGCCTCCGATTGCACTTTGGCTGTCTGAGAGGACTAATTTCTTAGCAAAATTCCAGAGCATTAAAAGTGCCGAAAGATCTGCATTGTCTTTCAAAAATGAAAATTATCGTATAGAAGAGAGAAGCTCCTTTCTGGTTGCGGTGTACACATGGAAAAAGAGTAAAACAATATACAAGGAGATGAACAGAATTCAAAGCAGCAGTCAAAAAATATGGTCAAGCTGACCTCATAAACAAGAGGATAAACTATCTAGCAACCTAAACCAAAATGAAGCTTCAATTTATTGGTCAAAAAGGTGGACTAAGAACCATGACTAATAACAGCATAGACTAAATAAAAATCAAAATATGAAGCATGCAAGGTTGTTTTTTGGAATTACTGAATAAAAAACATGAATACTAAGAGTACTTCTCCACCATCTTAAATATCATCAGATGATAAATAACACAAAATTCAACTACAAAAAGACCAAAATGATAAAAGAAAAAAAAAATCATTAAAAAATCATGACAGTGCTCCGCTTCTAAAGCCCAGGCTCTGAATGAACCTATCTGGTTTTTAAGGATGTAGATATCTGATGCAGTCACTCAGGTCCTTACTTCTGATAACAGATTTTTTTAATTATATCTGTGATACCAGATAGAGTTTCTCTAATCTCTAAATTTCTGATTCATGTTCACCGGGATAAGTGGGGTACAATGATATAAAAATGACAATTTAAAAATTGACTTGGAAATAACAATCTATAGAAGACCAACTCTAAATTTCTTAACAACTGTATAAGGCCCAATGAATATGGAAGGAACTTTTTGAGATCAAACTCTTAGGTGGATTTTCCATGTAGTGAACCATACCTTTGTGCAATCAGAGAGAGCATCTTCTTCCTCTAACAGAAGATAATTTGGGATCCTACCTACAAACGGTCCCTCAAATCTCTTGCTATTACTTAGAAAAGTCCTGTAAATGTTCTGAGTGACTCGTCAAAGAAGGCTGGATTGAACTTATAAGATTATGTTTGAGCACATACACAGACTGAAATGGAGACAAATTAGTGGAGTTAGTTAGATAACCATTTCTAGAAAACTCAGATAATTCAGATGTTTGTTCCAATCATCCTGATAATGATTAATAAAATAGTGTAAATATGTTTATGTCTTGATTAATTCCCTCAGTCTATCCATCAAGTTCCGGTAATAAAAAAAAAAAATGTATTTAATTTGAAGAAAGCAAGTCGCACTTATACAACAAATTACTTCATAGTCCAGGCCTATTCAAATGGCGGCCTGCAGGACACATGCAGCCCAGAAGCAATCTCCAAGTGGCACAGCCCATGGTCCCAACAGAAATGCAGAGAAAAACTGAGAAAAACACATTTTGAAATCCTTCAGAAATTCCTACAGAAGTACAGAGATGACTGCAACAATCCATGTAGCCTAGCAAAATTCAGCCAGCACATGGTTTTGCCAGGTGGATGGTGCTGAAACAGAAACTCCCCATCTCGGCGTTTGTGAGAGGAAAGGGAAGGCCCGCATATATGGGAGTAGCACGTGTGAGTGAACGAGCAAGTAGAAGAAAACAAGGGTGAAAGAGCGGCGTGCTCCTTGGCAATCACACTAAAGCTGTTTATATCTGAATGTCTGAAAGGCACAGCCAAAGACTGGTTAGAATGGTCACAGACAAACCACAGACCACCTCCAGAGTGCTACAAAGACATCTGGCTGCTAATGGTAACATTGTACATCATTCCACAGTCCAGCACACTTTGCACCGGAAACAGCTCCGTGGAAGAGTGATGTGCAAAAAGCCTTTTCTGAGTACTTACCACAAGTTAGTCGCATGAGATATGCAAAATCACATCTGGACAAGCCAGAAACATTTTGGAAAACAATACTATGGACAGATGAGACTATGGTCAAATTATTTGGTCACAACAAGAGGTGCTATGCATGGCAAAAAAAACACACACACACAGCATTCCACGAGAAGAACTTGCTGCCTACTGTAAAATTTGGTGGAGGGTCCGTCATGTTATGGGGCTGTGTGCCTGTGATATCCTTGTTAAAGTTGAGGGCTGCATGAATTCCGTATCAGCAGATTCTTGACAAGAATGTTTCAAGAGTCAGCAACAAAGTTGAAGTTAAGCCAGGCTTGGATGTTTCAGCATGACAATGATCTAAAGCATCGTTCAAAATCTACCAAGGAATTCATACAGAGGCACATGTACAATGTTCTAGAATGGCCATCCCAATCCCCAGACCTGAACATCATTGAAAATGTATGGCTTGATTTGAAGCAAGCTGTTCACGCTCAGAAACCATTAAACTTGACTTAACTGGAGGAATTTTGTATCGAAGAATGGTCCAAAATACCACCAGCTGGATTTCAGGGATTTGTCAGTGGCTATAGGAGGCTCTACTAAATATTAATGGGATTATTCTTTTGGGACACCCAAATTTATGCACCTGCCTATTTATGTTTAAATGCACATTAAATTGGTTCTGCTAATGAAAAATATTTCACTACTGAAATGTTGCTGTTTCCATAAAGTATAAAATATGTTAAAATTAAATTGCTGCCTCAAAAGCTTAACAAGTTATACATTGTTAGTGATTTTTATCAGGGGTGCCCAAAGTTTTACATAGGACTGTAGCTTTTTTTATTGTTTTTTTATGCACTTTTTGATGTGCCTGTGTCAGATGTGACCAAATTTAAAAGGGAAGCAATGCATAAAAATGACTTGTTTTTCAATACATTCATTTGTGTTTAAAATGTATTATTGCTTGCTGATTACTGGCCACTGATAATGTTTGGCCCAGCTAAATTTCTTGATTTGAAAATCTGGCCAAACTGAATTTGTAATTGAATAGCCCTGTCATAATCAAACTAAAAAAAAAGGAAGAATAGAAAAAAAAAAGGTTTAATCGAGGGACAACTTAAATAAAACTTTCTCCAAAATTGTAAGACTAATTGGAGTTCCTGGTTAGAAACAGAAATGCTCACAAGTAAATATCACTACAAATTCTTAGCATGACTTGATTTTTCTCAAAACAAAGAAGTGTGCTTCCTGTAAAAACCGGTCTACAAAAATCAAAGTAATGTTACAGCAATCTGAGTAATCTGTGTTGACGTAATCCCAGAGGGCATCCAGAAACATTTTTTTTGCCCTAAAGCAAACTTCACAGGATTAAACACATTTTTGATTAGCTCATGCATTTTAAAAATACCATATTGTATATGACAGAATTCAGTAACTTGGTTCTGGTTTTAAAAAGAAACTAATTTTGAACCCTCAGGGATTTCATCTAGGCTGATTTCCACAACAATTTTTATTTTATCAATAAAACTGATTCATCTAAGAGATGGGTTACAGCTAAAAGATTTTCTGCTGATAACATATTTTCTGGCTCCATAGAGGATTCCTCCTTATGAAGCTGATGTAACAGAGCATCAGCCTTCCCATTATTTTCTACAGCACAGCATGAAATCACAAACTTGAATCAACTGAAAAATGTTGGATATTACTGCCTGCAAAACAGCCCTTTTTTACAGTTAGTCATTGAGAGTCTCCCTGTTAGATTAAAACACATGCTGTAGAAGTTTATTTTCACAATAAAAAAATTAAGGCTAGGCAATTATGGTGACTAATACAGGGGCATCTAGACAGCATGTACATTTTAATCCGATCTTGAGATAATGTATAAAACAAAAATGACCAGCACTGAGGGAAGCAACCAACATTTAGATTCACAAGTAAACAGGGCTCAGAAACAAGAATAACAAATATAAGGTGGCTGAAGTAGGTAAAAAACATAACACAATATTGATTGGGGAGCTGGCTAGAATCAGAACGAGAAATAAAAAAGATATCACAAACACACAACCATTGCAGTGACATCATGCATCATCTTTTATGAAAAAAAAAACTCTTCCTAGGGTTTGTGATTAGCTGGCTGTATGGACAAAAGAGGGCAAGGCAGCCACTAGCTGGTTGTGTTCAAAAACTGCAGACAAGACAGGAGCAAGGATGGTAATCACTTACATTGGGCATTAACCTGGTTTGCAAGAAAGTAGCAAATATTTTAATTTTGGGTTTGCATTAGCAGTATACAAAGACGGACCGAAACACAGCCATTTGTAAAGGCACAACTTTACTAGCTAGATAATTGATCAAAATGTAACTGCCATCTGTGCCGTGGCTGATTGGATAAACAGGATTGGACAACCACCAATCAATGCAATGTCTGGCCCAATAAGTACTGGATTGTTGCTGCTCAGCAGCTCTACCAGTCCGTGCTCCCCAACCTGACCTGATCTGATATTATAGTTGGCTCTTTAAATGGTTTCAATTTTAAATATACAGTTTGCATCGGAGCCTGAAATCTTAAAGGAATACTCCACCCACAACATAATTGTTTTATCTTTTACTTACCTTTGTTGTTTGTAGTAATGTTCAAGAAAAAAAAATCTGCTATAACTGCCTTCAATGAGGACCCTGAACAACAGCAAACAATATTGAAAACATCCATGAATGCTCACAATCTCCAAAACACATGCAGTTTTTGCTTAAATATTGCTAAATAGATACTTCTGCAAAATGAGAGTACTTCACACATGTGAATCATTGTCAAGCAAATTCAAGATTTTGAATTTAAGAAAGGGCTCTTGACTAGTTGTAACAAGTATATAAGTTTAATATGTCACTATGCTGTGTACAAAAATATTTTCTAAATCCACTCACATTTACAGCTAACACAAGGCCAGATTTAGCACACAGGGGCTCATCATTTAGAACTGCTAGGCAAGCATTAGAAGATAAGAAAGGGACAACTGCGAAATGGGCATTGTACTATTTCTGTGTGTCAGAGTCAGCATGACATTGGATCTTCTTTTTCTTGTTTGGAATGGCTTGATTTACCTAAGTGGGGACCTGCACATTGAGAAAGAGTATAAAACCTTGGAACTTTGCCTGGCACATCTTTGAAGCCCGACAGACGGATGGGAGATACCATCATCCGATCCAGAAAATCCTACCAATGCAGTGACGAAAATGGCAGACTCTACACAAGGTCTTGTCATGGCTTCCTTTTCTGTTATGCCGCATAAACCGTCATTAAAGAAAGCTAAGTTATTCCTCCTATGTGATTTCTTACCACCGTATCACTAAGGAAGGGGTATCACCTTTTTATATTATATTTATATAGTTTTGGATTATGTAACATACCACAATTACAAAAGAACTTATTCCAACCAGGGAACTAGCGCCCCCTACTAGATGCACTGGGGGAGATGGGTCTTTAGTATTTTTCACTATTTTAGCTTTACAAGTTGTGTAACCAGAAAAAAAGTTAAGGTATGAGAGAAAGACTGAAATCAAACTGCTCATATTGGGGTGTGACCACTTACCAAACTTTTACCACTGACAAGGCTGTTTTAATGTATGGGCACAATTGGCACTGCCCGGAGCACCAGGAGCATACGGATCCACAATGTTTCTGATGCCTATGTATGTTTCTAATTTTCTATCAAAACAAGGGCCCCGGCACACTACTTTGAAGGAGATCAATCACATCCTCACGGGCAGACGCTGGAGGCTCTTGCAAAACTGCAGGGTCTACAGAAGTATCCAGTTTGTGAATTCTGACCATAGACTTGTTGTTGCTACTCTTAGGATGCAGCTTAGGTCCAGTAGGTTACCACCTGCTAGGAAAATGAGCCTAGACTTGGCCAGACTCCAAGACCAGGCTGTTTCTAATGGGTTTGCATGCAGTTTGTGTGAGGAACTTTGAGATTTGGGTACGACTGCCGATCCTAATGTGATGTGGGAGACCTTCCATGATAAGACCCTGAAGGTTGCTGAGGGCTGTGTTGGTGTTAGCGGTGTTCCCAGAAGGAGGTGTTTCATCTTGCAGGGATATCATTGAGAGGAGTTGCAGCACACGGCTCAATGGCAATTCTGGTCTGTGCCACGAACTGAGAAGGATGGGTGCAAGGGCTCTGAGGACAGGTAAAGAGGCATTTGTTAGAGGAATCTGTGAGCAAGTGACACACCATCTGTGGTCTAGCGACCCTTGCCTGCTTACAGAGGAATCAAAACGTTACGCACATCTGAATCTATTCCTCAGAGAGTCACAGTCAGGGCAGCTGATGGAACGGTTCTTACGGATGACACTGCAGTTGTGACCTGCTGGGCTGGCTACTTTGAGCAATTGTTCAAAGCTGATCCTCCGGCTAGGACGTTGGATATCTCTGGGTCCACGGTTCTTGAGGCTGATCCTCCAATTAGCTGTGAACCACCTAATCTCACTTAGATTTCACAGGTGGTGAACCAGCTGAGGTCGGGAAAGGCTGCAGGGATCTGTGGTATCTGGGGTGAACTTCTCCAGGCTGGTGGTAAGGCTGTCCTTCTGGCATTGCAAGCAATCTTTGCTTCCATCTGGGAGACTGGCATCATCCCAACTGACTGGAAAACGGGACTTGTCCCTATCTGGAAAGGGAAGGGTGATCACCTGGAATGCAGCAACTACAAGGGGATAACACTGCTCTTGGTGCCAGGTAAGGTCCTTGCTAGGGTTGTCCTCAATAGGATCCGTGATCACTTGCTCACCTACCAGCGACCGGAACAGTCTGGTTTTATGCCTGAGAAGTCTACCATCGACTGTATCCTGGCACTGAGGGTTTTCATAGAGCGCAAACGCGAATATCGGCAGAATTTCTTTCCAGCCTTTGTCGATTTTTGCAAAGCTTTCGACTCAGTTGCTCGAACTGCCCTATGAGCTCTTAGGAAGCTAAAAAAAAAATAACTGATTGCTATTTATTGATTTTTCATTTGGTTTTAATGCAACCCAGTGTCATAGTTTTGTGGAGAATTTGATTTATAAATTCAGTTTAGCCTCTAACTGGATTATAGACTTTTTAACGAATAGAACACTAAGAGTGAGTGTTGATGGATGCTTCTCTGACAACCTTACTTTAGGATCACCTTAAGACTGTAGTCAAATGACTGTATGAACTCATGAAAGGACAGGCATATCTTAAAATCTGCAAATGACTCTGCCATTATGAGTCTGTTACAAGATAAAGAGAGCAGTTGTGTTAATGAGTTTATGCAGCATATCTGACCTAGCCACATCTCAAAGTGCATAAAACAAGATAGTGCACAGTATTAACATTTTTTCCCTTTTGAAATAAAATAAACATGCTGCTCACATCTGACCCAGCCACATCTCAAAATGCATAAAATGAAAAATAGTGCACAGTATTGCAATTACATTTGTTTTTGTTGGTCATATATAGGTACATCACAAAGTCCCTTTAACAGAATAAAAAGGAACTATCAATGCTATCAAAGCTATCAGTACACAGACCCATAACAACTGATAACAGTAACTAACACACATGAATACAACATCTACTGCACACTGAGGGAACATAGCTTTGTTTTAAATCACCACATGTGTGATTTAGGTTGGCTTTGTTATGTTGATATTGTGTGACGTGTCTAGCTGCTGCATGGGCTGTGGTGGGTGGAGTCTTGGGGGAAAGCACTTTGTGAGGGCTCAGGGCAACTTCCTAAAGAGTGACAGGATCAGGATGAGAGGAGAGTGAAAGGTAAAAGAGCAGGAGGTGTGCCCATGACCCAGATGAGGAGTGAGAAGGCACTGTTAAATTGTGTGGCACACCAAATAAAAAGCCAGTCAGTATTTTGAAGAGAATAGAGAAACGGCTCCTGTGTGTCTTATTTCACAGGTCATCACAGTAACATAGACTACTGCCACCACTTCTAGACTCATGCTTCATTGTAATAAATAATAATTCTTTTATATGTATATAGTGCTTTTCTCAATTCTCAAAGAGCTCTCCACGCAGGGAGGACCCAGAACACGAACCCTTGATCTCCTTACTTTGAGACAGCAGCACTCCACCTGCCAATATCACCTGCGTGGATTAGTGGTTGAATGTTACTAGGCTGTGCAGAGTGTTGCATCTATGGTCTGCAGTACTGTAGGAATTTCTGAAGGTTTGCAAAATGTGTTTTCCTCTGCATTTCCAGTGGGACCACAGGAGGGGCCACTTGGAGGTTGCTTCTGGGCTACATGTGTCATTTGAATAGGCCGGGTCTATAGAGATGGTGGAGCACTGCAAATATTTAGGCCCAATCATTGATTGTAGGCTGATCTTTGATCTCCATATATAGAACTAATCTGTAAGAACAGACAAAAATGATTGCTTTTCATAAGGAAACTTATTTGTAAAATTACAATAAAACTTCCTTATGAGTATTTTATCAAATTTGTTGGTATGTTCCTTTGACAACTTTAGCATTAAGAAAAAAAAACTGCCTAAACAATATTGTCATAATGTATAGTAAAATTGCTGATTTGTTAAAAGTCCTCACTTTCTACGCTATATCACAAAAAATTAGTAAGAAATTTGGCAGTATTCTGTCAGACAGTAGCAATCATCTGTTTCATTTAACTTGATCCCATCAAGTTGCAGATTTAGGTTCCCAAGGTTCAAGAGTAGTGTTGATTGGCGAAATTCAGCAAAGTGTTATTGGCTGTGAATATACTGTGTTCGCCAGTGAACCAGAATGGAGCAACTTTTATTTCCTAGCACACCCCATGATACTTTGCGAGCTCAGTGTGATATCTTAGAACTGCAGCAGCCAATGTTGGAGAAAACTGATCCTAATAGTAGGGTAAAACCTAGCAGAAAACTTGCAAACAAAAATCAAGTATGCAGAAGGAAACTAGAAATGTTTTGCTGTATTTGTGTCTTAAAGGTAACATCTTTTTGAATGAACGTGTATGTGAGCTCTGTGTAATACTCATGCTACCCCTTTAATAGTATTAACCAAAGTGCTGTGCAGTTGATGCAAACTGAAAAGAATGAAAAATAAATATGCTTTAGTGCTGAGCTTAATTTTGGCAGCACTGAACAACCAAAAGCATCAGGGAAAAAAAAATATAAACTGTACTTTTTGGTTCAATAGAGCTGAGTACCTACTATGGAATTTGTGGGAGTTAAGCTTTAGTAAATCCATGTTTCCTGTCTGCAAGTAATTGTACTTCTCTAATATTTAATTCTGTTTTTTTTTTTTGTTTTTTTTTTGTCTAAGGGAGACAAAGTGGTGCAGTGGTTAGCAATGTTGTCTCACAGCACTCAAAACTAGTTCCGTTTTTACTCCCCTATTGACTTCAAATTATTCAGTGAGGCTCCCGAACATTTCCACAATTTCATCAAACTCAAGGAGAAGTGTGGTTTGCTCATCACTGCTCAAGAGGAACAGATTTAAGAACCCTGCTATAAACATTTTGAATTCAAGTAGTTGCAGGGATCCTGTTGAATTCTGTATGATTATTGTATACAGCAAGAGATCATTAATGTGACTTATAAAAATCTCATGGTTGAGTGCACTGATTAAAACACTCAGTCAGTCGTTTTCTAACCTGCTTAGTCCTGAACAGGATTGCAGAGGGGTGCCAGGGCCAATCCCAGCTAGCAACTGGCACAAGGTAGGAACAAACCCTGGACAGGGCACCAGTCCAGCTTATTAAAACAATGGTTGGCATCTTTGTGTGCAACAATGTCTTATGCTTTGTAATTTTCAGTGACAAAAACATTTCCCTGCGGTGGGTTGGCACCCTGCCCAGGATTGGTTCCTGCCTTGTGCCCTGTGTTGGCTGGGATTGGCTCCAGCAGGCCCCCGTGACCCTGTATTCGGATTCAGCGGGTTAGAAAATGGATGGATGGATGGAAAAACATTTCCTTCTGCTATAATAAAAGGCTATCTAACCTAACCTAATAGTGACAATTGACTTCTTCAATATTCTTAAGGATTACTTGTACATAGCATCATCTTCAAATTGAACTGCTCATGGAATGCAGCAAAACATGTTTTAGTCTGCTGATTTAGAATGTACCAATGGCTCTATTATATCCTTTTAAAAAGTATTGACATGCGATGATTTCCAATATGCATAAAAAAAAATCTAATCTTTTAGTTACTCTACATTTTAACATATTCATTTTTCTCCATTAACCTCCAGATATATTTATTTGGCTTTACTGTTTCATTATATTTTTCAAAATTCATTTAACATAATAAGTGAAATAATATCACCTAAAAGCAATAATATAACCAATGTTAAGGGAAGTGCATATTTAAAAACTGAGTCCCCGGTTTTTTAAAATGCTTGCTCTTTTTTGTATTTCTAGTTTGTTCCCTCCTAGTGTGAAGTGCTTGTGGTAATGAATTTTAAAAGCTTGAGTAGGTTTTTGTGTGCCTCATGCTGAGGGTACAGGTTTTTGTCATACAGTATACAAGGCAGGAACAATAATCTTCAGAAACAAGGATGACTGCTATCAAGGGAAAGGCAGTGGTGGAAACAGATGGCTAATATTATAGTCAAGACTGATATTTACAAAATGTAAAAAACAACAAATATAGTGATTTTGGACAGATTCCAGTGAAAGCAAAGGGGTGTCGCAGAAAGGGACATATTTCATATTTGGATGTCCTTGAAAATGGTTCACTTTGTCAAGCAATAAATCAAATGTAATGCTATCCTTGTTCTTGTTCCTATTGATTTAATAAATGAATAATAACTCATAACTCCTTTGAAAATAAATATATAGAAAAGCCACTGTAAATATTGCCAAAACACTAAATGAAAAACGAATTTTATAATATATGATTAAAATCTATTAATATTGCAGAGTACTGAGAAGATACAAATGCTTTTGTAAAGACTCCTTCTGAAATATATATTTTATCTATATTTCATATTGATGTATTTGTCTCGGTAATTTGTGTTTTTAAATAGTTTTACATTTTTCAACACACGTTGCCTAAAATTTTATCTATATAATATTTCTGCACCTTTTTTTCCTTACAGTATATTCTGTGTCTAACTGAGATTTCAAGGAAGAATATCCAGGTGGCTGCCTAGTAAAAATCTTGTTGCAGTGTTCACAAAGTATTTGTTTTTGTGCATTTATAACAAATTTGCCTGTTTTCTGAATTCACACACTGCATTATAAGGTAACAGGAGATTGATGCTTACTGGACTGGTCACATGGCATACTCACTTGTATCCACGCTTATTGTTCCTGGGCCATTTTAGATTTTAGAGTGGCCATACACCATAACACATATGTCTATGGCATATACGAGGAAGGCAGAATACTCAGAGAAAACCTACATTAACATAATGACAACTGCAACCTCTACGAACAGAGAATAGATCCTGGACTGGACGTGGGAGACAGCAACTCCAAACCAGTGTACCACCCAACATTTTAAAAAAATCTAAAAATTTATTGTTAAGGTCACGTAAGAGCATATTTCACCACACCATACAGGGATTGTGCAGCATGTCTGTGTGTTATTCTTTGACCCATTGTGTAACCATAATTTAACTTCACTGTATCCACAATGAATTTAACATTACTTTAACATGGCCTTCTCATAACTTAACTTTAACTTAATACTGATACTCTGTATGTTCAATTCATCACAATAACTATTCATAGTGGCTCTAAAATCCATACTAACCCCAACTCTCTCTTCTGTTTCTTTTTCCGGCTTCTTTGTGGTGGCGGTCTGTGCCACCACCACCTACTCAAAGCATCATGATGCACCAACATTGATGGACTGAAAGCCAGAAGTCTACGTGACCATCATCATCAGGTCCTTCCATGAAAATCCTAAATCCAAAGAGGACTGTTTCATTTATGTTAGGTAGATTGCCCAGAGGGGACTGGGCGGTCTCGTGGTCTGGAACCCCACAGATTTTATTTTTTTTCTCCAGCTTTTGGGTTTTTTTTTTTTTTTGTTTTTTCTGTCCACCCTGGCCATTGGACCTTACTTATTCTGTTAATTAATGTTGACTTATGTTTATTTTTTATTGTCTCTTCTATTTTTCTATTCATTTTGTAAAGCACTTTCAGCTACATTTTTTGTATGAATATGTGCTATATAAATAAATGTTGATTGATTGATTGAATGAAGAAATATGTACACAATTGTACTGCATCTGAAAAGATGTTGACTATACATTGAAAATGGATTCTTGAGCAACTGAGTGAAGTCCACAACTCAATTTTTACATTTTAAATGGGTTTTCTTGGTGAAAATAAAGTAATAAATAAGATCACAGAAGTGCCACCCATGGGAAATCAGCATTTGCTCTTTCTATTCTTTTTGGGGTTTTTCTCTGCATATATCTTCAAATAATACAGACTGGCTCTCTTGCATCTATATGATTAATTTTACTACAGCCAAAGCATATATTTTCATCAAATGGTTTTCGTACTATTAATGCCAATTCACTTCTTCAACATTGTGAAGTTTCAGTTTTAGTAAACAGTCGCATCTTCTCATTAAACTACTCATAGTATATAATACATGAACTGAATTTACCTATCTGATCAAGGAGATCTACACAGATTGCTCTCTTTATTAAAACATGCCTGCTGTGATCAGCTCCAAAGTCACTGGTGGGGTGTATAATTTGTGCAAAGTGTTGGCAGATTTAGCTTCCCTTAAGAATATAACAATAATTTCACTGTGAACAGGCCAGTTCAGGTTTCACAATTTTAAGTTTGTAATATGATGTCTTAAGCAGCATGCTGTCTACAAGAAAAGTTTAATTCAAAAGCCATCCCACTGTAAAATTATTTTTATTTGTCAACATTTTGTTTTAGAAGAGTGGTAATGGAACAGCAAAATTAAGAAAAGAACCTATGCGTAAGCTAGTAATCTAGTTCATACCGCAATAAAAGTTTCTATATCTAACTGTTAATTCATTTGAAGCTTTGCACTTTGGACAGATGGGAGCGAAAGACTTAACACTATTACAAACAGAGCAGTACATGACTACACAGGGTGCTGCCTTTAAAGTGAGCCGAAAAATAATACAGAACAGATAACATCATACGAATTACATAGAAAGTTATTTAAAAAGCTACAAAGTTAGATTTAATAGAGAACAAAAAATAAATATAAGTACTGTGAGAAGTATTTACATGACTAGTGTCACAAATGAAAACACCAGACGTCATAAAGGTTTGGGGCAGTCACCCATATAATATGTCCTGGCTGCAAAATTGATGAACAGTAAGATAGAGATGTTCACAAGACTGAGTCCAAAACAGAACTGGTTCAATAAATACAAGATGGCGGTTTTAAAGATCTGTAGAAGAAGTGACGTCATCTTGGGGGCCAGAGCCGGAAGTGACATCATTCAAGGCACAGGATTTCCCAGGAAGGGCCTACAAGGAACTGAGAAAGACAGTCAGTGCACCCTGCCGCCCCCTGGTCTGACGTTGTATTACAATTATTTGAGCCCTTTATCTGACTCCTACTCGCATGTGTGTGA
Source organism: Polypterus senegalus (assembly GCF_016835505.1). Taxonomy (NCBI): domain Eukaryota; kingdom Metazoa; phylum Chordata; class Cladistia; order Polypteriformes; family Polypteridae; genus Polypterus; species Polypterus senegalus. Next base: position 152,404,337 of record NC_053157.1, read on the forward strand.
CATTAGTTACCTAAATTGAAGATGACTGAAGCAGACACCTTGCACCAAAGTTATGATGCACTCCCAAAATTAAGTTATGCTATGAAGTACTGAAGATATGAAATGCTGAAATACATAGCAAAGATTTGCCATGAATATGTGCTATGAAGCTGCAGTATAAAAAATGTAGCCATAAGTCAATTAAGCAATGAAAATTAAAGCCTATGGTTTACTGTTGCTTCAAATTATTATATTTGAGGAAGGCAGTGCTGTTAATTTTTTTCCATAATATGGAATGAACATTGTAATTTTAAATAGAAAATAGTAACAATCTGCCATTTAAAAAAGTTTCAAACATTGCTATTGCTACTCATTTCAGTCTGCTGTGTCCACTTTTATACAGTTTATGAGTTCAGCATTCTCTGTAAAGCACTTGCCTGATCCTCACTTACACTTCACAGGGGCATAACCAGCATCCCATACAGCGTGTTTTATTTTCCATAAAACTGAACTTTTTTTTTTAATTACCTTTTTTGTTTTGTTAATTTTTAGTACAAGTTATATATTTCCCCAACCTAAGGGTTTCTTGTGGAAGAGGTTAAAATAAAGAGATACAAGACAGACCTATTGAAACAATGACATTTATTTTTCAGAGCATAGCTGTGACTCTCATTCTAATTCTTAAAACAGTATCAAATTCGTGTTAATTTCAAAGCAAAATATAGCCAATGGTGTTATTTATATATGAAGTACATAAATAAATCTTGTAAAATAACTATAGAATAGAATACAATATTTGAAAATACTGTACCAAACACTAATACTAATTATTATGAAATGCTACATAGCATGTTACTCGGTTTTAATAATGCCATTTTTTATTTGACTTCTGCAAGTTTTATTTAAAAATTACTATATTTCTGAAGTGACATATTTTATAGTTGGACTTTTCTGGGTGGCACATTTTAAAATAGCTTATTATTTATTTGATTAAAGGTCTCTGTGAAGCTGATCTTGTCTTTTATATACATTTTTGAAGTTTTCCAAAGTATAATGTCTCATTTGTATATGTCATTGCTCTTTTTTTATGTGATTATTTCATAATTACCTTTTATTGATCTCATGTTTGGAACAAATTCTATTCCATATGCTCCAGCCATTCAAGATTACCAGCCTAATTTAATACACCGGACTTTAGCATCCCAATGAATTGCAAGGGACACACAACCAAGCTTTATTAAGTCACAACAGTAGTAAACTCATGTAAACTACAGTAGCAAAATATTAGCAGATATTAGATAATGTTTTTCTCTATGCTTTGAAAGCCAATGGAGCTGGCTGATAACATTTTAGCTTCAGTAACAATGTATTCCAGAACACAAAATGTCCAGCTGAAAGCCCTATTGTGTGTTCTTGATTTTCGGAATAGCTGGTCTGTTCTGGGACAATTGTTTCCTTTTTTCTCATTTTTCTTAACCCATTTTTAAAAACTGCTGCTTGCTCCAAAGGCACCATAATGGGTTTAGTGGCTGATTCACGCTGGCTACGGATTTTTTCGGTGTGTATGAATAGCAGATTAAATTTATGTGTTTAAGTTGCATATTTTGTACTTTTTAAGTAAATCGTAAAGAGTATTTTACAAACACTATGCGATTATTATGTTTTGGACTGCTAGCACTTTTGGGTAGGTCAAATGACCTACCTGAAACCCTTTGGCTATGCCCCTGCTTCAATGTACTGTCAATTAATCATCCTTTATCAGACTTTTCAAAAATTGCATTCTCCAATCATGCTTCCATTTGTTTGTGGGTTTCTGATTGAGTGTGCCCAGTAATAGACAGTGTATGCCTCCATTCTTGGTTACTGCTTCACAGCTGAATTTTTCAGGTTAAGCTGTAGCTCCCCGCAACAGTTTACTAGAACAACCGAAAAAGGAGATTTGGAAGAAGGACTGAGCAAATAAATGGAAATTGAAAATATGAATTCAAACACACCTGTGGAGCATTTGCTCATGTAGTTTTCTCCAAAGCGGCAATAGCCTTCTCTTCTCACAAAAATAATTTTTGGATTTGATTTACCATGTGTAAAGAAATAATTCTAACTTTTTCTCCAAGAAAGAGTTGCTTGAAAACTTCATATCTGATCACTTTAAAGACTGATCACATTAGATATTTGTATGCAGTTGTAAAACTTTACATTTAGTGGTGCACTATAATGTTACAAACGTTTAGGGAATATACTGTCAACACTAAATAAGTAAAGGATACATTAAAAAGTTCTATCTAAAGATTTTATAGCATATACTAGTAATAAATTTAGCTATCTTTTAAAATTACTTGGCATAATTATACAGTGCCACATTAACACTTAAAGGCAAATATTTTCTTTGATAATTACAGTAATTTATTTTAGGCAATAACTTCATTTTAGCATTGCTTTATATTTTCCTGGAAGTTTTTTTTACTATGAACATGTAAAAGTGATAATTAGTCTCATGAACTAAATTGACATTACATTACATTAAGCTAATATAAACACTCTTAATGTAGTAAGTATATTTACTTTTAAACGATAGCTACCAAAATACATTTTAACGTTCACTAAGTAGATATGAAATTGTAATTAATATGTAATTAAACATGACATAACATGTTTTGTATTTCTGCAGCTGGAAATTGGCAGAAAGATTTCATAGCTTATTTAGTCACTTTTCAATGCACTTTCTCGACAAACTGGTTTATGTTGTTGTCACTTCCAGGCACACCATATCTGTACAGTCATTTTAAAAGTATGTTATCTACTTCTCAGCCACCATGTTTTGTTTAAGATTAGTAAAGAACCATAAAATCCAAACCATTATGTTACCCTAAGAGTTTTGCTAGCCCAGTGATGTAAGAATGACGAAAGCTGATTAATTTTCTGATCAGAACAGATGGTGTACGAACATAGCAAGCCACTGAAGATAAACAGTAGATACGCAAATTAAAGCTGCTGAAATTCACTAGGTAAAATTGAACCCTTGACATCTTTCAAGCTAACAGCCACTGATGCTCAGCCTCAGCATTAGTGTTTTCCCAGTTAGATCCATAGCATCTTACAGCTAGCATTTTGTACCAACACTGCTCTTATTTACCTTAACACGTCACAGACAGTGCATGTAGGTAGCAGAGGGCACACTAGTCTATCAGATTTTAAAGATAGCTTAGGATCAGGAGAAGTTGCCAAGAGATTATCTACCAACTTTTTTGGGATAACCCTAAGTTCATAGAAATTATCCCTCAATAATGGTATCAAAAGGCATGTTTTGTTTGGAATGAAGCCTGAAAACCTTGTCTAAATGAAATACCAACAAGATGCAGATTAGGGCATCTTATGCTGGTTCTTTAGAAGAAATCATAGAAAAACAGGGTAGCTAACCATGGAACTGGAAGGACTGCCAGCCAAGTCTGTTGAATCCTATAAGGGGCAGGGAGAGCCTGTTTGTTTTGCATTTATGTGTAAGGGAGATGTTAGCACCATTAGACACCACTTCCTTTAGGCAAAATAAATGGTTGATATTTATTATGTGATTGTTACTTTAATCATTAGATAGATAGATAGATAGATAGATAGATAGATAGATAGATAGATAGATAGATAGATAGATAGATAGATAGATAGATAGATAGATAGATATTTTATTAATCCCAAGGGGAAATTCACATAATCCAGCAGCAGTATACTGATACAAAGAAACAATATTAAATTAAATAGTAATAAAAATGAAAAAATTAAAATAAAATTAATGTTCGCATTTACTCCCCCCGCATAGTGTGGGGGAGGAACGATCTCCTCAGTCTGTCAGTGGAGCAGGACAGTGACAAAAGTCTGTCACTGAAGCTACTTCTCTGCCTGGAGATGACACTGTTCAGTGGATGCAGTGGATTATTCATGATTGACAGGAGTTTGCTTAGTGCCCGTCACTCTGCCACAGATGTTAAACTGTCCAACTTTAATCCTACAATGGAGCCTGCCTTCTTAACAAGTTTGTCCAGGCGTGAGGCGTCTTTCATCTTTATGCTGCCACCCCAGCATTATGGTATATGTCTTAGACTTGGTTAAATATAAAAGAAGTAAAGAGTAATTATATTTTAAATTCCTGCTTCACTACAGTATGTATTAAATATTGCAGGAAGGAAGAAGTAAAAAGTAATTTGGTTTGGGGAGGTATGCAGTCAGTAAGGGTCCATCACATTTGAATAATTTACTAGTTAGACCTTATTTATTTCACTTGAACTTTTTTCTACCATTTAAGGATCTTTGGAAAAGACAGCATTTTCAAACCTGGACATGCAAACGCAAACTACAGTATTTTTGTGGTTTGTATTTTAGTTTCACTATTTTATATTATTATCTATCACATGTAAGGTTGCCAAATACCTAACTAGCCAAAGGTGGACAGGGAGGACAGAAAATAGATCAGAAGAGGACACATTGAAAGTTTCACTCACGGGATCTCTTAAGCAGTGCTTAAATCTGGACCAAATAATTGCTTGTACTATTTTTTTTACCTTGTACCTTCTGCTTGCAATGTAGATTTTTCAGCTTGTTGTTATATTTATTTAAAAGCTGAGAGCTCACCCTTAGACATTCGATTGTGCTGAGGTACCCACAGTGTATCGAAGAAGTGGGGAAGATTAGACCCCTCTTCAGCATGACGTGTCGGTAGACTGCCACTTGCAGTCAATACTCAAGCACCTTTGATGGAGTGGTGCCAGTATGCCATGCAAAAATTTGGCACTTTCTAGGTTTTTAGCTTTGCTTGTTGGACAGAGGACAATTAATCAAAATGAAGGACACAACCTTCTTTTGCCTGATGTCTGGCAACCCTAATCACATGCAAGTTTGATTACATTAGATTAGATTACATTTATTAATCCCTAGGGAAAATTTAGATGCATACAGCTGCAGAAAAATAAAAAACAAAGACACAGAATCATAGGAAAAATGATCGTCAATCAATAGTCAGATAAATAAATATATAAATACATAAATACTGTGCAGAAATTGAAAAATTAATTTAAGGAGTGTACACATTTAGTCTGCTACTTCAAGAGGAAGCACTGCGTTGTCTGACAGCAGTGGGCAGAAAAGATCCCCAGCGGTATTTTTTAACACACTGTGGAGGAATGAGCCTGTGGATAAAAATGCTACAAGACAGCACCTCCTGGAGCGGATGGGAGAGATTTCTCATGATGGCATCCAATTTTGCCATCCTCTTTTCAAGAAATCATCCAGTGTGTCCATCATTATTCCTGTGATGGAGGAGTTTCTTGATAGGTTTGTTCAGGCATTTTGCATCTTTTGAGCACAAGCTGCTTCCCCAGGAGACAACAGAATAGAACAATACACTGGCTAACTATAAACTGGTAGGGCATTTCCAGAAGATTACTGCTTACATCAAAAGACCTGATTCTTCTTAGGTAGTACAGTCTGTTTTACCCCTTCTTGTACAGTGTAACTGTGTTGTAAAACCAGTCCAGTTTGCTTTTTATGTGAACTCCCAGGTACCTGTAGCTCTGCATTATTTCCACATCCCTCCCTAAGAATAGTAACTGGTCTCTGAAGCTCTTTGGCACACAGAATGTCCACCACCAACTCTTTTGTTTTGCTGATATTGAGTATTGCGCCAAAAGACAAAGTCCTTTATAAGTTACTCGTACTAAGATTTGTCTCCATTATGAGTGCAGTAAATGAAGTAACAGCAACTGGCCTGAAGTCCCTAAGATCAGTACATTTCTCTTTCTTTAACACTGTAATTACACACAATAGTTTCCACAGCTATGGAACCTCCTTCACACTCAGGGAAAGCTCCCTGCTGCTGATTCCATCCAGCTCTGCAGTCTTGTTCGTACAGAACTTCCCCAGCTGTCTCCTCACTTGATTATCAGAGACAGACTGCCCAGGAAGTGGAAATGGGTTGCAGACCACAGGTGCAATGTCATTGCAGAGGAAGGAAGTGCAGGATAGAGATGGCAGTTGGGATTCTGTAACTACCTCAGCTTGCACACAGAGGCTAGCAGTGTTGAAGAATGAGTCAAAACCATTGAAGAATTGGTTCAGTTCTTCAGCTCTCTTCTTGTTCCTTTCCTCTGCAGATTTTATTGTCTGTCTGTAGCCAGTGATAGTCGTCATCTTGATCCACATTTCTTTCATGTTGTTTTGTTATAACTTGAGCTGACGTTTGTATCCGTAGCGGGCTTTCCCGTCACAGAGTTACATCCACAGTTCTGACTACACCCGTTTGAAGTCCTTGTTATCTCCAGACCTGAAGCCCTCTTCTTCTTATTCATTGGAGCTTTCAGGTCTTTTGTGATCTATAGTTTGTTGTTGGGAAAACAGCACACTGTCTTTGTAGGATACTTGATGTATCCTGTGATTCTGTGATTTATTGGCTGAGTCCTTTAGTGCCTTCACTGTGTAATTCACAAAGCATGTTCCAATCAGTTTTTTTTTTTTCTTTTTCTCTTTTTTTCCAGTCAGATTAGTTTTTAATCTTAGTTTATGGATTTGGTGAATTTTTGAAAATCTGATGTTATGTGCAATTTCTCAAGAAAAATATTTTGCAAGTCCTGTGATCATTTTTATATAAATTATAATGTTGATAAGGTTGACATTTTCTTGACAGCATATTGAAAGGGTCTAGTGAGGCTTCCTAAAATAAATTAAAGCTCATGCTGTTAACAAATGTATATATACCTGTATATACAGTATATACTGTATATAAGCTGTTTTCTGCAAAGTTCTGGGTAAATATCTTTGATTTGATCCCAAAAATGACTCTATTGGGTTTCTTATGGGAGTAAGATTTTTTTTTTTGTAAATAAAACAGAGGCATACTCTCAGTCAATTTTCATTTTGTGGCAATGGTGTAAAACAAAACTATACATCAAAAGAAATGGTCCATGACTAATGGATAAAGTGGATGAAAGTAATTTCCATAAATGTTTTTATTAAGTCCTTACTCTCAGCAGGCTATGTGACCTTATAGTCAAGTGGCATTTTTTTCCCATCAGCTGTTATTATATATAGTTTCCTCAGACAGTATACAGTCATGTGAAAACATTAGGACACCCTTTGAAAGCATGTGGTTTTTGTAACATTTTTAATAAATGGTTATTTCATCTCCGTTTCAACAATACAGAGAGATTAAAGTAATCCAACTAAACAAAGAAAACTGAGGAAAAGTCTTTTCAAGATCTTCTGTAAATGTCATTCTACAAAAATGCCTATTCTAACTGAGGAAAAAGATAGGACACCCTTGCCCCTAATAGCGAGTGTTACCTCCTTTGGCTGAAATAACTGCAGTGAGACGGTTCTTGTAGCCATCTACCAGTCTTCGACATCGGTCTGAGGAAATTTTACCCCACTCCTCAATGCAGAACTTTTTCAGCTGTGAGATGTTTGAGGGTTTCTTGCACGCACAGCCCTTTTCAAGTCACCCCACAGCATCTCAATGGGATTCAAATCTGGACTTTGACTTGGCCATTCCAGGACTCTCCATTTCTTCTTTTCAGCCAATCTTTGGTTGATTTACTAGTATGTTTTGGGTCATTGTCATGTTGCATGGTCCAGTTCCGCTTCAGCTTTAATTTTCTAACTGATGGTCTCACATGTTCTTCAAGCACCTTCTGATACACAGTAGAATTCATCGTGGATTCTATGATGGTGAGCTGACCAGGTCCTGCTGCAGCAAAGCAGCCCCAAACCATGACACTTCCACCTCCATGCTTCACAGTTGGTATGAGGTTCTTTTCTTGGAATGCTGTGTTTGGTTTACGCCAAACATGTCCTCTGCTGTTGTGTCCAAATAATTCAATTTTGGACTCATCTGTCCAAAGAACATTATTCCAGAAGTCCTGGTCTTTGTCAACTTTATCTCTGGCAAATGTCAGTCTGGCCTCGATGTTTCTCTTGGAAAGCAAAGGTTTCCTCCTTGCACACCTCCCATGCAAGTTAAACTTGTACAGTCTCTTTCTGATTGTAGAGGCATGTACTTCTACATCAACAGTAGCCAGAGCCTGCTGTAGTTCTCGAGATGACACTTTAGGGTTTTGGAGACCTCTTTTAGCATCTTGCGGTCTGCTCTTGGGGTGAACTTGCTGGGGCGACCAGTCCTGGGCATGTTGGCAGTTGTTTTGAAAGCCCTCCACTTGTAGACTATCTTCCGGACAGTGGAATGGCTGATTTCAAAATCTTTTGAGATCTTTTAAATCCCTTCCCAGACTCATAGGCTGCTACAATCTTTTTCTGAAGTCCTCTGACAGCTCTTTTGTTCTCACCATGGTGCTCACTCTCACTTCAACAGTCAGGAGCACACCAAACTAAATGTCTGAGGTTTAAATAGGGCAAGCCTCATTCAACATGCAGAGTAACGATCTACTAATTATGTGCACCTGGTGTGATATACCTGTGTGAGATCTGAGCCAATTTAAGAGGGAATACATGTGAGGGTGTCCTATCTTTTCCTCAGTTAGAATAGGCATTTTTGTAGAATGACATTTACAGAAGATCTTGAAAAGACTTTTCTTCAGTTTTCTTTGTTTAGTTGGATTACTTTAATCTCTGTATTGTTGAAACGGAGATGAAATAACCATTTATTAAAAATGTTACAAAAACCACATGCTTTCAAAGGGTGTCCTAATGTTTTCACATGACTGTATATCATGTACATAATGCCTAAATGTTTGCAAAGACTTGTGTTTCAAGGTAATTAAAAAGAGACAGCCTACAATCACCCACTGTGAGTGCAAATTATCTCTTTTTAGCCATCTGGGCACTTTGTTTCAGCGAGAGAATTTGCATCATGGAAAAATGTGACCTAGCCAAAATACAGCAAATAGTTTTAAAATAAACCACACTGTTTAGCAGTCTTTTTAATTGAGAGTATAAGGAGAAACAATTTATCAATATAAGAACACTTAATGCAAGCATCTGGCATTAAAATGGATATAAATTATGAATATATATATATACAATGATTGATTTTAACTGCATTTGTTACTATGTGTGTGGTTTTAAGACTTACTATTAATTAAAATAATACTGGAGGTACAATCACCACAGTGTATCATATTTAAACTTTTATTCTGACAAAGTAGGTCTAAAATATCAAGCAATTACTATAGAATTTATTATTTGACTGATTAGTTATATTCATTTGTTTTTTACTAAAAAATGAAAAAACATTTTATTAAGAAACAACTGAATTTGTTCATTTGTAAGCTTTTATTTTCTATTATTCAAGTGTTGTGAAACTATGTGTCAACTAGAAAAAAAATAAAAGTGTATTTCATTCCATTGCTCCATAGGTTAACTGCTTTATCTTGTTAATAATGTAAGAATGGAAAATGTTTGTTTTTTTTAGAAATATCTTTTGCTCTCTTGTGCCCTGTTCCTGCCTAATGGTTTGTGCCTTGTACCCAATGATTGCTGGCATAGGCTTCAGCTTCCCCACAACCCTGCCCTAGATACTTGGGTTATGAAGATCTATGAATGTATTGATATTTTTCTCTTTAGTAATTTTAAGTTCTCTTATTTTCCAGAATGAGAAGAGACCACTTTATCAGCCACTTATACATTACCTTAACCTGTGAGTTTCCTTATTAGTGACATGCTAGTTATATGTATTCTATGTAAAAGCTTATATTTATTAATATTACACCTCAGTTTTTTTAAATGCAGTCTAACTCTTTCTTAATCGATTTTATAGTCTCTGATAATGATTTTACAGAGTTTTTAACATTTATTTGTAGGTTGTTTTATGAAAAGCAGTGACCATAGCCCTTATCTATGTGGGATTCATCTTTTGACCTTGAACAACAGCAGATAGAATCTGCATAGACTGCAAAATTGTTATTCTTTTTTTCCATTTCTGGCTGTGCCTTTTTTAAAATATGAATAATTTATTTAACTGTTAACATGCAAGTATTACAAACACACTACATGTAAAACTCTACATTTCCTTCCAGACCTTTTGCTTTGAACATTGTTTTTTTTTATATATTGTTGTATGCTATTTTCAATTTTAAATTACCTGTCCTATATTTAAAAATAAGTGCAATACTCAGGACTTTCTAAGTTGAAATGTGCAGTATTGATCAATTGAATCAAATTTCTCTGAAGAAAAAATAACTGTATAATGCTGTATTTAAATGAACAATGTTTTCACTTGCACACTATTCTGAATTTATACAGTTTAGAGTGCCTTATGTCATATTCAAAGTCCAACAGTCAATTTCCATAACTTTTTTGTCTTAGACTATTCTAGAGGAGAAACAGATGTTTAGGTAAACAATATAAGTATTATATATATTATGCGGCGTTTGTTATGCCGCAGGTTCACTATTGTGTTGTATTTTGCTCTCTCCAGAGTTCCATCTTTTCATTCACTTACTGTTGTATTCTCACACCAACCTGTTTTAGACATCCGTGTCTTTTCAGAAGTGTTTAGCATTCAATAAATAATTATGCATGACATTGACCGTGTGTCTACCCAGCGCAGACAGGCATGGGTAAGCCGTTGAACCCCATTCAGGCTGCAAACCATGGAATTCCCACCAAGTGCGACTCATACGCTCCCACTGGTTGCGTCCCTACCCTTTGTACACACCCCCCTCCCACCTCGCTACTACCGTGGTCGGGTGTCTTGGTGGATTATATTTAGAAAAGCAGCCAACGACTCAATTGACGAGTTGGAGGTGGGCACATGAGCGGGCAGTACATACTGAACGAGAATTCAGCAGACTAGCATGATGGAGGGAGCTGAAAGAATGTCCTTCTCCTCTCCTCCCGTTCCACACTCCGCGCCGTGCACCCCCATCCCTCCGTCTGGCAAGAGAAGGCGCGATTGCGGTCCGCCAGTTTTCAGTCACGGACGATTGTGTGTTGGTTTGTTACGTGCATTGTTACAATGTTGCTTTTCTTGCTGATTTATTACATTACCGATTTTTCAAATGTTAATTTTCTCCCTGTGCTTAAAAATCATTAAAAAATCGGCCTGATTATGCAGCATATGGTACGCCGCGGGTTGGCTAGTACTTTTTTATTTGGTTTTGTCCCTTCTATGCATTTATATCATATATTTCAACAATATTGTGTTTATTTATTATTTTTCCATTCTGTATTTTGTTAATAATGGATGATTTAATTTTAGTTAGCAGCCCTGCTTCCTTAAAGTGGAGGCCAAGGAGGCTGGGCCACCTGATGATGCAGGTGGGGCGTGGTCTCAGCTGTATAAAAGGGAAAGCTTCAGTTTGTACTGAACCTTCTGCATTGTGATTGTGATTGTTACTCTTGTTTTTGTAATTTTTGCTGTTCTTTGGTGATTTCCTGGATTTTGACTACTTGCGTCACTTAGGTTTTGCCTATTATTTTGCTTTTTTGCTTTTTGGAGATGTTTGTCTTGAAATTATTTTTTATTTATGAAAACTTTGTTCAGTTATTGTTGCTTTGACAAGGTTTTGATAAGATTTCTCCCACCTCTCCTAATATTATTGCTGAGTATTTTTGAACTTTAATAAAAGCTTGTGCCCCATTTAGTACTTGTGTAGGGTGAAGCCTGCTTGTTGAGTTTGGGGTTAGGCCTGCTCCTGGGCTCAGACAAGAATCGAAATTAGTCTGGCTTTTGTTTTGTGGGTCTTTGGAGGTCTACAATTATTTCTGTGCTTCTTTTTTAGTAGATATCATCACACGTTTAGCATTTAAAGAATTGGCAAGATGGTGACGTACTAGAAATAGTAAGGGTGAAATTAAATAAACAGAATAAACAGATATGCATTTCCTCTCCCTCTAAACTACCTTTGTCAACTGTCTTCCTGTCCTTCTCTTCATCCATCCTCATCACAAATGAATTCAAATGACATTGATATTTCTAATTTGGTATACAACATAATCATGTCCAATTACTTCTATGCTTTACGTGTAAATGTATTAATAATCCTCCCCATAATATTGATCTGAAATAGTATCCTTTCATTCCCACTTTCATTGAAATGGCAGAACATACATTAAACACTATACTATTTAACAGGGTATAGAGCCTTTGAACAGAATCTTGTTTCACTCAGTTCTCTTCTTCCCCTTTTACCTTCTTGAGAGTAAAGTCTCTTCTTTCCAACTATGGTAGTTTTACTTTTTAGTCTTTAAAGAGGCGGTATTGTGTGGAAAAGCTTTTGGGGTCCATTACCAGGTATGTTCATACCCCTATTTTTTACAATTTAGCTCTTTGTAATGAACACCCATTTCCTTAACACTGAGTCACCTCTGAGAATTAATACCCTAGGAGATATGTTTTATGAACAAAGTTTCAGGCACTGACATCCAATTTTCCATTCCTGCCTCTTCCTTCATTTATCTCCAACTGAGATCAGTTCTTAGAAAATGTGGCATTTCAGTCCTCTTCTTTTACTCTTAGCATTGTGGGTTAATGAGTCACCTGGCTCCAACATCAAGAAATGATTGTAGTCTGGTATTTGTAGTCTCATATTGCACATGTGGATAGCTGAATGTGTGGTGGTCAGTGTCAAAGACTGCCCAATCTCCTTGCTTTATTTACTAATTAATGTGCTTATTTATTTTTCCCAGGTCTAATTATTGGTCACTGCCCCCTCTATTGGTAACTCAGGTTGAATATAGTCCTTTAATTCCTTTTTATTTCATATTGTTCCTCACATATTTGGGGTGGGGGGAGTTGCCATTCCCTTATTTGCATTTTTAGATAAACAGTTTTGATTTTTTTCATTTATGGACTAATATTAAGGGATCCATGTGTGTCAGGAAAATGCACTACATACTCTTACACTGCTACCACCTTCCTGTGTTGTTGACACCCTGCAGGATGCAAACACAAACCTTTCTCAATGGGACCATCTTATTTTTCATTGTTGAAATATTCAGTGTAGCACAATGGAAATGAAAACCAAATGTTTTAGCCATATTCTGCTCCCCCCTCAGTTGTGTATCAGCAGAAGTCAGAGCAAATTTATTTTATTTATTTATTTATTTATTATGACATCTTGCTAACAGAATTTGAATTTGGTTGGTAATTTATCAACCATAACAATTTCATGGACATGTACAGTACAGCTTCTTTCAACTCCTGCACCGTAGTGACTAACAATAGTCTGTTATCTTTCACAGGTCAAATAGCAAGTGTTTGATCTTTTCAGTTTTCTGTTTCCAAGTACAAAACAACATAGCTAATTCTAAATTCACCCAATACAATATCATGCATTAAATATGCACATTTGCCGTTTCTGGTACACTTTATCACAGCATATCCAGCCCATTAACATGGCTTTTTAAAAGATGGTTATATTTTTACTTTTGCACATTCTCCCTTTGAATGGCTTACACATAATATACTGCTACCTGACTAGCTTTGCTCTTCACATATGATTCTGTCACTAGTTAAGTGTTTATTAAGTGCTTACGTATCTCAGTTGTAGTTAGTGTAGTATCCTAATTTTATCTTTTGTTTTCATTGAGACTGTACAATATGTACTTTCTTCTAGCCTCCTAGTGTATTGGACAAAATAGGAGAAAGCAGAAATCTGTCTCCACCTCTCAATCACAGAAAGAATAATCAGGATCTGCCTTCTGGTTGTCCAGATTTTTTCTTTGACTGCCAGTTTCAATTGCCATGTTCACTGAGTGTGCACCTGATCAAGATATGTCTCTACATAGAGTTTGTTTATTTTGTTGAATTATTATTTGAATTTATGGTTCAATAAAATATGAACTTATTGTATTTTATGAGTTTAGTCTAGTTACCTCTGATTTATTTCTGTTTAGCTCCACTAGCTTTTCATGACCCGGTTGTCGAGAAGAATAAAGAGTGAATATCTGCAGGGCCAACTGCCACAGGTGAGCACAGTAATTTAGAATTTTCCTCGATGTTTAATGAAGACTGAAGGATTGGCATGCACCTCACTGTATTCCAGCATGAGGGTTTTATAAAATTCAATAGTTAAACATTTCTGTTTTGCTTTGATTCCATTTTATAAAACATAGATCTTTAATAGAGTATCACATTTTTTCCTGCCATACTTGAGAATTAGCAAATATCTTGTCATAAACTTTTAAGTTTTGAGTTGTATTCGTTCTATGAGCCAAGTGCTTTTCTTTCATTTAATTGACTGATTTACTGAAAACGTGTGTGGCACATCTGTTATGTCTATATTTAGTTTTAGAATTATGTTTTATGTGAAAATCCATGTAATGCATTCCTTGCTGTCACATAATCCAACATCAGAATAACACAGAGCTTTTCCTGTTCCTTCTTTTTTCTAAATGTCCTCTTTTTTTGTGTCATGCATGACCAGGTTCCCAATATCCTGCTACCTGACTAATAGTTTTGACACTACCTGAGTGTGATAAATTATATAACCTGCTACACCTCTGCTGCATTCTCTGACTTTGGATGTAAGAATCTGCTTAATCAAAAAGTGATAGCACTCCTCTTTGTCTTCTCTCTAGTGAGTTACTTTGAAAAATCCAATCCTGGTTTATTGTTCTTCAACATGTAAAATAATCATTCTACAACATTTGATTAATTGAGATTAACTCATCTTTCATTTGTTTGCACGATAATATTATCCCTGGAAAAAGTAACTTAGAATCTCATCGTTTGCTTCATTGTTATCAGCCTTCCAATGTTTTTACATTTTCCAAAACTGAGAAGCAAGAAAATAAAACCGGTTGTTTTTCTTTATTTGATCTCCTTATAGTACTCCCTTTTCTGTGTCTATGCTTCTATGTTTACTGTCAGCTAGATATCACTTTTATTTGTAGCTTTGGGAGTATTTACTGTTGACTAGAGTAGTTCTGCTTTAATGGTCTTGGTAAAATAAGATTATTCATAAAGCAACCTTGAAATTGATATGCATACTTAAGATTTCATTCTTTTCTCTCCATGTTTTAATGCAGGTTGTTTTAATTTTTTTTTTGAATTGCTCTAAGATTTGTAAAATATATTACTTAATTAGTCATTATGATGTCAATTGCTCTGTAAAATACTTGGCAGTCATGCTTATAAAATAAGATGTCATAAAAAGATTAATCAAATTTGCCTTGCACTTGGGATAGGAGTTAAAACTCCAGTAGTGATGGTCATTATTTGTAAATCCTAGCCCTGTAAACCATAGCATGGTATAATTTATCTGCTCAGATTTGCAAGAGTACAGAAAATGAAATTAGTGTATCCAGAAAGTATTCATACTTGTTCACTGTTTGTACACTTTATTGTGTTTGTGATTTAATTTCCTGACATTCAATATGTATTATGGGACCTTACATACGTACTGTAAGTGTGTGCCTTTCTGAACCATGCCCAGATAATTCAATTTGCCACAGTTGGACTCCAATCAAATTCTAGATGCAGTTTGGAGTGCCACAGCAAACAATCTAAATAGTTATATAAAGGAAAGATTTAAGTTGTTCTGATTTTATAATAAATTTACAAACTTATCTGAAAGCATGTTTTCACTTTGCCATTATGGGTTATTGAATGTAGATTAGTGGGCTAAAATGTCAAATTTAAAATTAAATGTACAACACAAAAAGAAATTGCAGAAAGTGAAGGGGTCTAAATACTTTCTGAGTCCACTGTGTATATTATTTTCTATTTTAAGATACAGAATATGAGCAAAGATTTGAAAACTGTCATATTTATTCACTTTAAGAGCAGCACTTAAATGTGACTGAGTCAGAACAGACATATGTGACAAGAAAGCGTACGATAAATACAAGTAATTCCATCAGGAAGCTTCCGGATGTTCACGGTCTTCTGGTATGTCTCAAAACACATTTCTGTCCATCCAGATGAAAGCCCTTGTCTGTATTGTGAGGGCTGCTACTTTTCAAGCATCTTTGATCATTTTCCAAGCGCTATGGTTTTTAAATAAACAATGTGCTTTGTTACAAGGAGTAATTTTGCTTTAAATAAGCTGAGTGCTAGCAGGTGAGATGAAGTAAATATGTGCAAAATTGATGAGATAATATTTTTGTGATTCATAATAGATTAAAGAAAACAGCCACCAGCAACAGTTATTCCTTCTTTAGTGAGGAAATAAACTGACTCTCCCAGAACAGATTTAAGTCTTAAGATTTTACATTATGTTAGGACAGTAGAAGAGTGGGTAAGTGGATGACTTTTGTTTTGTATGCAATGAGTGCTAAACCTTTTCATTTTCTGTGCATGTTTTCCTGGCAATGCTATCAAATATTTGTCAGGTCAGGACAGCTAATTGCTGCACCCACCCCACGACAAAACAGCTTGGGGTCCCGGTTGGCAACCCCCCATGCAGACACACAGTCCAGTCTCACCCTCTGGATATGAGAATCTATCTGCCGCAGCCAGGTATTACGTTAGTGTACCCTTGGCCTCGTCCAGTTGCTCGGGTCCTCAATAATGAGGATCCTATGAGCTGGATCACCCTGGAGGAATCGTATCCTTTAATTTCTGCTTTTATTTAAATATACCATAATAGAGTTTTAGCAAAAATTACGTTACATATGAAACACAGCTAGTTTCAGTACTGAGATAAAAGACATGTAAGTGCTCGTTATGTGAACTTGTGTTTAATCAGCTTAAATTACAAAAAAACATTTGTCAGATTAAATATACTGTATGGTTACATTGTCACAATCGCTAGCTAACCATTGCTCTGTCTGTCTCGTATAATTTTCCTGACATTAAGAAACAGATTTTTATGTGAAATGCCACCACAACAGGTCTTCAGACACACTCTGACTACTCTCATTTGTAGTATGCAGATTTTCTACATTTCATTTTAAGAATGTGATGGATGTTTTTAAGGTATAAGGTTGCAGAGAAAGAGCCACTGCTCCACAGTAAAACACAACTATACAGTAGGTTGTTTCATCATCTATGTATATATATATAAAGGAGAGTTGGGATCCGAGAGACTGTGTTTGTGTGTGTGTGGAGGGATTGAGAGTTAAGTGGGGTGGGGGAGTCACGTGATCAACTCCCTTCCCATTCACGTCATTTCATTCACTTCATTTCGCCCCGAGCTGAGCTCCCCAGCTGACGCGGTCTTGCGTTCTTTTTCCTTAGTGTTTAGTCCTTTCTCCTTTACTAATTTACTGTTTAGTACACGCGGTACTCACACAGTCACTCATAAAAGGGGAGAAGACTCCGTGCAAGTATTAAAACTACCTTGGAAGACATGCAATCAACAAGGCCATTAAACGGATCTCAAGAGAGGTCTTCTAGGTTGGAAAAAAAGCACTTGGCTGCCAAAACCAGGCGATTAAACGAATCTCAACAAGAAACGACTTCTACGTTAGAAAAAAAAAAAAAACGATTTGCTTCCCAAATCAGGCGGTTAAACAAATCTAAAGAAGACAGGATTTCTAGATTGGGAAAAGGACGATTGGCTGCCGAAACCAGGCGGTTAAAAGAATCTGACAAAGACAGGATGTCTAGATTGGAAAAACCACGATCCGCTGCCAAAACTGGCCGGTTAAACGTGCAGCGAAGCGCACCAGGTCTGCTAGTTAGTGATGTGCAGACTATTGCATACTATGATATGTGTGGCAGCTGCAGAGACAGAATGTATATTTCTGTGCTCTTTGTACTTATTTAAATTGCATTTCCCAATCTGTAGGCTGCGGCCTAATGGTGGGCCATGGTGGTATTGCAAGTGTGCTGCAGCTGACCCCCCACCACTCTGACCATTGTGCTCAGTTGACAGTAGTAGCATCGCAGGTGGATCACAGCTGATCCTGGATGACCTGCCCAAACCCTGCTCTGATGATCATGTTCAACTCACCAAGGAGGAAAAGCAATAGCGCTTCATTCATCTAATGCTCCAGGGATTGCGTGAGACCAAGAGTAGAGTAAGCTCAGAGGAGAAAATCACTGCCTGAGTTAGTTATGTGAGTATTTCTGTTTTTCTTTAGATTTTCCTGATTTTGCTGGTGTTATTGCTTCTGTTTTAAGGATTTTGATTTAAGATTGTGTATTGATAGATAGATATATAGATAGATACTTTATTAATCCCAAGGGGAAATTCACATAATCCAACAGCAATATACTGATACAAAAAAAAAAGAGAACAATATTAAATTAAAGAATAATAAAAATGCACATAAAAATAACTTTGAATAATTTTAGCTTTTCAATAACTTTGAATAATGTTAGCATTTACTCCCCCGGGTGGAATTGCAGAGTCGCATAGTGTGGGGGAGTTACGATCTCCTCAGTCTGTCAGTGGAGCAGGACAGTGACAGCTGTCACTGAAGCTACTCCTCTGCCTGGAGATGACACTGTTCAGTGGATGCAGTGGATTCTTCACGATTGACAGGAGTTTGCTTAGTGCCTGTTGCTCTGCCATACTTTACTTAATGGAGGAATAGGAAGAAATGTCAAGACCAGCCATACAACTGTTACCTGTAACCTCTTATTTGTTTCACTGTCCATATTGTACCCTGCATATTCAATCCTAAGGACCTATAATGGCAGGCTGCATGCTGACTGAGGCTGTCTTTTACTTCTAAACCTTTACTTCAACCCAGTTTTACAACCAATGGAGTAATTCACCCGAAAGTCCTCAAGTGCCCTTAATGGACCACAGCTAGGCAAGGAGTGGACAATCTAGTATTCGGCAATGCTACTAATATTTAGAAATAGGCATTGACTTTTAAGTTTTTGCTTGTGAAATATATTTATTTGCATTAACACCATTAATAGCAGTTATATGAACATTAAATCTTCATACAGTCCAAGCAGAAGTAATATGCTGATGATCATTCCATTCCCCGTTGTCTTATTTTCTATTAGGTTATGTATTCTGAACCACAATGAGTATAAAAAATATATATTGAGTGAAAGAAAGAGAGATAACTCTTAGGCAGCTTAAAAAACAGTTGAGTGAAGGGAGTTCTATTGACAGTCTCTATCATCAGCTCCCCACTTTATGCCTAAAAAGGAGAAAAACACACTCCATTACCAGACCATGTTGATATTATCTTTTGCAGTTTCTCACAGTACAGTGAATGCTTCAAACATTGTTATCAAAGCTCAAGGTTGGTTCTGTAAGATTCTCCAGATAAGTAAGCTGAACTATACAATAATAAAAAAATCCTGCTTCGTGTCCTAACTTCCCCAGCATTCACTGCACTGCATTTCTGAGTAGCTTAGCAAGGCCTGAGACCTCAGACTGAACACTTTAAAATATCTTCTTTTACGGTCTGAAACTGCACTCAGGCTTGTGACTTAACCTTTATGGAGAGAAGGACTATAAAAATTCTGGCTGAAAGAATAAAAACATCCATTATCCAACCCACTATATCCCAACTACAGGGTCACGGGTTTTGCTGGAGCCAATCCCAGCCTACACAGAGCGCAAGGCAGGAAACAAACCCAGGCAGGGCACCAGCCCACACCAAGCACAATTTAGAATCACCAGTGCACCTAACCTGCATGTCTTTGGACTGTGGGAGGAAACTGGAGCCACCAGAGAATACCAACATGCAGACGCGTGGAGAGCATGCAAACCGCACACAGGGAGGGCCTGGGAAGTTAATCCGGGTCCCCTAACTGTCAGGCAGCAGCGTTACCCCCTGCGCCACCAAGCCGCCCAGAATAACAACAATATTTTCTTAATATCTTTTATTAAATAAGAAAATGTCCAAAAGCAAAGAAAAGGTAGTGAAATGGTCCCAATGCACTGTGATAAAAGAATAATAGACAATTTTGAAAAACAAGAAAAAAATAAAAATAGGCAAATAAATTGAGATCAAAAAACAAATATTTAATCCAAATATCAAAACTACAAATAAATGCAAATATCTGAAAAACAACAATCCAAATAAAAATTCAACAGGCCAACTGCACTTGAGAAAAGAGGAGATCAAAAAAAGGAAGATGAACAGCATAAGCAGGATAGCTAATGCCTCAACAAAGGACAGAAACAATCAGGTGATCATGTAGGACACGTCAGATGACACCTGAAGGCCCTAAACAGAGCGAAAAGGTAAACAATTACTAATAAAACAAAATTCAGGAAAATCAAATAATCAGGAGATCAGAGGAAAATACATAATTTACAAAAAACAACAAATATAACTAAAGGTACAATACTGATGCCAATATGAATATGTTTGTGTGTTAGGTGTTTTTTTTTTTCTCATGTCTGAATCTGTCAGGATACTCTCTTAATTCCTCAATTGTCTGATAAAAGTGTTCTGTCATGGGCTCACACACACACTTTGGGCCCTCTCAGTTTGCAGATCTACACCATCGTAACTACTGGTAGCAACCCAACTATGTGTAGGTTAGTCGAGGATTGTTTAAACTAGGGATTGGGGGGGCAGGGAGTTTAGGACAGGCCAGATTTAGATCTATACATGGAAGAACAAACAATGGTGTAGAAATAAAAATGCATAGCAATGTAAATTCTAAGCAAACACGTAAATGTAGAAGGAGTAATACATTAAAAATAGCTTGCCTTAATGCTAGGAGTATCAAAAATGAGGTAAGTGAGTTGGAGTTGCATGTACTGTAGCAGAGCATAATTGTGATATTATAGCAATAACGGAAACCTGGCTAAATAACAAAGATGGGATTACCTTACAGATGGAGAAGCACAAGAGCAGGAGTTTTTAGAAGTAATCAGCGACTGTTTTTTAACACAGTATGTTAAAGCACCCACACAAGGTGAAGCCTGTCTGGATTTACTATTCTGTAATAAACAGGATAGAATTGAGGGTGTAGAGGTGATTGAACCACTAGGGATGTAAGACAATTCTCAGTATTTTGTAAGAGTGCAGATGCAAAACTAAAATTGTTAAGTTGAACTTTGGTAGGGCTAATTTTGAGCAGATGCGACCGACAAGTCTAAGTAGGATACACTGAGATAAGCTTTTAAATGTGGAGACAATCGAGGAGCAGTGGAACAGGTTTAAAAATATGTGTTACATGTAATGCAGGACAGATACATACCTAAATTTGGAATTAATAGGAAACAAAAAAAACTCCACGGTGGATTAATAAAGATTTAAAAAAGAAGTTGCAAAGGAAAAAACTCCTGTATAAGGCATATAAGACTAATGACAGCAAAGTGAATCATAGAGCGTATGAGAACATGAGGGCAACCATTAAGAAGGATATCAGGGAGGATAAAAGACAGTTGGAGAGGAATATAGCAGATAAGACGAAAGAAGACCTAAGAGATTCTTTCAGCATTTTAGTAGTAAAAGAACAGTCAAGAAGGAGGTCAAGTGCATCAGGAATAGTAAAGGGAATTAAAAGATACAGACAATGAAATAGCAGATGCCCTAAACTTACATTTTTCTGAGGTGTTTACAAGTGAGCAAGTGGACAACCTTCCAGAGGTAAACGCAACTACTAAGGAGGTACTGAGGGATTTGGAAGTTGTAGAGGGAGAAGTGCTGCTCAGATTAAATAAGATGAAATCAAACAAATCACCAGGACCAGATAATATTTATCCTCGTGTTCTTAAGGAGGCTAGTGAGTACATATATAAACCCTTGACACATATTTTTAGGAAGTCACTGCGCACTGGAGAAATTCCGAAGGACTGGAAAATGGCAAATATCATCCCATTATATAAAAAGGGTGACAGGGCAGATCCAAGCAACTATAGGCCAGTAAACTTAACATGCATCACAGGAAAATTAATGGAAGGAATTATTAAGGATAAGATTGAGCAACACATTGCAAGGACAGGAGTTATTCTGTACAGTCAACATGGGTTCAGAAGAGGGAGGTCGTGTTTTACTAACATGCTGGAATTCTATGAGGAGGCAACAAAAGGATACGATCAAAGTGGAGCTTATGATATTATTTATCTGGACTTTCAGAAAGCATTTGATAAGGTGCCACATGAGAGGTTGCGCATCAAATTAAAAGAAATGGGAGTTCAGGGTGATGTTTTTAGATGGGTGCAGAATTGGCTCAGACACAGGAAGCAGAGGGTGATGGTGCGAGGAACCTCATCAGAACTCACCGATGTTAAGAGTGGTGTTCCACAGGGGTCAGTGCTAGGGCCGCTGCTATTTTTAATATATATAAATGATAGCAAAATATTCGCGCTTCGCAGCGGAGAAGTAGTGTGTTAAAGATGAGCTTCAACAGGTAGTCACCTGAAATAAAACCAAAAAAATAAAAATAAAATAAAATAAGACTACCTGTTGAAGCTCATCGAGAGAATGCCAAGAGTGTGCAAAGCAGTAATCAGAGCAAAGGGTGGTTATTTTGAAGAAACTAGAATATAAAACATGTTTTCAGTTATTTCGCCTTTTTTTGTTAAGTACATAACTCCACATGTGTCCATTCATAGTTTTGATGCCTTCAGTGAGAATCTACCAATGTAAATGGTCAGGAAAATAAAGAAAACACATTGAATGAGGAGGTGTGTCCAAACTTTTGGCCTGTACTGTACATACATATATACATATATATACACATATACAAATATAGACATATATATATATATATATATATATATATATATATATATATATATATATATATATATATATATAAATATATACATATACATATCTACATATATACTGTATATACACATATACAGTATATACAAATCTACATATATATATTAGGGGTGGGACTCGATGAAAAAAATGAATCTAATTAATTAGAGGCTGTGTAATAATTAATCTTGATTAATCATATGTAATCACACATGAAAATTTGCCCCAGATCGCAAATGTTTTTTTTTTATTTAAAAGGGTTTTAGTGGGAGACAGAATCAAATAATAGACATGGGCATGAATATTGTAAACTCAAGCTCTTTTAATTTCTGAAAAAAATGCTTTTAAACTGCATTTCAATTCAAAACAGAAACAAAAATATCACCCCTGGCTAAAATTGGGCAGACTTAAAAATAAAGTGGTATTTTAAGTACTTTAAGTACATTTTCAGAATGGTATTTTCTTTAAATAATAATAACAAAAATTTCAACATAAAGTGCAGTTTTTCTTCTTAAAAAATAAGTCAGAAACATAAAAGGTAATTTGACCAGCCTCATCTTTAAACTCTGAGTAACCTTAGCCAAAATTATTTTGTACATTAGGCTAAAACAGTGTGATCATTGAACATTTTGTAATTAGATGTAATTAGTATTACTAACAGTCACGGAAGTCCAATGATCCCCAGTAAGAGCCACAAAGTCCGCTTTCTGTAATGCATCTAATTTTGCTTGCTTTTCAGTGTGCACAAAACCATGCTTTTATCAAGGCTTCCGTCGGGTAGTCTTTTGAAATGAAATTTTCCTCCGATCAATCGTAGGAACACGCTTTATTTCGACTCTAACATTTTTGTAGCTCTGATGTGTGCATAAATGTAATCGATGTACCAGGAAATCATGCATTGACAAAAGTTCCCCTTTGCTTGGAATTGAAAGTGTGATTAAATGCGTTATTTTTGTTAACACGTTATGGAGTACATGCATCGAAGCTTCTCAGCTGTGCTTGTGCTAAGAAAAGGAAACATTTTTAAAATAACGTAACATGATTCTGCGTTAACCGCATATTTTTTCATACGTCTCAAACCAAGGGGATGCGAAGGTAAAATGAATCGGGAAGTGCGCGTACATACTCAGTGCATCCCTTCTTGGGAATCAAACCTCATATGTCAGCGCTAGAGGCAAAGCCTCTACCATTGCGCCACGGCGTGTGGCTTGTCTATTTGAGAGTATGTAGATCGGGATATATATATATATATACCCGCGTATCGCAGCTGAGAAGTAGTGTGTTAAACAAGTTATGAAAAAGAAAAGGGAACATTTTAAAAATAACGTAACATGATTGTCAATATACAGTGATTATTTTGTGAGTGCTATGAGTGTTGCTGTCATCAAGGATTTGATTATCATTATTTCTTTCAATCAGGTTCGTATTTGTAGGATGTGTTGTGTTCAAGTTACATTCTGTGTTTGTCAATCGTTGTAAAGATGACAGGTTTCATTCATTGATTCGTTTCTTACTGCATCAATAAACAGCTCGTCTTCCTCTTTATCTGAGACTGACACACTGCATGCACGGGGTTTTTTTTTACACTGTCTTCCTTTAGCGGGACATTGACTTTTTCCACCGTGTGTTTTGTTTCCGCAGTAGCTGCACTTATGAATATACTTGTATGTATCAGACGCTTCATATTTTTTTGCTGCCTTCTCAATTGTGTAATTCGTTTTTTGTTCAGCACTCTTTGGAACTGTTGCTTTTTGTCTGTGCACTGCGTCAGTTCACGTGAGCCACTCGGTGTACTTGCATCGAAGTTTCCCAGCTGTGCTGGTGCCATCTCGTGCGATGTCCATGGCTGTATTTAATGTTAGCTAAGACCCGGCACTTAAAAGTTTCTCTCGCAGTTTCGCTGAGTTTGTGCCAGACACCACCCTGACCATCTCATCTTCCTCTGCATAAGCACAATCCTTCACCCATGAATATTTAGCGCCAGTGTTTCTATTAGATTGCCGCTGAGGGATGGCCTTATATGGCCAGGCACTAAATTACATTGGAGGCGTAACTCCGCCTCCCTCGGGCATCGAGCAGAAGTCTATTATAGTATATGGACGAAAAAATAGGTTCCAGTTATGACCACTACACGCAGAATTTCGAAATGAAACCTGCCCAACTTTTGTAAGTAAGCTGTAAGGAATGAGCCTGCCAAATTTCAGCCTTCTACCTACATGGGAAGTTGGAGAATTAGTGATGAGTGAGTGAGTGAGTGAGTGAGTGAGTGAGTGAGTGAGTGAGTGAGTCAGTGAGGGCTTTGCCTTTTATTAGTATAGATTTAGATAGGAATATAAGTAACAAGCTGGTTAAGTTTGCAGATGATACCAAGATAGGTGGATTAGCAGATAATTTGGAATCCGTTATATCATTACAGAAGGACTTGAATAGCATACAGGCTTGGGCAGATTTGTGGCAGATGAAATTTAATGTCAGTAAATGTAAAGTATTACACATAGGAAGTAAAAATGTTAGGTTTGAATACAAAATGGGTGGACGGAAAATCGAGAGTACACCTTATGAGAAGGATTTAGGAGTCATAGTGGACTCTAAGCTATCAACTTCCCGACAGTGTTCAGAAGCCATTAAGAAGGCTAACAGAATGTTAGGTTATATAGCACGATCTGTGGAGTACAAGTCCAAGGAGGTTATGCTCAACCTTTATAATGCACTGGTGAGACATAATCTTGAGTACTGTGTGCAGTTTTGGTCTCCAGGCTACAAAAAGGACATAGCAGAACTAGAAAAGGTCCAGAGAAGAGCGAATAGGCTGATTCCAGGGCTACAGGGGTTGAATTATGAGGAAAGATTAAAAAAGCTGAGCCTTTAAGCAAAAGAAGATTAAGAGGTGACATGATTGAAGTGTTTAAAATTATGAAGGGAATTAGTACAGTGGATCGAGACTTGTATTTTAAAATGAGTTCATCAAGAACACGGGGACACAGTTGGAAACTTGTTAAGGGTAAATTTCACACAAACATTAGGAAGTTTTTCTTTACACAAAGAACGATAGACACTTGGAATAAGCTACCAAGTAGTGTGGTAGACAGTAAGATGTTAGGGACTTTCAAAACTCGACTTGATGTTTTCTTGGAGGAATAAGTGGATAGGACTGGCAAGCTTTGTTGGGCTGAATGGCCTGTTCTAGTCTCGTCTAATGTTCTAACTGCTGGATTCTAACAACCCTTTAAAACAGCCTACTTGTCAACATGAACTAAAGAAGTAACTCCAATATCTAAGTCAAGTGCTTCCCGATGATGTCAGCTGAATTCTCTCTGACAGACTTACCTCTGCTATGTGGCTCTGCACCAATGCCGCAAATAGAATAACATTATTGACAAAATGGACATATTTCACTATCCTCTATACAAGTGACAAAATTGAACCTACAAACTCTATAAACCTATGAATGAATGAATAAGAAACAGTTTTCTGAACAGTCAGGACTCCTTATGGATTATATAAGAAACATAATTTGCACTTCTTTAGATAATTTCTGTTTTGTTGAATTACTCCTTTATATCCTGCATGTAAACTTCTGCATGTGTTTTGTTCTGAATATGAAAATCTCCAAAGTACACCTGAGGACAACCTCTAAAGAAATTGAACATCCTGTAATTCACCCTGCAATTGAAATCGTTTAGCTGAGAAAACAGTGCTGTGTGGCTGTAAAGGAGAACCCCTTGCTGCTAAATGGCCAGTTCAGCAGTTTCATTAATATCTGCTGAGAAAAGAAATCACTTTAACCACTGACTAGTGCCGCTTTGAAATGGGAATTTAACAAACTGAAAATAAATCAACAGGGGACTAGGCTACTCGTCACCCTGCAAGTGCTCATGATTTTAGCTCAATTACAGCAAAGTTTTCTCTATGAAAATGTAGGTGTTTTACCTTCAGCAGTTGACCCAACCCCTCACATGTTACTTCCTCTCAGCAAGTAACAGCACCCTAAATCTCCACAGTCACATAATTAAAATGGGTGGGTGTATTTAAGAATGCTCTGAGCCAAGCCTCATGACAGTCAGTTTCATTACATCCTTCATCAATTTATGAGTTTTTTTTGTGATCAAAATCTTTTTTTTTCATTTTGATTTTTCACTTCATAGATTTTTACATTTAGCCTTACATTTTGCTGCATCTTTGCCTAATGTTTTTTAATATGCCTGATACCAGTTTTTATGGTGACTGTGCCTGTGCCTTCTGGCAATAATTCTGAGTGCCTTATAATGGTCTGATCATTTAAGTACAGCTGCAAAAACAGCTGGAGACAGAAGCACATTCTGTGCCACTAACACACCCTGAAGCACTGCCCTGGCCTTTGTACTGTTGGATGTCTCTTTTCCCTTTAAATGGTGTGTCTGTCCTGATCAATTTGGACAAAAAGCATGCCAAGGGGTGATGCCAAGTCAGTTAACACAAAATTTTATGTAAAGATTCTCCAGGCCACCAATCAACAAAAGTATTTGATCCACATTTTTGAAAATTTCCAACCATTGTTTGACAATTCAAAAGACAAATAACTAATGAGGTGGAATATTTTAGTAATTTTAAATACAAAGAAAACAAAATACAAATAATAAATAAAGTAAGTTTCTTCAAATTAACTAAACCCTACATCATCACATTTTCCTTCTTGAGATACATTACACAACTTTTCAAACAAGTTTTAGTTTATCTTTTGTCACGCATCCCCATCTGGGTGTCCCCTAACAAGCACAACTGAGGTAAGCAATACCACTGTTGCTAACAGTGTCCTGTCCTTTCTCTGCAGCACAGAGAAGGTGCAAAGTGAGGGCAACCCTATCAGCCTGTGATTTCCGAAACAAGTTCTGCCACTTCCCATCAATCCACCATATAAAAGGTGTTATCTTTAAGCAGACCAGTCCACTAAGTCTGAGTCCACTAAGAGCCAGAGATGCGTGCCAGAGATAGAGCAGTGCAGGAAAACTTGCAAGACTGATCTTAAGGCGCTTAAACACCTGTTTTTACCTTTTTATAGTTGTATAATTAAAGATGGTTGCTGGAGCCCAGCATTTCTTCCTGCTTCTGACTACTTCCTTATCACATGATAGAAGCACATGCCCTTGGCCATGTTACATAACAGCAACAACATTTGTTTCTATAGAAAATGTTTGTACACAGGATGTAGCTCAAAGTGATTTACAAGATGTCAAAGAAATAGTTACAAGCAAAAAAATAATAATTAGATAAGAATAATAAGAAATGAATAACACACAAAAATGTGACATCCTGAGCAACTCCATCATAGTAATTTGTGACTTGCTACAATAAAATCCAACTTATGTTATTATAGCAAGTCACCATCCTTAGAGTTTGGAGGTCATGCGTGTGTAAGAGTTGACAGCCATTGAGCACTCATGCAGGAGTGCAGTGCAGTGCAGTGCATTGCATATAATAACTATAAACCATTGAGAACAAGAGCAGCTGCAAGGAAAGTAGAAAGTCAAGTGTTAGAGAACAGCCTCATTAAACTTTTGGGCCAACACATCTGTCTGGTCGAAAAAAGTAAAATATGGGCAGAGTTTGCAGATGAAATCGACATAACTAATAATTGCTTATACAGTCATTAGTCTCACCAGAGATGTTTACATTCATTGACTGCTAAAATTGCAAAATGATACTTTTGTGGATTTATAGGAAATTTGAAACAGTGGATGAAAAGTCATAAAAGAATCATGGAATCAAACTCCAAGTTGGATAGTTCGATGTCCTCAGAGGCAGTCATTAAACATGCTCTCCAACTAGAAATTGTGTCCAGCATTATATTATAATGTCAACTCCCACCTTCTCTTCCTTACCTCCTCCTATCAACAAGATTACCACAAAGTGCTTTCTTCGCTAAATAAGTTTTAAACCCATTCATAGGTGACAGAAGAACACCTTATTAAATTTTTAACCTTTGCAGATGCTTTACTTCATGCACTTTTCTCTATGGTGCTACTTTAAAAATATATACTGCATACTATATTCATATATTGGGAAAAGTCTACCTAAAGTATCTATCTATCTATCTATCTATCTATCTATCTAATTAAAATGTATTGTAGGCTACATGAAAAGAGGCCAACTGAAAGGTCTCTTCAAGATGTATAGTGGACCTCTGTACCACGGAGGAAGTGGGAAGACTTGTTCACTAACCTTGTGTAACTTATGTGTCTTCAGTCGCATAGCTTTAAGCCTTCCAACTCATAACTACCTCATTACTTTCACATAGCTGTACTCTGAGCCTTAAACTCATGGGATGCATATAAATATTTTGAAAGCGCTATTGATCAATAGTTGAATAAACAGGAGAGGGGCTAGCAGTGATATCTCCTCAATATGTAAAATATTTTAATTTGATTATATATTTTTTTCAATGGTATGCTATATTAGTTTTTCACATTATTGTCCTTCATGGAATTTTACAGTTGCAATTGGCTAAAAATCTGTCTACTTGAATCCGTGCTCACCGTTTCTACAGAATCCCCTAGTATGACTATTTTACATTGTCCTGGATCCCTATGTAATTTTAGAATCTTTTTTGAAGGTGTGCTTAAACAAACACCTAAAAAATAAATCCAAAACAAGCAAACACTAGAAGCTTTGTAATGTCAACTTCCTCATTATTATTGTTCTCAACTATAATTAGGAAGCACTTATTCAGTTTTTAACACATACTCTCTAAAACTCTTTTATCACCAACAAATTTCCTCCTCGAGAATTGAAAAGCAACACATATTAAGACTTATTATGCTTATGCTGGACAAATTTTTAACATCATCCCCTGGGTTTATTGTCTGGGTGTATTATCTTAATGCACTAAGATTGCTGAAGACTATATATATTTTAAGTGCACAATTTTTTTTTAGACTATATTGGTAATAGATATCTCTATCTTTTTACCCTAAAACGCCGCTGCATTGGGGCTTGTTTTGCTTTGAATGTGCTCTGTCTCTGGGTATGTCAGAGGACTGGGACTGTGTGAAGTGGGTTCTAGCCTCACTTGTGGAGGCAAAAAGGGAGGGTGGGGGGTTAAGGGGGGAGAGAAAGAGAGCAAGCTTGATCTATACCTAATCTATCCTCTTAATCTTTATAATTTTAACTACCAACGTAATAATAAGCTGCATGGCAACAACTCTAGGGGAAATAGAAAATTAAGGCCGAAGCTATCTCACTTCCAGTTAAGACTATAAAATGACATCAAAAAATAAGAATAATTGTGGGGACATGATGGGACAGTTAACTTCGTATGCTGGAATGTTAAAGGCCTGAATCACAAATTAAAGAGAAAGAAAGTACTCTCTCACCTAACAGGTCTAAATGCTAAAATAGTATTTTTACAGGAGACCCACTTACTAAGCAAGGATCAGTTCTGGCTGCAAAAAGACTGGACTGGTCAAATGTTCCATTCTAGTTATACAAAGAAAACTAGAGGTGTGGGAATTCTCATACATAGAACAGTCTCATTTGTAGCATCAGATGTAGTATTGGATCCTGAAGGGAGATATGTAATGGTCATGGGAGACTTATCTAACTGTAAAATGATCTTGATAAATGTTTATGCACCTAATGTTGATGATAAGGAATTTATACAAAATTTATTTGCATCCATTCCCAATCTGAACACTCATAAAGTTATAATGGCTGGGGACTTTAATTGTGTTCTAAATCCACTTTTAGATAGGACTTCTTCAACAGGGGGAAAGGCATTTAACACCGCAAAGATAAATACAAAGTTTATAACTGATCACAACTTATCAGACCCCTGGAGGTTTTTAAACTCAAATTCAAGAACATATTCTTTCTACTCACCACTACATCATTGCTACTCAAGGATTGATTACTTCTTTATAGACAATAACTTCTTGCCTATAATTAAATCTTGCAAATACGATGCTATTGTTATTTCTGACCATGCACCTATGATCTTGGAGCTAAAATTACTAAGCCCCATACACTCACCCCGCAGATGGCCTCAACCCACTTCTATTAGCTGACGAGAATTGTACGGAATTTATATCCAAACAAATCAAATTCTTTCTAGAGACAAATACATCCCCCGAGATCTCTGCAGGAATACTCTGGGAAACTCTTAAGGCCTTCTTAAGAGGACAGATTCTCTACAGGCAGGCTCTACATTCAGAACTAAATCTCTTGACAACTAAAGAAACTAAACAACTAATTTATAAATCCAGTTTTCATTAATATGAACATGGAGAGAAAGCTAATAAGCTTTTAGCTCAACAAATTCACAAGCAAGAAGTGTGCAAAGCAATCTCAGTAATCACCAACGCGAATGGAGATAAAATTGTCGACCACAAAAATATAATGCACACTTTTAGAGACTACTATAAATCCCTATATAATACTGAGTTTAAAGAAGACAATACACAATCTAATGCATTTCTGGATACATTACAGATACCACAAATAGACACTTTTAGTGCGGAGGAACTTCATAAACCTCTGGCATTATCAGCATTACTAGATGCTATAAAGTCACTCCAAGGTGGGAAAGCAGCAGGCCCTAATGGCTACCCGGCAGAATTTTACAAGAAATTCTCCGCACAGCAAGTTCCCCTCCTATTAGCAACATTTACAGAAGCCAGAGATAACCAATCTCTTCCTCAAACATTTCGCCAAGCACTAATCACCGTTTTTTCAAAACAAATTAAGAACTTATTACAATGTGCATCATACAGACCAATTTCACTTCTGAATATCGATGTTAAAATACTCTCTAAAATCATAGCTAGAAGGATGGAGAAAGTGCTCCCCTTGGTAATATCACAAGACCAAACTGGATTTATTAGGGGCCAACACTTATCTTCAAATCTTCAACGCCTGTTTAATGTAATATACTCACCAACTAAATCAAACACCCCAGAAATATTATTATCTTTGGATACCAGAAAAAGCATTCGACATGATTGAATAGAAATACCTTTTTACTACATTGGAGAAGTCTGGGTTTTTGGCCATTGAACCACTGGGAACATTTGTGCATGGATTAAATTACTGTATACTAACCCAGAAGGTTCAGGTTGCATCAACAACATTTGCTCAGACTACTTTAAACTAGATGGAAAAAATTAAACAAGACTTGCATAGATGGTCACTAGACAAGGATGCTCCTTGTCACATCCAATATACATTAATAAATCATTCTTTAAGCAATTAGATTCAACAATAACCTCATTTATTTGGAATTCCATTCAAAAGAGCGACAAAAGGCATGGCTCTACCTAACTTCCAGTTTTATTACTGGGCAGCAAATATACAGGCGATAAGAACCTGGACACAAATAGAAGAACATACACAGGCTTGGTCCGCAATAGAAGTAAAATCCTGCAATACTTCTTTGTATTCCTTGCTCTGTGCTCAAATAAACACACGCTATCGGCAATATACTAATAACCCAATTGTGCTCCACTCACTTAGAATCTGGAACCAATGTAGAAAGCATTTTAAGACGTAGAAGCTTCTATCTGTGGCATCTCTGCAAGAGAAGCACCTCTTTCAACCTTCGCAAACATATGCAGTTTTTAATATCTGGAAAAAATGTGGAATTAACTTGCTTAGAGATCTTTATATAGACAACGTCTTTGCATCCTATGAACAATTACATTCCAAAATTAACATTCCAGCTACACATTTCTTTCACTATCTTGAAATCAGGAACTTTGTTAAACAGAACCTTCCAGAATTTCCTCATCTTGCACCCTCATCCATGCTGGAAAAAATATTGTTCAATCTCAAGGACTTAGACACCATCTCTACAATATATAAAATCATTTTACAATCCCTCCCTTTCAAAGATCCAAGTGGACACTGGAAAAAAGAATTCTCAATTAATATATCAGAAAAGGAGTGGAAAGAAGCAATGCAGAGAATTCACTCGAGCTCCATATGCGCAAAGCATACAATTATACAACTCAAAATTATACATCGAGCACATCTGTCTCGACTAAAACTCTCCAAAATGTTTCCAGGGCATGATCCAACCTGCGAACGCTGCAACCAAGTCCCAGCCTCACTGGGTCACATGTTCTGGGCATGCACCAAATTAACATTATTCTGGACAAAAAAATTTTATTACCTTTCAGACAGCCTTGGACTCACAATCCCTCCTAACCCATTAAGAGCTGTGTTTGGGTTTCTTCCAGAGGTGTTTAAAGTGGAGAAGGACAAACAAATTGTGATTGCATTCACTACACTTTTGGCACGCAGACTTATTCTGATAAACTGGAAGAACCCAAACTCTCCTCTTTTAAGTCAGTGGAATAATGATGTGTTATACTATTTAGAATTGGAAAAAATCAAATAATCAGAGGATCCGTACAGACTTTTTTCAAAACATGGCAGAATCTAATCAGTAATATTTTAAAATAAGCTCATAAAGCACAGAGAATTCATTAATTTAGGTATGTTTACAAGCCTTAAATTTCATGCCGTTTGGCTTGCTCTCTCTCTCAGGGGTTAATTTTTCTTTTTATAAAAACTTGATTGATTTGTATGGATTGCAATAAAATTAATAAATAAAAAAAGAAAGAAAAGCAACACATAGTAACTTACGCACCACAATTTCTATGTATTTAACCTGCTTAAGGTGTTTATTTAAATGTGTTTGAAGAGCACCGTCTTTCAATTGTTATGAAAAGCTATTCCCCTCAGTATGATATGTACTCAGTGTATTCTGTCCCACCATTGCAACTCTTTCACTTGTATACCCACACTTTAAATTCTGTTAGGTCTTCGCTATTAAGAAAACAGTATCTCTGAGCTAAAGGAAATGAAAAATTCCAGTGAGATTCTTTACATGAAGAGCAAAAATAGTAAAGCAAGCTACTGATGAAGACACCAACAGTCATACAAAGTCAGTAAAAAGATGTGGAAGAATATTATTCAAGTGTGTCATCCAGTCAGGGTCCAAGGGGCCAGAAACTATCCTAGCAAAACTGGACACAAGGCAAGAAACAGTACCAGACAAGATGTTGTTCCATTGGTGGCAGCCATGCATGCAGACACACCCACACAGGTGTCTTTGGTGATGTCAGATTAAAATTGGAGCACTTGGAGGAAAGAACACAAAGATGCAGAGAAAATGTTCAGACTCCACATGGACAATGACTAGGAGCGGGATTTGAAACCACTTGGATCCATGAGGCAACAACTCTAAAATCTGCAACTCACAAAATCAGCGGTACAAATAAATTAATAATACACAGAAATTAGCATGAGTAAAATAAGCAAATAGAAACAGAAGGAAGAATGTAAGGATGTAGTCAAGTGTTGTTATATGAAATTTTGCATGCAAGTTGATAAATATTTTGTACATCTTTATTTGTAACAGGCAAAGCAATGTAATATTAGTGTTACATTAGTGAGAAGCATTTATGCCCCCCCCCCCCTTTTGGAATGGGTCTCTTTGAATTTTACAATAGGGTTGGGGAGAAAGTGCCTCAAACCTATTTGGCAAGCGTTTCTTTGCTAAACTCTCTTTCTTATCCCCCACACAAAGCCAGGCTGCCTAACTGCCAAGCTTTACCTTAACATATGGTTTGGAGGGCTGGTGTGAAGATGTTCTATCCCCCATTGGTCTGAAATATGGCTGTTTGAAACTGGCTTGTATCAGTAGCCTTTAAGTACTATGACGTCCTATTGGCTCTAGGGGTTGGGCAGAAAATCTATAAATGTGTTCACTCCCTCATTCTCTCTCTCTTACCAAACTGCTGAATGACCATCTCACACCATGAACTGAAATGGGCAACACAATGAAGAACACAGCTCGGCAGCCATATTGAGACATGCATGTGGCCTGTTCTGAAGAAAGCTGACCACAAAACAATGCCTTAACTAGAGACATTTTAAGTAACTGAGAAGTCTGTGTGCCGCCTGAAACTACACATCATCATTTATCAGGTTGTATGGTTGCCAATATTCAAATGTACTTTGCATACTGTTATTATTTATAAATATTATCATTAAAACATTATTTAAAGTGTAAATTAACTCCGGCTTGTCTTTTACTACACCTAATTGCCTGAGGTTATAAATGTAGAAGGGAAGGTGGGGAGAAGTTATATGGTACAGTACCTTATAAACAGTGGAAAGCCTGGGAGATTTGAGGCATTCTGACAAAGGCTACATATTAATAATAGAAGAGGGGAAAGTAGCACTAAAATATTACTCTATCAAGACAAAACATGAAGTATGACTATATTTAGGCAAAAACAATGCAAGAGGCAAGATGAAAACTTTAATTCAAAAACAATGTGAAGGTCAAAAACACAAAAGGCTCTTAAAGTAGGAATGTAACAGCACGAATGAATGCCTGATTACTAAAAGGAGCAAAGAGTGACTGCAAAATAGTTAACAGTTAGCTTCTGAGAAACACTAGTCATGATCTTCAGAGAGAGTAATGGCAAAGGCCATGGCTGAATGAGAATTTTGACAACAGTGTATTTCATTGGCAATATTTTATGTTCTCATTTTTCAAGTACTTGTGTCTTTGGTGTACTGTGGTATAGAATTTCAATTGCAAACATTGTTTGATACAACTAGTAGTATTTACATAGCATTATATGATAGTGTTCACTTTTTAAGTTAATTTTCAGTATGGGTACCTTTGGTTTGGTCAGTAAACAAGCATGAACATTTTTTAGGTTTATATGTATATGCTAAATAACATTTATAGTATACAGTAGGTAATGTAATATCTATAGAAGCACATATGCATATTTTTTGTAAAACAGTGATTTTTTGCTAGTTAATTAGAGCCCTGAGATTGAATCATAGTGTGCATTTTGCTTTGCTTTTCACATGGGCTAATCTCTGGGTCCTCAAATTCCAAAAACATAAATGATACCATGATTGGCAACTAAACTGGCACTGTGTGAGTGAGTGTTTTTACAAGAATGAGTGTCCCTTGTGAATGACTGACATACCTTTCAGGTTTGTTTTCTGCCATGCACCTAATGAATATTGATATGCTGTAATAGAATAATATATTCAGAAAATACATATTTATTAAAAAAGTAAGAGGCTTCTAATATTTTTATTTTAGCTCTTCTGAATGAGAAAACGTCTAAGCATACTGCATAAGTTTTTTAGACAACACATATCTGCTTTCTTTCAGCATTGTATTTGATATCAGAAGGGTAATATAATGCATAATAATGCTTTGAATGTTAGTTAAGTACAAATACATACTGTTTTATAACATACTATTTGCTTGGTATATTAGTTACATTCAAGCCCTCCTTTTTCACAAAAGAAGCAAAAAAGAGAAAAGGAAAAAGCGGACAGTTAAAAATTATGAAAATTGCTGGAAACTTTCAAGTGCTTTGGAGTAGGCAATGATTATTTTTAAGGTTGCTAATTACGCATGATATAAATAAGGGATTTCCACATACTGAAAACTTTCTGAATAGTTCTTTAGTGAATGAGTTTAACTTTGTCTAAATCTGAGATTATAACATATCTCGTTCCCACTTCAATGTACCGGGTGGATTCAGATTCTTGCAACTGTGCAAAATGTGATGGTGATTGTAGGACAGACAGATATTATCCATTTTATAATGTCTGGAACACAAGTCCATTGCTTATTAAGCTGCAGCCAAACACTCTTAATATCATCTTCTTCTTGACTGGAGCCCTCTTTTGAATGTAGCCTCTAGTCCTTATCTGATAAAATCATCAAATCACCAAGTGACACTCCAGACAGGTGGTCTAAGTATATGGTCAAAGGACAATAACTCAATAATTACTCATAATGATGGACAGTGTGGCAGATGGCTGGGACCCATGCCCAGTTGGGACGCCCCTTTGACACTGGATCTGGGGGAGCAGTCATGGGATGCACGCTACGTCCCTCAGAATACTTGTTGGCAGACCATCTGGGTTGCAACGGGGCCAATAGTTTGGAACACCGGAGCTCATTGGGGGGGGCTGCATGGCCTAACGAGCCCATCTGGGTTCGAACGCAGCCACATCCGGAGGTACAACCAGCACCTGCAGCACTTTCGGGTGGGCTATAAAAGAGGCCAACAGTCATCACTTCGGACACCAGAATCGGGAGGAGGACAAGGACAAGGACAAGGACAAAGCTGCCTTGGAAGAGAAAGAAGAGTGTTATGTGGTGTGGTTGTTTTTTCTTTGTGTGTGTGTTGGGGACTGTGTTGGGCCTGTGGGACACAGGGAAGATCTGAGTGACTGCAAAAGACTAATCTACATGCCTCCATGTACTTCTTCTTTTTGCATTGTAAGAACGCAAAATAGGCATAAAAAGGTTTAGGTATCCTCCCTTTATATTGTCTGGTGCTGAGTAGTCTTAAAAGAGTGAAACCAGTCTTTGAAAACTGTAAAACAACAAAAGACAAAAAAATGAATAAATAGTGGGTCTTATATTATGGCGACAGAAAGTAAGCAGTGAGGTTGTCAAGAAGGGATGGAAGTGAGGTCATCAGGAAGGACGGAAGTGAGGTCATCAGGACCAGACAGAGGTGACGTCATTAGGATGGGCTGGAAATGTTGGAAAGAATGAGTTATTTATTCCTCTGTATGTCTGTGGGAAAAACAGAAAGGCATTAATACTCATGCTCATTACCAATCCTTTTCTACCGTTTGACCACCCTGAATTGAACCCTTGGCTGAATTCTAAGCACACGTGTGCTTGCATTGCTAAGCCCCTACAACCAAAGGATTACCTAAATAACCCTCCATAGTGTCTACTATCACATCCCTACCTTGCCCTGTTTTTGGTGCAGTAGAATCTGGTCACTTTACTTGTACAGGGTGCTCACAAAGTCCGTATACCCCTATCTGTAGGAGCATTTACAGGAATAACCATGACAGTTTGGTTCCTGTGGACATCAGCCCAAGTCTTCCCGGTATTTCGAGGTGTGTTTTCAACATCCTGTCTGGGGCTGCCACCTGCTGCTGCTCAAGAAATCGCAACAACGTGGTGGTCGTTCCAAGATGAAGCGATGGGTGACATAAGTGTTTTCACGATTGAGGAACGTTTGGTGGCCACTGTGTGAGTTCACGAGTGGCCTGTTACTGGGAAACTGATCAAAAATGTCATGGATGACTTTGTTGTGCGTTTTGGGGAGGCATTGCCAACAAAGAGGACATTGTTGCAGTGGGAGAAGAAGGCTTTTGCAACAGCCAGCATCCGAGATGCGCCGCGAAGTGGAAGACCATCCACAAGGCATGAAACGTGTGCAGATGTGGCAGAGTCTGTCCAACGATCCCCAATGAAATCCACTTGTAAAGGTGCTGCTGAGATGGGAATAGCGGAATCGACAATGTGAAAACACATCAAACAGGACTTGCAAATGTAATGTTGGCATCCATTGCACGTTAACGAGCCGACTTGGACAGACGTCAGGAAGCTTGTGATCTGATGCTGCACCAATTTCCAACAAATGTTCTCTGACAAGTGCACGATTTACTGTAGCTCCCGCAATCAAAATGTGTTTTTCTGGGGAAAAGAAAATCCACATTTCTTTGAAGAAATTGAGCATAACCCACCACACGTGATGATCTGGGCCAGAGTGACAGCACAGCATTTGTTTGGCCCTTATTTTTTTGATGGTTCTGTTAATCAAATCAGTTATCTAGAAATGCTGAATAGCTGGCTCATCCTGCAACTGAGAAACCTGTCTCAGTCCTTGACAGTGTTTGGTTTCAACAAGATGGGGCACCTGCCCATTTCAAAATCACTGTGCGTGATCACCTCAACAAAGTTTTTGGGAATTGTTGGATCAGACGAGGATCAAACAACAATCCTGCTCCTCTTCCGTGGCTTTCGAGAAGCCCTGATATCACAACTCCAGATAATGCACTCTGGGGGTTTATTAAAGAAGACGCTCGGAAGCGCCGTTATTCATCGAACGATGAACTGAAACATGCGGTTTGCGCAGCATTCCAGAAAGTCACCCCGCAAATGTAGCAGAACATGAGCAGGAGAACCTGGCGGCGCATTCGGCTATGCAGAGATCATGGAGGGACCCATACAGATATTTTGGATTCCTAAGAGGTAACCTTTAGCTTTCAAAATCCTCCAAAAGATACGGGTATACGGACTTTGTGCGCACCCTGTAGTATCATGTCAAGGTGTAACTGACTGTATTAAAGCCACAGATCATTTAGAACACTTTTGTCTCTGTGCAGTTACCTGCTGTTATGCCCATATTTTTAATTAATCCTATGGCCGGATAGTCAGAGTTTGGCAGAATAAAGCAGGTTTATTACTGAGACATAAAGTGATTATCACTTTGCTCACTTAAACTTTGATAAATTTTTGAAATTATCTATATTCACATGATAAAGAACACATGAGTAGACATGCAAACCACTGTAATAAGCAAGAGATCCTTCAACCAAGGGGAGTCTTGGCTCTCAGTCTACTAAGCCGTAAAGCTGATGTAGTGGATGAAGGTGAGAAAGTCCTAAATGGCAAGAAAGCAAAATATACCCAAAATCATACTGATATAACCAGTACATTAAGACAGAGATTCCCCAGTATCAAAGTAATGTTTTTTTCCATTTAATAGTGTTCTGCCTAAAGTGCATCATTTCTAAAAACTGAAGGCTATACCTGGCAAATCTTCTATCTTTCTCTTTCAGTATTTTGTGATATGGCACCAGGTATTTGCTTAGTCTTGCTTCAAACACAGAAACGCAGGACCAGATTAAGCTAATCATATGGCCATTGTTATAAGCATTTACTGTGTTTCACAGGGATAAAGAGTTAAGGCAAACAAGCACAGCTTGATGTTTTATTTTTTGATAGTCTCATTGATCCATTAAATTTTCAAAGTTGGACCACGGGTTTCAAAACTTGTCCCAGCACATTGAGGTCAAGACAGCAACCACCCTGGATGACTCTATTTCAGGGGAGACGGTTGTCCACTGCTGTACACAGTCGAGACATATTAGACCAATCTGGATTGTCCAGTAAAAATAATCTCCGAAAGAAGTCCAACAAACTGGCTCCAAGCCCATCTGATCATACTGAGAATGTTTAAACTGTACTTGGTTAAAAATTGAACTGGGAATTGAGCTTTTAAACATAGTAGTGCTAAGATTTTTTGAGAAGTGAAACAACAAAGAGGTGAATAAATAAAAAAGATTTATATATGGATAAAAAACAAACTAAAGCAAATAGCACACTTCAACACAAAATATGAAAGAATTTTTCATTCTGAAAATAAAAAGATTTACTCTGATAAAAAAAGTGTTTTTTCCATTGCAAGAAATCACACAGATTGAGAGTGAGG
The DNA here is from genome assembly GCF_016835505.1 of Polypterus senegalus. Taxonomy (NCBI): domain Eukaryota; kingdom Metazoa; phylum Chordata; class Cladistia; order Polypteriformes; family Polypteridae; genus Polypterus; species Polypterus senegalus. Next base: position 152,444,167 of record NC_053157.1, read on the forward strand.
TTATGTCACCGCTAGTGTAAAAATCATAAACGTTTCCATTTATTTTGATTTCATCAAATCGACAGTTTAGAAGGTTATTGCTGTGGGTTATTACAGAAAGTTGATCTCTGCTGCTCCATCTGCCATCTCCCAAGTGATAAAATACCTCGCAGGAGGAGGTGTACAGAGATTGATATCAGCACATTGTTGTTCTGAGTAGTTTGGCACCTTTGAAATCTAAAGGGTAACCAATTATGAAAGGATTTCTACCACGTCTAACTATTTATTTTTCTTTAGGTTACAGTCTCTGTCTCCTTTACCTGCTTACTTTACACAGTGTTATACTTTTATTCTTTTAAAAGTCTTAATCTACAGGATTTACAGTTGTAACACTTGAATAAATATTGCTCACATGTACTGAATCAAATAGAGACTGGTGTTGTGTTACATCTTGAATTGTTCATGTAAGAATTGCACTGTACTCTGGGCTTTATATATGTATGTAACAATATTAATCCTATGAATTTTAAATTGTGTTTTTATAAACTGTCCTGCAGTGGGCTGGCGCCCTACCCGGGGTTTGTTTCCTGCATTGCGTCCTGTGTTGGCTGGGATTGGCTCCAGCCGACCCCCGTGATCCTGTAGTTAGGATGTAGCGGGTTGGATAAGGGATGGATAGATAAACTGTCCTTCCACTTTAATGAGTATTGGGATCCACAGCCTTAATCAGCAATGGTTGAAAGTAGAGATACAAATATTACCAATGTGAGCTGGCAGCTGATCAGCCTGCATGTTTTTAGAAATAAACTAGATATCCAGAGAAAATAACACAAATGCTAAAAGAACATGCAATCTCTAAACAGAAGGCAATCTAGAAATAAAGTGCTGTGAACCATCAAAGCAACCTGCTGTATCACATTTATGAAACATTTTTGAATATTGTAAATGCCATGAAGGACAGATGGGTATGCTGGCTGGATGGGAAAGTTACTTCTTATCCACCTAGAGATATATAAAGGATAGGCCAGAAGCAATTCCATCCCCCATTTGACAGGTGGCAGTGGTCCTCCCGAGGCATTCCAGTTTGGGCACCCACAATGGTACATGGTAGTTGGAGTCTAGAAATGCAGTTCTCTCTGGGTACCATTAGAGGGTGCTGCTGGGGGAGGACCTCCCTTGTTTCCACATTTCCCAGAAGTGCTTCCAATTGGACACTGTGGCACCGGAAACATTCCTGAGACTAGCTTAAAAAGAACCCACTACCTCACCTGGATGAGTCGGAGTCGGGAGGCAGTGAGTGACACTCAAAAGGAGGAGTGGAGGGAGAGAAAGAAGAAATAGTTGATTGTAATTGTTGTTGCTTGTGCATGTTTATGCATGTTTAGTGATTCATATTTGTGGAATAAAATCCTTTATTTCAACTTTGGATTGTGTTGGGTGATATTGTGTCTGAGGTTTGGGGCTCAATAGTGCCCCCTTATGGTCACAATACATTAAACAAAACTTTAACAGATATTTAAAATATCCTAGCTAAAGGACTGGAGACTTGCTGGTACCCAATTTAAGCCAAACAAAAGACTAAGGAAAAGAACAAGAAAGTTCGAATACTGCATGTCTTTTAGTGTCTCTCTTGACATGCTTCTATAGATGCCTTCTTTTGCAGAGCACCATGCTCTTCTTTCTCTGGTTTGTAAATGAATTCCGACTTTTGGCAACACAATTCTTTAAACAGCCCCCCTGGCAGAATATGTGGGTCCTCCAGGGCCAAGCCGGAAGTGAGGTTAGCAAGATTTGTCCTCAGAGCTGTGGGTGAAAGGAGAGAGGCTGTTATTGATTGTCTGTATTCTTACCTCCATAATGTCTTGTTCCTCACTCACTCATGTGCAACACTGTTTATGATTACCGTATATACTCGCATATAAGTCTGGTCTTGAAACCCGAAAAATCGATCATAAAATCAGACCCCGACTTATACACCCCTTCAAAAATACGACACTTCCTCCAATCACACATCAGTTTCTCAGACGCATCAAATGTTGTTGCAGCAGTGCAATTACCAATTTCTATCGCCACTTCAATGACTTTAATTTAAAACCAACTTCATATTTTTTTCTGATCCAACGCTCCATTGTAGATAAGAGATTCTCTTACAATAAAGGTGTATGAGGGTGTGAGATACAAAAAACACAAAACAGCGCAAACTTCGCCTCAGAATAGTTTGGGTATTACTGTGTGGTCATGTAGGCACAATACATAGAAAAAAAAAGGCAGTGCGCTCCATGGTTACTCTCTCTGGTGTGTGTTAGCATATCATAATCTCTTGAATCATTAATGTGAGTTTTCCGTATTTGACTTATACGACCGACATTATAAAATACCGGAAATTATACAGTAAAAATTAAGCCCAGACTTATCCATGGGAAAACTTAAACATGGGTATATATAGTATGTTTTTTAAAAAACATCATATTCCAGCTAATTTTGTTATATTGCATAATAAAAAATATCATGTGAATGTAATTTTAAATGTGTGTTAAGATTTGATAAATACACTACTATTCATAGTCTTGTCGTCTTAATTTTGTGTTTCTTGATTTTTTTTAATATGTTGCTAAATGAAGTATACATAATGTAAAGAATTTAACCTTCTGCAGGTCTGCTAGGTAACATTTTACACTAATGACTGACCACAGCACATCTTTTAGTCACATACTTCTATGTGATAACCTCTTAACAAAGGATTTACATGCCACCAATAGATGGTGGTTATTAATTTATTTCTGCAATATAGCACATGAATAACAAATTATTTGCCAATAAATTTAAATTTACTCTCACAGAAGCATTAACATTAGGATTCATAGGTCTTATACCAAGTCATGTATTGCTAAAGACACATGTCCTACTTAAGCCACCTCTAGCCATGCCAAAGTGAAGTTACTTTAGGACAGGCGTGGGCAAAGTCGGTTCTGGAGGGCCACAGTGGATGCAGGTTTTTATTCCAACCCAGTTGCTTAATAAGAAGCCCATATTGCTCGAGTAACACTTCTGCTTCCTTTTAGTTGTCTTGCTCGTTAATATTTGGAACCATCCATCCATTTTCTAACCCGCTGAATCCGAATACAGGGGTCTGCTGGAGCCAATCCCAGCCAACACAGGGCAGGAACCAATCCTGGGCAGGGTGCCAACCCACAGCAGGACACACACAAACACTAGGGCCAATTTAGAATCGCCAATCCACCTAACCTGCATGTCTTTGGACTGTGGGAGGAAACCGGAGCGCCCGGAGGAAACCCACGCAGACACGGGGAGAACATGCAAACTCCACGCAGGGAGGACCCGGGAAGCGAACCTGGGTCTCCTAACTGCGAGGCAGCAGTGCTACCAATGCGCCACCATGCCGCCCTATTTGGAACCCCATTACTTATTTTAGTCTTAAACAGCTGTATTCTTGGTTTTTAATTGCTCTTTATTAGCAACTAGAAAAATACCTGTGCTTTGCAGCAGAGAAGTAGTGTGTTAAAGAAGTTATGAAAAAGAAAAGGAAACATTTTAAAAATAACGTAACATGATTGTCAATATAATTTTTTTGTGACTGTTATGAGTGTTGCTGTCATCAAGGATTTCCTCTTTATCTGAGACATCACACATTGCATGCATGGGTTTACCTTTCCCAGTCCTGCAAACTTTAGCAAAGTGGTTCAATTTACCACATTTTTTACACTATCTTCCTTTAGCTGGACATTGACTTTTTCCACTGTGTGCTTTGCTTCCGCAGTAGCTGCACTTATGAATATGCTTGTATGCGTCACTCGCTTCATATTCTTTTGCTGCCTTCTCAATTGTGTAATGCATTTTTTGTTCAGAGCTCTTTGGCGCTCTTGCTTGTTGTCTGCGTACTGCGTTCACAGTCAGTTCACGTGAGCTGCTCGGAGTACATGCATTGAAGGTTCTCAGCTGTGCTTGTGCTATCTCGTGCGATCTTGCAATGTCCACGGTTTTATTTAATGTTAGCTCAGACCCGGCACTTAAAAGATTCTCTCGCACTTTTGCTGAATTTGTGCCAAACACTATTCTATCCCTGACTATCTCATCTTCGTTTGCATAAGCACAGTCCTTCACCAGCAATTTTAAATCCGTTACAAAGTGATCAAAAGTCTTGTTTATACCTTGCGTCTTCTCACTAAACTTGTATCTCGCGAATATCGTATTCGTCTTAGGCATGACAAACGCCTCGTAGCAGCAGCGTGTCTATTGGATTGCTGCTGACGGACAGCCTTATATGGGCAGGCACTCAATTACGTGGGAGGCGTGGGTATGGGGGACGCAATATAGGCAGGCAGCCAATTATGTGGGAGGCGTGGTGATGGGTGACGCAACTCCGCTTCACACAGCAACGGAGCTGCAGGCTATGGCCATATATATGTACATAAGTAGGATTCAGTTATGACTGTTACGCGTAGAATTTCAAAATGAAACCTGCTTAACTTTTGTAAGTAAGGTGTAAGGAATGTGCCTGCCAAATTTCAGCCTTCTACCTACATGGGAATTTGGAGAATTAGTGATGAGTCAGTGAGTGAGTGAGTGAGTGAGTCAGTCAGTCAGTCAGTCAGTCAGTCAGTGAGGGCTTTGCCTTTTATTAGTATAGATAAGATGCAAATGACAAAAGAAAACAGCAGTTCTCCATTTAGCTTGTTTCCATTTACACCTGTATGTATTTATCACACTTTATTTGGTTTAATTAAATACTTGGAAAGAAAGTGAAGAGAAAAAAGTGAAGGACTGAGAAATACTCATCTGCTCAAGGCTTCAAATCATTTGATTGACATCCTTAGAAAAGAAAAAAAAATCTATGATATGAGAATGACATGCTAGGGCAGAGTTAAAGCACTAACAAGCCATGAAATTAACTTATTGGCAAGGATCATTTTTTAATTAAGCAACTAGGTTGGAACAAAAAAGTGCAGCCACTGAGGTCCTCCAGGACTGACGTTACCCACCCCTGCTTAAAGAAATTGCTTTATTTTCAGTTGGCTGCTTGAACATTATTTTGTGTCTATTATTCTGAAAATTAGACAGAGAAAATTCTCCTTATAGAAATCTTGTTAAAAACCTACAGATTGCAACAAAACATTGTTTACACTGTTGCACAAATGAAGGCTTGTTTATACTCAATAAGAAGGAATTAGGACTCTGTTCATAAATATTTTAAATGTAATAAAGGGATAAACTGTATACTATTTTGCTGCTCATATTTATTTCAGTTTTATAAGAATTAATTAGGAGTATATAATTATAAGATATAAATAACCACCTAATTAGTGCTTTTTAACTTTTAAGACTAAATAAAGTCTTTGTTATTTTATATATCAGTAAGTGCCTAATTTGTGCACTATCAGTACTTCTTATTCCAAAAGTGTTACAAAAAAAAAATACAAACAACAATTTCTGTATGCATCTCGGCACAGTGAATCCTATATCTCCACATGGCTTTTTTCCCAAGTACACAAAAACCTGTGAATTCTCTTTATTTCCATATAAGAAACAGAGTGTGTTTGGAATGAAATCAACAATGTATTCCAACTGCCAGCATTCCTATCGGCATATCGAATATACTTTGCTGGAGATATAGAAGTTCATTGCCAGAAGGTGTTTATAAATTTACATTCAGCCCCTGTGTATTGAATGTTGATGTGCAAATGACAGTGGGGCATCTGCCTCTAAGGCTGATATAAAAAAAAAATGATTACTGATATGATGTATTCCTTCCAGGTGAATATTAACTTGTATACATTAATAGAGCATCTGTCTTTTCTTCAGGTGAAGTAAGGGCAATAAGTTATTATAGTAAGGGCATGTCAATTTACAAGTTAAACTCAACTATTTAGCAACAAAATGCATTACTTTAAAAAAAAAACAACACTTTCCTTGTTATTCAGTATTACCAAAATAACCTTCCACATGTTTCAATTTTATAAAAAAGCTAATTTAAAACGAATTATGTTTTTATGTTTCTCATTCTGTCACAATATGATGCTTGTTAAAAATCAAAAATCTGGTTTATGTGTAATTTTAATACTTGAAGGCCGGAGGCATCAATGAATCATCTTGAACTTGAAGAATGGAATGTTTTCAAAATTCATGTGTCTTAAAACAGAACAGAAAAGTCAAATCCATCATTTTAAATTGTACTCTCAGCTTTGCAGGTTTCTGTAATTAGTCTTGTGTGCTATACAGTTCAGACAAGTATCACAATGTTCAACTAAATACATTTTTAAATAAATAACTAGCCAACCCGCAGCGTACCATACGCCGCATAATCAGGCCGGTTTTTTAATGATTTTAAAGCAACCTGGAGAAAATTAACATTTGAAAAATCGGTAATGTAATAAATCAGCAAGAAAAGCAACATTGTAACAATGCACAGAACGAACCAACACACAATCGTCTGTGACTGAAAACTGGCGGACCGCCATCGCGCCTTCTCCTGCCAGATGGAGGGATGGGGGTGCACGGCGCTCAGTGTGGAACGGGAGGAGAGGAGAAGGACGTTCATTCAGTTCCCTCCGTTATGCTAGTCTGCTGATTTCTCGTTCAGTATGCACTGCCCGCTCATGTGCTCACCTCCAACTCGTCACTTCAGTTTTTGTCGTCTTTACACAGTCCAGATGCACCTGTGACTCACGTAGACGTCTCATTGCTCTGTGCGGTTTTGGCTGCTTTTTTTATATGTAATCCACCAAGACACCCGTCCATGATAGTAGTGAGGTTGGAGGGGGTGTGCACAAAGGGTAGGGACGCAACCAGTGGGAGCGTATGAGTCGCACTTAGTGGGAATTCCACGGTTTGCAGCCTGAATGGGGTTCAACGGCTTACCCACGCCTCTCTGCGCCGGGTAGACACACGCTCAATCTCATGCATAATTACTTATTGAATGCTAAACACTTCTGGAAAGACACGGTTGTCTAAAACGGGTTGGTGTGAGAATACAACAGTAAGTGAATGAAAAGATTGAAATCTGGGGAGAGCAAAATACAACACAATAGTGAACCCGCGGCATAATAAACGCCGCATAATTATTTATTGATGGTTGAACACTTCTGGAAAGACACAGTTGTCTAAAAAGGGAGGGTTTGAGGATACAACAGAAAGTGAATGAAAAGATGGAACTCTGGAGAGAGCAACATATAATTGTCCGTGAGTGAAGAAGACGCAAGTTTGTTGCAGATGCGAATTGCTGTATGTAGAGTGTAAAACAGTTTGCAATCGTGCACGTGGTCGTGCGTCGTAACTGAAAACTCGGTTTTTAAAGACTGCTTACTTCATTGTGTTTTAACCTCAGTTGTAAAGGATTGTTTTAAGGATCCCATGGGATAGCCCTCGCAAACTGATTTACACGCTGCATATGGCGACTCACCTCCGCGAGAAACATGACTCTATGAACAGTCAAGGTGGCTCGGAGGTACATGAGGCCTCTACGACAGACGAATATAAATGACGCTGTTCTTTCTGTGTCGTCGCGTCCGAGTTGGTGGGTGTGGCTGTGCGAGTTGTCGTCATATCCAATGGTCTTGGAGTTAGTGGGCGTGGGTCCTCCCTGCATGCGTCTTAGGTGTCTTACTTGTCGGCGTGCTTTCCATGGGTGTCTTGCCTTAGTGAATTATATATATAGATAATTCACAAATTTTGTAAGACAGCTTATTACCCTTTAGCATGCCACTCTCAAACCTTTTAATTCAATTTAAGGTCTTGAGACCTGAAGCCTGGCAGAAGTGGATGAGTGCGATACAGGAACCCTCCATGTAATGGGCGCCAGTCCCCCTCAGGCCCAGCTCACAATAATATTGGGCCCTAACATGAAAGAATTTGAATTTATGTGAAAGAAAACACTGAGTAACGTGAGAAAAATTCGAGCAGACACCGAGCTATCATGCAAATGTCACACATACAATTACAAACCACTGCTTTTAGTTTGAGGCTAAATTTTTTTTAACTAGTATGCAGCAGCTTAAAAAAAGCACCTTCACAAGTAGGTTGCTCCATAACATAAACACTTGCAAAGTTGTGTATACCACTTCTAGCAATGTATCCCAGCTGTTTTAGAATATTTGAAAGTAGCTTTAGTGTAAACATTTCTATAAGTAGAATCCATTTTTATGCTGGTAAAACATTTGTGATATTGATTTTATTCTGTTTTTATATGAACACGAGTTATGGATTCTGGTGTTAAGTAAATTAAAGATGATGTTAAGATTTCAGATTTGCTCTTTCTAGAATCTATTTTGACTTTAAATTATTGACTGTGATAATATTTGTATTATTATATTTGGGCTATCTCCACATCATCATTTTGTTTTTAAGCCATTGCTACCACATGACCTCTTGACATTAAATAGTGATGTCACCTTGGCAATGCTATACAACAGGGGTGTCGAACTCCAGGCCTGGTGGGCTGCAGTGGCTGCATGTTTTCATTCTCACCCTTTTCCTAATCAGTAACCATTTTCACAGCTAATTAACTCTTTTCCCTTCATTTTATTAGCTCTGTTTTTAAGGATTCAGTCTTCTGAATTAATTTGTATTCTTCATTAAATGACAGCCAAACAGAAATGAGACATGAAATGAGCCAACAGATAACCAGCTAAACTGGGATTTCAAACTCCAACCAATTTCACTCCAACCACTTTCTTAATGAGAAGCGAATTATCCCTATTAATTAAACCCGTCATTTAATTCCATGGCTTGTTTCTGCTTTCATCCTGCCACAGCAGACATTCCTAAAACTGTTGTTTTACTGAGACCTTCACCCTTCTTTATTTTCAGCTATTGTGTGATGGGCACAGGTGAGCTGGCCTTGTGGCGACTTGTTTTGTGTCTCATTATTGTTTGACTGTTAATTAAGGAAAAAGAAACAACTAAGGGGTCTGAGTCACATCAATTAAAACTAAGGCAAAAGAAGTTAATTTGCAGCAAAAACTGGTTACTTGTGAAGAAGATGGTTAGAATGAAAACAAAACCTGCAGCCACTGCGGCCCTCCAGGACCGGAGTTCAACACCCTTGCTATACAAGATGGTAACACACTAGTTTTGGCATCTTTGATTCTGTGCCCACAATGTCATGGTACATTTGGTTAGTGAATAAAGTATTTTATGGTTAGGACTTGGCATGTTCTTTGATTACAATTACTGTTCATTGCATTGTGCATTTGAATTTTTTTGTTAATACATTGTTTCCCTCAGAACCTCTCTTGTTTTTGACTGTGTTTTATCCTATTTAAAATTTATTTAAATTTTGCCCTTGCAACTTTTCTTTTTGTATCACTGGTAGAATTGGATGATTTACAAACATTTACACTGTATTTCTCTGATATAAAAAAAAAAATAACTGGTTTGCTTGTAAGAGAGTACAGTCGTACCTCCTACAAATCTCAACAGCAATTTTATCCTCTCATTGAAGCTAATTAAGGAATCTTCTAACAACTGGAATTAAAGATTATTATTTTTTTTATTTCTTTTGCTCAGGTATACCTGCCTAACAGCAAGTTGGCCATCCTTTTTTCCTATGAACAACTTGAAATCATCTGGGCAAGGAATCATCCTTGTCTCAAATATGTGACCCCAGTTCCTCACCCATGTCAATTCCACTGTTTACATAGCTTTTTAATTAGATGGTTGTGGACCTCCATAACAAATTTTATAGTCCATCCCATTCACATTATGCTCAGTGATATGGACACTGGTTGGCTGGTTTATCCTGCAAAACAACCAGAATGAACAGTTGTTATATGCAAAGAAATTTCAAGGGTGGTGGCTAAACTCAAAAGGTATAGGAAGAACCAGAATAAACTATAATAGACTTTTATTTTGTATAAGTCATTTGGGTGTAAACCAGCGAAGCAACATGAGTAAAATATATGCATTGATTGACGCTGTATGTAAATTCAATAATTTCTAAAATGAACCTCTATTCTTTATTTCTCTGATCATTCTGACCATGCTGTAACAGACTGATTTAGAATAATACTCCCTCTAAGGCATTTTGCCAAGGAGTAATTAAAAGATACCATGAACAGCTTTTCTCCTACCTGATTACTGATTTGTCCTGTTAGAGATTGTTTCTTTCTTTAATAAGAAGTAAAATTTTTACCACATCAATGCATTAAGCCAAAGTAATTCTTGGGTTTACCAGCAGTTGATGTGATGCAGTGCTTAAGCACTGAAATAAACTTTCTGATTCAATACCTGCCTCTTGGTCAGTGTGTGATGCCAAGCAAATTACTAAACCTGCCTCTGTGCCAGTTGGAAATAATTTATGTAAAAAATTCTAATGTATGTTGCTCTCGTAAGACACCATGACTAACTATGTCTCCCAAACACAAAGTAGTAATAGTAACAACAGAATATTTTTATTTCATGAAGCCCATATTTCATGTTTTTCAAATGGATACATTACTGAAAGAAAAAATACAACTAATAGTTAGTGATGCTTGGATACCCCATGGCATTTAAATCTTACTCAGTGAACATCAAGCAAACCAATTGTGCAAAAAAATGCATGAGTGATACCATTATAATGCCGCTAGAATCCTTGTATCATGACGGTGGGGATGGACACAGCGGCTTTGGTCTCCATTGAAAGGTTTTTTGTTTTGTTTGTTTTGATAGTATATCTGCCAAGCAATGTAATTACAACTTCCACAACAATTGACAATCCTACTAGAGATAAATGCATGAATTAATTTCTCACAATCCTGTTTATTTAGAAAGCGCCTTAATTTCCTAATATTTTTAAGATGGAAAAACATGTTTTGGACGACTTTGTAATATGCTTTAAATGACATGCTAGAGTCAAAGATAACTCCTAGATTGCGGGCTGATTCAGTAAAATTAATTGGGATTCCAACTGAGTTAAATGACGACAAAATATTGCTGTGATCAGCGTCATTCCCTCCAACAATTAACATCTCTGTTTTATCTGTATTTAAAGACAAGTAGTTCTCATTCATCCATTCCTTTAATTCACTAACACAACTAATTAAAGACACCATGACTAACTATGTCCAGTCCCAAACACAAAGTAGTAATAGTAACAACAGAATATTTTAATGTAGAATAGTATTCTGAGCGAGCTTTAAAGAGGGCCTTTTTATATTTATTAACACTCTCTGTCCATGCAATTTGAAAGACATGTAGCTTTGTTGTTCTCCATCTGCTCCAGTTTTCGACACTCTAATTTAAGAGCTCGAGTGTTTTCATTAAACCAGGGAGAGTTTCTATGTGCTTTGATCACTTTTGTTTTAGGGAGCCACTGAAGTGATGTTAGCTGATATTTCTCAAGGTATGACGGTGCGCTGGCATGGGCAGAACTAAATTTAGAATTTTAAAGCCCATTTTCAAATGGATACATTACTGAAAGAAAAAAATACAACTAATAGTTAGTGATGCTTGGATACCCCATGGCATTTAAATCTTACTCAGTGAACATCAAGCAAACCAATTGTGCAAAAATGCATGAGTGATACCATTATAATGCGAATCAGCTAGACTCCTTGTATCATGATTCGGTGGGGATGGACACAGCGGCCGGAAAACCTGAGCTTTGGTCTCCATTGAAAGGTTTTTTGTTTTGTTTGTTTTGATAGTATATCTGCCAAGCAATGTAATTACAACTTCCACAACAATGACATGTATCCAGGAAGACCTATTAAAGACTGTAACTCTATGCAGTGAGACAAATTTCAGCAACAAATTCCAACAAGAACGCATCCCGATCAGGACTGTATGTAGAACGCCCCTCACAAGCCTGCATTGCCCAGCATTTACATTACTAATACCAGATCACTCAGCAATAAAATGGAAGAACTGGAGCTGATCATTTTGGCACAGAAATCTGTGTGGGACGGCTCAGTCATGATAATAATTGAGACTTGGCTACTTATGGTGATCCCTGATTAAGCTATTGTGATAGAAAGCCACATTTACTCTAATAATATGTGGTGCACTAATGCAAATATCATAGACAGGCACTGCTTGCCAGATTTAGAGTACATGACAGTAGGATACTGACCTTTTTATCTGCCACAGCTGTTCACGGTTGGTATTATTGTGGCTGTGTATATTTCACCAGGCACTAACACCAAATCCATTAGACATCCTGCTAACAGCAATAAGCAAGCTACAGACTGCTCACCCTGATGGGATTTTTATCATAGCGGGAGACCTTAACCAAGCAAATTTGAAAACAATCCTCCCTAAATTCTACCAATACGAGTAGAGTAGCTCAACCACATTTTGCCTGTTTTGAAGTGACTGAGACAGAGACCTGGATGAAACCGTCATCACCTACTAATAATATGCCATATATTGTTTGCATGAAGAGCACTCTGCGGTGTCAACCCTAGGAAAGATCATGGCCCAGATGGCAGAGGTGTTCAGCAACATCTTTAATCTCTCTCTGTCACAATGTACTGTCCCCAAATGCCTTAAGTCTTCCATCATTGTGCCTCTTTTAAAGAAGACAGTAATCAGCAGTCTTAATGTTCTGTAGCTCTCACCCCTACTATAATGAATTGCCTCAAGAAGCTAGTCTTGAGGTATATCAAATCTTTACTCTCACCCACCTTGGACCAGCACCGATTTGCCTACAGAGCCAACAGGTCAATGGAAGATGTCATTAGTACAACTTTCCACACTTCACTGATTCACTTGAATACCAGGAGGCATACATGAGGATATTATTTATGTACTTCATTTCTGCCCAAACCAAACTGCTCAACCTGGATGTCAATAGGCACAGACTGTTAGGCCAGGGACTCACCACTCCCTAACCCTGACATTCAGTACTGGAGCTCCACAAGGCTGTGTGCTGAGTCTTCTTCTTGTTTATATACCCAAAATTGCACACCAATACATAGTATGAATACAATCATCAAATTTGCAGATGACACCACTGTCATAGGTCTGTTACATAACATAATAAGATAGCCTATAGGGATGAGGTCAGCAAACTGTCTGAATGGTACTTCATTAACAACTTGGCACTCAACACTTCCAAAACAAAAGAGATGATTATCAGCTTCAGGAGGCAGGCAGAGGAGCCTTCTCCTCTATACATCAGAGGAGACAGCTTTAAATTCTTTCGCATACACATATTCCAGGACCTCACATGGTCAGTTAACACAACTCCTCTAATGGAAAATACACAGAAGTGGCTGTATTTCTTAAGGGTGCTGTCAAGCTGTTGGTCTCCTTCTATTACTGCTCTGTGGAATGTATACTTATCTGTGGCATCCTGGTATGGTATGCCATGGGAAAGTATACTTACCTGGTATGGTATGCTAGTGGTATGGTATGCTCTGTGCAAAGTATACTTACAAAGAGTCATCAGATCAGCACAAAAATACCAAAACTCAGTTACCTTCTCAAGAGGACATATACAGAGCTCGATGTTTACAAAAAAATCATTATGGACCTAGCTCATCCAGGCCACAACCTTTTCCATCTGCTGCTTTCTGGAAGACATTATAGTTCTATTAAGAAGCACACTTCCAGACTACTGAAAAGCTTCTACCCGAGCAATATTAGAGAACAAAAGTTTGCTAAATAACTGTTTAGAGTGCTTTTTGATCTTATGTCTTTCACAAAAGTTCTATATAGGAGATTCATTACAATCACTGTAAAACAGAACTACTCCACTATTCACTATGTGTATATTTCCACTGCTGTTCGCCCTGCTGACTCACGACTGCACAGCCACGCACATCACCAACCACATCATCAAGTTTGTGGATGATCCGATGGTGCTGGGACTGATAAGCAGGGATGATGTAACAGCATACAGAGATGAGGTGGAACGGCTGTCTGCATGGTGTGAAGACAACAATTTATCTCTCAATGTCGACAAGACAAAAGAGATAATCATGGACTTCAGAAAATCACAACCTCTCAGCATCCCACATACAACTCAGCATCATCGGTTTAGATGTGGAGACTGTTAGGAGTACCAAGTTCCTCTGTGTGCACATAAGTGAGGAACACCTCATCACTAATCAAGAAAGCCCAGCAAAGACTGCACTTCCTGAGGTGGCTGAAGTGAACAAGTCTTCCCCCTTCCATCTTCACCATGTTCTACAAAGGCACCATTGAGAGTGTTCTGACCAGCTGCATCACTGTCTGGTATGGAAACTGCAAGCGCCTGCAAAGGATAATGAAGATAGCAGAGAACATTATTAGGGTGCCTCTCCCTTCACTACAGGACATATTATACAAAAGCAGTGTCCACATGGCCTGCAGCATTGTGCAGGACCCCTTACACCCCTCACATGGACTTTCACACTTTTGTCATCCAAGAGAAGATACTGCAGCATCAGAGCCAGATCTGTCAGGCTGCAGGATAGTTTTTACCCCCAAGCTGTCAGACTCCTTAAAACCATGCTGCCCCCTGGGATCTTCCACACTGCTTCAACCACCTCTAAAAACAGAATTTTTATACATGCAAGCCACTTTCCTGCATGTAGAAAAGAACTGAAAATCTCATACTGAACTTTAAGTATTTTGACATTCTTGATATCCTTCTGCTGTGAAACATTCTGACCTGTCATTGTTTACACATGTCTTAAAAAGCTATTATCATACACTGATAATTTCTGTATTATCTATATCTTTTATTTATTTATTTATTTATTACATATCTATTGACTATATTTATGTATCTAGATTGCAAATACCATACATTGCATCAATGTTCATATTGGTTACTACACATCAATATTGCTGCTACTTCTTTGTCTTGTGTCTTTGCACAATGTCTTGTCTTGTTTGTGTTTTAATTTTAATTCTATTTTTAATTTATTATTTGCGCTTTATGTTGTTACACTGTAGACCCTGAGCTTCGCAATTTCGTCTATCTGTATACTTGTATATGGTTGAGATGACAAAAAAGTTTGCTTTGAGTTTTATTGGTTTTATTGTTTTGTTGGTTTATGTTAATGTATGTGTTTAGTTTAAAATGCAGAGCATATTTTGAATCTATTGAATGATTTTGTTTTTATTGTATTGTATGTACTATTCAGGGGACACATCAAAATTCTGTTGTACATCTGTTAAATAGCAATGAAAGGCATTCTATTCTATTCTATTTATTCTATTCAGTTCTGTTCTATTCATTAATAACAACTTCCTGGATGAAGCTATGAATTTTTGTAGTTTTGACTGTATTCTAGTTCTCATATTAGAATGATATTATTGAGTTGTTATTCATTAAGGCAGGTAATGTTTACAAGTCATCTATTGTTCAGGCTTTCTATTCATTATTCCCTTGCACCTGAACCTACTTGGTTTTTATTGATAGGGTTGGACTTCAGTTGGGCCATCAAAGCCATATACATACCCCTGCACCATTCTTGTACTTAGCTTTACCCTTGCTGTTTGTGACAGGTTTCATAATTATTATTATAGTTTTTTTGCCATGACTCCATCTTTTTGACATTTGTTTATTATTACTGAATTGGCATTTTCTCAAAATTTATTTAGATATTCACAGGAAAACCCAGCAATATTCATGGACAAACATACACAAATATGTGATACTTTCCCTCTGTGTTGAATTTCTTAGTATTCTGCCTTATATAATCAAATAACCTATATCATAGTTAACTGCATATCTGCCCTCAAAACCTACAGAAACAAATATACGACATCTTAAACTCAAATGTCTTTTGAAAGTTCAGCAAAGTATTTCAATTGATATGATATCTTGTGATTCTATGGAAATAGAAATACTGATTTAACTCCTGTGAATCTATAATCTATTTTAATAATTGAGTCAGATTAAGCTGCTCCTACTGGTACCATGTGTAGCTTTATGATAGCACATATACTATTTATGTGTGGTAATCACACACTCAGCATGGATGTACATTTGCGATTTATGGATTTATTTTTATACAGTGAGATGGAAAACAGATGGATTAACGGCATGACTGATCTGGGCCCTGATGAGTCACCTGTTGTGCAGCTCTAGTCCATTTCTTATAACTCCATGGTAGGTTACAGGCAGACATCACTTTAAGATGCAGAAAACAAGGTTTAGTGGTACCATGGTGCTAAATAAATTGACATGATATCACATTACCAGATTCCTGGACAAAAATAAATCATGACTGCTTGATGAGGTGAGATTTATACAGAAGATACTGTTGTTGTCATGTACATTCTGGTGCAATTTGAAAAAAATTCAAGTAGAACTCAATGACAAATTGGATATTTGACTCCTAATGGATATTGAAGGTGCTGTGGCCGAATGCTTTTATTTACTTGTTTATTTATGTGTTTATGAAAATGTGTCTCGCACACAACATATTTTGGTATGCTGTGTTTTATTAACATGACAACTAGTACAATATATTTGGCCACTTAAAATATTTGTTATGTAATGGTACTAAAACTGACTATACAATTTTCTCAATACTACAACTGACATTGTCTACTACCTAAGCCATTGTATTCTTGTATCTGTATCAGTATTAATTTATGCAAAAACATTTTACTAAATTATTTTAACTAAGTCCCACTACTAAAATATTAATAAATTATTGACCCTTATGTCAGAAGCTATGACACATGTAATCACTCACTTTCTGTAACAAGATGATCTAACCACGTGGCAACAATTACACTTTATGGAAAGATCTTGTAAGGGTGACATAGTGTTTCTAGAAAACTAGGCAGGAATTTTGGCTTGGGAACACTTTCATGTAATATCCATTTCCATCCTGTATTTACTTGTTTTTTTTTTTTTTTGGTGTATTCTGGGTTTTCTCTCACATTCTAAAAATGTGCCTATATGATTAAATGGGGTATTGACCTTATGTGACCAAGTATGTTTTTGAATGTTTAAGTATGATTGATTGGGTTGCCATTTATGATTGCTTCCTGCCTTGCTTTTCAGATCTTATTTTGGGCTGTAAAATAAGGGTAAAGTGACAAATGACGTTGTGATAGCATACATTGGCATCTACTGTATGCTAAGCCTTCTTCTGTTTCAATAGGAATTAGCAAATTTCAAAGAGATAGTGACTAGACAGGAAACAGAACCTATGACCATCTAATTGTAAGGGAGCAACACTACCCACTATGCCTTGAGCCAATTTACATCTTTAACATAATTAAACAGCATCCTCACAATGAATTTTACATATGAACTATATTATAATCATTCCATTTTTCATTTTCTAAGTTAGAGTGCCTAGCAGAATTTATCATTTACATTTCAATTATGATAAACAGACAAATTTAGATTATTTGTAGAAATGTAAGTCTTATATTTTACATAATATAATAATTTTCTTGGCAGGCCTGCTTGAATTTGAATAAATCTGCTACCAGCTCTTATAATAATAGCTTTCTGAGTGCAGGAGTGAGCAAACATTTTTAGTAAAGTTTAGTCAACTAAAGTTTGTTATAATGTTCTAAATGCTTAATTTACCCTGCACGTATGTTCTTGGGTAAGGTTTCATCCCAACTCACAAAGCAAATATTAGGAATCATGACTTATTACAGACTTGTAGTCTGAATACTATTTATACAGAATAAGGTAAGTATATTTGTGAATTTTCTTAACTGGGAAGTATAGATGGTATCTGGGCAATATTTGCAGCACTTTTATAATACCATTGCTTATCTTTTCAAATAGATTGCTCTCAAGGCATCATTTTTACAACCTTATTTCATTTTCTCCAGCATAGACTTCTCTCCTGTCAAAAGTGACATTCTGCCTAGCACAAGTAAAATTCCATTCTACTGCATGCTTTTATCCTTGACACCCCTGTACAAACAAGGTTTCTGCCTAATTATTTGTATACCTGGCATGTTAATGAACTTCCGAAGCAAAATATTTTGGGTCATGATCTGTTGAGATGATAAAGATTACCTGGGATCTTTTCCACATCCAGCATTACAGGCAATTATTGGCTAAAGGTAGGAGAAGGAACTGTATATATCTGTGAAGTGATTACTGTGGACGCGGGTTCAAATAGAGAAGGCAGCAGAAGATAGACACATTTTGTTGTGTCAATACGCATGTTTATTCTTTGTGAGTCTTGGTGAGTAGCCAAGATTCAGCAGGCCTGTTAGCTCAGGACTCAGCGCAAGCAGAATCTCTCGTTCCTCTTTTCTTACAGACTTTTATAAAAGTTAGCTGTCCGTACACATCATGCCAACATCCTGAGTAGAAGACATACAGCTTAGATAAAAAATCACTTGTAAGCTTAAAATTTAAGCAAGCATTTTTGATTATTAATGAGTCATAATACTCTTCCTTAAAGCGTGCATTTTAAAAGATTACTTCTTCACATATAAAGTTAGCCCAAAATGCAGTTCTTTGTCATCTTTGTGGTTAGGCTTGCCTTTACCTTTTGAGACATGCTGTTCTTGTTTTCTGCGTACTGGCTTATTTGCACATTCAAGAATGCAACTGAATGTTACACCCAAAAATTTAGGGAACAGAATAAGAGACAGAAATTTTAAACTACATCTTTGTTCATAATAATTTCTTTTTTCCACATTAGGAATGCACAATGCAATCCTATCAAAATAATCTTCTCAGGATTAGACAATAGAAATATTCTTATGTTGACCCTTCTACTGTTCCAAAACCCTGTAACACAATTTTTCACAAAAAGCATTCTGCTTTGTTGTTGCTACAGTCTAGAACTGTTTCCTTAGGTCTGTTTTTTAGATGTATGTGCATGAAATTCAGACTAAAGATTATTTTGTTCTCCATAGCATTTTTATAGCTTGCCCTTGATGTGTTAACACTAGAATTACCAGAGCCTACGAAAAAACTCGTAATTCCGTCCCACCTTAAATCGCTTCTTAAAATCGTTCACAGCTCTCCACCAGCGTCTTTTGTCATCTAAATGTGCTGATAAAAATCAGGCTGCAAGCAGCCGGCTATTCCATCCCCCCACCGACTTAGAACGTGCACAAACTTCTCCCAGCTCATGCCTTGATTGATTATCTAAGAGTGAAATGGAGTTTTAGAGTGGAAATAATAGAGCATTATTTGGAATACACGCATTTCACGTGTGTTCCGTTTCTACAGTAATCCGTGTAAACACATTTTTAAAACAGAAACGTTTTTCATATTGTAGTAGTAAATGACAAAATGTAAGCATAAACTATATAATGTATGAAGCCTGAAGTCCAAATATCAAACACTTCCACAAAAGGTACACATATAATAGAACAAGTATACTTTTATTCAAAAATATAACTGCAGAAAAAAGCCACCTTAGCAGGCCATATTGATACATACTTACTACAGCTACCACGATAGCATAATGGTATCAGCCACTGAAGAAAGACTGAAATCAAATGTATGTTTTTATTCTAAAATAGTTAAGTACATGCAATATTATTTGAAAACGAACAGCGTCAGGTTAAGTGCATTCAAAATGGTGTGAGATCTCTTAACACTAGAATTACCAGAGCCTACGAAAAAACTCGTAATTCCATCCCACCTTAAATCGCTTCTTAAAATTGTTCACAGCTCTCCACCAGCCTCTTTTGTCATCTAAATGTGCTGATAAAATCAGGCTGCAAGCAGGCGGCTATTCCATCCCCCCACCGACTTAGAACGTACACAAACTTCTCCCAGCTCATGCCTTGATTGATTTTCTGGGAGTGAAGTGGAGTTTTAGAGTGGAAATAATAGAGCATTGTTTGGAACATATGCATTTCATGTATATTTCGTTTCAACAGTAATCTGTGTAGACACACTTTTAAAACAGAAACGTTTTTCATATTCTATTAGTAAATGACAAAATGTAGACATAAACTATATAATGTATGAAGCCTAAGTCCAAATATCAAAAAAACACTTTCACAAAAGGTACAAATATAACAGAACAAATACGCTTTTATTCTAAAGTGTAACTGCAGAAAAAAAAGCCACTTTAGCATGCCATTCTGATGCTTATTCACTATAACTGGTGCGGTGGCGTAATGGTATCAGCTGCTGATTGGGAATCAAACGGTCATGAGTTCAATCTCTCATGACTCTATTTTGAGAAGTTAACTGATCTTATTCTTACTATTTTACAATAAAAACATACATTTGATTTCAGTCTGTAACAGCCGGTGTAATTTATGATACTTGTAAAGGTTAGCTTTGTTTTTTTTTAATTCACTTTTCATTCTCTCAGTCGCGTTCAGGATCCTTCCCTAAGCCCCATATCTGACACTGCTATTTTCACATAAAGACGCGCTATAGCTCTGCAGTGTATCACGATACATTCTCTTAACAATGCTAGCGAAATGAAGTGTCTGCATGCACTTTTTGTGGCATTACACATGTATTTTTTGAGCATGTCCGTGCCAGATAAAAAACATTCGAGCTATAGCGCGTCTTTATGTGATCCAAATAAATTGCATTCGAGCTATAGAGCGCCTTTATGTGAAAAATTGGATCACATAAAGATGCGCTACAGCTCAAATGTTATTTATTTGGAGACGCGCTATAGCTCGAATGCATGCAGACACTTCATTTCACTACCATTGGTAAGAAAATGTATCGTGATACACTGCAGATCTAGTGTTGGAGTAAGAATGCACATCGCACTTTTGCCATCGCTGTACTTTGTATATGTATATGGGAAGTTCTGCATTTTACATATGCCTTTATGCTGTAGGAAGTGAGTAAATAAATAAAGGTAACTAAAGGTTAATAAACAACTGAAGCTTGTTGATGCTGCATCATCTTTTCTTTTTCCATCACCTTTTCCTGTAAGAAGCGTTCTACACACTTCTCTCTATGCTGTGGTTTCTATTACATACCTGAAAGAAAGAGACAATATATGTGAAAACATCATTGCACAAATGCAATATTATTTGAAAACGAACAGCGTCAGATCGGGTTTGAATTTATGCTGGCGCTATTACTTAGAGTCAGATCAGGAGCTTATTCAGTGCGCGCAAGAACATGCAGGTGGCCAGTTACTGTGTGCTACATACAACATGCTGGCGATGATCAACACACATTTTAAAAAAAGCTTGTGATAGTACAAGCAACTGGCCACCTGCGTGCTCCTGCCGCACTAAATAAGCTCACGCCTTCTGGTGCATGATGTCAGCGCAGCAGCAGAATAAAAAGAAGGAGACAAATACATGTGACATTTTGAAGAAATCATTTTATGACCTGAACAGTACCAATAAGAAAACATCTTTGGACTAATGCAATATTATTTGAAAACGAACAGCGTCAGATCAGCTGTAAAAGTATGGCATTTCTAAATGTTTGCTTTTTTCAGTCTGATTCTCTCAGTCAGACTGTATATTTGTCTCTTATTCAGTGCACTTATTCGGCGCATGCAAGAACATGCAGGTGGCCAGATGCTGGCGGTGATCAACGCACATTTTAAAAAAAGAAAGAGCGAAATATATGTGACGTTTTGAAGAAATCATTTTATGACACAATTTACCTTTATTTATTTACTTACTTCCTAAAGTCACAAGTAGTGTGCAGAGGGTATGCTCAAAAATGTGTGTAATGCCACAAAAAAAGTGCCTGCTGACACTTTAGTATGCAAGCAATGGTATGTGCATTCTTGCTCCGATGTAGAAGGGAGCTGAGTTTACCTCTGTTATAGCACGTCTATGTGAAAACAGCAGTGTCAGATGCGGGGGTGGGGTGTGTTTGGGCTCGTGAACGCGGCTGAGATAATAAAACTGACTAAAAAAAAGCAAAAAAACAAAGCTAACCTTTACAAGTATCATAAATTACATATGTACAATGTTACAGACTGAAATCAAATGTATGTTTTCGTTCTAAAATAGTAAGACTAAGAGCAGTTTACTTCTCAAAATGGAGTTGTGTAGGATCAAACTCGCGACCTTTTGATTCCCAATCAGCAGCTGATTCTATTACGCCATGGAGGCAGTCATAACAAATGGGTGTCAATGTCGCATGTTAAGGTGGCTTTTTGTTTCTGCAGTTATATTTTTGAATAAAATTGCAATTGTTGTGTTAGATTTGTACCTTTATGAAACTGTTTCTTTGCTCTTTGGACTTCAGGCTTCATACATTATATAGTTTATGCCTACATTTTGTCTACTACTAGAATATAAAAAACGTTTCTGTTTTAACAATGTGTTTACACAGATTACTGTAGAAAAGGAACAGACATGAAATGCGTGTGTTCCAAACAACAATCTGTTATTTCCGCTATAAAACTTCACTTCACTCCCAGAAAATCAATCAAGGCATGAGCTGGGAGAAGTTTGTGCACGTTCTAAGTCGGTGGGGGGATGTAATAGCCGGCTGCTTGCAGCCTGAGTTTATCAGCACATTTAGAGGACAGAGAGGTGTGAAGGGATTTAAGAAGCGATTTAAGGTGGGACGGATCTACGAGTTTTTTCGTAGGCTCTGGTAATTCTAGTGTTAAAAAACCCACAAAACATGCCAGAGACTTCCATAACCTGCCCAGAAAATACTTCATCTAAGGCTACTTAACTCCAAAATGCACTAGTCTCCTTTGGCCTATACTGGTCTACAATGGGTTTTGGAATCAACATTGCAAAATATACTTTAAGATCCTAAACTAACAAAAATGCCCTTCAACTGCATTATTTCTTAGCCAGAGTTCCTCCCCTGCCAGGAGTTCAAATTCATGTTTTGTGTCTCTATTGTTAATTTTTGATTCTGTTATTTATGTTGATTATGTATATCATTATTTTTGGCATTGTCGATATATATCATTTGCCCTTGCTGTGTTCTGTATGTTTTGTGAATGGTCCCCAAGAAGTGGGGCCACCTGCAAATCATCATCAGGAACTTCCCTCCGCCCTATAAATTCAAGGGTCTTTCACCAACTGAGGCCACAGGTCCGCCACTCCCTCTCCCACTTGGACAGAGGCAGTGGTGCTGTAAGAATTATGTTTTTGGACTTCTCTAGCACCTTCAACACCATCCGACCTCTGCTCCTTAGGGACAAGCTGACAGAGATGGGAGTAGACTCACACCTTGTGGCATGGATCGTGGACTATCTTACAGACAGACCTCAATATGTGCATCTCGGGAACTGCAGGTGTGACATTGTGGTGAGCAACACAGGAGCGCCGCAGGGAACTGTACTTTCTCCGGTCCTGTTCAGCCTATATACATCGGACTTCCAATACAACTCTGAGTCCTGTCACGTGCAAAGGTTCGCTGATGACACAGCTATCATGGACTGCATCAAGAGTGGGCAGGAGGAGGAGTACAGGAACCTAATCAAGGACTTTGTTAAATGGTGCGACTCAAACCACTTACACCTGAACACCAGCAAGACCAAGGAACTGGTGGTGGATTTTAGGAGGCCCAGGCTCCTCATGGACCCCGTTATCATCAGAGGAGACTGTGTGCAGAGGGTACAGACCTATAAATACCTGGGAGTGCAGCTGGATGATAAATTTGACTGTACTGCCAATAGTGATGCTCTGTGCAAGAAAGGTCATAGCCAACTATACTTCCTTAGAAGATTGGCGTCCTTCAACATCATTATTCAAAGTTATTGTCTGTTTTTGCCTGCATTTTTATTACTGTTTAATTTAATATTGTTTTTTGTATCAGTATGCTGTTGCTGGATTATGTGAATTTCCTCTTGGGATTAATAAAGTCTATCTATCTATCTATCTATCTATCTATCTATCTATCTATCTATCTATCTATCTATCTATCAGTTCCTGGCAGTTCATTTCAGACATGCCTGAGAGTGGTGATTTACTTATGTTTATTGCCAGTTCTGTTAATCATTGGACCACTGACATTTTGTCTCCGGTTTGTCTTTTGACTTTGCCTTTAGACTCTGTTTTGAAACTTGTTTGATTTGGATTGCCTTTGTGTTTCAAGGCATTCCATTTTGATTCTACTGTATATTCCATCAAATTTCATAGTGATTGGAATACTATTTGTGAAGAATAAATCTTTTATTTTATAAATATTTTGTGCTTGCCGTTATTGCTAGCCAGGGTTTAATGGTGAAATCCCCCTCTAGTAGACATTATTGGAAATGTTTAGTGTTTGGGACTCTTGGTTCACAACAAATAGAGAGGGAAAACCATGAAAACATCTAGCTTAAGGATGAGACAAATGGTCATCTTTTTAAATGAAAAGAGGAACAAAAAAATCAAAAATAGCAAAGGCAGGCAAAAACGAAGGCAGGGAGGGTTCTCAAAAGATTAGCTACAGCAAACAAATCCTAATCCAAATAAATAAAAGCCAAAGCAGAATATACAAAAATGCAGAAAATTAATACTCATGAACACTCTTTGAAAGTCAAACAATAAATGAACCGCTAAGAGACTTACTTCCTTGTTTGACTTTCTGGGCTGGGGGGATGTCTCTTAGTAGTGATATAAGGGTACTCCTTCCTTTGGGGTTTCACTCATGAAATACTAAATAAAACCAATATTAACAAAAATGAGATAAACACATGACACGTTGTTAAAAATAAACAAAGAAGACACAAACACAGAAAAGATACATAAGCCCAGGGGAAAAACCCTGGCTAAAACATAACCCTTCATGTTTCATTGGTCTTCCACTCTACTGAAATTTTACTGTTATTTTCTACTAAGTCAGTTCATCTTGTAAGCTTTACCTATAAGTCAAAGATTTATACTGTATTTTGTTATCTTTATTCTGTGTCTGTGATTGATTTGTATAGCTCCTTTTGATTCTTTCAAGTGTGTATTAAAGCTGTACCTGATATTTATATTGCATTTTTTCTATTTATTTCCATATATCCATTGCTCTTGTTAGTTTCTGTATTAGCAAATGTACTTTAATCTTGTTCATTCTGTAAAGCATGTGGTGATGCTTTTGATGGTGCTTTATATATAAAGAAATGCAAAGCTTACTATTTGACAGACATTTCATACTTTATTGCTGAAATAACAATAAACACACTAGAATAATAGGGAAACAAATTAGTACAACAAAGAAATATGGGAAGACAATAAAATCTGTGACCATTAGAAACAGTTGTCCTGCAGTCCTTCAGCAAATGGTGCCACCGCATGACACCTTTGACACAAAGAGCCAATTAGCTTCTGAATCTGCAGTTTTTGAAAGTTACCCCATTTTTGAAGAAGGCTATGATGAAGCTGCTGGCCATTGGTAGGCAGAAGGTCATATCATTGCATATTGCAATTCAAGGCCTCCCAATGGTGCTCAATAGTGTTAAGGTTAGAAGAATAGAAGGCCAAATAAAGCCCTTTAAACCAGTATTTCTGCTTTGTGACCATAGGAGCTGTTGCATAGCCTGGCATTGTCCTACTGTAAGCTCAGATGTCTAGGTGGTGTGTGCACAAGGCCTCTGGGAAGTCACTCTGTTGTGAGCCCTGCAGCATACAGCCTGATGTCTGCAATTTGTCTGCCAGTAGTTTCAGCAGCAATAAGGTTAGCAGACCTCAATCAAGATCTCACTATTCTGATCTGTCAGCCTTGCTCTGGAGGGGTTACTCATGCATGACTAAATCTTGATAGTCATCATTTATACCAGTTTGTTGAGACCATGTCTGCAGTCAGGAAAAACTGGAGCTGCTTAATCCACAATGTCTGACATTTGTATCCAAACTTGAACAAAGAAATTAATAATAATTATTAGCTTTGATTAAATCTGAAAACTTATAAATAAACTAACATAGTTGGTATATTCTGTTATAATTGGTGTCCTGTTTATCAGTGTGCTGAGTGACTGCAGCATGTAATAGATTTTTCCTCTATAAATCATCTATCACTGAACCCTCTTAATCTACTTCAGGGTCACAGCTCTCTCAGCACTGAGCAGAAATCGATGCTGGAGAGGATGCCAGTCCATCACAAGGTAGACAACTGCACACAACCACACTTACCCAAACGATGTCAATTTAAATCTACCAGTAAACCAAGCATGCATATCTTCAGTATATTGGAGGAAATCCCAATGAGGATACTGGGATAATCTACCTTACAAACTCTACACTGGTGCACAGTAAAAATGCAAGTGTTAATTTAACTCCCACAGAGTCTTTTCAACACTGCCTCAGATAACATATGGTCCCACTCCTCCTAGTGTAACTTGTACTCTACCTCCAGTGTTAAACTTTCAGATTTAATTCAACACCAAATTGTGTTAAAAATTAACACTACATAACACGGACTGGTGTTGGAACAATTTTACTCCAAAGTTAAATCAACTCTTTCAAATATTATTTTTTACTTTTTAGCTCCTTGTAATGAGTTGAAAATGGGAAAGGCGCTATATAAATAAATTGCATTATTATTAGTGTATCTAATGAATGATAATGTTCAGTGTTAACTGCACTATTGATTGAAATTTTGCTTTTTGAGATGTACATATATAAAGATTTATCCATTCATTGAAAATGAAACACAAAAATGTAAATCATTAAAAAATATGTATTGTTTAGTGTTATATTTATACATTATATACATAAACATATATACACATATACAGCACAGTTTAATAAAAAAACTTCCTCAGTTTATTGCTTTTCAAAAAGAAGCATGCTCTTTACTTAAATTATATTTCTTGAAACAAAATAAGTTTATAGGAGCTTAACATCTTTAGATAAATGTTGGCCTATCATAAAGAATGTCATAACCTTTGACCAAAAACAAAAAATATGCTCGTTCTAAGAATGTATTTTCATGCATTTTATCAAAAAATTTACTTTCCCTCAATACAAAGTCACACACAAGGTGAAATAAAAGCATGCATCCTTTAGTTTGTGAAGATATAAACTAGAGACACATATGGTTCAAGAAAGACAAGACTACAATAAACACCAACAGCAGATTCCACCAAAACATGCTCAGACATACATGGACTACCAAAAGGCTGAATGCCCTGTACATTTAATAGGTGTCCCAAAAGTAAGTGCTCTTTGTGCACCATGGTAAGAGGTCATGAAAGGCGGATAGGTGAACAGGGAAAACCCTTTAGGGCAACAGCTGACAGTTTACATGTGGGACCCTACCATTGGAAAAAATGGGTGCCATGATCTTGCCAGCAGCTTCTGGTTAGAGTTCTGCCTTTTTTTCCATATGGCAGCCAACTACTGTCACCTACCAGCACATACTGGTTTCACTGACTTCCTGCCTGCCAGCTATGACCTCTGTTTACAATGAAGCACAGAGACAATTTATTTCTAGGATATGTACTAACAAACCCCAAAGGCCATGCAGAATGGAATGCCCAGGTAGCCTGCCATTGCCAGTGTGGGATGTTATCTTTATTGCCCTTATTTGGCTCATTCTTCATCTTGTGTAACATTAATGCTGCCTTGAAAATAAATTGATCAGAAAAACATATTCTCCTTCAAAAATGGTAACTATTCATGGGAACCTGGCAAATATAATTTTTTTTATCCAATGTGTGCTTCTTTAAAATAAATGACAATATGGCACAACAAACAGGCTATACTCATCTACCTAAAATGTCATTTGCAAATCAAAACATCTATGGAACAAAAGTTGTTCAACATTAACAATGGTATACATATTTGTTTTGGGTATTTCAACATGGAATGCATGTAAATGTTCATTAAAACATATAGTCGCCAAAGCTGTAACAACTAAGAATACTTGCTCATCTATTATTATAATGGCTTTTATTTTGTGAAACACTGGAATTTCATAAGTGCAAACAATCAAATCTGTGTGATATTCAGCCCCAAGATACCCATTTCACAGATAATTTACATTATTATTACTTTATTCACTAATGTAATGTGATATTTTTGAAACATTTCTGTTGTTTTTTGAAAAAGTTTGCTTGGATTCAAAACGCATACACCAAATGTGAATAATTGGACCAATCTTTCTTATACAAAGGGGATATGGGACCTTAAAATGGTGTTTTGGTACCAGATTCTTATGAGGAACAAATCCTTAAACAAACTATGATGTTTAACTATCAAAAGCTTTAAAAAGACTGTTAAACCTTTTGTCAACAGTGGAGCAAAGATTATATTTACAATCTGTAGTAACAGGAGCTAAAGATACCAGTACTGAGCATTTATTTGGACTAGATCACCAAAAAGTAATGGTATATTACAAAACAAACACCAGGGGCCTCATGCATAACGCCGTGTGTAGAATTCGCACTATAACATAACGTAAGCACAAAAGCCAAAATGTGTTTACGCACAGAAAAATCCAGATGCAGGAATCTGTGCGTTCGCCAGCTTCTGCGTTTTCCCGCTACATAAATCCCGGTCAGCGTGAAAAGTAACGATTGTGCACACGCATGCTGTCCCGCCCCAACTCCTCCCAGAATTACGCCTCTTTGAATATGCAAATCAATATAAATAGCCCTTAAGCTCAGCGTTCTGTGAAAAGACAATGGGAAACCCACAGGGGAAAATATAAGAATTTCAGCAAATACCAAGTGGAGGCAAAGGAAAAACATACTATTTGTTGATTTAAACAGTGATATAATCAACAAAAGGAAGTTGATTGAGTGACATAGCATGTTGGAGAAATTCGAAAGCTCAAGTTCACAAAGTCGCACAGTGCCAAAAAAAAAAGAAGACACATATCAAAGTCGCCGTGAAAAGGCGAGTCATAGCCCACTGTCTGAGTGTCATATGAAAGCTTATTAGAGTACAGACAAAAAAAATAGGCACACAGTGGGAAAAAGCACGAAATGTCAACTTTAATCTCGAAATTTCCACTTTAATCATGTAGTTTATTTTGTCATTAAAGTAAAATATCATAAACTTCATCTTAAAATCATTTAATTTACTAGTTTCTCAAATCCCATTGTAAATAAAGTAACACGTTAAATGCTTTGTTTTGTATTTGATCTTTTTGATCACTACGTGCTTCCGTTCTTTCTCTTTCTCCGACAGGACACAGTATCCATTACATTCATGATATTACAGCTCTCTGAATAATTAAAATACTGAGATGTATACGTGATATCATTTTCATGATGACTGGAATGAAAGCATGTAATTAAACATGGGAACACAATGGCACAGGGATTGTTCATGTCTCACACAAGATGCTGCTGCACCATGTGCGACCTTTGATTGAATAATTTATTGTAGCAGTACTGTCTCTTTCAAACGTACTAACCTCCAATTCCTGTCATTACTTTTCTTTCCCCAAATATCCAATCGCCACACAATCAGCTATGTAATAGACGTTAAGCTATCTGTAAGCTTACAACAACGATTCTTCAAAACGTTTAAGGAACATTGAAATATCTTCATAGTACGTGTTTAATTATTCTATCCTTCTATCCTACCAGTGTCGCGCCAGCCTCAGTAAATATACAGTGCAAGGTAGGAACAATACATGAACTTGCTAGTGCTGCGGAACCGTGTCCTCACATGTTTAATTATTAACAATACAGATTATTTAAATGAAGTTAAAGTTTTATCTGTATAATATAATCAACATATTTTGCTGCATTTCATCTTAAAAATGATATTGTCATATGTAAATACTCGCTTTATAAAGTGGTGCAGGTTGTGCAATATTATAACTGTAGTGCAAGTTTACAGTGGGGTAATTGTTCTTATAAGTACAAACGGTTTTATAAGGAGCAATTGATGGACTGATTGACTGTGTTTAAAGTTCTTGGGATGACACTGTTTCTGAACCGCGAGGTCTGTACAGGAAAGGCTTTGAAATGTTTTGCCGTGGC
Organism: Polypterus senegalus; assembly: GCF_016835505.1. Classification (NCBI taxonomy): domain Eukaryota; kingdom Metazoa; phylum Chordata; class Cladistia; order Polypteriformes; family Polypteridae; genus Polypterus; species Polypterus senegalus. The sequence continues at coordinate 152,473,845 of NC_053157.1, forward strand.
TGAGGCAGCATGTGCTTGATGCTGTATACCGATAATTCTCTTTCCGATCAGCTGCTACTGTGATTCCCCACTCAGATACAGTTATATAAATACTCAGAGTGGTGCAGCGAGAGTAATATGGAAAAAGATGATCCGCTGTGGCAACCCCTAACGGGGGCAGCTGAAAGAAGAAGGTGCAGTGAGAGTAACAACGCTAAAGCAGTTATGGCATTTGGAACACTATGGCTATTCCCTGGATCATTACATTGTTACAGGTTAATTACAATGAAATGCATTACACTAATAAACAATATGCAGTTAATTTCAGTGTATTTATAAAGCCGTGTCAGGAAAAGAAAGAATAACCACACAGGAACAGTAGCACTGCATTGACACAGGGTGTGCAAAACCGAGCAGAGAACTTAAGTACGACAGGGTATGAGGTACCGTCGAAATGTGCATGGCTTTACGCCAAGTGTAGGTTTTATACATCGCGATTTGAACGTGGAAACATTCTTATGCAACATTTCTCTGCATACGCCCCACATCATTGCACCCATCATCTAGTTTTACTGCAGTAGGCTTATTCCTTCTTTCTAAGTATCCGTAATTAAAAGAATGTATTCTATCATTAATTTTTTGGCAACTGAAAAAATTTTCTTGTATATACTTCAAAACCAGTTTTATTTCAAATGGCACAATTCCTTCTAAGACATCATATAAGACATCTGAAAAATTATTAACTGTGTGGAAGTACTGTAGAGTATTTAAGAGACAATCATGTTTCACACCGTACACATTAGATTGTGAAGAATTAAATTTTATAGACTGACAGTGCTCTTCATACATCATTTTAGTACACAAAATTACTTTAGAATCATCTTCGGAGAACACAGTCTGAAAATCTTCTCTATCCATGAGGCAAAAACGACAACAGTTGTTCCCACTAAACGATTCAACAAACCCAAACAATGTGTGAAGACCAAGATTATCTCCTGTAACTTGAAAGATACTTCCACGAATCTGGGCACCCAGTGCTGGAACATCAACTCCCTTACACTCAAGAATTTTGAGGTCGCAAACTAGGGATAGAGAATAAGGATAGAACTGAACCCATAAGTCTTCACATCCTGTGCATGGAAAAGTGCACATAAATGTATGTTTACTAAACTTGAATTATACTTTGGTGGAAAATTCTTCAAAATAAACTCCACCCAATTTATGTATTCCTCTTTTTGAACTTACAGGAGTAGCAGTTTCAGATTCATCATAAAACAGTTGAATTTGTAGTGTTATTTGTTTCTTTCAGAAAAAAAAGAGGATGTCTTTTCCTTCACCTCTACATAACATCATCTTTATGGGTATAAGTTGACTTAAACAGTTCACTAATGTTAGAATTTTTCAAGATTGACTGTAAGGTTTGTAAAATTGCAATAGATGCAAATTTGTCAGTTACAACCACTTGATCATAAGTTCCAGTGGTTTTGTTCCTTCTGGTATCAAATCTCTACTGGACTCAACACTCCACCTTTGAGAAAAGTAAAACTGTCGCTTTGCTTCCAAATTTAACTTTGTAAAGGGGTTATTAATCTCCTGAAAACACTGCTCAACTCCATCTAAACATTCTGGGTGTTGTGTGGACAAATGTCTGAGTATTATGTCTTTAGCTTGACTTTGCAATTCAAATACAACTTCTTCCATTGAACATACAAAATTGTTCACTGTCAATTGACTAATTCCTTAAGTTTGAAGGTGTGCTATAATGGATGTGCACATGTTAACAGTACTGTGGTTTGATACTGCAGAGATTTGATGCTGGAGAGACAGTGGGCAGAGCTAGCACCAAAGTTTCAAAACATCAATATTTCCTACAAAAGCATTTGTTTCCTCATTTAACACAGTCAAATCTTTTAATTTGTGTACCCTTTTTAGATGCTTCCTAAAACCAGAAAATGTACCTGATACATGTAAACAGCCTACTTCACCACATTTATTGTTGCACAAATAACACAGTCCCGCAAAGCACACTGTGCTCCCAGCACCAATCACACCTACACTGGGCTTCTCTCTCAAATATCCTTGGGCTACCTTTCCTGTATCCATGGGAGTTTCGTCCTTCTGGCACTCCCGACTCTCGCTTCCCGATATTAGGGAGGCAGCCCCTTTTATTTCCACCTGTATGTGCTCCAGGTGCTCCGTCTGACAACACTTCCTGGTGTGACAGAAGTGTTTTACCAGGACATAGGCCAAGAATTACTTTGAAATGTTTTACAAGCAAACTTGCATTTAAAATGATATGACTTACAAATAAAACACTTCATCTTTGAATAGTTACGTGCAGTTCTGCATCTATTGCAGAATTCTTGCTCTTAACTCAGACACTTGTGGACTTTCTTTAACTTTAACTATATCTATATTATACACAGTCGTCTGAATAAATGTGTACATGTTGTGCAAACACTCACTGTATGCAGTTCCAAAAACAAAATGTGCTTTAAATAATTCATCAAGGCTCCAAGTGAACAAACTGCCTTACAAGGAATGGCCAAATTGTCCATTATGATATAATATGCATGGATACTGCTTCTTCTGGTACCAACAGCAAGGAGATAGGGCTGGCGTCTTTGGGTTATGGCATCCAGATGCTCTTGGAGGCTGGTTCCAGTCTAAAAGGAGCAAAAAAATTGTTGTATTACTTGAGCTATAAGCAAATACCTGATTATCTGACTCCAAATACGTACAGAAAAAAAAAAAGAATTAGCCTGCAGGACATTTGTAACAACAGCCACAACTCAAGAGGTCTTTGTTTCATAGGGAGTACAAGCAGAGTGGTACATTTTCACAAATTTGCCCAAATTGTCACCTATAAAAGTTCAGGATACTGCAGACTCTTAAACCCCTGCTTTGTCATTTGTTTAAAATGTGTAGTGGCCATGATGTACTTGCCTTTTTGAATATAACAAGATGCTCTGTTGCTTGTGTGGCTGACATTTTTTTTTTTTGGCCTTGTGCTGATGGAGGAAGTAAATGAAGCAACAGCAAAATAGAAGAAAGGTCACTGTCCCAACCTGAAAAACGTAATGTTTCCAAAATGCAAACAAAGTTAAGGATAATCTTGGAAAAAAAAATACCTTCACTTCTGCATCCTATCAAATGCCACTAGGTACTGTGGCTGTAATGCAGCCTTTATATGAGAAGCAAAATACCCTTGCCAAATAAATCTGTTGCATTTTCTTCTGTTGTTGATGCTGCTGCTTAAATCAATTCTAGAAGATCTCTAGATTGTGACAGACCTTTGCTTTGCTGAATAACTTTGTATTTGAATGTGATTGGCCACCACTCTAAAAGCTTTGCTGATGTACTGTCTCCAAAAAGCATGATAAAGTCTTGCTCAATCTGTAGCAAGTACAATTATTTGAAAATTAGACCTAAAAATGTTCAACACCATGCTGATATTTGTTTAAACCATATTTAAATGAAAACTACATCCCAAGCCTTATATCTTTAAACCGAGAGAAAACAGATAGCACATTGCAGCACATATTTTCATCATGGACCATCTCCTGCGATAGCTGAATGTAATCTTCATTTTCTGCTTGGCCCTTTCCTCATCTGAACAATTTTTCATAAAGAATTTGCCTCTTTGCATTGTTCCTCATTGAATACAGGTTGAGAAATGGACAAAGGCTCACTTGTGGATGCTGGGCCTCCTGTGTGCAACTGGTATGTTAATTTTTTTCCCTCACAGGCTACTTTTCTTTGTATGGTCTTGAGACACCAGGCTAAATAACCTGATCCACTTTCTGGGTCATAGTAGTGCTCCTTGGGGGGAAAAAAAGTCCAAGTTAAATAAGTGGTCTTTATAGAAATGCAGGACTCCCTTACAAATCAAATAACTCCCCAGACAAAATTAATAACTTGTGAGGAAGCGTTTTTGATAATTACAAAATGGCCTAAAGGCTATAAAATAAAATTTGAATAATCAATACTTAGCCAATTTTTGAAAAAGGGTTTTTCAAATAACGTAAGGGAGATACAATTCCTCTTGCATACATCTCTCTTGCATGTCTTGGTGGTGTTGTCCTGTAACAGACCCATGTACATTAGCATAAAGAAATAAGTTTACTGCGTACTGTTTAATAATAATCAGAATTGTGAAGTGTTTGTTTTAAATTGATAACCCATCAACGGTAACTTACCCATAAGTCTCTGTCATTTCGGCAGTAAGAATATTGACCATTTGTTGTCTTGTGCTATCCATTAGAGTTTTGGTCCACGTGTATTCCTTGATTACATGATCTCCTCCTGGGCTTTTGTGCAATATGTTCTCAATCAGCTATGGGAGGAAAAAAATTAAGGGCCACACATTTCAGCATATTTCTTAGCAACGATGTTGAATAATGGTTCACCTATTAAATTTGAAACATAATGTACCATATTCCTTTATCACTGGTCACACCTTAGAGTCACTTCATAGAAATGAAGTGCTAGCTTTAAAGGTTTTAACACTTAGAGAAATTTATCATCTTGCATATTACATTTAACAAATACAATACAAAAATATCCAACAAGCATTTAGAATACTGTCAAGTTACTTACATGGCCAGCTTTATGGTCATCAAGCATTCTCTGACGTTTACTTGTACAATACAATTTATTTTTGTATAGCCCAAAAATTCTCTGCAATTGGCAACAGGCCCTTTACTTGTGCCTAAGAAGACAAGGAAAAAACTCACAAATAAAACCCTAGTAGGGAAAAAATGGAAGAAACATCACCCCTTTCCAGGTAGGTTATGACTTGTGTGGTCTCCATGTCATCAGTGTGAGTCACATGTAGACTAATCCACGAAAGAAAAGAATGAGGTGTTTGGAGAAATTGCTATACAGCAGAAGTATGGAGTCACTTACTAGGTAAATAAGTACTATATAAAAAAAATTTATGTGATGGTCCTTTGAAAAAATAATATATTTCAATTCAATTGAAATGGATCTTCAAATAACTAATGTTAATTTTTAAAATAATTTATATTTTAAACAAAATGACCCTTTAAATCTGAGAATTAACATTAACATTTTTTTACTCTATACAATGTTTTGTTTTTAATTTAGTAACGAACAACTCAACCAATAAACTCAGTATGTAACATACAGTCTGTAGTGCTGTACTGCAGTGATGCAGTTAACATCTAAAACATTTTTTGTATTCCTTTCAAACCCCCCCTTCCCCACAGTATATAACCACAACTTCAAATAAATTCGCTATCATTAGCACAGCTTTTTTAAAAATTTACCAAACTCTGCCTCAGGCACCAGTTCTAAAATGCCATAATCTGGATTTTGAAGAACCTCTTCAAATACATTTTCATCAACCTCCGTTCCTGATTTATCATTAACTTTTAGTTTAGTTAGGAGTTCCTCTGGTATATTAAATTTGATGAATGCTGCATAAGGGGGCAATTGGGCAAACATTACCAATTGTATCAAAAACAGTTATGGCAAAATTATTTTATTATAAATAAGGTTATAGAAAAAACTTATCAGAAACAGAATGTATTTTAAACAAAGCAGTAATTAACAAAAACTACCTTGTTTCAGGAAGTCTTTCATCGTCAAATCAATGACTTTTTTGTTCATTTTTGTACTTGACCTTCACCAACATGGTTCTGTAAAAATTCACATTAAAGACATTCTACTCAACTGTACAAAAATGTTTTACCCAATAATTAACAATTCTAAAAAATCTCATTTACATATTTCGGAATAAAATGTGAACAGGCACCCCATTTTAAAATACAAACTGGCTATAAATGTATTTTCTGAGCGCCCTTTCAGTAGCACACTGTCTCAATAACTCCGGGGGGAAAAAAAGTGAACAGTAGTGCATTTAACACTCGGATATTACCTTTAAAATGCATGAAGATGTGAAGGGTGCCTCAGTAACACTCACGTCTTTTTTTTCCTTAAGTAAACTGACCCTTGTTTTCTAATCAACATATAACGCATTTCCCCAGGTGTATGCTGCAGACTGCCCAAAAGATCAACTATCAACTTGACGTATTTACAGTAAAGTGAAAGTCTCAAAGCACTGAACAATAAAAAAAAGTTAATAAATACTGAGAAACAAAATCTAGAACAATGACAATCCACCCACGGGTGACAGCGCTACCCAAATGCTTGTCCGAACAGTTGCGTCCCTAGTTGACGCCTGAGCAGTTCAACAGTTTCTGCTGATCTCAAAGTCAGGGGAGGACTGTTCCATAACCTTTATGCAGGCTCCATGAGACCGCCAAGAAACAACATGGCGACGACCCTATCCAAAACACACCCATTACAGAAAACAAAGCCAGATGAAAACCAATTCACTAGCAAAACCACAACGCTTTAGTCCGACGTCCCCTACGAGGCGGACAAACCGGAGCGTGCATTGAGCAGTAGGTTCGATAGAAACGGTGGGGACTTAGGCTTTCTATTCACGCAGGTCATATCCCACCAGTTCCTTGATAGTAAGTCTAATTTCAAAGAGAGCTACAGATGGCATACCACACACACAGGTGTCATTGTTACGACCAATAAATGTATTTTTGTCATTTGTAATTTACTGAAGGAGTTTTTTTTGTAATTGCACGCTTTTGAAGTAATAACCACATCATTTGTATTCAGTGTGCCTACATTCGAACGGTCTGCCTACCACTCGAGCGGGAAGCTAATCGGAGCGCCAAATAGATGCCCAGACGCGAGTACAGTACAAGTAAATGAAAAGTATTTTATATTACCACCAAAGCTGAACACCGCTATGCAGATGCGATAAAATTAACGTAACATTGACATTATAATTAAAATATCTGCATTTATTAAAAAATATTTTAATCTGTAAAATAACGACACCCAAGCTTGATATTATTGGTGCTCTGATTTAAATAAAATGGCGACTAAAGCGCTGAACTGAGGAAGCACACTTAAGGGATAGTTAAGCAGGAACGCCTAGCATTGTTTGACGCATTTTAACACAGAAAAACTGTTCCACAGTTGTAATATTTAACATGCTTTGTTAATTATTGACATAAGTCTCATTATTTTCCATTATATATAAAACTTATATGATAAGTTCAAGCATTATGGTTTCACACGCAACAAAAAAATTGAATTTAGAAATATAACAATATCTCGAAGTGTTCTTTTTTAGGTTACCGTGTAAATATATGTATAGTAAAACAAATATTTCAACACTTACCTACAAAAAACTGCAAAAGTTTTACCTTTTCCAAGTACAACACGGAACAACTGCAAAGACCCTTGTATCTTTGTTTAGCTGGAAGTTGAAAGACGGGGTGTGGGTTTACACAGTTCTGAGTTATCATTACAGCAGTCCGTTTAACTCTGAATAGTAACACCCACTCTATAGATACTCTAGCAAAAATGGGAAACAAAATAACACCAAAGGTGTCAAAAACAGTCTACACTGTTATTTTAACACTTTGATTTTTACAGTGACTGGACAGCAATACAAAATGTGAATTTATTAACATGTTACTAATATATTAGCTATGTAACAACACAAATAATAAGCAGGCACCCATCTCAGAAAGATTCATTTTTTACTTACTGCTACTTCACAAGATTCACTTTTTTAAGTTACTGCATTCAATGCTCCTGGCTGAGATCTTCCTCAAAAAAAAAAACAAACTTGAAAATAACAATGACACCATGATTTTATGAAACCTATGGCTATAAATAAAACATTGCAAGTAACTGCAAAAACAATATAGATTGTTCACCACTGAAAAGCAATCTGTTAGATATGACTTTGTGCTGTACTTGCATAATACTGGCGCTTGTTTTAATAACAGTACTTAAATCAAAATGGCTTTCCCAAGAGAGGACATGAAATAGAAATAGTCATTTTGGTGACACAGTTACCGGCAAGAGAAGACCTGGGTAATCGATCCTGTTAAATATGCAAGTCCTCAGGTGCCAAATGTGCTGCCATAATACGTTATGTAAAGCATAAACATAAAGTAACTGAACCCACCCACAGATCTGAGTAAGTATAACATAGGAATTGTTTCCTGTTTTGATAAATCAGCCTGGGGTTTCATGGTATGTGAAAGAGAAGAAGTGAAACACAATCTGATTTCTACTTTTCTTCTTGGCATTAGACATTTTCCATAAATCTCTTTATCGGTTACTGCGAATGTGGAGACTCTCTTCAACATTTGAAATGCAAGGACATTTCGTTCAGAGCGTATGGGAAAACAAAATCCACTTTTTTGTAATGTAACCTCATTTCAAAGTTAAACAAAGTAAAGATATAATGAAACCCGGATAGACAGCAGACGTGGGACACATATGCTTAAATATGCATGCTGGTGAGGGCAGCAGTTGAGCCAACCAAATGTTAGTGTGCTGACAACCAGCAGGAGAACTGCAGAAACAGATGAGTGACATGGTGAGAAAAGCGTCTGCAGCTTGGCTTGTGCCCAGCTTTAGGATGACAAGCATGGTGGAAGTAAATTGCCTGCCCTCTGATTCCAAGATACTTATGCAAATTGATAGATACCAGAAGTATTTGTACTGGGCTCTGCTTAAGGGCTTACAACATCTGGGGTTTACAATTGTAATTGTTTTTCCCATAATGTGCTTTTCCCTCTTGTTTGAAAGAAAATCGATAGATTACATTTTCAAAGTCATGAAAAGGCAAGGCTAATTAAAACAACTTTGTTCTTTATACACTATTATATGTGTGTGTGTGTGCTAATGATGACATAATAATCAACAGACATTTAATAAAATTGAATCTTACTAATCATTTATAAGACAGTATAACTAAAGATAATTTTAAAACCTCTGTGATGTATTGTAATCAGGATGTGCACTCCATAGCCAAGCTCAGTCAAATGAGGAGCTGTAATAAACTCAACTCCTCAACTGTTTGTTGTAATTCTTTATAAGAGTCTTAAACAGAGAATGGTAAAGTATCTCAGTAAGACAAAAGAGCCCCATTAAAGAATTTTGTGGGAGAGAATAAAAGGCTGTGGAGCTGAAAAGTATGTTTCTGAAAAGATTGCACTTGCAAGTTGCAGTCATTCATCGCTACACTTGGCCTTGATAGCTAAGACAGACCGAATTATAGAAAAGGACTGTTCTGTGATGATATAAAAATGATATTTTTTTTGTTACTTACCCCCTTATGTTTTGAAGTGATGGAAATGTATCATTCTTCAGTGTTTGTCCTTACGTTTTATTCTATTGTACTGTAATAAGTTATACATCTAATAGGTTACAGTTTTTACGTATATTAAAAAAAAACATTTTTCAGAGAAAAAGATTTTGTCCAAAGTCGTTCAAACAGTACCACTCACCATTTCGCTCTGTGTTCTCATAGGCATTGATAAAGTAGATGCAGCAGAATTCTTTCATCTTAAGGGGAAATCACATACTAGAGGGCACCAATTCAAATTAAGGGGAACTGCATTTAGTACTGAAGCCAGGAAATTTGTCTTCATGCAAATGTGATGGTGCAGGTCAACTCTGTGCTTCCAATTCTGTTTTGGGAGCCTCTTTAACCCGACACCGTTGATAACATAACTGGATGAGCTGGCGGATGAGGACACAGCATGAAGCAAGGGGTAGGTGCGTAAGTGCAAAAATAGAGGTGCTAGGTGGGTAAATCTGGAAGAAACTACTGAGACATGTCATTGAAACAGAAACACTGATATACTTTAAGAAGAATCTGAATGAGATATTTGGACAGCTTAGCTATTAGCTCAACAAATTAGCTAGATGGATTGAATGGTTTCCTCTTGTTTGTCAAAATTTTTGTGTTCTAAATTTCTGAGCTCACGTTTTCATGGAGAATGAAGATAAAAAAAAAAAATTATGCTAGAACTCATGATGATTGCCAGTAAATTTTATTGAAAATGTCTGTGATAAAAAAAGAAAGTCTCACGTTATTAATGTTGCTTAATTTATATGTCAGTTAACCAGTCAAATGCTCACAATGTCATAAAATGCATACATTTCTTGATAATATTTAGTATAATTAAATTGTTCCAGTATATTCAGTTTAGGATATAATCAGGAAATGCATTCACATGGACTTTTGAATTGAAGATCTGCCTCTACCTTTCATTCATTGATAATCTGCCCTTTCTCTCATTCAGTGGTCAAGTGTCCTGTCTTCAATTACAATACTGCTAACTTTTGGATTTGTCAAGAATGAAATAATATTAACAATCAATGCTAAGATTTTCTAAGAGTACACATGAAAACATCTCAATTTTGTAAATGTTTGTTTAAAAATCTGATGCAAACGTCTCCGCATCTGTTTTTTCCATAGACTCCAGATTTTCTCCTACATCCACAGTACATGCAGTTTAGGTTGATTAGTAATAGATTGCCCATGAATTAGTATTGATATGTGTATGACTGTAGCCTGTCCAGGGTTTTCAATTAAGTTCAATCTATTCTTGTAAGGTACTTTTCACTGAGTACACGCTACAAGCATATATATATATATATATATATATATATATATATATATATATATATATATATATTTAAATATATATATATATAGATAGATAGATATATATAGATATAGATATATATGTACTGTATATATATAACCTGCTAAAAAAATTAAAGGAACACTTTGAAAACACATCAGATCTCAATGGGAAAAAGAAATCCTCCTGGATATCTATACTGATATAGACTGGGTAATGTGTTAGGAACGAAAGGATGCCACATCGTTTGATGGAAATGAAAATGATCAACCTACAGAGCCCTGAATTCAAAGACACCCCAAAAATCAAAGTGAAAAAATTATGTGGCAGGCTAGTCCATTTTGCCAAAATTTAATTGCAGCAACTCAAAATTGTACGCAGTAGTTTGTATGGCCCCTGTGTTCTTGTATACATGCCTGACAACATCGGTGCATGCTTCTAATGAGATGACAGATGGTGTTGTGGGGGATCTCCTCCCAGATCTGGACCAGGGCATCACTGAGCTCCTGGACAGTCTGAGGTGCAACCTGGTGGCATTGGATGGACCAAAACATAATGTCCCAAAGGTGTTCTATTGGATTTAGGTCAGGAAAGTGTGGAGGCCAGTCAATGGTATCAATTCCTTCATCCTCCAGGAACTGCCTGCATACTCTCACCACATGAGGCCAGGAATTGTCGTGCACCAGGAGCCACTGTACCAGCATAGGGTCTGACAATGGGTCCAAGGATTTCATCCTGATACCTAATGGCAGCCAAGGTGCCTTTGTCAAGCCTGTAGCGGTCTGTGTGACCCTCCATGGATATGCCTCCCCAGACAATCATTAACCCACTACCAAAGTGCTCATGCTGAATGATGTTACAGCCAGCATAATGTTCTCCATGGCTTCTCCAGACCCTTTCACTTCTGTCACGTGCTCAGGGTGAACCTTCTCTCATCTGTGAAAAGCACAGGGCACCTATGGTGCCTCTGCCAATTTTGGTATTCTATGGCGAATGCCAATCGAGCTGCATGCTGCTGGGCAGTGAGCTCAGGGCCCATTAGAGGACATGGGGCCCTTGGGTCACCCTCATGAAGTCTTTCTGGTTGTTTGGTCAGAGACATTCACACCAGTGGCCTGTTGGAGGTCATTTTGTAGGGCTCTGACAGTGCTCATGCTGTTCTGCTTTTCCCAAAGGAGCAGATACCGGTCCTGCTAATGAGTTAAGAACCTTCTATGGCCCTGTCTAGCTCTTCTACAGTAACTGCTTGTCTCCTGGAGAACTTGAGACTGTCCTAGAAGACACAGCAAACCTTCTGGCAATGGTATATATTGATGTGCCATTCTGGAGAAGTTGGACTACCTGTGCAACTTCTGTAGGGTCCAGGTATCACCTCATGGTACCAGTAGTGACACTGACTGTAGCCAAATGTGAAACTAGTGAAAAACAGTCAGAAAAGATGAGGAGGGATAAATGTCAGTGGCCTCCACCTGTTAAACCATTCCTGTTTTGGGGGTCCATCTCATTGTTGCCCCTCTAGTGCACCTGTTGTTAATTTCATTAACACCAAAGCAGCTGAAACTGATTAACAACCTCCTCTTCTACTTAACTGACCAGATCAGTATCCCAGAAATTTCATTGACTTGATGCTATACTCTGATTAAAAAATGTGCCTTTAATTCTTTTGAGCAGTATATATACAGTATATAAAGCTATAAGATGTCCCTCCACCGGGTATCTGTGCCCCTGCCCAGATGTAATGTTGTCCAGTGTCCACAAGAGTATGGGAAAGTTTGATGAACAAAGGCAAGTGACTGGTGTATGATAGGAAACTGTGCAGTGTACATCCATGTGTTTCTGCATCTTTTCATTTGGCATCCACAACAGGGCTGGTACGTCTGATGAAGAAAGGCAACAAGCAGCACCCAGAATGAGATATAAGGCACTTCTAGTGAACAGCGGTTTGTAAATGCATGACATGATCAAAGCAGGCACAATTACCATTGTACCATTAAACCCATTTTAATAAACTAGCTTGTAATATAATTACAGTATTATGTATGTAAACCTTTCAACATTTACATTCAAAAACACATGTAAATGATTACACATAACAAAATAATGACAACATTAAGTCCCATTACAGCTAGCCAAATGATAAAGAAGGAATATAGAGGAAAACAAAAACTCCAGGTGGCAGCATTCCTTTACAATATAAAGTTCTGGGGGATACATGGTCAGTTATAATAGGCAAAATCAAAGTTGTGATGACCTGATAAAAGCTGGCCACCCTTGTACATTTTATGATATTGTAACAGAGCTGACAAGTTGAAAAAGCCTGAGGATGATAGCAGCAGCAGTATGAGCTGGCATTCCATCCAATGAGCACCTTCAATGCCGACTACACAGTATCCTAGAAATATTGGGCGAGCCTGCCACTGTAACATGATCACTCTGTTAGTGTGGCTAAAACAAACAGCTCTTTGAAAGATAGCGAGTGATGCTGCACAGTGCAGTGGGGGCTGAGTGAGACAGAGAGAGAAACGCTCCACCAGCTGTATTTAGAAATAGTATGTGCTCAGGAGTGTCCTATTAGCTCAGATATTGCAGGTTTGCAGCTGGAAACTGGCAGTTACAACAGTGCAAATCTGCAAACTGAGGTAGCTCATGGTGTGAGTGTACGGCAATACTGCAAGCTACCTAAAAAGAGCATACAATCAGGGTGAATCTATTGGGTTACTGCTGGCAAGCACCATGCAGCTGTACATTGGTGTCAGAAGTGAGCCAAACAGAATGTATATAGTTCAACTCTGTAATGCACCAAATGCCATGGAAACCCAAAATGTATTTGCTAAGTTCTTCTGAAGAGTTGCTGGAGTCCTGAGGCTGATATCTAAGATCTGGAGAACTGGTTTCAGTCTCAATACACAAAGGAAGATAGCTCAAAGACTGCTACCTACAGTATGTAGCTCCACACTTAGAAATCCTGGTTTTGCAGCCTCCAGAGTTTCAAAAAGCTTCATTTTTGGATTGGCTCATGTAACTGGAAAATTTGTGGCAGATTGTGTTGCCACTGACCCCAAATGAGCAGTGTCAGCCCAGGCTTTCAATGACACCACAAAGAGAAAGGAAGAAGAATGAGTCTCAAACCTGAAATCTGGGACATTGAAGGTGATTGCAGTATCCGTTCAGGAAGGAAGGCAGCCACACAGAAGTACAAGTTTAACATCCCAACAGCACCACATAATAACATAGTGCTAGCCACATGACCACAGCAGAAATGAGTGTGTGCCTTCGGAAAAGGGTGTATGAAGTGGTCACTGTGAATGGCCAACACTGGCACTGGTAATGGAACTGACAAGTTGCATAAGACTGGGATGAGTCACAAAACTGATTGAGCTGGCATTCCATCATTCAAATGAGCAACTTGCAGGGGACCTTAAAAAAAGTGTGAGCCTGCCACAGTTACTAAGCCAAGTTATCTAAAAGAGCATAACATTAGCATCAATTAATTATTTCAGGACTAGTAAGCAAGACAAAGCACTGTAATATCATAAACAGAACTAAAATGCACAACAGTACAAACTGAAGTGAAATGAGAAGGTTTGGTGTTGTGCCAGTGTACCAATGAATCAAAGATTCCCATCACTCTGTGTAATTTTCTGATCAGGCTATACTAGACTAAAGTAGTGAGTCCTCACCCTGGATTTAAATGCTTAGACTGATGGGTTTGGCAGATTAGGTTTATTATTGTTCTTTGCCCGGTGATGTTGGGACTCTGACCGCCCACAATCTTGATTGGAATATACAGGTTAATAAAAAGAATGAAAGTAGTTCTTTTATATGTGCCATTCAGAAATATGTTCTTCTTTCGGTGACTAGGCTTAAATAGTTAAAATTATATGTCAATATAATTATATTTTAATGTGTAAAATTTTAGGCTGGCAGAATGACTTTGCCAATTTGCATCTTATATGAAAGGTTTCAAATAAAAATTCAAAGCCAGGTTAAGACTGTAATGTTTTTTTCTCTAATTCCAGGTGCAAGATATAATCATGTGCTTGACTAAGCGGGTACCTGATGTGATCATTGTGGACATCCCTTACCATCATAGCCAGATTATATGAAAGAGACAGAAAAAGATAGTTTATTTTTAAAAGTACCAAAAAGCTCTACAGAAAAACGGTGGAACGAAAAGTAAATTGCAGTCAGAGTTCTCCACATATTTCAGCTTTCCAGCCCTCTAACATGAGGCATGGGTAAACCATAAGAGAAAAAGTGAGGATGCCTCAAAATATACCATTCTCTCTTTTCACGAATGATGGAAGTAGGATCAGTTTGGACACTGGAAGTACCTTTGAAGTTTCCCAGGTCAAAGTGGTAACCAGGAAGGAAAGGACTGCTTCATTCATTCAGTTGACTGCAAGCCATGATGAAAAGAGACTGAAAAGGCAAGGCCTCAGTTTATGTCTGTAGTGATTATGGAATGTAATGGCATAGCTGACTAGCCTTGTGGATTCAGAAAAGTTGCATTATAAAGAAGGTTAAGGATACTGAAATAAACAGAGGCAGCTAGTAACCTAAATGAGAGAACAAAGACATATGCTGAAAGATTTAATACCAAAACCAAGCAAACATTTGAGCAATGCCATCTATAGGAATTGCTGATAAATAAAAGATGGATCACTGTTGTGATGTGAGATTTTGCATATAACTTGAGAAATATTTTGTATGTCTTTATTTGTAACTTAGGCAAAGCAACGTAATTTAGTGTTTACCCCTCCCCCCCTTAAGAATGGGTCTCTTTGAATTCTACGACAGAGATGGGGGGGATGTGTCTTAAACCATTTTGGAAAGTATTTCTCTGCTAAAGTCTCTCAACCCCCGCAAGGAAGCCAGGTTACCTTAACATATGGTCTTTGGGAGGGTTGGCAGGTGTTAAGATGTTCTATTCCCCCATTGGCTGTTTGAAATTGGCTTGTCTCAGAGGCCTTTAAGTACCATGATGTCCTATTGGCTCTAGGGGTTGGACAGAGAATCTATAAATCTGCTTGCTTAATCACATTCTCTCTCTTACTAACATCTGAAAGAAGTATCTCTTACTAACCTCTGATTATGAAGACAACAGAATGAAGAGCACAGCTTCAGCCATATTGAGACAGGCTTGTGGCCTGTTCTGAAGAAAGCTGAGCACCAATGATGCCTTAACTAGAGACATTAAGTAACAGACAAGTCTGTGTGCCACCTGAAACTACACATCACTATTTAATCAGGTTGTATGTTTGCCAATATTCAAATGTACTTTGCATATTGTTATTATTTATGAATATTATCAATAATACATTCTTTAAACTGTAACTTAACTCCTGTTTGTTTTTTTACTACATCTAATTGCCTGAGGTTATAGATGTAGGAGGGAAGGTTGGGAGAATTTATATACAATAATACCTTACAAACAGTGGTAAATCTGTGGGATTAGGCATTCTGACAAAGGCTACATCTTAGTAATACAAAGGGGAAAGTAGAGCAATATATTACTCTACCAAGACAAAACAATCACTAAAAGACATTGTTGTGAAAACAGTAGACTTTCATAGAATTGATGAATATTTTCATATGAACAAACCAATTAAGCTATTTAGTAAAATATTAAAAATGTATAACAAGTACAATTTAGCATAATTCAGCATAAATTGAGGGGCAAGGGAAGACTTGTATTTTGTGAAGAAATGCTGTAGCTAGACAGAGAGAAGCAGTTTGACAAGAGATCAGCCTCCCAGTTGCAAGCCAAGATCTGAAGCAGAGACAAGGAGCCACCTCCTGTATTTAGATGTTTGCCTCGCTTTGGCCTCCTGTATATTCATTGTGAGGTATCCTAAAATATTTAACTGCTCCTGTTAATTGACTATAAAGCTTTGATAGGGTTTTTGAGAACTGTAAAACTTAATAGTGTTCATCAAATTGAAAAAGACCAAAGATATAAGGTCTTATCTGTCATTATGCCATTGTCTTCAGTATGAGACAGTGAGAGGGGCACTCATTAAAAACAGCGATATATTTTAAGGAGTCTGTGAAATACAACTGTGCACATGCTTACAGGGTAAAGGTGAAGTCACCTTGGTGTGTGCTGGAGGGACCATCAGATTAGTTGTTATCCCTGGTAGGTGGGCTTGCAGCTGTTACTGGAAACTGAGAAGGAAAATCATTGCTGTGATATTTATCACAAAATTTAAAAGATGGTAATTTAGACCGAAATAGCAACTGACTAAAGAAATGGGTAAAATACAGCCTGAGACTGCTCAAAAGGCATTTTAATCGTAAAATGCATATCAAACTATGTTAACTAGGGCATGAGATCAAAAACTAGAACACTACTTTATTGATACTTGGATATTGAACTTGGTACTATTGTTTAATAGTGCTTCTTTCTGATAACTGGGGAAATGTCTAGGTCTCTGAGGTCTCTGGATAAGGACTTCAAACGTGGTATAACTTCTGGTTCTTATTGATTACTAGCTGTATTATCCGGCTTTGCCCAGGAAATTTCCTAAGAGAATGGACCTTACTTATAGTAGTGGTGGTTAATCAGATTTATCAGAAGTCCT
Source organism: Polypterus senegalus (assembly GCF_016835505.1). Lineage (NCBI taxonomy): Eukaryota > Metazoa > Chordata > Cladistia > Polypteriformes > Polypteridae > Polypterus > Polypterus senegalus. The sequence goes on from NC_053157.1 coordinate 152,490,913, forward strand.
ATATACCTAAGACAACACGGTGACACAGTGGAAGGGCTGCTGATTTGCACTAAGGAGACCAGGGTTTGCATCCCAGGTCCTCCCTGCATGGAGTTTGTATGTTCTCCTTATGTCTGCATGGCTTTCCTCCCACTGTTCAAAGATATGCAGGTTAATTGCATTGGTGTGACCCTGTTCAGAAATAAGCAAGTAAGAAAATGACTGACTGGCTATGTACATAAGTACTTTTCTGTATACAATATTTCTTATAGGGCGGCACGGTGGTGCAGTGGTAGCGCTGCTGCCTCGCAGTTAGGAGACCTGGGTTCGCTTCCTGTGTCCACCCTTCGTTGAGTTTGCATGTTCTCCCCGTGTCTGCGTGGGTTTCCACTGGGCGCTCCGGTTTCCTCCCACAGTCCAAAGACATGCAGTTAGGTGGATTGGAGAGTGTGTGTGTGAGTGTGTTTGTGTGTGTCCTGTGGTGGGTTGGCACCCTGCCTGGGATTGGTTCCTGCTTTGTGCCCTGTGTTGGCTGGGATTGGCTCCAGCAGACCCTCGTGACCCTGTGTTCAGATTCAGTGGGATGGATGGAATATTTCTTATGTTTTACTGGTGCTCTTTACTTTTGATATTGCTATATACAATTGCCATGTGCTGGAGATCAATTGACTGAATTTTGTTTTAGGTGATGGTCATTGGAAAACGTAATTTTACAGAAAACTGTATTTTTAAAATTGAAACAGGTAATTAGTAGGAACAACTGATAGTTTGAATATAAATATAATTTCATCCCATAGCACATCCCGTAAAAATGGTAACTTCAATTATATTAGAATGTAAACGTTTGATCAGTAGTCTTGTACCACTGCATAGTTTTGGAGGGTTTACATAAAAGATAATATTCACTGAATCATGCTTTACTTTAACTTATTGCATACAACATTGCCATTTACAGGCTGCACATTTATGAGGCCCAAGGAATGACATGGAACATTTTAAGCATTGTACAGATTGTGCAGTAAAGAACGGGTGAAAAGAAATACTATGATGAACTATGCACAACGTCCACCTCTGTATTTTCTGTCATTGGGGTACCCCTTTACTGAGATAAGCAACTGTTTAATCTTACCGTCACTCCAGGCTTGTGTTGTATCCAGGACTTAAAGTGTGTTGATACACTGTACCACCATTTCCCTGCTTCCCCGGTAACACAATAGTTCTCTGCAATATTGCATGTGTTTAACCTCCATGAGCCTGTCCCCCCAACCCCATTACTCAAAATACATGTACTGTACATACTGTACTTCAAATTTGTATGAATTTTATACCACAAGGCGTAAGAAGAAGCTGACAGAATAGGAGATACTGCATGTAACCAATGATACAACTTGCTAAACACATCTTCTCTGATCTTCACCAAACTTTCTTTGTCCCCCTTCACTTATGGTAGCAACATTCATTTGTATAAATTGCTCTCTGTGTAATTACACCTTGAATCTGGTCAATGGCGCTATTCTGTTTGCAGTTTTTGTTTGCATGAACTGCAAGCACCATTTCACTGTGCTGAAAAAGTACGTTGTGGGAAGAATAGCTCACTCGCTACAACATTATTACCAAGAAATATCGACAAATAAAAAAAACATTTAATGGCTAATTTTCTTTTTTTTATAATGTCACCAAGTTTCAGTTATATCAATCAAAGTGTTTTTGATATTTTGGGAATATAGCTTTTCTGTCGGGGTTACCCATAAATACTGATACAGTATACTTAAAAATTGTTTCTTGACATATACCTACTGCCCTAGATGTACCTTCCTACCAAATTTCTGCTTTTTAAGTAAATTGGAAATAGTGTTTTTGTTGATGGGTGAGTTAGTCAGTCAGTCAACTCATTATCTGTCTACTATATAATAAAATGCTGGGGTCTGTGTTTCCAGTTCCTCAGAGCAGTCTGATTAATACGTTTGGCTTGGGTGTGATTGGTCAGTTCGACTTTGGTGATGCAAAGAAAGAGGAAGTGAGAGTGTGAGATGCATGTGGAAGAGTAAAGGCATAATAGCGATGCAGAGAGACTCAAGTATAAAAACAGACTGGATGTGAGAATAAGTATGAGATACAATCTTAACAGGAACATGCTGAAGAGAGACCACCAGTGACACATAAGAGAATAGGGGGAAAGGTGCTGAAGGTACATGTAGGGCAAGAGATAGTAAATATGTTTTAATTACTCTATTACCTGGTGTAAGTGTATGTGTGTGTGTATATATATATATATAGCAGTTAATGCTCAGTCCTTTTCTCTCTTTTCTTTTCTCTTTCTTTCTTTTCATCTGCCTCCACTCCTCTCCCGCAAGCTCCCGCTGCCCTCCACCTCCCAACTCTGGTTCCAAAATGGTGGGGACTGGCCCCTTTTTATAGAGCACACAGAAAAACTCCAGGTACCCAACAAGCTTCTTCTGGCCAAATGGTAGTGGAAGTGTGGCCAAATAAGGCTCTGGAAATGTCCATGTGCACCCTGGTGGTGGCCACGGTCCCCAACAGGGTTGAGCTCCCATGCTCATGGCCCTGCTGGAAACCAAGGTGGCTGCCCTCTGTTGGAACAGGGGAGAAACAGTGCTTAAAATACTCTTTTCCCTGGTCCTTCCACACTCAGGGCATCCAGATAAGGACTCTGGCCACCCACAAATATATATATAGAGATGCACTACATGGAAAGGATGTCAGATATGTTTAAAGGGTTTATATGAAGAGAAACCATGTGCTCAGAGCCCTTGCCCAAATCCATGAATTGGCAGATGAATACATAATAACAATTACATTTCTATGGTGCTTTTCTAACATAATCAACGTACTGACACATGCATTTATACGGATTATTACCAATTATAAAAGAACATACTACATTTCCTCATTTTCTTTCACAGCTTACTTTCTTGGTGTGTTCTTCAGGGTCTCTGTTGTAACATATTTGGATTCATTTCATGCCTCTTGCCCCTGGGTTTGATTAACTGGTTCTGATACTGGCTGGATGGATCGATACAATTAACTAATCAAGAAAAATTACATTTTTCTTAAACAAAAAATGCCAGTCACTTTATGTTCACAGTACGTTATGTAACTAAGTACTTCCCTGAAAAAAATTACTTTGTTTATATCAAAATTTAATAGGTGTGGTGGGGATCTGATTTTTACTGTTCCTAAATATCTCAGGTTTATACAGCTTTCTTTGTCTTCTGCTACAATATTTCAATCTTTTGTACCTGTATCTTATAAGTTTAACAGCATATTGCTCTTTATTTAACTGGAAGTTAGGGTCTTTCAGTTATATATATTTGCTCACTATACCGTAAGGAGTAGTAAAATGTGTTGAAGCAATTTTTGGTGTAAAGGCAAATATTGATTTATGCTGGATAGTGTAATGGATGTGCTATATAAGATGACATTTATCTAGTCATGACATGACTAATATTACATAACATATAATTCTCAGAACTGCTTGATCTATTTTATGGATCCCTTTGAGCTGGAGCCTAACCTAGCAAAACATTGTGCATAAGGCTGGACAAAGTGCTAGTCCATCACAGGGTACATTATTAAGCTTTAAAATTTCCATTGGTAAGCCAACAAAAGAGCCTCCAAGAAGACAATTTCTAAAACAAAAAATCAAGGGTACTCATTTTAACCAGTCTCATCCTTTCCCAGAGGTTAATTCTTCTTCTCTTTCCGGCTGCTCCTGTCAGGGGTTAGATAGATAGATAGATAGATAGATAGATAGATAGATAGATAGATAGATAGATAGATAGATAGATAGATAGATAGATACTTTATTAATCCCAAGGGGAAATTCACAAAGGGAAAATTCACACAAATTCAAACCAATTGCCACAGCAGATCATCTTATTCCGTATCTTCTTGTCCTCTGCATCTTGCTCTGTTACAGCCATCACCAGAGGTTAATAAATGTTAATATTCCCAGTATCTAGCCTTCTCTATATTTTGTAAGGAAAGATTACAGTATATAAACCTTTATTATGACTACTGTATTTTTCTTTTTTTGGCAAGAGGCATTTTTCAGAAATAATCCGTCATTAACTGGTACAAAGATGCCTTCTGCTCATGTAGTCTGAGTATAAGCAAACATCTGGATATGAGTCTGAAATGAAGCCAGCAACGCCTTCTCTGGATCTAATTCCTGTTTTCCTTAAAATGTCCTGCTGCACAATTGTTCCACTTATAAAAGCAATATTAACTGCTTGTACTTTTACTAACAATGGCAATTTGAGGTCTTATCATTCCTCATTCATATGAATAATGTTTGTGGTATTAAATTAAACCGTTTTGACATATTATTGTCTAAAATGATCAATTTTGATTTGCTTTTACTAATTTCTTTCTGATTGCATATTGGTGAATTGATTGTTTGTTTTCTTTACTCCTTGAAGCTCACTGTTTTATACAGGGATTACCTTTTCTTTTCAGAGAATAGATATATGTGTTTAGCGTCCAACCCTGAGAGGTCTTTAAAAATTAAGGATATGACATTGAAAGACACTGGGAAGTCCTGGCCCTGGGCTTTTGAAGTCATCTTTTGCCAACTCAAGGAAACCAAGGCTTTTTTGCTGTCATTGGCAAAGGACCCAATTGCTTAAATTTCTTGCAGCTCCCTATAGTTAAGGTGGGAGAAAACTGTTTAGAAGAAATTATTAATTGTTACAGAGTTGTTTATACTTAGATGTAATTTGGCTAAACACTTGTTTTTCCAAAAATGTATATCTGACAGATGTAGTTGAAGTTAACTGGTTCACCCTTTTTTGTCATTATCAGCCTACTTTAGGTCAGGGTGGCCTGTCCAAAGTGATGCAATCTCTGGACATGCTTTTGACAGGAAATTTGCAAAGACAAACATCACATATACAGTACACTTACCATTCTGAAGCAGCCATTATAGTCAATTGTGCATACAGTTACTTTACTTCCAATACAAAATAAGAAGTTCTTGCTTCACTCCTAGATATAACTGAATATAGAATAATATAAAATCATTACTCTGGTCAGAATAGTTGGCTAGTTTGCATGAGTGATGCTATACACTGACATGTGTAACATAAGCTTGGTGGTTACAGATGTGAGAAGGGAGAGGAGTCAGAAAAGATATAATTGGGAGAAATTGTATGGGGCCATTGTAGACTAGTTTCACAGAGCTAGACGTGTAATACTGAATAAACACTTGAAGACAACCACAGGTAAATTTGACTTAAACATGATTAGGAACAATTAGATGGTTCAATTAGTTTGACATTTCTAAACCAATCCAAAGCCTTACGATGTGGAGCTCAAAGTAGAGGCTGTGACTTAAAACAGTTTCCTAAAAAACTCTTGTTAAACATATAAATATACAGTATGCCATGTTTGCGGAGAACACATTACATGTGTTAAAAATAAACATAATCTGTAGCAGGGGAAGAACATTCAGTAAACATAGATTATAGACATTTGGAGACATCACTAGGCTACTGGCAAAATTAAATTATGTGTTGCGGCCAGGTGTATGTGTTCTCCATTGCTTTCAGTTATGACCATACAGTTACAAAGTTAACGTGGGGCTCAAAGAAATGGTAGCTATATCCACAAAAAGATGAACTATAAAATGTACATTCAAAATAAACTGTGTGTCCTTCCACCCAATTGAAAAAGGTGAAAAGAACTGCCACTGAGTGAGTTGGTAAAGAACTCATTCAGGAGGTGTAATTTTCTGGCTAAGTACATCCATAACAGTAAATGTGCCCAACTACACTGACACAGCTCCAGCAGAATCATGGACAAGGCTGTATAGCACCCAGAATCTCACTGCACGTCTAAATGAATAACTAAAATATGTTTAACATATATATTAATATGTCTAATTGAAAATGCCAAATGTGTCGTACCTGAATATAGTGACAGTGTTTTAACACATAGTACAGATAGTTAGGTCCCAGTGCTTCTATAAGTGGTATATGCTGTTTCGTTATGCCATGGAGTGATGCAATAGTTAAAATAAATGGAAGATATATAAATTAATGATTAAGCTTCAGTTACTGAACTCTTGAATTGACAACAGCAATTCTACATTTCTGTTTTCCTTCAGTGTTGTTTTTTTCAGTTTATTTTTCTCTATTTGTGTCATTACATAATTGTTTTATTTATTTGTTTAATACATGAGGAGAAATGTGGCACCACAACCCTGAATGCTTGAAGTGCATGGACTGGAGGAACCCTATGGTTTCAGTGGTGGATTTTGCTTCTATTCATTAGAAACCTTTTAATGAGTGGTTCTCAGTCATGTATTTTCAACCTGAGAATCACATCTGGACCCACAGGACTATATACGTATTATTATTATATATTATATACTATATATTATACTGACTACAGTACATTAAACATTGTACTATATACACGATACGTTATAGTTCATTATAGAGACAACAGTTCTTTAAAGAATGGTTGTGCTGTAGCAAGGAAAGCTGTATTGTGTCTTGTCTTAGGATAAGGAAACAACATGTATTGCTGATATATTTTGTAAGCCACAGACTCTCAAAATTTTATATTATCTGGCAGTGGTGGCTGGTGAAAAACATCTGTGTGGGGCACAGTTTTTGTATAGGACAAACTGAAGCAGCACTTATCTATAATATAGTGCCCTTCAAATCTATCTATCTGCTATCGTGGTCAATGCACATCTTGGCCTGTCCAGATCCAGACCCATAGGAGTAATCCATGCTAAAATGTAATACCCTTTCCACCATGCTGCCCAATCTGATGTCAGCTGTCCCATTTCTACAGTGCTCTAAAACTTCAGTCCATGATATCCACAGTCCCCTAATTCTTCCCATAACTTTCTCTGTAAATGTGGAAAGGAACAGGTGCACCCACCACCCAAATTTTATACTACACTTTTCTCTAAATTGCCCAGACTTCTGTCAACTTGACCAGTTCCCCATTCTGTCAAAACCCACATCATAATGTCTGCACTTCCACCTCCGTAATCTTCCATCTGTTCTATAACACATCCATAACATAAAGTCCAATACAAATCTTATTCTGCCTAACAGAGTGCACAGTCCTTAGCCATTTCCACTGTACTCCATAAATCCACCTCACACAATCACTAGTCCTCTGATTTTTCTCAAGTTTTGCATCCCAGTGTATCATTTACCGCACCTATACAGTCATTCCCACCCTAATTTAATTCTACATTTGCTGCCAGTCTGCCTAGTCCTATGCAGGATCACCAGACTAACCTCACCTGGGCACAAATTCACTTTGTAAAATCCACATCTTAAAACAGAACTTGCCCCCTAACCTGTCTTGTGCTACACCCACAGGACAAGTCCAACCTAAATTTCATTCTGCCTTACTATCATATTATAATATCATACTATATATTTCCTTGAACATAAATTTTGCCCTCCTTTCCTTCAGGCCCAAAACCTTCTTAATTACTAAGCCTGCCAAAATATTTTGCCCCATGCTATCATCAAGATCAGTGTTTACCCAACCTTTTATCTTTGGTGGCATACTTTTTGTAACCAAACACCACTATCTTACTAACCACAAACACATTGTATCTCATACATGTGCTCTGCTGCCTATTGGGGTAGGACTGCTGGAAAAGCTGGTAAAAAAGCAGCTCAGAGATCAGCGTTCACAGACACCACACTTAGTGAGCAATTTGCTGGCATTTCCTAGCTGCTTCATCCCTTTGCCTGCCCATCTCTGTCTCAGAGGCAAGTCATATGCTCACTGGTCCTGTGAGAGTCGCTGGTGACCACACACCCAGGCAGATGAATTCTAGCAGCTTGGAGATGCGTCTGAAATGCTTTCTTGCTCAAAGTGCTGTCTTGCAACATAGCAACCATGGAGCTGCTTTTCTGCCAGCCTGTTCAGGTAATGCTGTCCTCCTCCGACAGGTTTCAATCACCCAAGGAGGTTGTTCCTTTCAAGTTCAATCTCAGGTGCACTACACTATTATTTCCATGGTACACCTGGGGAGCTCTAACAGTGCACCACTGTGCCACAGCACACTGGTTGAAAAACACTGCTCTAGATGACTGTGACTACTTTAATGCCATTTGCATTTTTCAGAAAGATGTTTTAAGTCTCGTACCTCATCATTGTCCACAACACTTTGAAACAGCAAACAGGGAAAGCAAAAAAGGCATTACTTACATCACATCAGCTTACCCAATTCTCATAACAAGAGCAGGAAAAAGTCATGGTATAATTTCGGCATTGATCACTTGCCAGCTGCTGAAGTCAAGTCAACCCAGTCCAAGCTCCTTTATCTTCTTTTTTTTTCCTAAGTGAATGGTTTGTGAAGGGGTGTTTCATTAATAAATAATCAAATTTTCTTTGATTTCGAAAATTCCACTTGAAGATGCCATCACCCTAAAGTCGTGCTTACTCATTTTTAGTTATATTAATAGTGGAAGTGAACTGTGAACCATTGACGTGAACATGAAACAGTACGCTGAAGATTGTCCAATCACATTAGATTACAAAAACCTAAAACAGTACTAACTCACTGTCAATAAATGGGGAATAGCCCCAACAATCTGAAAGCAGCCAAATAAAGGGCAGCCTCAGGTCAACTGTTTGCCAAACGATCAAGGACTTACTGTACATACATTCTCATTTGGCTGGCGGCCTTCAATTGGGAAATATAAATATTCACACAAAAATTAAACAATTATAAGTCAGAACCAATTTTAATGGATGTTGATATTCACGGACAACAGGCACATTGTGCAAATAAACAAATTTATTTCATGATTATTTCACATGACCTAATTAATTTAAGTAGAGTTTTTAAAATATTATTTGGAGGGTGGCACCTTGGTACCACACATTACAAACTGCCACTGTCTATCTGGTCCATAAAACTAATACAAACCCAGTGCTGCAAAGCAGAGCTTGATCTTGGATCACGATTAATGTTAGTTGTAGTCACAGAGCATGTTCTTGGAATTTAGCAAGCTTAATAATCAAAACAAATGCTTCGCTATAGCAGACTACTGTCGCACATTTTATTTTTATGAGCTATCTCTAGGCCAGGAGTTCTCCAACTTTTTCCTTGTCATGCCAACTAAATTGCTTGATTCTAAACAATAGCAGTGATAGCACTTCTTGATCATTAGCTAACTATGTGCACTTGTTTGTCACCCGAGGCTAGATTATTTCAATTTTTGTTTTTGATGAGGGCTAAATGCCTTTTCGTTATGCCCTGACAAGTAAAGCTTGTAAGACTGTACTTTGTTTTTCACAATTTTATAGGTGCTAATAAATTATAATGTACATATACAGTATGTATACATAATTAAAATATTCCAAAGTGGAAGCATTCTCACGATTGTAATCCATTACATGTTTAAACAACTATACCGAAGTCAACGTCAGTAAAATTCTGAGAATCAACACTAGTGACTTATTTCCTGTCTAAATTTTTTTATTGATATGCCAAAACTATAATGTATACTTTTTTATGTCACTGCTTTTCTTATTTGACATACTAGTGAAAACAGAACTAATAATATCAATGACATCAAAAGTAAAAAAAAAAAAAAAACAATACTGTATATCAATGTATTACTTTTACTACCCACTTAAACTAGCTAGTGGCTGGTGTAGGAACAAAGTATAAAATTTTAACTTGATGAAGTTAGTAAAGAGTCATCTGATACCATGTCATATCAGTACCTCTCACTTTAAAAGGTAGGAAAAAGACTCAGTTGTTGACTCTCAGTACCTTTATCTCCACCATAAAACCACAACGTATTTTAACTATTCTCTGTATGCCGCAGACATTAAAAAGAGAGACACACTTCAAAACCTCTGTATGTGACATATTGCCTTAAAAATGCATTTTTGCCAGGTTAGCCATAGTTGGGTGTTACATATTAGATGTGCTGATACCTGCAGAATAAACCACAATCTGAAATGATTTTAAATGGAACAGATTGTAGTTGAAAGTTGTAGCCAGTAAATTACGAATCAAGACATTTAAACAACTTTTTCTCTTGTTGAAATGTGTATATGCATCAAAATTAGGTTATATGATACACGCAAACCGCTTTGAGTTGGCATTCAACTGTAAAATTGCATCCATCCATTCTTGTTCAAACCTGTTAAATCCCATTCAGGGTTATGAGGTGAAGCATCTTGGACAAGGCAGCAGAAAAAAAATGGTGCAGACATCGAGACGAGGCGCAAACTCTATACACAGTGACTAGCTTAGAATTCAAACCTAAGAGTCAGAGGCTATGCCTGCACAAGATTTGAACCAGGCCTGGTTTGGGATTTCAATCATTGCAGTGCACAGTTGCACATTCACCCCCATTTTATCAGAAAAAGACACAATTTATAGCTAGCAGTCAAGCTAACTTTATGACATTAAGTTATGGAATCAAAAATAACAAGCACACTATAAAACAGGCAACACTATCCAAGAATCAGAAGTATTACTGCTGTGAGGCTTTAGGGCTGCTGTGTATGACACCATGCCCACATTATTTTTATCATTAAATACTGTACCTAGTTGCAGGTAGCCATGGTAAGGCAGTCTGCCTTTTTTCAGTTTTTTGTTCTTCATATACTGTATCTATAGGGGTCTTTTCAAGAAACACACATTTCCTGCGACAACCCAAAGAACAGTTGTTGGCACAATAGGTGTGTTTTTAATTTGCTGGATACAAATAAGAATTGATATATGCATGTGTGTGTTCTGAGATATACTGGCTTTGGTTCTTGGGCTGGTTTTTGCCTTGCACCCAAAGCTGCTGAAATTGACTCCATCTCCATATAACACTGCAATGGAAAAGTAAATTCAGAAAAGAGGATGACCTCGTGAATTTTCAAATAATTTATATCTCAGCACTTATAATAACAGACCCAATTGTGGCATATTGTTTATCTGATATCAAGTATCTTAATTATCTTAAAAAGTGAATGGCATTCATTATTATATATAGCAGTACTTGCCCTCTCACCCAGTATATAAACATCTGGGTCTACTCGGTGCTATTGTGGGTTTTATTAAAATCAGCTTCTAAACTCTGAGACAGATTCATGATTTACTTTGAGTGAGTGTGCTCTAGCATTTTTTTTATTACTGACTTGTGTTTTTCCCAAGGTATATACATTTAAGAAGACTCTATGATATGTTTTGTTTTTCTAGCAAATCCAGCAAATGTGAATTAAATTGGATAATCCTAGATCACAGAACTGCTTTGTATCTCCCTGACCTGCTTCTACACAACTCTATTTTTCTTCAATTGTTTTAGTAGATGAAGAATTGTGGTGAGCAGATACCGTGTCATTAACACTCGTCCTTCATGTTGTAGGTTATCAACTCTGAAGAACCTTTCAAAAAAATAATGTAACAGTGAAGGCACGGCAAATCAGAGACTGAATGAACTACTGGTACTAGAATACTGTTATATCGCATTAAAGATCTGTTTGAGAATAACACTGACTGCAATATCAGGAATGTGGAAATACAGTTTAATTTAGAAAGTAGCCAAATTAAATTACCAAAACTTGTAAACACTGTAGTACTTCAGGATGTTGTTCGCCTTTCTTTGTTTATCACAAAGATGAACATGACTGCCTGATGAAATTGTTATAGATAGATAGATAGATAGATAGATAGATAGATAGATAGATAGATAGATAGATAGATAGATAGATAGATAGATAGATAGATAGATAGATAGATAGAATTCTTTATTTGTGCAAAGAGGAAATTTAGCTTTTACAGAAGTTCAAGAAATATAGACATATTTTAACAAGAAACTCCAACAGTTACCAAAAAGAAGAAAATAATTCTTACTTGGCTAATGATAAAAGAGAATTCTCAATGAACCATTGAAAATACATATTGACATAGATGTGAAGGAGCCCCAGTAGCATTTCTTGACACACTTTCAATGACTAATTTATTGTCTAAAATTCCCAAATAATTGTGTCTTGTGAGAGTGTGAGGATGTACATCAGTGATTATTAAGGTTGTCAGTTTTGTTTTCATTTTCTTCTTTGCTACTACCCATATCCCATAACTGAGTGTGCCTTCTTAATTCAGAGGGCATCTCTTGAATGGATGGCAATGGACATGTGACCAGCCCCAAAGCACCACGGGATAGAGAAGGTCAACCGCAATCCGTAGGCTGGAGTCAGGACACCCCGACGGACGTCGATTTCCCGAAAAGGGAGGGGAAGGCGGATGAAGCGTTGCACGCCACAAACAAAGGTAAGGAGGTTCGGGGAGTGATCGATTGATCCGCCGAGAAAGTGAGTCAGGCGGATCCTGGTCGGCTTGAAGCCAGTCTCCGGAACTCCAAATCCCAAAAGGCCATGCGAGACCCAACTGCGCAGGCGCAGGAGAAGCCTTTCGGCTCGCAGCTGGAGGGCGGGGCATTTGAAAATCTGAGCTTGCCTCCAGTCGATAAAGAAGGGGACTTTAATGTGCAGGAGCTGGAAAAATTAATACAGCCTGTGCAGAGCTTTTTCCAGGTCATCACCTTGATTAAGAAAATAATAGAGGAATTGGGAGTGACGGCCAAGGCACCTTTAAGGCGGGTGGACAAATATTTACTCCCCTTCGGATGGGAGGTGACACAGATGACGGATTCGGTGGTACAGGTGGGTGCATCCGGTACCGTACATGAAGTCGGGATTCAGATTACAAGGGCAGTGTGATTATCTAGTATCGGCTGCCAAGTAATCTTAAGTTCATAGGGGTGGAAAGGGCTCTATCTTTGAACTGCCTTTCCTGAGGTTTCTTCCATTTTTTCCCTACAAGGATTTTTTTTTGGGAGTTTTTTCTGGTCTTCTTAGAGGGTCAAGGCTGGGGGGGCTGTCAGGAGGCAGGGCCTGTTAAAGCCCATTGCGGCACTTCTTGTGTGATTTTGGGCTATACAAAAAATAAATTGTATTGTATTGTATATCCGGTAAACCAAACACGGGGGTGGGAGAGCGAAGCGAACATCCCTGCACAAGGTGCCACTGTAATGCAGTGCACGCACATGCATACAATTACACTAACATTCACAGGACTAATATGTTACAGGGCCCGAGGCTGTAGAATAATCTGCATGCCCCTTTAGTCTCAGCTTTTAAATCCAGGCTGAAGACTCACTAATTTAGCCTAGCATACCCTGACTAGAGGTGCTAATTAGGTGTGCATATTTCAGTTCTGTTTTTTAATCATTTGTACAGAAATGTAAGTATCACAATATTTTACTATTTTACTGTTACTACCCTGCTCTATTCTGTTTCTCCTCTCTCCGTTGTATATTTTGATGTGGCACTTGGTGCCACTGCTCTACTGCCAAGCTGCTCCCTTCTTTATGGAAAAGACATTTCGGATGAAGGAGTCATCTGTTGGAAAGATTCTCTCATCCTACTGGATGGCCAGCACAGATTTCACTATAGAAAACTAGTCCTTTAGTTGCCCAAGGTCTCCAGAACTGTGACATTATTTTTGACTTTCTCTTTTACAGTTTAAATCTCCATCGTTGTTAACTGGCCATAGTTCATCATTTAAATAATGGACAGATATTGTTGGCTTCCGTTTATGTTTAATCAGTTTCTACCTAGTTCTCTGTGTGTTTTAAGAAATTTGCATTTATATGTGTACCAGTTCCACATTTAGTGATTAGTATAATCTATACTTGTACTTTAATTGAGAACTGCTCACAGCGCAGTTATCTTATAATTTCCAATTTGATTCTTACTGAGCACAAAATGTTAAATTTAGATACATTATTGAACAGCAATGTGAGAGGTAAAAATCACAGAAATTATTTCAGCAAGAAATGCTTCACTTAGAAATATTGTGGCATCAGCAAGGGGATGAAAATGCTTGATTCCCCTTCTTTAGTTTCCTTATTTTGCTTTGCAGACCAGCACATGCATTGCAGTTTAATTCCATTTTTTGAATTGGTCAGTTAATTGGAGCAAATATGAATAACAGTGGGCTCTGTTTTTCCTTTTTCGGAAACTACTGATCTGCTTCTTCAGATTACTGAGTGGTACAACCAGCAGGTTTATTTTCATTCCTTTCTTTATTGACAACTACCTGTTTAAAATCCTATTGACTGATTAACCCACCAGTGTCTTGTTACATATCCATGGGAATCAATTGGAATTGATTGGCAGATGTTAAAGAAAAACTGCAGAAGCATTTTAAAGAAGAGGAAAAGATTACAGAGAGATATATATTTTTTTTTCTCTTCTGCTTTTGGAAGTCCCAAAAAAGCAAGAGACTGTCATTTGTTTTGGAGAAAACAACTTTCAGTGAAAGATAATGTGGAAGTGGTGAAAGAAGCTGAAGGCAAGTCACTTTCCTAATAATAGGTGGAACCAGGAAATGAAGGTAATTATAGTGATTCTACAGGGAGACAATTTGCTAAGCATCATCAGTAAGACAGATTGTTGGCAAAGAGTCATGTTTTGTGTACAATAATCAAGTAGTCTAACATAATTTTTGATAAAGAATGTTTGTTTATTTTTAACAAATGACAGAGAAGAAATTTACTCTTAGGTTTTGCCCTGCTTTTATTAACTACTTGTGATTTAATATTTGCTTTCTTTGCTAAAGAGTTGTTTATACCAGCAGTAGTAAGAACACCTGTAGAGTAGAGGTGTAGCAAATGTCAAGATTTGCATGGAAAGAACACTTACTGTATAAATTAAACAACTGACGCATGTGTTTCCAAGAGTATCCAGCAAGTGACACCGTCACTGAGAAATGTTTTTTTTTGTTAAAATTGCCACCACACTGAAACCAAAATATTTGCTTTTTCCCTGCACCAATCTTTCTCTCTCTCTCTTTCTCTCTCTCTCTCTCTCTATATATATATATATATATATAGAAGGTGCAACACACATCCTAGCCAAGTCAGGCGTCAGAATAGCACTCAAGCCCACGAACAATCTGTGCACGGTACTCTTTAATGCTAAAAACAAGAAATCGACAGCAGAAGCACGAAACACAGTTTATAGCATTCCATGCAGTTCTTGCCCATATATAGTATACATAGGACAACCATCAAAAAGAATCGCAACACATATACAGGAACATTGCAACACCGTCAGAAGAAAGGACTCACGATCACTGATCTATACGCATACTAAATCAACAGGACATACATTTATCTGGTACAATGTACAAGTAAGATTTAAGGCCAGTAGTAAAAGTGCCAGAGAGCTGGCTGAATCTTGGCTATCAAATGAGAATGCCTTCAACAAACACTTGGACATAAATCCAGCATATGCAAACTTAAGAAGAATATGTTCATAATAAATAAAACTTTACAACCAATAACTCTCCCCGCCCTAATGTAATTTTTTTCTATATATTGCCTTTGATTCTTGTAAGGTCCCAGGCAGGGGCTGAACGCTCAGGAATAAAAACTACTTTATGATACGCCATTCATTTTCTCCCTTTGTGGATCTCCAGCTGCAAATATGTAAACTGTATCACAGACCTTCTCTTATATATATTATATATACAGTATATATAATAATCCAACATCTGTATGTATGTCTGTCTGCTTTTAACAAGAGAACTAATTAATGGATTTAGATCAGGATTGTTTTCTATAATTTGCTTGAAATTCCGGTTGAATTTTTGACTTCTGTCATTGCGCTAAGTATCAAAGTTTGGTTGTGGCACTGTGCCACGTGTTGGGGCGCACCTTAGCTAGCGATACCTGTTTGTTCAGCAGACATTATCATCTAGAGATTGTTAAAGTGTAACGTTTGACATTTTTGAGAGATAGATCACAGCTACATGTGTTTTAGAGGGTACTTTCTCACTGGCAGAGATATTACAGCCACGTGCTCTTCTCCCCACACAGGGGATGCTCTCCCATCAGAGTTGAACATGACCAGATACAGTGGCAATGTTTGACATTGGAGCGTACTTACCTTTCACTTGGCCAGCGATACCTTGCCAACTTTTTACATTTTTGGCAAAGATATCACAGCTACATTCTCACCCCTGATAGCAAAACCAACAATATTGTATATCAAGTGGCCCTCGGATACATAAGCTATCAATATAAATTTTTCTCAATACAAATTACTTTTTTTTTTAAATGATTTTTAAAGTTTATCCTGTTTCACTACTATGCAGGCAGAGCCACAGGGGACAGCTAGTTGTTCATAAATTAAAACAAAGAAAAATGTCTTTCTAGTTAAGGGTCTAGATAGATAACCTTTAATGTTGGCTTACATGTCATAAAAGAACCTGACTTTACTCTTGTTTCCTCTTGTTGTACAAAACATGGTGTTAGCTACAGCAGATTGATTATGTAAGTTAATGATTATGGGTGGTGAGCTAAATGTTAATGCGTGTGAGTCTATGTGTAAGTGTGCTCTGTGATAACTGATGTCCAATCAAATATTAGTTCAAAACTGGCTGCCACAACTACTGGAGCAGGATTCGATAATCCATGACTACAGCACTGCATTTCCATTTTCACAGGAATTCACAAGGCATGCTAAGAAAGTAACAAACATATCAAAGATTCTTTTCACAAAACAAATAAAACCCTTTACTCACCTTTCAGTTAGTTTGAATCAGAAAGCATCGCTTCACTTTCACCTACTGTATCCTGATGGAGTTCACATTGGCAATATGCTGAGCTGGAAAGGCCACTCTATACTTGGCAACTACTTCCAGTACCTCCTGGGGAATTCCAACATGCTCCCTGTCCAGCAGAGAGATATTAACCTTCCAGTATTTTCTGGCTGTGCCTCTGGATCTTCTTGCAATGGAGGCATACCATGAAGTATAATAACTACATGCCTACACCACCTCAAAGAGAACCCCTCAAAAGAAGCCATGGTTCTGCTCCAGGGTCTTCCCATACTGCTTACCGTTCAGAGTAATTCTAGTAACCCTGCACAAGAACTTTATTTTACCTGTTTATTCTCACAAACTCATTTGTTTTTGTCACTACCTAAAGCTCATGACCATATATGAGTATAGGTATGTAGATTGTCCAGTAAGTTGAAAGTGCTGGCCTCTTTTCTACCTTGGCCTAATATAAGATCAGCAAAACAGCAGCTGTTGCTCCAATATGTTGGCCAATGATGAAACAGAAAGATTTCTGCATGAGAGAGCTGTGATAAGATAGCTTGCACCTGCTTAAATCAATCTGAAGAGTGCTAGAAATGAAGCAGATCCTTCAACTAGGATGTAATCCCTATACTGTATACATTTTGGTGTGTTTTGTGTGGTTCCTGCTGTTGCGTCTGGCGTAGGCTTTGACTCTCTATACCTCTGACCAGGTTTAACAAATATTACAGGAAAAGGAACAGATAAAGTAAATGGTAGGATCACAGTTATAAACTTCCACTGTGTAAAATGCCTCTTTCCTTCCTAGATTTTATTTACATATCTCCTGTTAATTTTACAGCTGTGAACAATGCCTCTGACTTTATCTTTCTGGCAGGTTTCAACACACCTGAGTCATGAACTATGAGTAACTCTGACTGAAATGCTAGGCATAGAGGTAGATGCCAGTAAAAATATGACTAATCTCTAAAAAATTACTACTTGCATTTACACTGGTAAAACTGATTTAACTAATAAAAGGCATTTCCTTAATGAGTCACAATAAACTGAGTTGCATAAGACAATTCATATTCAAGTAATGATTATATTCAGAATAGTTATGAAAATGAGAAATCACATGAGACACTATGTGGATATACTGTGTAAATATAGCATTTCTTAAAATTTGTAAAAAAAAAAAAAATTCTGCACCAGTATGGACTGAGAGAGAATTTAATTTCATTAATAAATTAAACTGTAGACAGTAGCTTGTCTCCATTTTCAGTTGTGTTATTCTTGTTCATCTTGCTGGAAGGGTTACCGTCTTTGATATCCATGTAGTAAATATTTATTTCGTAGCAGCATTGGTCAGTATCCTCATATGCTAGCTGATGATGCTGTTAGCTGAAATCAACATTCCTTCCCAAAAAAAGAATACAGACAAAAGAAGAAGAAATAAAGTACAAAAGTTAACAGATTGCACTTGTGGATTAACTAAACAGGCTATTGTCCCTTCTAAGTTATATTGTTTTAATTCATCGATTTCTTGCCCAACAGTTAAACTTCTTCTCCTCTGGCTGTTTTTCCTTATTGCTACTAAGTCATTATCCCCTTCAGCCACACTTCACTGTACACAATATGCTGAAAGGCAATCGAAACACATAACCCCCTTGTGATGGAGGTCACTAGAATTGTTGGGAAGTAGCTATACTAGCCCACCAGTCTCAAAGAGACATGGCAGCTTTGATTGTATAAAAACTAAATGGGTAAGTCAATAATTGTCCACACTTTTGTGATCATTTTGTTTGGATTGGCTGTATAGTTTTCCCTGCACAAATCAGGGAACGTGGTGTGTCTCTTGTCACAATGATAAAGTTTCAGCTTTGATCAATCAGTTTCTCTTGTTATTTTATTGAAGTGAACTTGGACCGACTGCTCTCTGTTTGCACCAAAGAAGGGTAGTGAGCAGTGATGCACTTTTTATGGGCTGAAGGAATATGAAGGGCTGAAATCCATAGAATGGTTTCTGGCCAAAATGGAGACGGTGTTATACCACAGCAGAATATTTAGGAATGGATTGAGAAGTTCAAAAATGGTCAGAAAGGTGT
Source organism: Polypterus senegalus (assembly GCF_016835505.1). NCBI lineage: Eukaryota > Metazoa > Chordata > Cladistia > Polypteriformes > Polypteridae > Polypterus > Polypterus senegalus. The sequence goes on from NC_053157.1 coordinate 152,509,603, forward strand.
TAAGCATGGAGCAGGGCACCCACCCAAGTCCACTACTAACAGCAACATCAAGAAAGTCTGTACCAAGATTCTGACAAATCAAAGAGTGACTATTAATGAAGTGACAAGTCATATGCAAATTAGTCATGGTTCTGCATATGATATCATCCATAACAGGCTTGGCTTTCATAAAGTCATGTAAGATGGATCCTGAAGCAGCTCACAGAGGAAGATAAGTGTAATTGCCTAACCACCTGTCAACCCTTTTTGGTCCACTACGTTAATGAATTTGATGTATTTTGAAAGAGAATCATCACTGGAAATGAAATATGGATTCATTACTTTAAACCGTTGAGTGAACAACAATACATGGAATCCATATAACCCTTACCTCATTTCCCCAAATTATTTAAAGACACCTTTAAAGGTTATCAATTTCCCACAGACCAATGTGTGAAAGAGGTGTTCATGCATGGCTGAGGGACCAACCAATTTTTTTGAGGGTACTGTAAAAAATAAACCTGTGCAAACTTGGACCAAGTACTGTACATTGAAAAGCAAAGGAATTATGTTGAAAAATGTTGTGTCTTTATGTTCTCTCCTGTAGTCTTAATAAATTTTAGAAACGGAGTTCACATACAGTAATTAATTGATTTTTATGTTACCAGATTTGGCATGATCTGGATGTTTTTGGCTGTGATGTGACTTTTGAAGGCCACTTCATATCTGAACTTTGAGTGACGTGTTTTCCGTATTCAGTTTCTTTGACTGCTAACATGATGTGCAATTGCTCCTGTTTTTTGGCTAAATGATTCAAGCATATTGTGGCAATTGCCTGATTACACGCATTTTAAGAGGGATATACAATTATTGGCATATCCAATCTTTGATTTATGAATTCACTTCAGAAAAAACAAAATTCAGAGAACTTGGCCTTTGCATTTGTTTATGACAATGATTCTGGTTTTTGCTTTGCCTCTGGCAACTCAGTTGCTCTGATTCTCATGACTGACTCTTGCTACTTTGACTATGCCTAAGATTATACGATTTGCATCTTTGCATCATAAACTGATCCTAACACGTACAGATTGTGTATCGTAACACCTGTGGATCATTTAATTCTAACTGACTGCATCAACCACCATGGATCATTTGCTTCAAAACGACCAGAACATTCAGCTCGCCTGCTTTTCTAATATTCTTGAAGCTTTCAGCTTGGAGTGTCTTTCATTAGTTACAAGTGTCATTTGCTATAATATTGCCACCTGCTCAGATGTGTCATTAGTTAGTTGCAAGACAGTGATATCTAGAGGCGACTCAAACATTGAGGTTTTTATAAAGATTAGAAAGAGAGGCTGACATTCAAACAGTGCTCCAAGATATGCTGCCTCCCAGGTAAAGCACATGATCATATCCTTAAAGTCACCTTACACTAATACACTTACCCATACACAAAACATTTTAACTGATATTTTGAACAAGAGAAATGAGCTCTATAAAAGTGTTATTTTTATTAAAATAACAATAATAATTTTAATGGTAGTGCTCTGAGGGTGATGTGCTGCAAACTTTGCCCATATTGTTTGCAATATTTCCAAGGAACGATTTACCCTATTAAAACCCACAAAAAAGGAGACATAAAAAGGAAAAGCATTAATTCCCTCACCTCATATAATGCATGCATAAGGCTCTCTGAGAAGCAACCCTGGTTAGCCCTGATCCACAGCATACTATATTGTATATACAAGGGAAGAGAAAAAGAATATCACATTTACAGACAACAGGACAGCATTCAGTCATTCAAGCTGTTTAGTTACTTAATAACTAAGCTTTTATGTTATCTCATCCAGGCACTTCTTAAAAGATGTAAGTGCTCATTTTAATACTGTATAATGTATGTTAATGCAATCAGTCAGCAGATGTCATGTATCAGAATTCTAATTTGCAGCTAAAAAACCATAAGGCAGAATTAATAATAAATTATGTTAACTTTGTATTATGCTAAATGAATCAAATAAATCCACCTTATATTACAAAGTATGCATACCATTTTATAGTAAACACCTACAGTGGTTTGCATATATATATTTTTTATAGTTTGGGGGCCAGACAGGTTGAGAAAGTCGGGGTGCAGGCTAAACTAACAACCTTGTGGTGTACAGTGCCCAATTTTTAGGAGCCTGAAGCGATTACTACTTACCATATTCAAAGAAATGTTTTTGGAGCACATAAAAGAATTGAAACATGTGCAGCATGACAGATATCCCAGCTCACAAAATGAATTGAATTATATTAAAAGGCTAGATAATCAAAGTCATGTCAGCCTAGAGTTAAGTAGGAGTATAGTTTAATTCTAATCATTGTATTTCTTAAAGGTATAATTTAAAATGAAGTTAAACTTTTTTTCAGGAAAATGTGTGTCAAATGAATGAAGGAATAGAATCGAGGAAGAATGAATTCAGGATTTAAACAATCAGAAATATTTTCATTTACCTCTTGGATTGAAATTTAAGAAAATATTTTGTAATTTAGTATCCTGAACTTCAGATTCTCTTCTGAGGTGAGGAAAGGTTGATTTTCAGCTATAAAGAAGGTTCAGACTGTATTACCTGTTTAATTGAGTCTGTATCATGGGTAGCATGCTGGGGTATGCTGTACATATACGTTATATTAGGTAGACTTTACTACCCCAGAGAGAATATCATATATACATACACTCAAGATTAGTACAAAGGAGAAAAATAAATTTTGAAAGTACACAAACTAATAATTGAAAATTTACAAGTAACAGAATTTGAAATGCTTATAGCTCTAGGAATGAAAGAGTTCTTAAATCTCTTGCTCTTTACCCTTTGAAATCTAAATCTGCAGCCTGATGACAACAATTGAAATTCAGGAAAAAGATGTTGGCTACATTCTGACAGAACTGAGTTGGCCTTCTTTCTAAGAAGTTTGTAATATAGTTCAGTGGTTTTGTGGGTGAATTTCAAAAATGACAATTTTACAACATAGTTTTTAGCACTCAGAAATTCAGAATTAGCTATTTATGAACTTCAAGATGTAAAGATACAAAATAGCAAAGGAATCCAAAGAAAAAGTTGGTGGACCAACCGTGCCACCCTCATTTAATGTTAAGGTCCAAAAAGAGAACTAAAGATAGAGCTTATCGGAACAAAAAAAGTTGTGCACACTGGTTTATTACTCGATTTGACTTTTCTAAATACTCGATTCAGTTCAGCAGATCAGATTCACGGATGTCTGAAATGCACTGACACGGCTCCTGGTCTGACGCCATTCTTTCCAGCGATGTAGATATTTATGGTGCGGGATTAGTTGCCTTTACTGGGTGACTTCTCTATGCTGCAGAGGAAAAATGAGATAATACAGTTAACACAGGCACCCCCTCTTGGTTGCAAGCTCCATGCGCCCATGTGTGACAAAGGTTTTATGCTATTTTTGTGCAGTAAAGAGTATAAAACAGTTCTCAGAAAAGAAGTTCTGCATTACATACACTCTTTGAACTCATTAATCATACCTCACTAATGTTTTTGCCAACCCTTATATAACAGAGAAGACAACATTTTAGCTTATCACCGAACGGAGCAAACATGCTCTTATATAACTCCCTATATCTGAAAACCTTGCATTTACTGTATATCTTAGAACACTTTTCTGCTACCTAAAATGTACACATGAAATGAAAAAGAGGAAACAGAATTCTCGCTAATTTAACTGTGTATGATACGACAGTGTAGAATGGAAACATTCATCTCAAACTAGACTCAATTAGAACAAATTTTAAGACACAGTTATGTGACCTTGGATGTTTTATTTCAACTGAGTCGCATAGTTCAGACTCTACCTCAACAAAGCTACACCAACTAGTCAGTGAAATGAGACATGAAGGTGATTGAAAAGTAGTGATGTCAGAAGTACCATAGTATCATATTCAACAAAATTCAACAAAAAAGACATCTATGTGTGCCTGCATATATTGGTAATGATAACAAATTTGGTCAGTCAGGCAGTTGGCCTTCGTACATTCCAAAGGACCACGGGCCTGTTAAGTTTAATTTTCTCCAAGAAATTGGTCAACTGTTTTCTTTTCTTTTTTTCCAGTGGACTACAGTATATACGTCTTTAATATTCACTTTTGAAAATAAAGGAAAGGGTTTATATAGATTTACTGTACATTTATTCATATATTTTTAGCTATTTACATTAATGCTGTACATGTGTATATATTTGTAATTCTATTCATGTGCTTTGAGTCTGCTTTCCAAGAATACTATATATCCAAAACATTGCATATCTGAATGTGAAATATCTAACATACTGCCAACCAAAAAAATAAAATAAAATAAAACACAGCATGTAATTTTAGTGCATTGGCTGTTATGGTGACATATTTTACCCTGCCATTACATGTATTTATTTCTAATTATTTTTTGGAAGATATATACAGAGTAGGTAAAGATTAATAAAGCAGCGATGTTTCATTTCACATACAGTTTTGCCCCAAAATTTTGTTTCACACGTAATTTCACAATTGGGAAACATGAAACTCACTAAAATTGTTTTTTTTTAGAATGTTTTAAATTTGTTTAGGGTGAAAACAATGTAATGATTTAGGTGATCCCTAAGAGTTATTTTTTCAGCCTTTCCTTCCCAAGCATTCTTAAACAAAAACAATCTCCATTCAAACTAGTGTTTTGTGTATCGTCTACAAAAGTATCTCTCTGTCCAAACTAAAATGACCAGAAACACATATGACATAGACGTTTGCCTACACTATCAGTGAAAAAATCCTTGAAGAGATGGAAACTCTGCCATACACAGGATTTATCGTAAAACTGCAGCAGCTAGTATATTATTTTCCATTTGTGCACATATGTTTTCTACAGTTTGAATAGTGCACAGTTTAGATGTATACAGGTAAAGAACACAATAAGCCCCATGTAAAGCAACTGGTCTATGCCCACTATGTTGGAATATGATTTTCTCTGGTGAAGGGTGACCAGTCACGGACTAAGACACTGTAATGAGCTAAATCTATGCAGAGAAGAATGTATAATGAGTTTAAACAAATCATAGGGCAATTTGAAAAACTGTGTCTTTGTCTGTCCACATAACAACTCTACAACATCATTTTGAGAAGTATGTGGCCCAGGAGAGTGTTTTCAAAAGTGTCAATTTTTGTGGGTAAACAATGCTGGAGTAGTGTGGACAAAAGGCCACACTACCCTTAGGTCCCAATCAGATTGGTTAATCAATGTTCTTTTGTAAAATGAAATGAACTAAATACAATTTAAAGATGCCATTGTGCTTACAGTTGTTGGCACCAAAGTGTTGTATTTGCACTAGGCAACTTACGACCAAGTTATGTAGCTTACTGTAGATATTCTCTTTGTTGAAAAGCTAAACTAACTACAGCTCTGTCTATGTGTTAACATAAGGTTACATAATGTGAGCTACTTTGGAATATGTTGACATAAAGGAAAGAGTTTACAGGTGGTGTGTACTGCAGTTCTGTGTAAAATCCTAAATGCCAGCTTCTTGGTAATTATTGTTTAAATATATTTCTAATAGCACAATAGTTTGTTTGATTGGCACCATAACAAAGTGATAAGCATAGGTGTTATATAAGTTTGGGCACCTGTCTGCCTCCAAGGCTTTCTTCAAGGTGTGCTGGTTTTCCCCCACTTAAGATGTACATATGTGGTGAAACGAGAATAGGGGGTGTTTTATTGCATTCATTTATTTAATGATTTTAATGGATTTTACGGACAAACCCACTGTTTCGACTCATGCCATTTTGAGGTGTGCACATGGATGCGTGCAACTTGGTTAATTATATAATTGCTGGTCAATCTGCCACAGTAATTAGCTGGCACTGGCTGTGGGATATGTAAAATAAAAGGGGGCAGGTTAGTGAGAGTGGGCGAGAGAAAAGAAAGGGTAGCGTCGGTCAGGCTCACCATTCAACTAAAAGCTGGACCAAGAGGCTGTGTAAAGGCTCTATGAGGAGACAGTGTTTCTGTGTGCTGAGCAGTGGAGCAAACGGGATAAGGAGAGACCATGGGAACTGGCAGAAGGCAGGAGAAGCAAGATGTAGTGGTGATGATGGGCAAGACACTAGGAGCTGTGGCAATCATAAGCAGTGCAATTCGGGGTATCTGGGAATGCAGTGGACTACGACAGTCCTGATGAGGACTGAGAGAAATAGGAACGGTTACCTCTCAACTTTGGATGATTTTAATTATATTTATCTAGATTTCTTATTTATTAAATTATTTATTGAACACCCTAAGGTGCAGGTTTATTTTAGACCATATTTTAATGGATGGATTTTTTTTGTTGAACTATGTAATGATTTTGAAAATGCTTTGTTCTTGCACATTTAATTCTCTTTGTTAAAAAAACTGCCATTCTTATGATTTTAAGTCCTGTCTGCTCACTCATCCTGGTCCTTCCTTGTTTCATGACTACTGATTGTCCCAAGGAAAATGGAAGATGCCCATGGCAGTGAGTTCGGAGCATCACAGCATGGCTGACAGTAGTTTACTCTAAACTGATCCTAGGAGTTTGGGAGTGTGTGTGACTTATGAGTGACATGTCTGAGATTAATTCCTCCCTTGCTCCCAGTGCTGGCGGTATAAGTTCTGTCTTAGTGTTAGTGGATTAAAAGAGTACAGAAGACAGAGTAGATGGAAGCACAGTATTTTCATGCAATGTAAGCAACATTTGTGTACTGAGATTGCATTCTCAATTAATGTGTTTACCATATTAATTTTCTGATTACATCAATCATCTTTGCTTTGTCTCATTGACTCATAACCGAAAATGGAAAAGGATAGATTAATTGCATTAAAAATCACAGTCTTGGTGAAATGCCAAAAGTATGTAAAGGAACAGCAGGACCAGGAATTGTGAAGGGAACATGCATTGTGACCCCTTCAGCTTCTTTCATATACTCTTCTGCTAATGTTTCTATACCACTTAACCAGGATAGTCAGAGTGTTTCAGTTTCAGTGTTATACTATGGCATTTACACAGCTGGACATTTTTCTCTATGATTTATTTTAATCTGTACAGAGTCCCAAAGAAATGTTTGAGAATGGAAAAATTGTTATTTCAGCATTTTTTCATTCCAATTTGTTTGCTGCTTATTTTACATTATGCACAGCATTGTATTTCAATGTGTGGCAGAATCATGGTGTATTTTACATAACAATATAAAAAGAACAGAATCTTCCCCCAAAAAGATAGAAGTAGCAGAGGCTTGTCTAGAAAAAAAATCCAAAGAGCTTTTAGAGAAAGGTCTTTGCTAACGTCACCTTGTAAAAGAAAAGATAATAAATGGTTATGTGTTGCATGCTGTGCTTAGAATTTAATGCGTGTAGCATACATAGATATCCTAAGAGCCAAAACTGTGGGATGCAAAAGTATTTATAGAGTTTACAGTTGGTAATATTCAAATTAGGGAACATGTAAATTGTATACCATATAAAAGATCTGACCACCAGTGACTATGCCAAGCATTGTATTAATAATTTTTAGTTGAGTCATTGTGAAAGGTATGTGTTTATGGAAGTAGAAATGGGTTTTTCCTTTATTCTATTTTTTAAAATTTGAATCACTTTTAAAATATGATTGTCAGTTTTCTTTGTACGTCTGGAAACTTTCTTTATGTTTGAACTGCTATCTATGTTACAGAAAAATAATTGATCAATTGGGTCATATGAACTTAAGTTAGAATTAATCATACTCAGAATTGTTATTTCAGCTAATCAAAAACTTTGAAAGAAGTACGTTCAGCAATATTTAATAGTACAGTTTGAATGTACGTTCATAACAGTCATACCAACCAAGAATGACATCAAGGATGACAATGTATGCACAAGTCATGTGATTATTAAAGTAAATATACAAAGCAGGGGTTACATGAGTAGAGACCATCAAAAGCACAAAGACAAAAACAAACCTTCTGTACTCTTTTTGCCCATCTCCACAGGTGCTTTTTTCCTTGGAGGGAAGTCCTGTCCGCATTCCCATCATTCCAATACTTCAAAGTATTCCCATTTACAGTATCTCTCTCTTACATTCTTTTTCTCTTTACCTTGGTTTCTCTTCTGCCTGCTCATTTTGAGACTTTAGACTCAAAGAGGCACATTCAGGGTGTATCCTTTAAATCCCACCCCAGACTTAGTTTCTTTCTAAACACATCCTCTAAAAGTTCTGGGACCTCTCCTCAGTGCTTGTTATGGTATCCGTACATCAATGAGCCCAAATTCAATAATGGAAAAATAGAGTATGAACCCCCTTCTGCCACCTACCAATATGAGGAAAATCAGCTTTCATTCTGCCTGTGCCCCATGCCCTCACTCTTACATTAGTGCCAACAGAAAAAATACTGTAGTTTAGAGTTAAACAATTTGCCCCACCTCAGACAGTAACATTTCTTTTGCATTATCATGATAATGTTGCCACTGCCCTGTGTGTATTCTATTCTTTTCCCTCCTCTTTCTTTGTCCCATGCTCTTATCTAAACCACCATATCTCATGTACAGACACACACAAACACATACACACCAAATATATATATATATATATATATATATATATAGTCATGTTTGGGGTCCAAAGTTGCACAGAAACTCAACAGTAAAGTCTTTTAAAATGCACTTCATTCTTGAACATGAAAGAACAATATCGGAGTCATTAAAAATCAGACAGCAAGCGTAATAAACTTCACTTGTTTGACTCCAGTCATCTGTCTGTGGAAATTAAAAGACTGCACAGGCATCTCCATGAGTGCTATCGAGCTAAGTGAACAGTCTACAGGATATAAAACTCAACAAGACAGTAAACCCAATATATGCTAATTTGCATGAGACACTGCAGTCAATCCTATGTTGCTAAATTGCTGTCTCTCTGAAGGTGTATTTTCTCTGTATTTAAACCAACCCTAGAAATAAAAATTCTGCCTGACCCATCACAATCAATCAATCAATCAATCAATCAATCAACATTTATTTATATAGCACATATTCATATAAAAAAATGTAACTCAAAGTGCTTTACAAAATGAAAAGAAAAATAGAAGACACAATAAAAAATAAACATAAGTCAACATTAATTAACATAGAAAAAGTAAGATCCGATGGCCAGGGTGGACAGAAAAAACAAAAAAAAAAACTCCAAAAGCTGGAGAAAAAAAAAAAATCTGTCGGGTTCTAGACCACGAGACCGCCCAGTCCCCTCTGGGCAATCTACCTAACATAAGTCAAACAGTCCTCTTTGTATTTAGGGTTTTCATGGAAGAACCTGATGATGATGGTCACGTAGACTTCTGGCTTTCAGTCCATCAATGTTGATGCATCATGATGCTTTGAGTAGGTGGTGGTGGCGCAGGCCGCCACCACAAAGAAAACGGAAAAAGAAACAGAAGAGAGAGTTGGGGTCAGTACGGATTTTAGAGCCACTATGAATAGTTATTGTGATGAATTGAACATACAGAGTATCAGTATTAAGTTAAAGTGAAGTTATGAGAAGGCTATGTTAAAGTAATGTAAAGTAAAGCAAAGTAAAGTAATCACACACCACCAGTCAGCTTTGTTTACATTTTTTGTCTCGGAGAGACTGAAAAGGAGGTCCACATTAGGGGCAGGGCCAGTATAGGGCTCAGCCCACCCACTTATCTCATTGGCCCACAGCTTAGCTTTTTAATTTTTTTCCTCAAATGAAAATTAGCCTGTACTGCATACATGTATTTTAATACACATCTCCCTTGGTTAAAAAGTCAGTTGATTATAAATGTATACAGTAAAATCACCAGTTTTAACTTTATCTGTACAAAAGTTTATATAACTGTTAAAAAGTATTTGGAAAATACGCATATGGATGGTGATTATATGGTGTGTGTCTGCATAACAAGGTGCAGAAAATAAAATTGACTTTAAATGTTACCATTCACAACTATTCTAAACATGTGACATTAACAGGCTATCAACTAGTAACTTACTACAGTTACTTAGGCTTGACAGAATCGATTTGTATGTTTCACTGAAAAATGTCCTTCAAAAGGAACAAATCTTTTGCAAATTGCCCATCATTAGTACTGTTGTGTTAAGTCTTGTTAGAGGGAAACATGAACTATGTGCCAACAAACAACCTTTTTAGGTTTTATTAATGAAAGGAAACAAACAGAACTACAAAATGTACCGGAGTCTATTTGCCAAACGTGGAACTTCCATCTCTTCTCCATATATCTCAAAGAGCTATGAAGAAGAATTTGATCCTTCAAAAGATCAAGAAATTGATCATGAATAGCTAAATTGCTGGCTGTCTGAAAGTGTGCTTTTTATATACAGTATATGTATAATGGAAATTTAATCGACTTACTCACTTTGGTCTGGTTCAGGTCTGAATGGAGTTTGTACATTTTCTGTGCCAGTTAAAGGAAGTCATATTTTTTTTATTCTATATCCCAAAGATATACTTTTTAGATTCATAGAAAACTGTAAACATGGTCAGTATGAGTGAGAGTGGATGGACTGTGTGGTGTAATGAACCATTCAGTGCTGGTTCCCGCCTTGAGTCTGATACTGCTATGGAGGAATCAGACTCACATTAACCCTGGAAAGGCATGAGCAGTATCAGAAACTTACAAACCTATTTCATTAGGGGACCTCAGGGAAATCCACACAGGCATAAAGGCAACTTGCAGACTCCACTCCAAAATTGGGAACTGCATGCAAATCTATTGAGCTTTGGAATATTTGTTCCACATAAATGACATATTTTTCAATACTAAGAAAAGCATAGGCATAGGTTTTATTTATACTCAGTTCAGTTTGTCAGTTGAGCATTAAATATAACTTTAATATAAAATAAACAAGCTCATGTTTTTCGCCTGTGTTGATTTTTCTGTTACTATTAAGAGTTAATGTTTAATTTCCTGGATACCAGTTCTTAAGAAAAATGTGTAATCTTAAAACAAATAGTGTACATGCTGCTAAATATCACATTGCTGAGATGCCTGACATGATCAGTCTGGGCTCCAGATGCCCTGACTGAGACTTGCGTATTTTTTCATTTTTTAACCAAGACAGGTAATGAAAAATATACTATGTCTAAAAACTGTCATAGGCAATATGCTGAGCCAGTTATTTTCCAGGTGTTCTGAAAGATAGCTTCTCTGCTCATTACAATGGTCGCAGCTGTAAGACATTAATTTCTTATACATCAATCTTTGAAAGTTAACCCAGCCACACTTTCTTTTTTTTCTTGTTATCTCTGTTATTTAAGAATATTAATGATATTTACATCAGTCCAGCCCTGGTGGTTTTGTCAGCCAAATTACACTGCCATCTACTGTATGTAAATAATTTGATATACAGTTTCCAGAGAAATAAGTGAATTATGGGACTGAAGGGGCTGCCTATCAGCAGGTATTTTAGGAGACAGATAAGGGGAACAGACAGTCAAGCACACGCTGGAGTGAGGGAGAAAGCCAGGATGTGAATATGAGATGCCGTGTTTGTCCCCAGTGGTACTAGCTAATGGGAATCATTATTGGAATATTGAGTTGTTTTAATGCTCAGATGGTTTGTGTCTTGTTTTTTGGTTGCTGAAGGGGCTTTTTGCAGGAGTTTCACTTTTAGTTAAAGCCTTAAGTAAAAGAAAATGATGTTCTGCATTAATGAGTCTGATTAAATTTACCATTGGCTACAGTATATATTGTGCAATTCATCTTACTCGGTTTTAAGCTAGGTAGCACATTTGTACTGGATTAAAGATTAATTCTTGTACTGCATATAAATACCCATTCTCTATTATCTTTACCCTAAATTTTCTACATATTGAAAAATGAGTGGAAGGTCTTTAACACAGTAAATAATACAACTGAATCTTCAGCTCACTTTCTGAGTCAATATGAGTCTACAGTATAGTAAAGCCATGCGGGAATTCTACAACAAGCAGGAAGAAATCACACTAGAGCTTATGTGAACTTGTAAGAGAAACATTGATAACATGAAAATGGGCTTACTGCAGTTCAATATAAACTCTGTGACCCCAATTTCTTCCCTCAAATCCCTGTCTTAGTGTTTTGTGCAGAGTCAAGTACAACAGAAATTGGCTGGGGCACTTTATGAACAGTGTAAGCAGAGCCAGAGCTTGTGAGGTAATGAAAAGCATTTTTGTTTGAGAAAAATCTGAAAGTTGTTTTGTAGCAATCTAAAAGAGAGCATATTGAACTGAAAGTACATGAAATAGTTTTGCTATTAATGTACTGTTTATTGACTAGTTTAATTTTGCATACTTTCCTAAAATATTATATGTACTTATAAGTATACATAGAGTTTAAATATATAAACCCTCTTTATAAAATATGCAATATACTGTATGAACTTTTTTTTAACTTCCAATAAATATTTAGCACATTCAAACATTTTGAGCTGCAGAAGGTAGTAAACCTAGAGGAAGACTTCTGCAACAGATGTTTCCTTTCAATGCCATTTTTCTTCACTTACCTTACATGACAATTATTTTTCCTCCACAACATAAACTTGGAGGGCTGTGAGACAAATTCTGTACATTTGTGTTTTTTATGTATCCTTCATTGTCCACTGATGAAAGCAGCAAATCTGCTGATAACGATAGCACGCAGAATGCAATATACCTTTTTCTTGAAATAAGCACGATATTTTGCTTTTATTTTCAGATTTGAAGCAGAGGGTTGGTTTAAATTTAGCTGTACCTGCTTGCATAGGCCTTTTAATTCATGCTTTTCTGATGATCAGCTTTGTGTACAGTATTACAAGAAAAGGAGAAGTAAAATATAAGTGAGATAAGCCTACCCTAAATAACAGGGAGAGCATGCTGCTTAAGTTTTATTTAAAGTCAGAAAAATCATATTTAATATCCATAAAAGTGTTTCAATGAAATATATTGTTTTTCACAGCATTGCTTTCATATTACCACTCAAAAATACCAAATGAGAAAGAAGGGTATGAAAGTATTTGGGAGTTCAAACAATCACATTGTGTAGCATTCAGATTTTAGTATTGACTAAAGTTAGTATGGTGCATTCAGAGCTACTTGGATACTTTGCACCATTCGCAACAGTTATATAAAGATGTTTTATTCTAAATGAGGACTCTAATAACCAAACTATTAGTTTCCATATTAATAGTAGCCACTGTCAAATCACTAGAGGAGCTTATAGAATAGGGTATACTACCCACGCATCAAAAGAGCGACCCTACAAAGACAAAAGGCAGAAGGTGGCATGGCTCAACCTAACTTCCAGTTTTATTACTGGGCAGCAAATATACAGGCGATAAGAACCTGGACACAAATAGAAGAACATACACAGGCTTGGACCGCAATAGAAGTAAAATCCTGCAGTATTTCTTTGTATTCCTTGCACTGTGCTCCAATAAACACACGTTATTGACAATATACAAATAATCCAATTGTGCTCCACTCACTTAGAATCTGGAACCAATGTAGAAAGCATTTTAAGACGGAGAAGCTTCTATCTGTGGCACCCCTGCAAAAGAACCACCTCTTTCAACCTTCACAAACATATGCAGTTTTTAATATCTGGAAAAAAATTGGAATTAACTTGCTTAGAGATCTTTATATAGACAATGTCTTTGCATCCTATGAACAATTACATTCCAAATTTAACATTCCAACTACACATTTCTTTCACTATCTTCAAATCAGGAATTTTGTTAAACAGAACCTTCCAGATTTTCCTCATCTTGCACCCTCATCCATGCTGGAAAAAATATTGCTCAATCTCAAGAACTTAGACTCCATCTCTACAATATATAAAATCATTTTACAATCCCTCCCTTTCAAAGATCCAAGAGGACACTGGGAAAAAGATCTCTCAATTAATATATCAGAAAAGGAGTGGAAAGTAGCAATGCAGAGAATTCACTCGAGCTCCATATGCACAAAGCATACAATTATACAACTCAAAATTATATATCGAGCACATCTGTCTCGACTAAAACTCTCCAAAATGTTTCCAGGACATGATCCAACCTGCGAACGTTGCAACCAAGCCCCAGCCTCACTGGGTCACATGTTCTGGGCCTGCACCAAATTAACATTATTCTGGACAAAAAGTTTTAATTACTTCTCAGACAGCCTTGGACTCACAATCCCTCCTAACCCATTAACAGCTGTGTTTGGGGTTCTTCCAGAGGGGCTTAAAGTGGAGAAAGACAAACAAATTGTGATTGCATTCACTACACTTTTGGCACGCAGACTCATTCTGATAAACTGGAAGAACCCAAACTCTCCTCTTTTAAGTCAGTGGGAAACCGATGTGTTATATTATTTGAAATTGGAAAAAATCAAATACTCAGTTAGAGGATCCGTACAGACTTTTTTCAAAACATGGCAGGATCTAATCAGTAATATTTTAAAATAAGTTCATAAAGCACAGAGAATTTATTAATTTAGGTATGTTTACAAGCCTTAAATTTTACGCTGTTTGGCTTACTCTCTCTCTCAGGGGTGGGGATCGATCTGTTCTTAACTCAATTTTTCTTTTTGTAAAAACATGATTGCTTTGTATGGATTGTAATAAAATTAATAAAAAATTAAAAAAAAGAATAGGGTATACTACTTTACTGTTTATACCATGCTGCATCAAATATGCCAGGTATTGACTAGTTGGCTGTCTATATTGAGTACTTTTAATCTACGTGCCACCTATGACTGCTTCTGGTACATATTTTATACTCAAGTAGGTTCTAACCAATTCTACAGGGTTTGCTGAGCATTAAAGTGTGTTGGACTTCTTGATGCTGTTTTCCCAGAACTGTGTCATTTCATTTATGTGCATTCTTATCATTTATACTGACAGATGTTCTCTGCCTATGAAAGATGTTGGAATATTACAACAACAAAAAGGTTACACCTACGATGGACTGGCGACATGTCCAGGGGTTTGTTCCTTCCTTGCATCCTATGCTAGCTGGGATAATCTCCAGCAGCAACCCCTAGCCTGGATTAAGTAGGTTAGAACAGGACCGAGGTTGGGAAACACTGGGTTAGAATATGAAATTACCTTGTTGGAATTGTATCTACTGGCTGGTCTTTCAGCTGGGTGTATTGCAGCTTATCATGCCCCTCACTCGATATACTCCTCATTATTTCATGTTATGTGTTGTCATTTAATGTCATTAAAAGAATGGTGCTCAATGAAGTGTTGTGTGGTGTGCACTTCTGGTTTTTTAAATGTGCAATATCCATCCATCCATCTTCCAACCAGCTGAATCCGAATACAGGGTCACAGGGGTCTGCTGGAGCCAATCCCAGCCAACACAGGGCACAAGGCAGGAACCCAAACCCAGGCAGGGTGCCAACCCACCGCAGTAATGTGCAATATTTTAATGTAAATGCATTGCCATATAATATGTTTTTGATGATTTATATAATGTGTGCCACGTCTGTCCTGATATATATATGTATCATATATATTTTAAGGGACGGCCGGCAGTTTATCCTGGCCGGGACGCCCTAGTAATGGAAGGATTTTGGAAACTAGCTTATCAAGGACAGTGCCTCCCCCAAGACGATAGATGGCAGCTTTCCTGGAATGCAGCGGTGCTCTGGATGCCCACAGGGCACTATGGGACTTGGAGTTCGGCAGCACAGCCCTGCTGGGTACCGTGGGTGCCACCAGGGGACGCTGCAGGGAGACACGTGGATTTCTATTGCCAATATAGCTCAAAACTACTCCCTACTCATGGGGATGGAAGGACAGAAGTACTTTAGGGCTGAAGAAAATACAAATCTCCATCTGACCCGGAAGTGCTGGTGAATCACATGGACGGAAGGACAAAAGCACTTCCGGGTCAAAGACTATATGAAGAACTACTGGAGACCCAGCAAGTTAGCCGGAGTTGGGAGGGAGTGTGACAGAGCTGCTGGGAGGAGGGAAGGAGAATTATTGTATAATTATTATTATTGTTTTGTATGGTGGCAGAGGTGCTTCAAGGCACCACTATTAAAAGAGAAGGGATAAAGATCCTTTTGGTCCTTTTACGTGGTGTCTTGGGCATTTGTCTATTGGGTTTGAGGAGCGACAGCGCCCTCTAGTGTCACAATATATATGATATATACAATGAGGTAAGGCATGTCAGCGATATGAAAATGCTGCTGATTTTATGCTTGCTGCTGTCTATGATTAGCTGAGTCTGCAGAAACTTTAAAAGTAGTGGTTATTATAGCTATTTATAACTTGTCGTGCTTTTTAGCACTCCAGTCAGTGTGAACGCAGTGATGGGGTAATGCTGCACCAATTCGTGCACTGACTCGAAAACCTGTGAGTCAGAGGGCTTTTCCAGGCTTGAATCGGCACTACGCAGAGGCACGTGTCTAAAGCAGCCCGATGGGAAAGTATGTGCCTGAAGCCACTGAGGGCAGGAAAGAGAGCATAGAGAAATATTTGTGGTGAGAAAGAAAGTAGGTGAAAGTTCACCATGAAACTTACCTGTAGAGGTGAGCGAACAGCCAGCACAAGTGGCATGTAAATACATAGACACACACACACGAGGAAAGGAAGATTTAAAATAGTGACACTGAACCTGATCAGAGGAGGACGTGGCGTGTGTGACTCACAATAGTGTGTTGTTTGCTATTGGAGATCCTGGAAGACATAAACAATGATTGGATAGGCAAAAGCGCTACTGGTATAAAACCAAAGCCCAGATCACCAGAGGTTGTTTTTTGATTGGTCTTTGGGCTTGCAAATGCTTCTTTGCTGCTGAGTAGGTAGAGCAGAGAGAAAAGCATTTAAACTTGTATATAATAGTGAGGACAGTTTACTTCCTATCTGTATATATTTTTGGGGGGAAGTAATCTGTGTTTGTGGGCTCTCATTTTTCGATCATTGTCTGTGTGCATAATTTTTTTCATTTTTTGTTTTTGATTAATATTCTGCCCATCCTTTGTTAATTATCAGAAGAAGAAGAAGGAGGAGGAGGAGTAAAAGGCTTTTTGTTTATTTTAGTTGGATTTTTTGTCCAATTTATTCATACACCTGGAATAAACCAGAATTCTGTTTTTGGAACAGTGATCATTGTCCGTGTCTCTATTCTCCCATCATCTGGTCATTCAGTGATGGCTCCAGGTGCCTGGACTCCGAAACTGTGTAATGGTGACATTGCACAAGGCACCACACTGTGACCATTTCTGCCCAGGGCAGCAGACACAAATCTTTTTATAAGTCCTACACAAAGATGATGCCTACTGGAAATTTGCTGAATATTTCCCCTTTCTCTGACATTTTCATAAATGGTTAGAAAGGCCATGTATGTTGTCTTCCAAGATACTAGATATACAGTTGGCATTAAGGAATGTGCACTCCACAATTAGATTAGATTAGATTGATTAGATAAACTTTATTAATCCCAAATGGAAATCCACATGCATACAGCAGCAGAAACATAAAAACAAGGATACAGATTCACAGGACAAAAAATACAGCCAATCAATTAACTGATATGTAAATATAAATAAATTTATATTGTTCATATATTTCAAATGGAATTTCAAAATAAACTTAACCATTGTCCCAGGTAGAAGCATTGAAATGCCTAATAGCAGTGGGCAGAAAAGACCTCCAGGGGCGCTTCTTAGCACATCCTATTGGAATGAGCCTGTGGCTAAAAGTGCTTCAAGACAGTGCCTCCTGGAGGCAATGGAAGGAAGTTTTCATGATGGCATTCTACAGTATTTTGCCACCATTCTCTTTTCTACAACAGTTTCCAGTGGTGAAGGCTTCCCTGATAAGTTTATTCAGGCATTGTGCTTCTTTTGAGCTCAAGTCTCTTCCCCTGGAGACCAAAGCGTAGAACACCACACTGGCTACTATGGACTGATAGAACAATTCCTTGCTGTATACTTCAAAAGATCCGAGTCTCCATAGCAAGTGCAGTCTGCTCTGGCCCTTCTTATACAGTAACACTGTGTTGTCAGACTAGTCCAGTTTGTTGTTTATATGGACTCCTAGGTGCTTATAGCTCTGGACCACTTCCACATCCTCCCTCTAGACAGTGACTGGCCTCAGAGGCTCCTTGGCAAGCCTAAAGTCCACCACCTGTTCTTCTGTCTTGCTGATGCAGCACAAGACAAAGTCCTCCACAACCATCCTGCACTCTGACTCGTCTCCATCATTTATGCAATCTATGATGAACAAGTCATCTGAAAATGTCTGTAGGTGGCAAGTGTTGGTATTATGCTGGAAATCTGTTGTGTAGAGGGTGAACAGAAAGGGATGAAATAACTTCTGGGATATAATGCAGATCACAAATAATTACAGATAACAAATTACTGATAAAAAAGAAGCAGATTCCTGCTACTAACTACTTTCTTTAGCATTTGCATCAGTATCAAGAATTTTAGCCTCTTGTAGACAATTTCAATATGTACAGCATTTCTTTCTGTGAGTATTACTAATCTAAAAGTATATTCTAAGCACTGTAAAAATCCAACAATATTTAACTATGCACTATACATTTAGAGTATGTTTCTCCTTTACCTCATTGAAAAGCTATTATATTTGAAAACAATGCAGATCTAATTTCTTCTGTGCTGATTCATGAGAAATTCTGAAAACCAGGAAATTTTAGCCCATTTATTTCAACCAAAATAAAAGAAATTGTCAACAATACATTACTCTTTCTAACAAGTCTGCACATAATGTTGTGCTCCTGGTTTTATTGGATTTGATGTTAGCAGCTTGTTGCAGGAACGTCATTTTGGATGCAATCTCACTTTTTGTTACCCATCAGTATTGACCAGTAAACTAAGAATTTAACTCCAGAAATAAGCCCTTCTTTAGCTATCCTCATATCCTGGTGTACTTTTTGTACATCTGCCTGTCCCCTCACTAATAAACAAGATTCTGAAGTACTTGAACATCTCCATTGCTGAGAGTTGCTCTCAATAAACATGTCAGCAGAAAGCTACTGTTATCTAGGACAGGAGCATAATCTCAGATTTGGAGTTTTCATCTAAACTGCATTTTACTTAGCTGTGAACTACTTCAGTACTAGCAGGAACTTAGTTCACACCGATGATTTAAAATTTTATGTACATAATTGTTAAAATGATAAAGGGCATTTTGTTGACAATCTACTTGTAAGAGAATAATAGCTTTTTAAGGCTGTTGCTTTTGTTACATTAATATTTAATATTTTTTCATTGTTATATGCTTGTTTTATACTATAAATATGTGTATTATGAAAAGATGTTTGCACTAAGAGTCCCTTTTCCCCCAGGACAATGCAAATTATTTCCTATTATGCCAAATTGTTTAATTACCTTTTGATTATTTATCACACAAGGTAGTATTAGGGATGGGAATCGAAAACAGTTCCCACTGTTTCAATTCCTTGGAACTGTTTGCCATTTTTTCAAACGATTCCCCTATCGATTCCAGTCGCCTCGAATGACGTCACCACGTTACGTAGCGTCATTTACCCAGCAGGAAACATGGCGCCTAAGCGGCACAAACGCTCAAAAGTTTGGTTATACTTTACGAGAAAGGATGACAACAGGGCAACTTGCAATTCTTGCAAAGTAGATATTTCATCAAAGGGAGGAAACACTACGAATATGCAACAGCATTTCCTCACAAAACACGTGATAACCTTAAACGAATGTCGTGTTTTTGATCTGCTCCGGACTAGTGAATCTCAACCCAGCAGCAGCGGTAATGTTTGCACGTCCCTTCCCGTTAATACGGCAGGTAACTAATCAACTAACATTGCATATTATGTTAGCGTGATTTGCCTTATTGCAAAACCTGCTGTTACTGTGCATTGCATTTTGATTACCATGACGAGAGAGACAGACAGAGTCTGGCTGGCTCAGATGCTTGCAGTTCTCGCTGTAGTCTACTGGTAGTTTCTCCTTTCACAGAGTGTGTGCAGGCATCCTCCACCCCATCTGAGAGGGTGTTCTCCACAGCTGGAGAGGCCATAAGTCCAGAAAGATCACGTATCCTTCCTGAAAAAGCAGATACAGTATGCTTATATTTCTGCAAAAGAATTGTTAATTCTCCATAGTTGATGGTTGCAGAATTGCACAGTGCACAGTTCCATTGGACTTGAGTTGATTGTATTTGTTGCTGGCTGATGTAGTTTTATTTTTGAGTGCGCAGCTCATATATACTTTTAAAAAGGAGAGTGTGAATGTTACTGGACATTCTTGTGTAATTGCCACAGAATAATTTATGTTATACTTTGTTATTGCTACAGAAGAATATTTATTTTATTATTATTTTACATTTACAAATTTTTTTCTGGGGACCCCTTGGCACCCCATTGAGGAGCCGTAGGCTGTGGATCTGTTAAGATCT
Source organism: Polypterus senegalus (assembly GCF_016835505.1). Taxonomy (NCBI): domain Eukaryota; kingdom Metazoa; phylum Chordata; class Cladistia; order Polypteriformes; family Polypteridae; genus Polypterus; species Polypterus senegalus. The sequence goes on from NC_053157.1 coordinate 152,529,980, forward strand.
CACTGTTGGGTTTGTAAGGTCATGCTACTCCTAAATTTCTATCTTGTTCAAAGATAAGATATAAAACAAAGTTCTAAGCTAATCGACCTCTGTGTTCTCCTTTTTTAAAAATAAGAATCGATAGGAGAATCGATAAAGAATCGAATTGTTAAACAGAATCGAAAATAGAATTGGAATCGTGAAAATCTTATCAATTCCCATCCCTAGGTAGTATACAATCTAACATTCTACAGTTAGTTAGTGAGTTGAAAAACAATTTTGTTTTTCTTTTCATTTTTTTACATTGTCATATTAATCTTGGAGGGATGCAATATGGCCGCATTTGAAGCCAATTATCCTTATTAAAATAAACTTCTGGGAGTGAATAATTATTAATGAAAAGGTTTACAGATCTAGGCTTACTACTTATCTGGCCCCTCCATGGACAGAATAATATGTATAATTTTCAAGTGAATTCAATTTAGTTTAAACAAAAAAACATAAGTGTAATTAAACCAGAACAAGGTTTCACAAGAAACACCTTCTGTTTTTAAGAAAGTGGATTTCTTTTGATTGTCTTACACATAAATGCCCGGAGTCATACAGAATAATTTACAAATCCTTATGGTTTTTCTTCTCTAGGTTTTGAAATACATTTATGGGTTGATTCAAATCATATCATGCCAAAACAAGAGGAAAGCTCCAATATAGCAAAGTAACTTTATTTTAAAAGCAGTGACTTCACAGTTTACATGTGGCCATGTGCTATATGTGATTTAGACTCTGTGATCAACTACAAATTAATCTTACATCTAAGGTGCACTGCAGGGCTTTGATCCCTGTAGTCTTCTTCCCACTTATTATAGTGGAAGTGATCTAAAAATTGTTTGTCACATGTGTGAGGGACGGCCGGGGCCCATGCCCTTTCGGGACGCCCCTGCTGCATATGTTCCAGGGAAGCAACCATGGGCAGCTCAATACCTCCCCTGGGACGCTGGGTGGCAGCCTCCCTGGCCGACATTGATTCCCCAGTCTCCCACGTGGCTCCATGAGACATGGAGTCCTCCACATCCTGGTTGGGAGCTGGGGTGGCCTCTAGGGGGTGCTGCTGGAACTCAAGAACTCGGCTGGAAGAGTCATCAGCCCCACCTGGAGGTGCAATTGGGACCAGGTGGTCAAGCACCTGGAACACTTCCGGGTGGGCTATAAAACGGGCCAGCCTCCACCACTCGATAGCCAGAATCGAGAGGAAGAGGACGAGGTTGCTTGGGAGAAGTGGTGGTGCAAGGTGGAGACTTGTTGGTGTGAACTTAAGTACTTTTGGGACTGTGTTGGGCCTTGTGGGACACAGGGAAGGTGTGCCCCACGGCTGAAGAAAAATAAAAGATTTCTGTTCCTTTGACACATGCCTCTGTGTAAGTCTGTCTTTTATCTGAAGTGGTCTTCTTGTGGCTAGAAATGTTATACCACATAAATGACGACTGTGAATCTTTCAATTAATAACCATTGGGGACTTACTGAGGAGCAGGTACATGGTGCATGCAATAGTCTGATTTGCAGAAGTGCTGGCTGAAGAGCCGAGCTAATGTCACACTGTTCAGTGTTTTTTACTCTGGTATGGTAATTTGGGCTGCAATTTCTGTATCAGTTAGTATTTTCTTCATGTATTACTCAAGTTGCTTCTTGAGTACTGACTGTGAGTACAACTGTGTAAATATGTGGATTCTGCACTGGTCAAATGCCATATCTAGAAGTGAACAAGCATAAATCATCTAGCCATTCTTTTCCTCTATTTTACATACTTATATACAGTGTGGACTGTGACCCGGACACAGGCAGATGGACAACATGGTTCCACCATACACCGTTTATTTACAATAATATTTACAATTTTAACGTGCACTACAAACCCCAGTGCCTCCAGCACTGATTCCCCCAAAGTCTAGGCCACACAGTTTCTCTGCCTTTCTCCTGGCCGCCTCCAGTCCTCTCTCCAGCTCCGTCTCTCTTCCACCTGACCTCCGCTGATGACTGGAGGGAGGCGGCCCCTTAAGTAGGAACCCGGATGGGCTCCAGCTGCTTCCCTGCACTCCCCTTTGGACACACCCCTGTGTGGCGGAAGTGCCGGCTGTGCACCCGGAAGCCGTCCGGGTGTCTCCTGTCTTCTTCCCCCCCTGGCGGTGGCCACGGGCACTTACAGGGTTGGGCTTCCAAGCCCTCTACCCGTGGCCCCCAATACAACCAGGGCAATCGCCCCCTTGCGGTCTGGAGGAGGCACAAGCCCTCCTCCGAGCCTCCTGGGCATTCCGGCTAGGCTCCAGCCCCAGCCGGGTACCACACGGGATATTCCGGCACCGGGGCGCCGCCTGGCGGTGGCCACGGGTCCCTACAGGGCTGGGCTTCCAAGCCCTGTACCCGAGGCCCCCAACATAACCAGGACGGACACCCCCTCACGGTCTGGAGGAGGCACAAGCCCTCCTCCGGTCCTCCTGGGACCACAACAGTATATTTGATACTTTCCTTTCGATTGTAGGAAATGCAGTAACTGTAAGGTGCATTGGGACTTCTCGCTCTTTACACACGGCATCTAAACTCTCCTGGGAAATTCCCAGGCTTACTGCCAGTCAAAACTCCTCCAGGAGGTCCAAGTGTAAATTAGAAACTGAAAATTGTGGTTTGGCTAGTTATAGAGTTGTTTATATTAGTGCTGAATCATTAACTCAACCTGCAGTTTTTTGTTTGTCTAGTCTTAAAATGACAGACTAAAGTGATGCTTTTTCATTTGCTTTTACTTTTACTCTTCAAAAATAATTAAACAGCTTATGCTAAATTGACACTGACGTTTACCAATGTAGGCACAACAAAGAAAATGTGACTATGACTGGCGTCGGTGTAGTAAAAAGTCAATCTGAGTGCAAAATAAGGTGTGGCAACATTGTGAATGGCAGAAAAAAAACGAATACATGAAATGTAAACCATTAAAAATATATGTGAAGGCTTAAGAAGAAAATATTATAGATGAACACTACTTTATAAAAATTGATTCACTGATAATTTCCACAGAAAGAAGGGTGATAAATTTGCAGTTCTTCCAGTCATCTTTATTTATTGGCACTCAGAGGCAACTGCTTTTAATACTATTTAATTTTTTTTTCTCTGTAAGAAATCACCACAATGGGGATGATGTGCGAACTAACTGAAACAATGGACATGACTATCTTCTATTAAGAGTATTGCTGATTCAATGAATTTCAAATGAAGGTGCAATTATAAATTGCCATACAAAATAGCCCTCTCTATCAACGGGTAATCCCCAATAATTTTTTGGGAGCATTTTACAGGACATTTATTGCATACATGGCTAAACAAACTAAAATATTGTAAATCTGCAGAAAATTCTATGAGCAGTCAAAAAGCATTGGTCTACTGTATATCACACTGATAACATCACAGCAGTAATTGGCACAATCAGACATTTAGTCTTTAAAAAGCTATCAAAGCTGCTGTTTTATTCTCTGCCATATACCTAGCTATTGATATAACTGCATAGAAGAACCATTAACCAGGGATGTATAATAAACTAAAGTCATCAATAGTAAAATACTTTGCGTAAAAATGGCAAACAATAATGAACCATTAAACTGTATATAACTACATTGTAAGAACAAAAGAAACTAAAAGTTAATTTTTAACATCTTTTTTCCTCATATTTGTCATTCAGCTACGTATATCATTTACTTTAAGAATGTTTAGTATAAAAATGAAAACATTTATATACAGGACTTAACACACACCAAAAGACAACTAATTTCTAAAAAATTGTGCAAAAATTATTAATTGTAGATGAGCAAGATGTGGGAAAACTGGTATTCCAGATGAAGCTGAATATTTCAGTGTTGTTACTCTGCTCACTGTGAAGGGTGATATATGGGAAATAAAAATGTAATTGAATTTCACCCACATACACAAGACTTTTCATTGAGCAGGTATAAGCAATGGTGCTCATCAAATGGCACTGCAAAGCAATCAGGCTTTGTCATTTGAAAAGATCAGGCATCAACAGTATTCTGCTGCTGATGGAGCTGGAATGACATGTGCTGAAAACCTAAGACTGCTCGAGGAAATGCATGTTTTAAAAAAAAGAGCTTTAGGTGAACCTCCAAGGCCTCATTTCCAGCATATTTCCAACCATACAATTTCCCAAGAGTATCCTAAGCAGGATTTAGAACTATAATAAGGCGCATCTGAACAGCTGCTTAAAATTGTAATATCTAAAAGTGTAAATAAAGCATTATAAATTGTTGTATAAAAAATCCAAGAATAATTGTGTACCAGCTATCTTACTACTATGCTGGTTTGAAGTTACTGCAAAGACGATCAATTGCAATTCATTTCTTATACAGAATGTTAATATACTCTAAACATAGTAAATTCTAGTAAAGTGTGAAAACCAAGCACAATGGGCTATGATACTAGCTTACTGTTCAGTTTTGACAAAATCTAGGTTGCTGCTTGGGTAAACAAGACAAAAAGAACAAACTAAACACCACATTATAAACCCCACATGTTTACAAATGTTATTTTTTCTTCTCTGGCACTATCTAGACAGAGTAAATAAACAAATATATTGTGACAGGTGCATCTGTTCCAGCTTGATGGTCTTTAACTTGGAAAGTAAAAAAAAATCTAATAAGAAAAAAAAAAAAAATAGTTTTTTAATCTAATTTTTTTTATTAAACAGATGGAGTGATGACATGCAAATTTAAAGTGAAAGCACATAAAGTATGAAAGCTTTCAGTCTGTGTGTGATATCTGGAGTTTATTTCCACATGACATATGGTATATCTTTACTCCCAAATCAGACAGATTACATACAGTAGATACCAGACACTCACTTACAAACCAGTAAACCATCATTTGCTTTTTTGTTTTTTTTTTCTACTCCACTTCTCCCAGGTAAGCTTTGTCCGACTTCACTCCCAATGACATGAAGCAGCTCCTTTTTAACTCAGACCCGGGAATACTTCCAGTGCAACAACATTGCCACTCCTTTTGGCAGTTCCCCCTTAGCAGCTCCCAAGCACTGCAACAGAGTGGTCCATCAGGGCTAAATTTCCCACACTGCCCTGTGGATGAACAATGGGAGCTCTGCCAGAGGGTTGCTGCCATCCAGCAGACAGGGAGAACACATGTCTCTGGCAGTTTGTCTCCTATAGTACTTTCATTATAAAGGCTTCCTGGCTGGGTAAGTAACTACCATCAATCTATGCCAGGATGCCAGCATGAGCTGGCTATCTAGGTACCTTGAGCATGGGAAAAGTGCTATATAAATAAATGTATTATTATAACACCACCAACTCTTTAATTAACTAGTAGTAGGAATACAGCAGCTCTCCATAAAAATCCTCAGAGTGAACCAATTAAGTTTTATTGTATATAATACAATATTGTTTTCTTAAAAAATATGCATAATGCCAATCTGTTACCAATGATGCAACCAGTGGTGTAGCAGATGTCCCCGCAGCTACCTGCAATGCAGGGGGCCTCCAGATTTAAAGAGATCCTAATTTAGATCTCAACAAAGCCATCCATAAGAATAATGATTTAATTTTTGAAAATAGGTTTTAGGTTAAAAAAAAAAAAAAACAGTGAGAAGTTGCTATGTCACGTCACATGACATCACAGGGTTTAACAGGATGTCATGGTAATACTTAAAATCTGCAAAAGTTAGCAAGTAGTCAATGAAGACAGGCATCATGATAAGATGAAAAAATATAACTAAGCCAGTGGTTCTCAACCTGTGGGGCGGGGGCGCGAAGTAACAAAAACAAAAAGGCGGGCGTGAAGATGTGAAAAAAAGAAAACAAGAATCAAAAATATGAAAAAAAATCTGTTGAAACCAAAACAAATTAACTTAAACTACATTCTGATACTAGAACAATAAATATAGAGTTAGATAAATGTCGATAAAAGTTAAGTAGGTATAATAAAATATGCATCTACATTTCAAAATAATGTTAGGGGGGCACGATTAAAACTGTTATGAAAACTCGGGTCGCAAATACTTAAAGGTTGAGAAACGCTGAACTAAGCTCTGCTCAGAGTAAGCAGTTGGCACAGGAAGCCTTTGTCAAACCGTACCTAAGGTAGCATCTAGTTTAAAACTTCATTGGTATACGGACTTGGAAATATGCTACCACTGTGTGTCATTAACTGAGATTACTGTATGTAAGATGAATCGGGCACAATGATGAGCTCAACTGCCTTGCCCACCTCTTCCCAATGTAGATAACTATGAGCCTATTAATGAAGATGTGCTGAACACCTTACTGCCACAGACCCTAGTAAAAATAACAATATACTGTATTTGAATAGAAATAAGTAAATATTAACATTGGGTTCTCAGAATGTTTCACACATTAATTCAGTTTCAGTTTTTCTCCAAATTTGTAACAAACTGGCAAGAAACAGTATGGGTTAAATTTAATTTCATATCTGAGTAAACTTCTTCAGTGGAGAGCCAGGCGAGTTTGAAATACGGTGGAACACCCATGTAGTGTTTTTCTAGGAACTGACAAAAAAACAAAGTGTAAATACTGGAAATGTTCAATGATTTTTTTGGAGTCCCATTAGTGCAGGTCTTTCGCAGTGTTAATGGTTTTTATTTTATTTGTTCACTGTTGTTGTATAGCAAATAATATTTGATATCATCCTGTGTGCGGCAGACGGCAGGGGCTTTTACCCAGTCAGGACACCTTTGTGATGAAAGGAGCAGAGGAGAGAGAGAGCTTGTGCCGGGCATTACCTCCCCTGGAATGGCAAAGGGCAGCCCCACTGGCTTTTTACAGTGCCATGGGCTTGGAGCACAGAAGCTTAGCCCTGCTGAGGTCCGTGGTCACCTCCAGGAGTTGCACGGAGAACTCCGGAGTCATTTATTACAGCACAACTGGAAGTACTGTCGAAAGGAGATCAAGGAACGCCTAGAGTACTTCCAGGGGCTCTATAAAAGGAGCTGCCTCTCTTCATTCGGGGAGCCAGAGTCGGGAGGAAGAGGATGAAACTTGCCAGAGGAGAAGTGGAGGCAGTAGGAAATAGAGAGGAAGAGAATATAAAGTGCGGTGTACTGCTTTGTTATTGTGCTGTGTGACTGTGTTGTGGTGGTGGGATTGAAAGGAAAGCATTTCCCACAACTAAAATAAACTTATGTTGTGCTGGACTTGTGACTGTATCTGATGTGTTTAGTGTTTGGGGAGCTGGTTCCCCCCCTTGTTGACCACACACAAGAAAATTATATGCCACAGCAGTAAACAATATTATAATGCACCAAACATAATAAATGGATTAAACAATGCAGAATTTCATAACCAGTTCAATACTATGTACAGTTTTTAAGTTTTAAAGAGTAAACATATTTTATGTAGGATGGTGGTATTTAGATATCTGGGAAGATGAAGGTGAATCAAAGTTGTTACTAACAGAGTTACTGCAGTACGAACAGAGCTATCTACATATCAAGCAGTTCTTGCTCTGACTGACTGGTAATGTTTTTGCAATGGTAATAAGAGATGGTTACCTGGGTGACTGTTGTCTTTAATTATATTGTTTGCTCACTTCCTGACCTGAGATGATTATCCTGAATAGGATGTAGTTTCAGTCCTACAATCTGTACTGCCAAAACCAGAGGTCTCAGGAGCAACTGAGGATGCTTTTAACTAAACTAGCAGTGACTGGGAATTTAAGTCGGGAGAAACCACATGCACTGCTGATCTTTTAGGAGAAGTTGTGCTTTCATCCCTGCTCAGAATCTGAGCAATACTGCTGCCAAGACATTGAAAGCATTTCATCCATTTCACAGTGACACTGTTTAAAAACCACTATGTAAAATGAGCTGAGCGCCTTCTAAAACCCAGCACTGCTTCCTTTGTTTTAAGTGTATTCAGGCCAGTATTGTTGAGTACACACCAACTGGTTATACTGACACAGCATGAAACAGTAATTTGTTTTTTTAATTTAGAGGACTGGGAGGTATGCATAGTCAAAAGGCAAGCAAAAGGTCAGCACAAAATGTCAATTCTATCTTTTAAACAAACTGAAAACATAATTAAAAATCAGTAGTTAGAAACATGAGCAAGAGATAAAAAAACTGGGTAGTCAAAAAGCACAAAATGTTTTGAAAGTTTGAGGGTTCAGTTCTATCCGTTAAAACTCTGATACTTTGGAAATGTTTGAAGTGACCTTTAAGCCATTGTCAGAAGGGGACATTTTTTTTGTACACTAGGTGGTTCCATTTCGCTCTTAGGCACAGCAGATGAAGAGGCAATAGTCACCCATTGTTGGGACTGGGGTGAGTAGTTAAAAGTCAAATTTCCTGGGTAATCCCGTTACTGATTGTTGTCATGGCTATCTGCAGGATGTAGGTATTTGCTGTCTTGTAAAGGAGTCACCGCTTTGAAGTTTTGGCTGGTTGAGTATACAAACAATACAGGGGTGGGGGTTGGGTTGATTTGTTTTGAATCCTTTTTTTTGTAAAATTTCATTTTCTGTATGAAATGAAGTGGCGCAGTGGGTAGTGCTGCTGCCTCACAGTTAGGAGACCTGGATTTGCTTCCCGGGTCCTCCCTGCATGGATTTTCTCTGGGTACTCCGGTTTCCTCCCACAGTCCAAAGACATGCAGGTTAGGTGCATTGGTGATTCTAAATTGTCCTTAGTCTGTGCATGGTGTCAAGGTGTGTGTGTCCTGTGGTGGGCTGGCACCCTGCCTGGGGTAAGTTTCCTGCCTTGTGCCCTGTGTTGACTGGGATTGGCTTCAGCAGACCCCTGTGACCCTGTAGTTAGGATATAGCGGGTTGGATAATGGATGGATGTATGTATGGAATTAAAAGAAAAAAAACAATACAAAGTTGTGATAACAGGACTGCTCCTTCCTTGGAGGATGTTTGTATTTACCTGACTTAGAAATTAACATGTCTGACAATATTGGTTTCTAATCAGCATATCTGTACTCATTAATGGTTGGTAACAATAAATTTTGTTAACTTGTGTTTTTATTAATTGTTAAACCCAGGAAATTTAGATGTGTCATTGTTTAAACCAATTGTCCAGGACTGACAATGGCAGGGACTGAAGGAGATTTAAACTTCTGGGCAGGAGGAGGCAAAGGAGGGATGGTCCACTGAAAACACAGCCAAGATACTCGCAGAGAGCACAGGGGCTCGCTGGCAGAACTGGGTACGTGGCTGGTGCGACGTGATGCACACGGACGGCAACACTTACCCAAAGGGAGGAAGAGACAGCTCCACAAGAAGATGGTTGTGGGTCCAGCAAGAGAGGGAAGCTGCATGAAAAGACCGAGCAAAGCTGGTGGACGAGAAGTGGGGCGTGCCTCGGTTTCAGCAACACAAGGAGACCAGAGTGGAGAAAAAGAACGACGAGGAGACGCTGACAAGGATTTCACAATTTGACAAAACTTTGGCTGGGAAACAAGTTTCCAGTGAACAAAGTGCATCGGTGGACAGTTGGACGATTAATTGTTGAGGCAACAGTGTGCAAACTGGACTCTGCACGACTAAAGGTTGTATCCTCCAATTCTTGTTTTTAACGGACTATTAGAGTGTGGACTGTGTGTTTTCCTTTTAGAAAAGGAAATTTGTTCCTGATATTTTAAGATTTTGTTATGTTCGTTTATCTTTTTAATATGCTTTATATTGTCTTGTGTAATAGAAGTTAGTGTTGATTTTCAGGAAATTACTGTTGTGTCTTTCATTGTGTGTTTACTCACAAACCTCTGTGCTATTATCGGTAAATTTCAAGAGTTCCCAGTCTTAATAAAACTGGGTGGTGTAGTCGGATATTTTAATGGTGTCTACGTTAGATTACCTGTAAGTGTGACCAGACACCTGTCACACCATCACTCCAATTACACCACAGCTGGTGCACAATTTATGGAGTTTTAGGAGAACAGCATGACAACAAGAGATGAAGATCAATGAACTTTCTCAAATTACACCAAAAATAAAAAAAATAGCAAAAGTAGTGATCCTTCGGTTCTAAAACTATTAGATCTCTGCATAGACCGTATGGGTCCATCCAGGAAATTCCACTAAACCCTAAAAAAGGTATAGAACACTGATTCCCTTAAATCCAATCCATCTTGGATTATGCCAATCAGGGTGCTACGAGTAGTTTATAGATGTATCATTGGAGGTACAGTATCTGCTGACAGTAATGAAACAAAGCATGAAACACCTTTGAGGAGACTCTGTGCTCAGGATCAGAGGCTCTGATTTATTTCTGCCTTGCTTCATTGTTTCATGTTTATTTTTTTCAAATAGTCAAGAGTTTCAGAGACATGTGGCAAGTTTATACTGAGGTGTTCGCTATAAAGTAACACTGGACTGTGTTAACTGCTGTACTAAAATCCAAAATTAGACTCCTGGTACAAGTATCTGGGAAGTCTAAATGTTGTAAAACATAGTGAGGAGCCATGTTAACTGATTTTTCAACAGTTCTGTTGACACTGTAAGCAAAATGGAAGGCAGTCCTCTGTGACAGACCTGATAATGAAAAATTAGCTGTTCAATTGTTTTCATTACTGCTGAGGTCAATGCCACTAGTGTGTAAGCATTAAGACAGGAAATGTTTTGCTTTTTGGTTTCTGATACTTTTGGATACTTTAAAACAGGCAGGAACTCTGCATTCAACAAGGGGCTGGTTAAAAAAACATCTGTAAATGCTGGTGCTAACTCTTCGACATTGTGTCTTAGTGTTGATGGAAAGATGTTTTTTTTCCACAGCTGTGTTATGACAGGTCAGATTGCAAAGAATGAGCTAAAGCTACGGTTCATTCAATGGTATTCATTTTTAACACTTGCATTATAATTTAGTGAAGGACTTACAATAGGCGGAGTAGTGGCTCTGAGGCTAAGGATCTGCACTGGCAATTGGAAGGTTGCTGGTTCGAATCCCATAAATGCCAATAGGGACTCTGCTCTGTTGGGCACTTGAGCAAGGCCCTTAGCCTGCAATTGCTGATTGCTTTGAGTAGTGAGAAAAGTGCTATATAAATGCAAATAATTATTATTATCTTCCAGATTAATCTGCAAACAGCCATTTTAGGAATAGTCAGTGGTGAATAACCTTTGGTCATCTCTGTAGTAAATGCAAAGTACACAGACCAGGCTGCTGGTATGCACTGAGAAAAAAACACTTTATTTTGTGGAGAGATTAAAGACTGACTATGCATACATAAATGTAAAAAAAAGCTTTTCATAAAGGGAGAAAAAACCCATAAGGGTTGATACATTGTTTTGAAAAAATATTTTTACAAAATGATGTAGTTTTATACAAGCCTTGAAAATAACTTCTAAGAATTGTACTTTGAAATGTAAACTGCAAATTTATTTTTTGAAAGCTGGAAAATGGAAGAAGTTGGGATGGAAATTCGAATTTATGCTTTGAGAAATACAGTATGTTCAATAAGTTCTATGTGGTAACATTACAGTGTTTTTTAATGCTTATTTTTTCAGTACAATTTACAATAGTTTGGAGTAAATATATAAAAAAGTCACTTTGATGCTACTGGTTGTACATTACAAAATTAAATATAATAAATTATATACTAGATGTCCACCGTGGCTCAGCCCGTGTAGTAGTGAAACAGGACAAACTTTAAAATCAATTAACAAACAGATATCACTAGCTAATCGGAGGCAAGGTATGCTCCAACACATTGCGTGAGGCACAGCGACTCGAATGGAGGCTAGCACGTGAGTGAGGAGGGCACTGCCTGGCTCCCCACTCCTGACATCCCACGTAGTAGTGAAACAGGACAAACTTAAAAATTCAATAAACAAACAGGTATCGGAGCTAAGTGTAGGCAAGGTGCACTCCAACACATCACGAGAGGCAGGCAGACTCAAATGGAGGTTGCCGCATGAGTGAGGAGGGCCCTGCCTAGCTCCCCACTCCTGATGACCCACAAAGTGAAACAGGACAAACTTTAAAATTCAATAAACAGGTATCGGTAGCTAAGTGTAGGTAAGGTGCGCTCCAATACATCGCGAGAGGCAGGCAGACTTGAATGGAGGCTGGCGCATGAGTGAGGTGGGACCCGTTCACCTCCCCACTGCTGACGTCCCACGTAGCATTGAAACAGGACAAACTTTAAAAATAAATAAACAAACAGGTAACGGTAGCTAAGCGGAGGCAAGGTACACTGCAAAACATGGCGAGAGGTAGAGTGACTTCAGCTGAGGCTGGAACGTGAGTGAGGAGAGCCCCACCGGGGTCCCCACTCCTCACATCACACTCCCCCTCCCCTCGACCTGCAGCCTGTTTCTCAGCTTTGC